>NW_026643072.1:2440000-3176616 GCF_028828015.1 Penicillium pulvis
ACCCTAAACGGTCTGATTTTTATTAAGCATAAATCAGGCTTTTGATCCCCCAGCTTAGCTGACGCGTGTCCTACGCAATTTTTCTCAACGTGCCTTGAAGCTCTCGTAGTAAAAACCAACTCAATACGCATGGCATTCGTCTTTTCAGATTTTTCAGTGCAGTAAAGGATTCAAGCTTTTCACGGATCAACCTAGAAATTATTTATGTTTCACATACAGAGCAAAAGGTCTTGCTGAACGAACAGTTACGTATGTTCGCAGAAGGGCGTTATCCAACCATATTTGATAGATATTTGTACGACCCACTTAGCGCCCAAGGTGGAATCTGAGGCTTAATTTAGTATTGACCTATTCTAGACTCGGGATATTATCTTCAGCAACTTCGGCCCATTTCTGCCAAGTTCTTGAAATGACAGTTTCGGCTTACCGAGTTGATCTACAACTCTTAGTCAAGATACCGACATGTTTAAAAGTGAAGAACGCACTGGTGTGGATTACTAGAAGTTTTTTTCCTCTTCGGTGAATTGTTGGGAGTTCATGGAAGCCTGCACGGCTAATACTACAGAGCAGAATTCACAGAGGAGCCGGCATTGAGAGCGCCCGTCGCTCGAGCAATGGCCAATATAACTGAATATCACTTCTTAAGAGATATCATCGAGTTCATCTTGTATTTCAATGTAAGATACCGTGAAAAGCTCAATGTAACCACGGAAAGGAGCACCACAAGGCAAATATTCAGTCTCTATATAGTGGAGTCTAGTGGAGAAGTCGGCAGAATCATACTCCGGGTATCAGGGCAATGCAGGTACCTGTATCCACATTCAGCAGAGCAAGACTAATTAACTTGAGATGCAAATACTGGTGCCTTGCATGGCGCACACGATTGGAGCTTATCCCACTTAGTTCCACGCTGGGGGTGTGAATATAAGGTAGACATGGGGGCTTCGTCACACTCACGAGCCCCACACCCTTATATCTCAACTAGAAACCGACCAAAGTTAGCGGTTTCGCCCTCTTAGGAAATATATCCGTGCAGAAATATCGTCTTGATCATATATATATGGCTGCATTTCTCCAAACATAAAAAGCATTCTGCTAAACAGTCTTCGTTCCTTCATCCACCTTCTCTTGATCAACACATTCGTTTTTGGTATCCTTTTCGATTCTTATACCATGCGTCCTTCAGTGGCTGCCCTTTTGGCCAGCTCGACGCTTGCTAGTGCCAAAAGCCTTGCTGATGTTTGCACTGTGTCCAACGTTAAGAGCGCCCTTCCTTCGAATGGCACTTTGCTTGGTATCAACGTGATTCCCTCTGCCACAACTGCCGGTACCGTCAGCAGCGATACTTACAGCTACTGCAACGTCACCGTCACATACACCCACCCCGGCAAGGGTGACTCGGTTGTCGTCGAGTATGCATTCCCCGAACCTTCCGACTTCAAGAACCGCTTCTACGTTGCAGGTGGATTCGGTTATTCCCTGTCCACTAGCTCGACTGGTGGAATAACTTATGGCGCTGCTGGAGGTGCCACTTCTGCAGGTTATGGCGCCCTGGATGGCGTTACTGTTGATGAGGTTTTCCTTTATGGCAATGGTTCGATCAACTGGGATGCGACCTACATGTTTGCATACCAGGCCCTTGGTGAAATGACGCAGCTCGGAAAGTATATCACCAGCGACTTTTACGGAACCGACTCCAAGATCTACACTTACTACGAGGGGTGCTCTGATGGAGGTCGCCAGGGTATGAGCCAGGTTCAGCGCTGGGGTGATGAGTACGATGGTGTCATCACTGGTGCTCCGGCATTCCGTTACGGACAACAGCAGGTTAACCACCTCTTCTCTGGCGTTGTGGAGCAGACCAAGGGTTACTACCCCCCGCCTTGTGAAATGGAGAAGATTGTGAATGCTACTATCAAGGCTTGCGATCCCCTTGATGGCCGAACTGATGGTGTCATCTCTCGATCCGATTTGTGCAAGCTCAACTTCAACTTGACCGATATCATTGGAGAGGAGTACTATTGCGCGGCTGAGACTAGCACCTCGCTCGGTTTCAACTTTGGCAAGCGAGCCATCGTCAAGCGCTCTGATGGCACCAGCACCAGCTACCAACCGGCCCAGAAGGGATCCGTGTCTGCTGAGGGTGTCGCAGTTGCCCAGGCTATCTATGATGGTCTCTTCGACTCTAACGGAGACCGTGCCTACCTCTCGTACCAGATCGGCGCAACCTTCACCGATGCGGAAACCGAATGGAACAACAACACACAGGAGTGGGGTCTCGATATTCCCTCCACTGGTGGCGAGTTTGTCGCTATGTTCATCGAACTCCAGGATCTCTCCAACCTCTCTGATCTCGACGGTGTGACCTACGACACACTCGTCGGCTGGATGAACGAGGCAATGGTCCGCTACATGGATTCACTGCAAACCACCCTCCCCGACCTCACAACCTTCCAGTCTCACGGCGGCAAGCTCTTGCATTACCACGGTGAATCCGACCCAAGTGTTCCCACCGCCTCGTCGATCCACTACTGGCAGTCCGTTCGCTCGATCATGTACCCCGGTCTGTCTGAGAAGGAGAGCCTCGCCAAGCTCCGGGAGTGGTACCAGCTCTACCTCATTCCTGGCGCTGCCCACTGCGCCACCAACTCCCTCCAGCCTGGTCCCTACCCTGAGGATAACATGGAGACTATGATTGACTGGGTTGAGAATGGCATCAGACCCTCCCGCTTGAACGCTACTGTTTCCTCCGGCGAGTACTCTGGCGAAACTCAGCGTTTGTGCCAGTGGCCTTCTCGTCCTATGTGGCGCAGCAACACCACCTTTGACTGTGTGACTGACCGCAAGTCTTATGAGAGCTGGACTTATGAGTTCCCGGCTTTCAAGGTCCCGGTCTACTAAATGGATTTTGGCTGGCCTGCCTCTCGCTGGCCCATAATATTAGATTTGATCTGATTTATTTCTTCAGGCTTTTTCCGACTGGTGGGTCGTACGTTGCGCCCTCAATATTGTGTGCTGTAACCTTCAGTATATACAAATCCCATACCGTTGTTGATGTCTTGATTAGACTAGTACCTTCCGACCTGCATTACTTAGGCTTCACCTCTCTTAGATCCTCTTCTCCCTTCCTTGCCGCACTTCACAATACTACATACGTATCCTTGTGCATCGACTTCTTCGCCTTGCACACTGTTGCTTTTCGAGTATAAGAAGGCATTATCGGGAAGCTGTGTAAGAAAAGGCTTGAAACGAATTCCACTGTCCTGTTGAATTGCTTCCACTATCACGTCGTGAACATCCACTATATCGAAAACTCGAGTAATATTATGTTGGGTTATCAATGGGGTAAAAAGAAAAATCGTCCCAAAGAGCGACACCGTCGCTTATATACTTATTTAGTGATGGATGCGATAAGTCACGTGCAGCTGCTATGTAGTTCTAGCCCGTAAAGTCTAAATTTGGCTGCTGTTCTCGATGCTTGAACTAAAGCGCTAGATGGAAAGACCAAAACTTTCTCTCAAACAGCCACACACACAACCGTAGTCAGTCGTGGTTTTGTGGCCGTCGCCTTGATTTACCTCGTACAATTTATAGTTCCCGGCCGCCGTGGGATGCGGTTCCGCGTAATGATAAATGAATCCTTTGAATATGGTATCGAGTACAATACGCGATGGGTGGTATTGATGGTAAAGCAGGCACGAAATGGGGAGGGGAAAAATGGTAGGTAAAGAACAAAGGTTGAGAGCGCCGTGGGAGGAAAAGGAAAGGGCTGAACAGAAATTCCATTGGGAGTATAAGTTGAAACTGGACTATGCATGGACTATGCATGAACCAGCTTTGGTTTGGGCATCAAAGCCCTTGAAGTATACAGGCGAGTCGCATTACTCTTCATCGTCGGCCACTGGGGAGGCTTCAACGTGCGATGAAGACTCCGGTCCAATTTCCTCACCGGCCTCGCCAGACGAAGGCGGTACATAGTATGGAAGACCATCTTCTCCAGCGTCGAGTCGCAAGAGGAACGTTTCCCAAAGTTCGATCAACTATTGGAATCGGGTTAGTAACGGTCAATTTGAAGGATGTCAAATGGAACCTACCTCCTTCTGAGCCTCTACGGCGCTCTCCAGGAATGTCTCCACACCAGACTTGAAATCCTCTACCTTCTCCTTTTCAAATCTTTGTAGCTCATTCCGCATCAGGCGACCCATATCTTCGAATAGCAATCGAGTTTGGTGCACTTTGCGCTCGGCATCGGCAACGTCAGCGTTGACTTGGTTCAAGCGATCTTGTTGTGTTTTTCCTTGGCGAAGGATCTTCTCCTGGGTATTCTTGCGTTTTTGAAGGTCAGACTCGGCGGAATGCCAGCTGTGGAAAGCCTTTTGTCGCTGTCCAAAGGCTGTCTTGACACTGCCGATCAAGCGAATGTACTCATCAATAGTAATCCCTAATGTCAAAACATCCTGTTGGGCCTGGCGTTCGTAAAGTTCGCGGATTCGATACTGAAGCTCTGACAGGCCATCCAAGGGCGAGGATAGCGCAGGTGAGAGTTCAACCGCAGAGAGTGCATGGAGTGAAGTGGAAAAATCGCCTGCGGCTTCGGCAAGGCCCTTCCGCTGCGCAACGACGGTGTCCATGGATTTCATGAGTGCCTTCAGTTGGTTCTCCAGGGCATCCAAGTAAACTTTGCGGTCGTGGAACCACTATTAGGATGTTAGTAGAATGATCATGATTGCCCAATGGGTGTACTTACGTCGTCATGTTCCACAAACTTGCTTCCTCCGCCTACGGAGAGACCAAAAGAGCCAAACATGCCCTTGCTTTGGCCGAGGTCGGGTTCCCGATTCTCTTTATTCTTGACATCAACATTGAAAGCCTCACTTTCAAGGAAGATCTTCAAATCGCCATCGTGCTGGAGAATTGGGTGGCTAGCAATTTTATTCAACATGCGTTCCAGAGCAGCCCTCCGAGACTCGACAAAGTTGGTATCAAACCGGCCCACAGCCTGCTTCTCTGGCGGAGGAGCAACAACCACTCCGGGGTTGTTGTTGTGCATGGAGTTGTAAAGCCAAAGGAAATCACGGTATCTGCGGCTGACAGCAAACTCAGGCTGGCGGTATGCTTTGGATGATGTCTAGAACACATGTGATATTTAGTTTCCTGATCTATTGTCATGCTTCATTAGGAAGCTCATACCTTAGTCCGAATCTGGTAAACAATATGACTGCTAGTCAGGTCTCCCACTTTGTGCGGATCACCAACAGAAATATCGAATGTCGGCTTTGCCGCCTCTTCCACGCTCATGCTAGGCTGTGTCTGTCGCTTTGGTCCCATTGCATCGGCGGCAGGCTGCACGGGCGGAGGTCCTCGGAATCCAGTACCATCTTCTTCCAAGTTAATCGGATCGGCCAGGTTACCTGCAACTGAGATTTGCGAAAAGGTTGAAGGTGGCTGAGGGCTGCGTGGAGCAAGCGATTCTTTCTGGGGCGGCGCCGGAGCTTCATCGGTGGGTGTTGCGCTGGCCTCCGTCGGTGCTTCTCCCAGAGGACCAAGCGGGTCGAAAGTGTCATCAACGGCCTCCAATCGTGTCGCTTGTGCGCTTATCTTGCGAGTGCCCCGTGGGCCTCGTCTTCCAGGTGTACGAACCTCGGCCCTGCTCTCGGACAGTGCGGGTTGAGTGGGAGCGGTAGGTGGAGCTGTAAGGAGTCGACCGATATTAGTGAGGGGCGGATGGAGAAGATTGCAGAATCAGACTTACCAACTTCCTGGACATCTGGCTTCGAAGGGTCATTGCTGGCCTTGAAAGATGAGGGTTCATCTGGAAATTAGATTAGATCGCAATCCAAACAGCGGGATCATGACTGCCTACCGCCCCACGGGGAGTCGCCATTGTCGAGGTCCATTGTTCGACAATATTATTGCAGAGGGGAAGTGAAAGAAGGGTATCAGGAAAGCGATTCACAATTCCGCATCAATGTTGGCTCAAGAGGTGTTCCAAAGCTCATAGGGTTTGGACGTTCTGGTAAGTGGGAAGCTGGCAGTTGGAGAGTGGAGGTGATCCGCGGTCCTTAGTCACTCACGGGATCCCGCTTCAGCCCACAAGGTGTTGTCCCACGCTGTTTCCAACAACTTCCTGACAATTGCCTGATTCCTGTTTTGGTTTTCTTCTCTTCGAAGCTACATGCTTGTTCTTACAATGCATTTTCTTATTTGAGGTGCGACGACCTTCGCGACCTCGGCGCACTTTACTATGCACAGTTTGCGACAATGTTTCCATGAATACGTCTCATCATCTCGATTGGGACTCCCCAGGACTGGCCAATCTATAACTACTACCCGCATTATCTGTCCTGCACCGGTATACCGTGTGTTGTTAGGTAATTTTGTATCTATTTGACCCAGGGCAGTCCCAGTTTGTGCATCTCGACAGCCAGTTGGAACAGGTAGTCAAGAGACTCGCACTGGGTCTTTGCCTTGGCGACGTTGTCACCCCAAACATAGCTATGGTGGGGTCAGCTATCAATTCAAAGTGTTGATGAAAACGACAAAGCTTGAAGGATGTAATGCTTACATTCCATGTCTGCGCACGAGCACGGCATAGGTGTCGGGGTACTTATTCATCGCAGCTTCGAGGCCACTGGTCAGATCCTCCTCGAAAGCAGTGTTCTCAATGATGGGGATGCTCAGGGTATCAAAAAATCCGAGCATGCCCTTGCCCTTGCCACGGGGAATGCCCTTGATTTGCTCGATGTTGTTAATCTCGAAACAGGCATCAGGGCCCTTCTCGCGCTCCACCAACAAGGTCACCAGGACGGCCCATTGAGAGTGAGTATGGATACAGCACCCTGCGCCGTGCTCAAAGGCTGTCAGGAACAGTGGAGTGCAGGCAGAGGGGTTCAAATTGAGGGGCTTGCGGATATAGTTGCGTTCTTCAGCGGGGTACTTCTTGGTAGGCCATTGAACCACAAAAATGTTCTCGGACTTCATCAGCTCCTTCTGAACACCTGAGGGAGCGATAAAGATGTGGTCGCCATGGCGAATGGACGTCTATTTGGGATTCAGCATTCAGCGGGGGTGTTGGCGCAATCGGCGCGAGGAAAGAGAAAGAAAAAAAAACCTACGCCACCGCCGGTGCCAGTAACCCATCCCCAGTTGTAGAAACGGCGGCAAAGCTCCGGAATAAGGTTCGCCGGGTGCTCAGGATCGTCTGACTGCACCAGATAATCGTTGTTGACGGCCTCGACGGCCTTGTTGTCATCGGCGCACATGGTGTGCTGAGGGGTCAGCCCAGGCAAGGGTTTTGGGTAGGGTGCGGAAGGGATAAGGGGAAATTGGAACTGAGCTAGGGTTGGCAATCAACTTCCAGCAAGCAACTTACTTAGGATTGAAAGTGAGACGTGGTCAGCCGAATGGTTGAAGTAGGTGTAACGGGCATATCCAATAAGGCGGGGTGAATTCTGCAGCTCCGCAGGTCTCAGCACAAGCACATCATTTCTGGTCAGCGTCCGAGGATAGCCTAGAGCGTTGGAATAGGCGGAATGGAATAGTGTGGCTTTTTGAGGTTCAATTACATATGTTCAACAAATTATTCAGTAATAATTGACTTAATAGGGCTACGTAACTCGTCGATTCGATACAATTCTACAAGAAGTATCATGTATTGTTCCTGGGATTAGCCGTGGCTAGTCCCGATCGGGGAGCATGGAAGAGGCCACCTGGACCTTCGACCCTTCTCCATTCTTCTATATAACCTCCGCTTTTTCTTCTCCTCTTTTCAGGTGTCTTTTTCTTTCACCATCTCTCAGCCCTTGTTTCTTTGTCCCCGTGTTGTCTTTTCAACATGCGTTTCGACACCGCATTCACGGCTCTGGTCTCTTCGGCCACCCTCATGGGCGTGGCCCATGCTGAGGAGGCTGAAGCTGTCCCCAACGCTGCCGCTAACATTGAGAAGCCCACTTTCACTGTATGTCCACTTCACCTTACCCCCACTCAATTGACTTTCAGACTCATCTAATCTTTTTCTAGCCCACCAATCTCAAGGCTCCTTTCTTAGAGCAGTTCACTGACGACTGGGAGACCCGGTGGAAGCGCTCCAGCGCCAAGAAGGACGACCCCAAGTCCGAGGAGGATTGGGCCTACGTCGGTGAGTGGGCTGTCGAGGAGCCTACCGTCTTCAAGGGTATCGAGGGCGACAAGGGTCTGGTCGTCAAGAACGCAGCCGCGCACCACGCCATCTCCGCCAAATTCCCCAAGAAGATTGACAACAAGGGTAAGACCCTGGTTGTCCAGTATGAGGTCAAGCCCCAGAATTCTCTTGTCTGTGGCGGTGCCTACCTGAAGCTCCTCCAGGAGAACAAGAAGCTCCACCAGGAGGAGTTCTCCAACGGAACTCCCTACGTGATCATGTTTGGTCCCGACAAGTGCGGTGCCACCAACAAGGTATGCTTCGAACAACTCAAGGAAGCTTCACTGTTATCGAATACTAATTGATTTACCTTGATAGGTTCACTTCATCTTCCGCCACAAGAACCCCAAGACCGGCGAGTATGAGGAGAAGCACCTGAAGACTCCCCCCGTCGCCCGTACCTCCAAGGTCACCTCCCTTTACACCCTGATCGTCAAGCCCGACCAGACCTTCGAGATCCTCGTCAATGGCGAGTCTGTCAAGGAGGGCAGCCTTCTGGAGGACTTCGCTCCTGCCGTTAACCCTGAGAAGGAGATTGACGACCCCAAGGACAAGAAGCCCGCCGACTGGGTCGACGAGATCAAGATCGCTGATCCCGAGGCCACCAAGCCTGCCGACTGGGATGAGGAGGCACCTTTCGAGATTGTGGATGAGGAGGCTGAGAAGCCTGAGGACTGGCTCGAGGATGAGCCCACCAGCATTGGCGACCCCGAGGCTGAGAAGCCCGAGGACTGGGATGACGAGGAGGATGGTGACTGGGTCCCTCCTACTATCCCCAACCCCAAGTGTGCCGACGTCTCTGGCTGCGGCAAGTGGACTCGCCCCATGAAGAAGAACCCCGAGTACAAGGGCCCGTGGTCCGCTCCTCTGATTGACAACCCTGCCTACAAGGGTGTCTGGGCCCCCCGCAAGATTGCCAACCCCGCCTATTTCGAGGACAAGACCCCCTCCAACCTGGAGCCCATGGGCGCCATTGGTTTCGAGATCTGGACCATGCAAAACGATATTCTGTTCGACAACGTCTACATTGGCCACTCCATCGAGGACGCTGAGAAGCTCCGCCAGGAGACCTTTGATGTCAAGGTTGCCATTGAGGAGGCTGAGGAGAAGGCTTCCCAGCCCGAGCCGGAGGCCCCTGCCCCCGGTGTCACCACTTCCTTCCAGGAGGACCCTGTCACTTTCGTCCGCCAGAAGGTCAACCAGTTCGTTCACATGGCCAAGGAGGACCCCATCCACGCTGTCAAGACCGCTCCTGAGGTTGCCGGTGGCCTGGTCGCTCTTCTCTTGACTTCTATTCTCATCATTGTGGGTGCCATTGGCTCCAGCAGCCCCGCTCCCTCTGAGAAGAAGGGTAAGCAGGCTGTCAGCGCTGGCAAGGAGAAGTCCAGCGAGGCCACCAGCTCCTCTGCCGATACTGGCAAGAGCGGTGCCACCAAGCGCACCACTCGCTCTTCCGCCGAGTAAATGGGTTAAGTGGAGGAAAAAGCAAATCCGCAAATCCGAACAATCGAGTCTACCTTGGTGTTGATTCTTTATTCCCTTGTTTTTTTTTTATTCTTGTGACATGAGTAGCAGTGTACCTTAGCCAGTTGGAGATTCCCAGACCGGTATACTTTTCCGAAGTTTCCATCTCTTATCCCTGGTTTGACTATTATAGTCACAGATTCCCCAAATTCGTCGTTTAAATGCCAAATTTTCCATTTATTTTCACATTGAACAAGTGTCCTATAAGTATATGAAAGTCTACATACACCCATTTATGGTAAGCGGCTGCAATAGTAACCACAATCGGAATTAATTGTGGGGCTTACTGTATGCCGAATATTTACGGAACCGCCTGCCTAAAGCACGACGAACATTGGGGGATAATGATTGTCATCGGATTCGGCGATTTGCATACAGCGGCTCTCAACTGTGATTGGTGTAAATCGCCGAGAATGGAGCTTATCGTCAAGTTGACTAAGGTACTCTGTGATTGTGTGGGGAAATCCGATGCCAGGCGGTCGGACGGTTAAGCGGTTGACCTCGGGTTTGGAGTAATACATAGCATATCCGACCTTTTATATACCGCCCTTGCCACATACCTTCACACCATTCTATTTCATTTTTTTGCATTGGACATACCAATACCTCAGCTCTCTTTTTCATCACTTCAATTCACCATGGCCGCCCGTCGGTCTCTGGCTCGTTCCATCCCCGCCCTTCGGTCAGTTCCCCGCACGCCCGCGGTTGCCCGCGCTGCTTCCAGCACCCGGGCCCTGACCACTGCCACACCCGCCGCTAGACTTGCCTCCCGGGGAGCTTCATACCCTTCGAGCATTTCTACCGCACGCAGGCTGCATACTACTGCACAGCAGCTCGCCCCTTCCACTAGCTCGGCTGCTTCAACCGCAACCTCGTATCCAAGCGACCACAACCCCATTGCCGACCCCATTGATACCACAAACTTCATTGATAACGAGTTCACAACTTCTAAGGCTACCACATGGATTGACCTCCATGACCCTGCCACCAACAACCTCATCACCCGTGTGCCGCAAAGCACCAATGAGGAGCTGAAGGCTGCGGTCGCGTCGGCCGAGGCTGCCTTCCCCGCTTGGCGGGCGACCAGCATCATGGCTAGACAGCAGATCATGTTCAAGTTCACTAGCTTGATCCGTGAGCACTGGGACCGCCTGGCTGCTTCCATCACCCTCGAGCAGGGTAAGACTTTTGCTGATGCCAAGGGTGATGTTCTCCGTGGTCTGCAGGTTGCCGAGACTGCCTGCGGTATCACTACTCAGATGACCGGTGAGGTGTTGGAGGTTGCTAAGGATATGGAGACCCGCAGCTACCGTGAGCCTCTGGGTGTTGTCGCCGCTATCTGCCCTTTCAGTAAGTTTGGAAAACCGCAAGGATGGATTGGATTCAAATGCTGATCGCTTGATAAGACTTCCCTGCTATGATTCCCCTGTGGTGTATTCCCGTTGCCACCGTTACTGGTAACTGCTTGGTTATGAAGCCCTCGGAGCGTGACCCCGGTGCTGCAATGATTCTTGCCGAGCTGGCTAAGGAGGCCGGCTTCCCTCCTGGTGTTATCAACATTGTGCACGGAACCGCTCCCACTGTGGACTTCATCCTTGATGAACCTGCTATCAAGGCCATCAGCTTCGTCGGTAGCAACCGTGCTGGCGAGTACATCTACACTCGTGGCTCTGCCAATGGCAAGCGCGTCCAGGCCAACCTCGGCGCTAAGAACCACGCTGCCGTCCTCCCCGACTGCAACAAGAACCATGCTCTGAACGCCATCACTGGTGCTGCCTTTGGTGCTGCTGGTCAGCGCTGTATGGCTTTGAGCACCGTCGTGATGGTTGGTGAGACCAAGGAGTGGTTGCCCGAGATCGCTGAGCGCGCTAAGGCTCTTAACGTGAACGGCGGCTTCGAGGAGGGTGCCGACCTTGGCCCTGTTATTAGCCCCGAAAGCAAGAAGCGCATCGAGGATCTCATTGCTAGCGCTGAGGCAGAGGGTGCCACAATTCTCTTGGATGGCCGAAACTGCAAGCCTGAGAAGTACCCCAACGGCAACTTTGTCGGCCCCACTATCATCACCAACGTCACCACCGACATGAAGTGCTACAAGGAGGAGATTTTCGGTCCCGTCCTTGTTTGCGTGAACGTCGAGACCCTTGATGACGCTATCAACACTATCAACGCCAACGAGTACGGTAACGGTGCCTCCATCTTCACCAAGTCTGGCTCCACTGCTTCTCGCTTCCAGAAGGACATCGAGGCCGGCCAGCTGGGAATCAACGTCCCCATCCCCGTCCCACTGCCCATGTTCTCCTTCACCGGTAACAAGAAGAGTATCGCTGGTGGAGGTGCCAACACCTTCTATGGCAAGCCAGGAATGCAGTTCTACACCCAACAGAAGACTGTTACCAGCTTCTGGAAGAGCGAGGATGCCATTAGCACCAAGGCTTCAGTTATTATGCCCACCCACTCTTAATTTTCCTGATACCTGTTTATAAATTGTGTCGATGTTTTATCATCGTTTTCATGATCATGCCCCCTGCCGTTTCATGCTCAAAATGTACTATGTCCGAACAATTCCGGTCTCATTCATCATTGTCCATCTGTGAAGATTTCTGAACCATAGATTCAAGCTATTGTAGGAAAAAAGTTCTAGCAGCGGACTACCCAACCCGAAAATTAGATTTCTTTTCCTTGCTGACGACCGGGCAAAAGAGGATATATTGCGGGAACCCTTGCCATCAAGGTATGTTCATAAACTCTCAATCGTTTCTCTACTCAGCCTGTGGCTCTTGGAAAGTGTAAACCAGACGTCCCAACTCAACCTTGCCATCCTTGACAACAGCGACGCGACGAGTGTAACGGCGCTCGCCCTGGACAAGCTCGAATCCCCAGACCTAACAAGTTAGCACGTCACTCATCGTAAAATGGATAAAGAACTGCATACCTGCTCAGCAGTCCACCCGACCTCCTGATTCACAACATAGCTCTGCACCCAAAGTCCCTCACCCTCTCCGAACTCTGCGCCCTCATCATCAACGATGAAACCTTCGCTGGCTGACCCATCAAGCTGGATCTCACCACGCAGGAACTTCTGGACCTTAGCATCGGCCTCGGGCTCTCCAACCTTGCTCTGCACATCAACAGCCGGGCGAGTCTTTCCATCACCCCCCTTAGCACCGCGGAACATACGCGAGCGGCCGTGAACTGTTCCAAAGATGGTATCCACGTGGCTGCGCTCCTGCCAGTCCAAAGTACGCGATTCCTTAGTACCCGTGATGCCACCGGTAATAATCTGATCGATATCGATGTGGTACACCAGCGAGTTTTCGGAGTCAGCATACTCTTTCACGTGCAAGGTGACAGTAGCGTAAGGTAGGGCTTTGCGGAGGAACCAGCTCACGCCTTGCTATGGGATTGTTAGCAAATACCCACACCTATACATGTACATATGGCATAGACTGGTGATCGGTGCGGCTCTCTGTTCTTCGTAGCTCATGCAACTCTGCCAGGGCCTTTGTACAGATCAAGGGTAGATGGTACGTACCAGAGTCAGGATGGGATCAGTGGGGTCGGACAGGCCTGCGTCCTGTTACACAAGGCGAATTCGTTAGCTTTGGAACGTATTCCTACATTACATGGCTTGAGGGGCTATGGACTTATTCAATGGCTTAGACTTACCATTACCCACTGCCCATTGAGGTTCTTGATTGTGATATTGGCGGGAGCAGCCATTTTGTTGTAGTAGAGCTAGGAATGCGGGGTGGTGGGGGGTAATATTGTAGAACGAGTTGGAGATGTTGTCACAAGACACCACAAGAACAGAGTAAGAAAACTTAAGAAGAAGGTAGGAGATACTTAAGAGAAGGAATAAGAGCGGCAGGAACAATGCTACGTTGATCTTTCCTTCTATATGCTACCTTACTCTTTCCTTGTGCATGTGCTATTCCCGAGGCTGACACGTGCATGCTGAGTAAGGCCATGTCATTGATGCCTCAACCTTCAGGGTGCAGTAAGGCCTAAGGCTGTAAGGCATCAAGGCGGAGCTACTATCCATCATCGCGGGCAGCTATAGTTAATCGCGTTGTTGACCTCCACCCCCAATTCATAGTCATGGCGTTCAACAAGAAATACGCTGGTCTTCCAGACTTGGTATGTCAAATGATCGTCAATCATGTGTCACAAAATACTAATTGCCTGAAGGACCCTGCTCCAGATATTTATGAGACCCCTGACCTTACCGATGAAGCGTCCACCGTTCCCGTGAGTTTGATGTGAATCAAAAATAACAACATACCCACCAGCTAACCCATGACATCCTGAAATTAGACCGGCACCATCCGCACAGATTCAGACCACGATGACGCCGGTTCCAGCTCCGACATCGATCGGGAAGCAGTCAACGCCGACCAGGCGCGCGCACATTTTATGGGAGCTGCAGTCGACGCTCGCGACACCAATTTCTCGGACAGTATTGCAATGAAACGGCAAGCATATCGGAGCAAAGATAAGAGCCAGCGCCGACGGCGGAGACGCGAGGATGGCACCGAAGAGGTTGGAGATTTGAGCGACAGTGAGGACGAGTCAATTGAGCGGCGGCTTACTCGTCTGCGAAGAGAGGTGGAAGACTTGAAGATGGAGATGGCGAACAAGTCGGCTCTGGAGAAGACAGTTGTGGAGAGTACACCTGCTGGGACATCTCAAGAGAGGAATGACTTGGGTGATGGGGTAGCGGAGCTGAGTAGGGCATTGGATAACCTGCACGCTTCCTCTAGAGGTGTTCCGAATGCCTCCTACTCTGCCGCTGCTTTGCTTACCCAGAAACTTGGATCAGAGTCATCAGCGCCTAACAAAGAGGACGGTCAAAAACAATCAAAATCTCAGCCCGATGGACCTACGGCGGCTTTCACCATGGCACAGGCACAGGCAGGCATGCCCACGGCTGGGATTCTTTCTCATGCGGCAGCATTTGAAAGCCGTTTGGCGCTTCTCGAAGCATCAATGGGTATCTCAAGTGCTTCCAACCCATTCGTCGGAGATGGACTCAGCGAGCCTGCTCTACAGCCCGTTCTTCCCGCTCTCGACCAACTGACCTCACACCTCGGTGCTCTAACTGGTCTCCTTGTGGGAACAAATCCAACAGCTGGAACACCGACAGCCGTGGCCGGAATGACAACCCCCCATCTTGAAGCACTTTCCTCCCGCGTCCGCAAGTTAACGACAGACGCTGAGGCCCTGGCATCAGCCCGCAAGCGCGCTGCGGATGCTGCCAAAACTTCACAAACAGCTCGCGTCGCCTCTACAGAAGATACTGCTACCCCAGGTGCCGACGGCCCTTCTGCTGACGATGAACATACCGCTAAGATCCACGCTTTGTACGCTACCCTCCCGACCATCCAGTCCCTGCACCCTCTCCTTCCCAGTGTCCTGGAGCGTCTCCGCTCTCTCCGCGCCTGTCATTCCGGTGCCGCACAGGCTGCAGACTCGCTGAACGAGCTGGAAAAGAGACATGCAGAGATGTCCTCAGAGATTGAGCAATGGCGCGAGGGTCTTGCGGCTGTCGAGGAGAAGATGAGTCAAGGCGAGTCGGTGCTGCGCTCAAACGTCGAGACAGTTGAGCCTTGGGTGCGCGAGCTGGAATCTCGTATGGCGAGGTTGGAGGGACCCCCTGGTGGCTTGTAGGTGATTCACAATCGCCGTGTTTATTAAGTCTGGGCTTTGAGTGGCCCAGCGGAGATCTATCATGATACATAATACCCTGTTTCGCGTGTACCTCCTTTGATGTATGGCTGCGGCCATGACTTGTTGATACATATACTCATATCGAAAAATATTTGAAATGCATATCTGGGGTGACTTACCTAGGATCTTACCATGCTTTCCCTTCGCTCCGCCCACATTTATCTTTAGGTTTTCAACCAGAGAAATATGTCAATATTTTACAGGTATTCCACACGCCAGTTGAGATAAATGAACAAATCTTGGAATAGGTTTGATTCTTAATCCTCGGGGTCTTCCTCTTCATGTGACCTGCTTTTGTCAAACATCTATAGAATCCTTCAACCGCCTCAAAACCTTTACCCTCGGCCTCATCTTCAACTCAATCCACCAACCCTTGAGCATAACCTTCCTCGCCATCTCTCGTACATTTTCAAATAGTTCAACAGCATGATCCCCACCAACCAAAGACAGCACCCACCGCTCAGCGCTTCCCGCGGCTGGTTCCCCTGGTCTAAGAATTGAAAGCCCCGCAAAGCCCTCAATAACCTTAACGGTCTCCCACTGCGACCCAGGCAATGCATCACGAAGACGTATCTCATCCATATCCAAGTACGCAGGCTCCGCAGAGGCCTCAACTAGAACGTACTCGAACTTCTCCCAGAAAGAAGCCGTAGATTTCACCATCTCGTCTTCAGTCTTATCGTACGTCCAACGTTCATCCGCAGTACTCGGCCGCTGCAGGAAACGGGTAACACCCGTTTGACAAACGAGGTTGCCAAGGTAAACATGGACATCCTCGCCAGAACTCATCCCCCTGTCTTGGTAGCTATGTAAAGCATTCAGCGCCATCGCACCGGGGTAATTCGCCGCGGAAGCGGGGAGAAGAACCAGATTGGAAAGCAGGAACGATGCCAGCGTAGACAGGATCAGAAGACGGGAGGCATTGCGAGCGAAAAATGAGCGCGATCTGTGTGTCCAGAGGTATGCGGCGCCGAGGGCAGCGGCTGCTGTTAATGATGGAATGATATAGAGGATAAAGCGCCATTCTTTGTGTGGTTGGAAGCTATAAAGTGCTGTGAAAGACAAGGACGGTATGAGTAGTGAGAGCGCCGAGTTGCGTGTTGCTGGCTGGCGAAGCGCAACGGGGATGGCGAGGATATAGGTCAGGGGGTTGAGTAGAAGACGAGGAAGGGCATTGAAGAAATAGAATGACCATGGCTCTGTGCCCCAGGCCGAGGACTGGCCATGAACGACATTGAAGATGAATGCCTCGAGCTCAGGCCAGAGCGGGGTGCGTTGCCAGAAGAGCGAGTCGACTGTTACTGTAGTGATGAGGCCGATGGTAAGACCGAGGAGGCCGGCAGGTAGGGCAGTCTCAAATAGGTTGATACGGCCGGAGAGCAGCAGAAACAGCGTCTGCGTTGCGACGAGGACTGCCAGCTCGGAGCGGAAGATGACGCCTGCAATAGTGAGGAGGCATAATGAAAGACGGTATGCGCCTTGTGCTTGAGGCCTAGCGCTGCCCACTTTGTCCGGGAGCATGTAGCGCCTTGATAGAGTTGTCAGACCAAACGCAAACATGTTTGATAGCGGCCGTGAAGCATAGTAGATCAGATGGAACTGGCTGCTCTGGAAGAGCAGGTACCATATAGCTACTGTCTGGCCGAAGCTGCGCCGGAGGCCATGCGCAAATGTAGCCAATGCGAAAGCATTGTATAGACCCAGAATAGCTCGAGCTATAGAAAATATAAGTATGGAATCGCGATTATGCGACATATCAGAACATACCTAGAATTTGGCGGTCGATTCGGCCATCTACCGCAATCACCAGCTGCGATACCTTAGCGAGTATCGCTGCGCCAACAGCTGTTCGGGGCACAGCGCCAGGGAAAGCGAAGTGGTCGTAGTTGACGCGCTCAGCGCCAAGTGTAGTAATGGGGAAGCCATGTCTCAAGATGTCATGAACAGCTTGGATATGGAAAGACTCCTCGACCTTAGTATAAGGCGCAACGAGGACATGAAGAACAATTAATGATGTAAGCAAAAGCACAAGCCCAGTAAATAAGAGACCTGTATAAAATATTAGCTATTTTGTCTTGTGGTTTGTGCGGCGCAACTTTACCATTTCTCATGATTGCGGCGAACAGTTGTTGATCCGGAGATCTGGCGCTTCCCGAACCTCACCTTACACTTTCCCAACTCCCTCCGCAACCCCGTTCAACAACCCCTCCCCGCCACAATGTTGCTCTTCGGTCTTGGGACTCTTGTTTACGGTGTGTATATATTTAAGGAAGCTTAACCGCTATTACTGACATCTTAAATCATAGCCATCGTCCTTCTCATCAACGGTATCGCCATCCTATCCGAGGACCGCTTCCTCGCTCGCAGTACGCCTCCCTCCCTCCAAACGGATCGCAGATCTCCCACTGGAACCTCCAGTCCCGAAAATGGCTAACCTTACCGGAATAACTAGTTGGATGGGGCCGAACACAAGCTGAGCCCGGCTTCGGCGCGAGTCATGACACCACCAGCGTGAAGGCTAAGAGTATCAACCTGATCGCTAGTGTGAGGACAGTGATGCGGAGTACGTACACCCTCTATTCCTGCGTTCTGAACTGAAATTTATTCGCCCCGGTTTGTGGTCTTTTGTGGCCTCGAGCAAGCCTCAGCCTGAGCTTGTAGCTAGCTACTTTGCGCGGACGGGGCTGGATAGGCAGCAGGCGCAATAACTGAAACACACAAGACTAACAATGCATTTCAACAGTACCACTCATCGTCATCAACACTGTTATCATCGTCTACGAGCTTATCCTCGGCTGATTTAACGAATCTCATTTCCTACAAACCCAAAGCGGCTGCGCAGGGAGCGGTCCCGGTTCCTGGTGGCTTGCTCCCTCGTCCTTAAAAGCCAACTGCAATTTATCCAACGTATTTGAGCGAATGGAGGCTTTATGGCCTAGTTATTTTACAAAAAATCACCACAAGACACGCGGCATGAAATACACGAGCTACTAGCACTAGCGCGGATTGGATGGTAGCATCCACACAAGGCTTGGTGGATGATCCATTGGCCGGAGGCTTTATCGAGGTTCAGACGGAGTATTACTGTGGCGTGGTAGAGACTGGATTCCGCAACTCAGAATCCTGAGTCCTGTTCAGTCGGCTTAGATCAATAATTTCCCGATGTATATACCCACGACGAATCAAAGAGATCATATCAATTGAATCGCCAGAAGGCAATCCGTTCTCTGTAATTACCCGTTGGTTGTTGTCACAGGTATAATCAACGTGAAGAAAGCTATACATCATGTTACAGAACAGCAAAATCGGAAATTTCAGAGAAAACTTGTCCACAATCAACGTGATGGATGAACACTAAAAAAGAAGACCAAGCAAGATATGCATAAAAAAACAACCTGATAGGTTTTGAAAGCAATAACTCCAGATGGATCCCACTTCAATGCTTGCCAGCATTGCAAAGCCCAAACGCCTCTTTTTGCGCCAGACGGGATATACCCCCCATCAGCGTCGGTATCATGCCGCCGCACATCGTACATAATCCAGCAGCAATGAAAAGAAGCAGTCGCAGAAGAGAAAGTTGAAAAAGAAAAAGCCATGATCAAGATCCAAAAGGCCTAGAAAGACATGTCTGTGAACAAATCCCAGGCTGGGACCATCCACAGGAGAAGAGGATGGAAACGAAGGTGCGTGTCGCGTATCATGAGATCGAGATGGTGATACATTCACGAAAGGTATGTGCAAAAGAAAGTAAGATAGCTTATATGTGCAGAATGATGGGGGGGTATCTCCGAGTTAACTCGACCGGAAATTGGTAGATGCAAGAAATAAAGACGCTCGTCGAAATACATTGTTCATGACGCTGCTGATTTTTTGAAGCTGAACGATCTCCATCGATGAGTGTGGCCAACACCTGATTTGTCGGTGCTGCCATTGCTGCCGCCGTTGCTATTACCGTTTCCATTACCATTAGGGCTGTTGAGATGATTGACATGGCTGATATGCTTGGTCGTGGGAGAGGTAGAGAGAGGAGGAAGGTGGGTATTGCTGTGATTGAAGTAAGGATCATGCTTTTCCGGCACCGCAGGTGGGAATGGCTGCGTGAATGTGGATTTGTATGAACTGGAAAGATCCGGGGCATCTTTTGCAGGAACGGGTGGTGGAATACGCTCTTCTTCTTGGGCCGGTACTTCGAGAACAGGAGCTGGGGTAGTCTCCGCAGTTGAAGTCGACACTCGAGGTTCTTTGTCCTTGCTGAGTCGATTGCTGAGACTGCTGCTCAGACTGCGACTGCTACGTCTGAAAATGCTAAACCTGGAAGAATCCCGAGGTGAACCATTTTCAGGCCCAATATCAGCAGTTTCAGCCTTGCTCGATTCCTTGCTTGCTTTAAGGGCTCTTTCGAGATCCGCAGCCTCCTGTTTCATCTGGGCTTGCCGTTGCTGGTCAAGTTCCCTGCGTTGAATTCTCTCCATCTTCTCTCTGTTTTCCCGCTCATCTTTGGCTGCTTTCTCGGCCGCTTTTTCTGCTGCCTTTTGTGCTGCGCGCTGCTCCTTCTCCTCCCGAACTTTATCCTTCCGGATTTGGGCATCGCTCTTCTTCGGACTCAGAGAAGGAGGTTGCTCGTCAGGGATCGGTGGTAGGGGTGGGACCTCTGGTGGCTGAACGGCTTGTGATGGAGGCATCGGATCAGCCTCAGGGACTTCCAGATGTACAGGCATTTGACCGGGCGCTGTTGTTATTTTGCTAAGAGGGATCGGTCGGTGTGAATCATCTACAGGCACGCTGTGCACATGAGTTAGAGATCCATTGACTTGTGCGTTCGCCTCAGCTGCTGCCGCGGAGGATGCCCGATCCTCCCTAGCCTGTTCCCGAAGAACAGCCTCCAATGTTGTCTCTTGGTAAAAGAGGACATAGGCACAGGCTAGACCCGGGCGATCACCGAAGAAGTTGCGCACGTAGTTTTTGTCCACCGGTTCAACCAGTTCATCATCGAACAGCAACCAACCACGATCTTCCGTCTTGATGATCGCAACATAGTGGCCGTGGTATGGCCCTCCACCAATGTGAACCACAACGGCGTACAATTCGTACAGTCGATCCGGGTCTTCGGCGTCATCGGTCGTGTTGAACAGACGCAGATGATAAGGATAAACAACTCGGTGGAAGAGCTTCTGCAGTCGCTGCAAGTCCTCGGTATATTTGAAACGTTTCAGATGCAAGGCCAATACGCGGGGCAGACGCTTGATCTTCATACGTTTCTCTGCTTCCTGAAGGCCACCGCAGTTATCGCAGTGAAACTTGTTCCTTTCACAAAGCATTTCCTCAGCTGAGAACTTCCGCAGACAAGATGTCACGGACGAATGCTGCTCGAGATCAACTGAAAGATCCAAAAACACCTCATCTCGCTGAGAGACCTTCTCACAGGTCAAACACTTCGTTTCCGACGTCAAAGTACCCTCAAATAATTCGTGGACCCATCTTGTCGTATTTGGAGACTTCGAACCAGGGCTTTCTGTCATGCCCAGCGAATCTGCGCTGGCGCTGGGTAGCGTCTTCTCTGCGAAACTCTGTTTCGTCGCCTCCGCTTCGACATTTGATACGACCTCGTTTAATAGCAGATTCAAAAACTCATGCGCATCCTGGTGCATGGCTGTCCGGAACATTTCGTGCTCGCGGCGAAGCACATCCAAAAACTGCTGCGGTCGGATGATTCCGATACGTGACTGACTACCCACTAGCGACTCAAATATGTCTTTTAATGAAGTAAAGAGAGATTCCGACATGCCGTAACTGGCAGCATTGTTCTTCGTCTCGAGGATCGGGAGAGTCTGCAGGGCGACTTTCTTCTTGTATTCCGGGGAGTCCTTATCTTCTGGTTTCTGGGGTTGGTTTGGTGACACGCCCGCCTGGCGCGATGAGGGCGCAGCGGCCTTCTGCTTAGCTGCTAGCGCTTCAGCCTCCAGGTGCGCATTCGGGTTTTGGTATCGCAGGTTTTTGGCGAGCGCCGCCTCGATGCTCTCGACTGGGGTTCGTTGAGGATAGTTGATCACGGCTTCGCGGAAAGGAACGGAGTAGTAAAGGCATTGGAGGATCGAATTGCAGTAGCAAGTGTTTCCGTACTGAGTCTCGTCCTGTTAGTAGGGCGAAGGGCAAGCGGGACGGACCCAACCACTGCAGTACTCACATTTTCCATACCAAAGAACTTATCGCTTCCATCTTCTCGGATAGAGCCCATGTCCTGTAATCTCTTCTCCAGTGGGCTGATCTGCGGCGTTTGAAGGTCCTTCTTGGGGTTTGGCGGAGCGGGCGAAGGGGTATTCGGAGCCTGCGCGGGAATAGAATGTCAGCGTATCGTCTCAATCGAAATCGTCTCACGAGCACACGGGAGGATGCTGTGACACCAGCAGGAAGGGATGATGCTCGGAGGTGGTTTCAAGCCTCACCCCATTGTTGCGGTTGCCTCTGTTAAAGATCCCCATCATGATGGTATTGTCGTCTAGCCGATCGCACTAGGCGGCATGGAGGATCACGAAGAGTCAAGCCGACCGTGTGGAGGTATTCGCAAAGAGGAAGAGTGGTGTGGTTGGGGTAACTCGGGGAAAGAGTTTAGGCCGAGCACGTTGAGTCGCGGAGAGTGTCCGGGGAAGCCACCAAAGCAGGCCTGAAACGCAGGAACCGCATACGGGGCCTCCGTTACCGACAAAGATAAGAGGGGGAATCCACCAAAGAGAGGGGAAAGGGATAAGAAATGTTAACTTTCGTTAGTAATTGCTAATAGGGAAAGAAGGGAGAGAAAACGAAAAGGATGTGGCGTTCGAGCTCACACGCTTTATCTGACTGTACAGTAATCATTCATTTGTGCTTTCTATGTATTGTATATCTCGTACATTACTGGTAATTGCCCCAGTTTTTATTATAGTTTTATAATTAATTCGCGCATGCAGCAGAAACATCCAGAAAAAGCGTAATGGCCTGATGGTGTCAACGACGTCCTTTGCGATGCCACGTGGATTAGAGGCAGGTACTTGTCCAATCGCCGATTTCTTACACTAGACTGCATACAAAAAGTGAATCTCATATTGTGCGAACCGGGTATATCGGAGGGAAGAGAGACAAAAGAAAATCCAAGAAGAGGGGAGAAGCCCCATTATGTCATGGGCCATTGGTTCAACCTCCTCCTCACCCCGGAAGCCCCCACGGTATCCCATGGAATGGCTCCTCTTTCCTCTTATGAAGGATGGGGGCCTGGAGTTCATCGAGTCTTTCTCCATTAGCCGCTGTCCTGCCATTGGCTGCATTCTGAACGGGCCATGTGTCCGCCCCTCGCATGGCGTGGCTTTTCCACCAATGAACGTTTTCAGCGTGGGGTCCAAGAGCCGACACTTGGTGGCGGTGGAGTCAATGCCCTTTCCGACTTGCGTCCTTGCCTGGGCCATCCGCGCCGAGCATCATGCGGGGGGGAAACAAAGCAAGAGACGATCAGGCGTCTGATCACCCTGATCATCCCCAGCATTCAAGGGGTTGGTGTAGCCTATGTTTCTAGGACATTGCTTATTGGCCGCGCGTCCCTCATGGTCTCCCCTCCATGGCTGAGAACAGAAACGGCCTGACGCGACTTACCGTCGTGCCTGCCCCGGCTCGTTACATCTGTAGCGTGCAGTAGCGCACCCACCGGCGGTCGATGTCAGTATAACATAGGCTCCTTACGGGGCCTTGCGCGCTAATCAGGACTCGGGTACGTGCACACCGCAGAAACCCCTCGATCACCCCTCGATACGATTCAACTCGGGGTCTGAACCACCCCCTGTACCAAGAAAATGCTTTTTTCGTATTCATTGGCTCGCGCAATGCAGAAATATGATCAAGACTGCGCCCGGGAAGGCGGGCTGCAGAAATTACATCGAACCGTGCAACATGTTATGTACGGTACATCCTGGTGGGGTTAACACTCCAGCAGGTTGATTCGGCGACCATGAGAGTGCTTGCCTTTCGTGCTTGGTGCTTGGTGCTTGGCGGGCCCAGAATGATGGCCGAAGCTCGGGCTCGAAAGGCGACTGGGTTGGTTAATATGGACAAACTTTATTTCGTTCATTTGGTCAATTGGGGTCAAGCCACATTGATAGCTTGGTGACTGTACGGGGCAAATAAGGCCGAATAAATCATGGATCGACGTGTTTTCCAATGTAGCTTTTTGGCCCCTAGAGAGGCGAACACCATGGTTACATGGCTTACGTCGTACATGAGTAGATCGCTTATCTGTAGATGGCTCTCATCGGATCGACATGAATCATTGCCTTTTGTTCAATGACATTTTCCGTCTCCCGCTCCTTCTGTGGGTCTCGGAGCTCGCGTCTCCGTTGATATGACGTCTTTGCATCTCACCTCCGCTTGAAAAGGAAGGAGGTTTTATGTTCAGTTATCTGCCCAACGATTTTCAATTGATAGTGACTTGAAGTGATATCAGATAAAATGGATGTGTACATACCTCTGATCTATAGCCTAATGGCCAATGATCGCTATGCAAAAGCGCTCATGACTATCTCCGAAACATTGAGACAGATATGTCATCTCCAGGTATGTCTACCTTCGATACTATATGTAGTGTAATCCAGAAAATGCAATTGGCATGAGTGAACTGCTTTGCCCCAAAAGTAAGACCTCCCGACCGACGAAGCTGGAATTGTCGCCAATGTTTACAGGCTCGTTGCTTCCCCGGTTGGAATCTTCAGTATGGCTATCGATAACGAAAGGCCAAGCTGGTAGTGGGACTCAGGGATTATAGGGAATCTAAATAATTTGGAAAAGTTTTGTCTGAAGGATAAATCGGTAGGTTTCATGACAGGAAGTAGTCGTGAAGTTGAGACCTCGCTTCGGACTGTGATTATTTTCGACTCGTGACAACTTTGGGTGTTCCCTGCAGGATGTCAAATCATAACATAATAGCTCGCTTTACATTTTACGACCTTCAGATTGATACTTCACCGGTAATGTTCAAGCTTGCACTCAATATGGCAGGTTCTGATCTTTGCAAGACAGAAGGTCTCGGGGCAAATAAGGTCAGAGGACGGGTTCCACGGTGGTCTGTGGACTAGCGATAGGCATAGTTCGCATCAAGTTCTCGATGATCGTATCGTCCGAGCCGTAGGATCAGCTTGGAGGGGCCGCGACGTTGAGTATGAAGTCCAAGAACTGCTTTTTCTAGGAATCCTGGCCTCTTATTGGTTGAGAGCTCAATGAGCGTGGCTTTGGACCCACCCAATACCAGTTTGCCTGCTCTCTTGGTGTTCACATACAACATAGGCCCTGTAATCGATCAAACCCGTATTGATTCAGAATCGAATACTTATTTGAAAGTGCTTAATATTTGATTCCTATCGATTCTACAGGTGCATCAGAATGGCCTTTCTTCTAAATCTTTTTATCGTTCTTGGTCTCGGAACATTACTACAATCCTCACTATGGATTGGCTGCTTACCTACTTTAGCTACTCTTTCAAGATAATGATGTTTATTACGCAGCGGGTATAGCACGCTAGAGTCTTGAGCTAGGCTACATCTAATCAGCATGATAACTAACTCTGTATGATACATGCGATTATCTCAGGCCTAGGGAGTTTGAGTCTATATCCTAATCACAACTTCCCTTTAGTCACTTCATAATATGTACCTAGTTGCTAGACTGACCCTTCTATCCATAGGCTGCTTTTAGACCACTATTGTTTTTACATCTTTATTCACTTCACACCTCTATGGAAAAGTTTCGATATCATCTCAATGCTAACTACATTGACAGTGACTGTTCGTTCTGTGCAGCTGAGCTATTTGAGCTTTGTCGAGAGCAATGGGAGCTGGTACAGTCTCGCCATGGAGATGTGCAAGCAGATACTGGAGAACATTCTATGGTTAGATCGAGATACCACCTCATGTCTGAGTACTACGATTGTTGATTCAGGAATTGTTGATTCATGGCACAAATGTCCGCATGAAAGAGCAGTTTGGGTGGAGAAGCAGTTGCAGGACTTTCTCTACGGCAAGGAGCAGATGCCTTTTGACCCAAATATTAGGATATGTTTCGGGATTGGAGCATGGAAAAGTTTGTTTGTGCCTAGCTTTGAACGCCTCTACGATACAAACAGAGTTTTGAAGATTAAAAGCATTGTCAAATGAAAGAAAGTAAATTGCTCAACTCTGGCAGAAGTTTTTTTATCAGCAGTACATGCTGAGCATGGGAGAAGAATCTATTACATGATCGCCGTATATACTATACAGGCTCAGGCTCCTGGGCTTCATCATTTTCAATTTGTGGCCCAGTGTTCTCCCTCTTCTGCAAGGATGATCTCAACTTGTGATTTTTTATAAACATGGCGCAAGTGAAACCCACGATCGCGAAGGCTGCGGCGAGCTGGAAAGTGCCATGCAGCGCATACATATGGCGAGCTTGGAATTGGTTGCTACTATCATCAGCATGGAACTGATGTAAGTGCTGATAGCTGACTGTCGAATTCGGTGAGGCAACTTGACCTTGCTCATTGGGGTCTGCAGTTGGTTGGTTGAGGCGGTTGCGAAACAAGACGCCGGCAACCGACAGTCCGATGGTTGGGCCAATGGATCGGAATGTAAGTAGTACAGATGTCGAAGTGGCCTGCATTTCATGCGGAATTGCACTGAGCAAAGCAAGGAGCAGTACAGTTAGAAGTCCACCGTATCCGAACCCGTAAACAAACTGGTATATCATAGCCAAGACAGGTGGTGAGTGGAGGGAGAGCGTTGCAATTCCTACCGAGCCAATTACGATGCACATGGGCTGGTTAACCTTCCAAATTCCGTACTTTCCAGAAAGACTGGTGACAAGCCCAACTGTAAAAGACCCCAGCCCACCACCAATCGGCTCGGGGAGAAGCAGAACTCCCGTCTGACTGGTAGAGTGTCCCCGCAGCTGCAGATATAGAGGGACATAATACATCAACGTGTACATTGTCATTGACATAAATGCAGTGCACAGACAGGCTGCTAACACCGTAGGCTGGCCCAGGACAGTCAATGGAATGATGGGTTCCTTAGCAAAGCGTAACTCGATCGTGAGGAAGATGGCAAATAATAGCGCCGCCAGAAGCAGAGGAATAACCGACTGTCGTTCTTCACTATTCACATAGATAAGAAACAATGCTAAGGACGAGACCAATGTGATTGAGCCTCCGTAGTCAATTCGCCGCAATCGGAGGCGGAAACTGGTATTTCCCATTTCTTCCTGGGGCAGAAAAATAGCCATACAAGTCCCAGCAGTGACCGAGATTGGCGCAAGCATAATAAACGCCCATCGCCAGCCTAGAGCATCATTGACCGCACCTCCAACCACCGCTCCACAGCCCATACCACCAGTGAATGCGATGATGGACATACTATGCCAGATACCGCGATATCGGGGTGGAATACGATCAGATGAGATATAGGTGGCAATCGAGCTACAGCCACCTCCCCCAATACCGGCAATGACCCGTCCCAAAATAAGCATTGTACGCGTACGGGCAAATCCACATGTCAGGTTACCAAGAGTGAACACCAGCGTCGCAAAGATAAAACTGGGCTTCCGGCCAAAGATGTCACTGAGTTTTCCAGTCAATGGCTGTGTCGCGGCCTGGCCTATGAGGTACCCGGCACCAAGCCATGAGATGATGGCGAGGGAATGAAACTCGCCTGCGATCGTTGACGATAGAGTGGAGGTTATGGTGCCATCTGGTTCCGTTAGTGAGGAGTTACAGAGCCCTTGTGCTAGAACTCACCAGCAGCAGCAACAAACGAGGCAATTGTACCCGACAGAATTGCCGCGATTACCCTCCACGTCAGAGCGCGTTCCTCCGGGTGAGGAGAGACCAGGGGCGTCTCTTCAGAGGCCATGATATTAGACCTGGGAAGCACGTAGAATGTAAAAACAGAAAAATGAGCGACGTGGATGAGGAGGCGAGTTCTCGTGCGGGAGAGCTGGGAATCATATAATTACAAAGATATTTTCTTTTTCATCATCGGAGGCAATCGGTGTTCCGAGCAGGGAACTAATACTCCAGTGGGACAAAATTGCAGATCATGGTTCGATTGATCTCTTCGTGGAACGCCACAATGCACATTCAGGTCCAATCAAATGCGACCCTAGAAGCCGTGTTCAACACAGCTACATACAGGGCCTTGGGCTGACAAAAGTAAGGGGTGATTCAGCTGCCCCTTTCTGGGATTATGTAATAGGATGTCGGACATGTAATATGGTTGCATGGGTGCTGTACATTATCAATAGAGAGATACTCGAGGTGGTAACAGATCTGACTGCTTTAGTTGTCACCATGTCAATATTTGAACTGGTGATCGCCAGTCCGCTAGCCTCAAACGGCCCGCCCCGCCCATGAGCCCGATGCGGGCCGCCCATATGGGTAAAACCCATGGGCCTCATGGGCCTCGGAATACACACAAGAGGCTCCATGAAAAATGCCATGTGCCGCAATACTTCAAACGGGTCGGACCCAAGAATAGCGATACAGAATTGTCGTACACTAGGTACTACTACACTGCAACGACACGGTCATCCATAAAGGATTTCAGCTATCAACGTTCCAAGGTTGCTTCGTTATCTTAGATGTGCATTCGATCTAGGCAATCATGCAGGTGATGTCCTCATATATTATTTATATATCTCTTTGTGTATTGCGCGATATATCATCTAGTGGTGAGCGAACCCCCTCTAAGGCACAAACATGTATGGGACTTCTTTGAGCAAACTGGAAGCACGGAATCTAATCTAGTTATCTTGACAATTTAGAAGTGTAAGAAGCCTGGAGCGACATAAGAAATAACTGAAAGATCCGGAAGACATGATAACGCGGTTTGAACGTCAAGCAACCTGCTACCAGCAGCTTGTCAGTATCTCCCCAAATCTCCCCTCGCGCAACGCTGTGTAGACCTTGCTCACTTGGGAGCCGATGGACTCCTTTCCTTGAGACTTTGCTCTGTTGTATGTCGGGTGAGCCTCAATTCCCCTGTGCGTTGGCACCTTCAGTTCATCACGGACAAACGTGTACAGCTTCTGAGATGTACTGCAGAGATATCCTTTTGTTGGGGGGTCGGCCAGGAACTTAGTCCGCGTGGCATCATAGCTCTGCTGCAGAGTATCGGCCACGCTGTTCTTCCACTGCCCGGCTACCATGTCTTGCGAAATGCCAGCATCTGGAAGGAGGCTAAGGAAGGCGCCCACTGAGTGATTCGCCGTCGTCACAGAGCGGTCGCGAAGATCTTTTGTGCTGCTTCGGTCCCAGTGATGCATGAGCTCCTCCCAAACGGTCGCTTGGATTTTCTCAAGGTGCGCAGGAGCGGCCGACGGGAAAACGTTCACCGTAATGCTTTCAATCTTGGGGCGTACATCCTTGATGAATTCTTCTTGGAGCACACGTTGATCCACGGCTTGGCACAGGACGTATAAATAGCTTGCCAGCATCAGCGATAGCACTTCGACAGCATCACCAGCATAACGACAGCTGATGAATGCCAGAGAATTGATCCCCTGGTTATGCATCTCAGCTGATTGAACGTGATTGCTGATAGGATGATTCAAATATCCAAGCTCCGATGTGTAAGACGCCATGTTGATATCTATGCCCTTGAACGCGAACGACAGGCTTGGGTCGTCCATGCTCAAGTTCGGGGGCAAGCCGTTACTCAAGGCGGGATTGATCAACTCAGAGCACTGGGAGAAGATCATCTTCCCTATCATTTGCATCGCGCTCAATGTTTTTTCCATAGACGAGGTGATCGCTGTAGCCTGGAAATTACCACCGTGGTAGATTTCTCCGTCCGCCGGGTTGATGAGTGGATTATCCGTTGTTGAGTTTAGTTCAGCCCGGATCTGGTCGAATGCCAAAGCCATGTTCTCAATATTCGGACCAATCCACTGCGTAGCTGTTCGTAGAGCGTACCGATCCTGAGCCAGACCATGGTGTGCGGGTCCTCCAGCCGGGGTGGCCAGTTTTGAGTCACTCAGGAAATTATATATATTCTTTGCTGCCTCAATCTGACCATCGTGAGGGCGTACTGCTGCAATGAAAGGATGATAGTTAGATGTCATACCTTTCATTGCTTCGGTTCCCATAGCTGTTAAAAGCTGGGAAAGGAGGACTAGCTGCTTGGCTTCAAACATGACCAAGCTTGCCGCACCACAACTAAATGCAGTTCCGTTCAATAGTCCGAGCCCTTCTTTAGGAGCAAAATCCAGGGGCTCCAATTTCATCTCTCGGAGAGCTTGGTCAGCCCCTATTATTTCTCCATTTGGCGTGTGAATTGATATGTCCGGGTTCCCTTCTAGTGCGCCGGCGATGTATGAAAGCGGCGTTAGATCTCCCGAGGCTGAAATACTCCCTCTGAGGGGAACCACGGGGGTCATGGAGTTGCACAGGAAGGCGATCATGTGCTCAATCACCTGTGGCCGGACAGCTGAGTGACCACGTAGCAGGGAGTTGCATCTCACAAGCATTGCAGCTCTGACTACCGGTATAGGCATGCTGTGACTTTTCAGGGAATGAAGGCTCACGTGGCGGGAAGCCTCTCGTCCTCTGTCAGATGGTAGTAATACCGCTGAGTTCTGGTGTTGAATTAATGCCTGCTGGAGAGCAATATAGTTGTTCGTTCGAGTATCTGCACTACCCCCGAAGCCAGTGTTGACTCCGTAAACAATCTCACCCCGGTTGAGCTTCTGATTCAGAAGATCCACACTTTCTTCCAAGGCTTGAAGAACCTGTGGATTTGTGGTCATAGCCACATTGCAATCATGGCTATAGTCATCGGTTCATATGTTAGTATAAATCTAGGGAACCGGATTAGTGCGGGAAGGGTTATCAGACCGAGCAACGGCCACAACAGCGCCTAAGTCTAGAAATTGACCATCCAAAGAGACTTGTGTGCCTTTATTCAAGAGGTTCTGCGTTCTGCGACATGTTTGAAGTGTAGTATCGGTAAAGGACAGCTTGAAGCTTGGCTTCCGATTGAGGGTAGGGTCCTCTGTATACACAGGAGAGATAGATGCTTCGCCCATTGTAACAATTTGCATATAAAAGTAGTCACAAAGTATGAAGGTGTAGGGAAGGAGGGTATAAATAGTCAGGCGCAATTCAAATAGTTGGAACTGTCACATGTGATGACATCCGATAAGCTATCGCCTATCTGCGCATCCATAGCGCTCACATTGCTTATTCTGTCTTACCCAAGTCTGGCCACCAAACTTGTAAAAGATTCGAACCATTTGCATGGTCAATTCTGGTAGGATGAACTGTTTGGATATCATATACCTTGACGTCATAAAATCAAATAGTTCACTGCCCAATGCAGAAAATAATCAGCGGTGCAACGTCCTTCAGCTCCCCATGTCGATGGAGAAGGTTTGTTGTGAGTTTAATAGGGTTGAAACACAAAACCCAATAGCTCACCACAGCTTGCTTTATCGCGGACCGATTAGCCGATGCATGGGTTTATCTTGATAAATCGCTTATCCTGTCAGACAGATTCTCAGCCACATTGCAGCCATTGCAGCGTTGTCAGACAGTTGGCAGAAGCCTTCTGGAGATAAGCACAATCAGAAACGGTTGAAGTGGCGAGTGAGTTCTCCTGATTGATTTCAGCTTCAGCCCATTCTTCAAATTTGCACTTTTTTGCTTTTTTTCAGCCACAAGGAATAGTCGATCGACAAAGTTTGCCGATTACGTAGCCGAAACTCAGCCGTAAAGTCTAGCACATGTTGCAGCAGCATGATTACGATAGTATGGCCATGATAGTTAGCGGGCGCATATTGTCTGATGTAAGCTTTCTCTTTGGTATGCTCAGATTTGAAATAATGCCTATCTGATGACTTGCATGACAGAGAAACAAGGAGAATTGCCATGTCAAGTTCATTCCTCGGCAAGTGCCTCACGACGGGTCTTGCTGTTCGGGTCGAAGTAGGGCGTCTCGCCGATTCCAACCGCACGGTGACCTGTACGAGCGCCCAATCCAGCGAAATCGAATATGGCAGTGTGGTAAACCGTGCGGTTATCCCAAATTGCTGAGTACCAATTAGACACCTGTATCACCCAAAAAAAGTATGCGGGGTGAAGAACTAACCGAGATCATAAGGATTCTCCCATCGATGTCTCAGCTGAGTATCATGTTCCTCGACGATCATCTGCAGGAACCAATCGTGCAGCCGCCTGCTTTCATCAGAGGTCACGTCGTTTATCTTTACAACGTGATTGCCAACTGCAAAAAGACTCTTCCATCCGGTGACTGGGTTGGTGCGAACGACCGGGTGGACAGCGCTGAGAGAGGTTCCAACGTTATTGGGGGACCCGCGAGGCTCGGCATAGAGCTCATATCCCTTCTCAGCGGCCGAGATTGGTAATCTGGTCTGGGCGAAAGTGGCAGTCAGACCTTCGAGGAAACTGCGGTATGCAGGGGAGATCTTGTCATAGATTTCACAAGAAGAGGCCCACATTGTGTCTACATGCTAGCAATCAGAATCGTGTGAAATATGGACTGGAGCTGTCACGGGATGAGGGATTACCTCCGCCGGTTTCGGGCATTTTGACGAGCTTCAGGATCGAGTAGTCGGCGGGATTCGGCTCATAGCTGGTATCTGTATGCCAACTATTTCTGATATCCGCGGGCCTATTCTTCCAAAGATCCTCTGCTGGATTAGCGGCTTTATCTGTGGTGATAACGTTGAGTTCCGGGTCTTTATCAAGGTTGTAGTTGGTCAGAGGGTGAATGTGCAGTTTTGAGGTGTCTGGTTTGCCAGTGAGCACACCCAGACGCTGGGCCAACTCCTTTTGAAGCTCATCGGTAAGGTTGTTTTGAGCGCGGAAGAATACGACGCCTCGCCGAGAGACTGCTCATGCTCATTAGCGAGGTACCAGCAAGCCCGGAAACCAGATGCGTGTGCCTACTGGTAATAGCCAAGTCGCGGAGAAGCTCATCGCTGTTTGGAGCCTTCATCCATTCCACCAGGTTGGCATCAGGGAATTCGGTTCCGACTATAGGAGTGGATTTGAAGGATTTGTAGTTATGAAGGACACCCTTCAGCTTCAAAGGCTCCCTCATGAGCGAGCTTTTGCTGTGGCCATTTGGCACCAATGGCACATCATGAGTGATAGCCATCGTGATAAAAAGGTACAAACCTCAGTAAGGAAATTGGCGCGACCAACTTCAGTACTAGAGCCTTATTTATGCCGGGACGTGTGCCTGAAAAATAAGACGTAACAAGGACATGCTTGCTCCACTTATTATTCCATGGCCAGCTCCCGCTAAGGCGCATACTCCCTATGCAACTGCATGCCTGCTCCACATATTGTTTCGCCAGCGGTACGCATGTGCAGCGGGGAAGACTGAACATGTCAATCTTGTGGGCAGCGACAAGAAATGGCGTCTGCGGCTCGGATTGGGGCGTGGCAATATGTAATTTACAGCTGCGCCTAGACCACTCGATCTTGCTGCAATTACCTCCTGCAACCTTAGTCTGTGATGAATTGATCTCCACTTCCAAGGTTTACATCTGTAGACCATGCAGCACGGATGTGCATATGCCGCTTACGAGCAAGTCACCTCGGTCACCGACTCCTGTAACTATAATTCTTAGAGCAAAGGTACCGATTCTTCTCTTTCGTGATTAACAAGGATGGCTGTTACCATATGCGGGTAAGTGGATAGTGTAATCGATGAACAGTGTATACACAGCTCGAAATGAGCTATTATTTATTTCTCCTGTTGTAGACATTTTCCTAATATTCAGCTACAATCATCTCTTTCCCAAACCCGCCCACTTCTTTCCTCTGATTCTCCAGACAATTTCAAAGCTCCATTGCCTCAAAATTAGATTTTGCCATCACTATGGGCTCCAACGGTCCCAACGGTCAGCACGCCAATGGCAAACTCTCGAGCACAAATCGCGCTGCTACCACCGAAGCTGCCCTTCTGGCCGAAAACAACTTTTCCGCCAAGAATTATCAGTCGCTTCCCATTGTATTTTCCCGTGCTCAGGGAGCCTCCGTCTGGGATCCTGAGGGAAAACATTATCTCGACTTCCACTCTGCTTCCACTGCCCTCAACCATGGCCATTGCCACCCAAAGCTCGTCGCTGCACTTGTCGAGCAGGCATCACGACTAACCCTCACCTCCCGTGCCTTTCACAACGATGTATACCCTCAATTCGCCGAGATGATGACCAAACTCTTTGGATACGATAGGGTTCTGCCCTCCAGCACTGGTGCGGAAGCTTCCGAAACTGCTATCAAGGTTGCTCGAAAATGGGCGTATAAGATCAAGGGGGTTCCTCAGGACCAAGCCATTGTTCTCGGTGCGGCGGGCAACCATCACGGACGAACAGTAAGTGATTATGAATTATGAAAATGCAGCCTTGCGCGCAAAATCCTGACAAGTATGTATAGTTGGCCTCGATTTCCTTGGCCTCTGATGATATGTCACGGGAGAATTACGGCCCATTGATTCCTAACGTTAGCTGCTCCATTCCTGGAACTGATAAGCTGATCAAGTATAATGATAAAGCTGCATTACGAGAGGCTTTTGAGGCAGCAGGCTTCAACCTGGCTGCCTTTGTAATTGAACCTATACAAGGCGATGCAGGTGTTATTGTGGCCGATGACGATTACCTCCAGGAGGCCAGAGCCCTCTGTGACGAGCATAACGTTTTGTTGGTTTGCGATGAGATCCAGACCGGTATTGCTCGGACTGGAAAGTTGCTCGGTCACTACTGGAGCGGAATCAAGCCTGACATGGTGCTTCTGGGAAAGACTATGACTGGTGGCATGTACCCTGTTTCCTGTGTTCTGGGTAACAACGAAGTGATGCTCACCGTTGAGCCTGGAACCCATGGATCGACCTACGGAGGTAATCCCCTCGGTGCGGCAGTCGCCATGCGTGCGCTTCAAGTTGTCGAGGAAGAACATTTGATTGAGCGTGCTGAGCACCTTGGTAATGTTCTACGTGACGGTCTGAGGGCTATCCAGGCCCAAAGCCCCATGATTGAAACAGTGCGTGGTAGGGGGTTGCTAAATGCTTTTGTCATCGATCAGTCCAAAACCAATGGACATACGGGTATAGAGCTATGCGAGCTCATGAAAAAGAAGGGACTTTTGGTGAGTGAAGGCTCTTCAAGTCCGCATTAGATTTTGTCTGGTTAACGGTTGTGCAGCTCAAATCCAGCCGAACAGGTGTCATCCGCATTGCCCCTCCCCTCGTCGTCACCGATGAAGAGCTCGAGCGAGGTCTCGACATTATTAAGCAATCCATACAAGAGCTCCCTAGTCTCCCCAAGTCTACATAGTGGTGTCGAAGAGAGAACACTGGGGTAATTAGAGTCCGCTTCAAGTTTGACGAAGAATATATTCCAACTGCCTTTTTACCTCTTAGCCTTACTAAGGTCCTTTTTCTTACTTGGCTCACTTCAACTCAGAGTAATGGCTAGATTGTTCCAAAGTCATTATTCTTGAAAGACTTGATTTGCCTCGGGCTCGTCACTCTGAAGGACGCGTTTAAGGCTTGGTGAATGTATTTTATATTCCCGGTTCCGAAATCTCTTATCTAGATACTTCAGTGTCTATATCTAGCTCATATTAGCCAAGAAAAAAGGCCTTTATGGTTTCAATCATATGGGCCGGTCTCTATCGCATTCCGGACAATTCCCACAGCTTTGTAGTTTTCATCTTCATGAAATCACTGATATCCAATACTTCCGTCGCTTCCCCACAGATTTTGTCCTCACAATCTTGCGGGAAAAACATCTGAATCGCCTTCATCATGGCAGTCTTGTCTGACCATGTCCGTGGTACCGTTTCGTGTTCCCTCAAAACCCGAAGTACAGTCGGTAGTTGATAGGCAGGCATGTCCTTGGACAAGTCGGTTCTGAGAGATTTCAAGTCGATCTTCTCCATACCATCGTGGAATCGCACTAAGGCAGCTGTTCTGGTATCGCATTGTGGATCTTCAACCGGCAGAATATATCCCTCTGCGACATAAGGAAGCGCAGTCAGACTGGACTCGACTTGTGCTCGAGGGACTTTATAAGTGTAGAACTTGAACACTGTTGAATAAAAATGTTAGATAAAATAGCTTTGAATTTTAGGTGGTCCTCACAATCCATGTTTGCTCTTCCTTTGAAAATATAGCGTCCATTCTGGAGGATGGCTAAGTCTCCAGTCTTGAAGAACCCCTCTGAGTCAAAACGTTCCGCAGTAGCATCTGGTAAGTTCAGGTAACTGATAGGTCAAGTAGAGATTGTTAGTACTTTGGTTGCACTTTCTGTGAGAGGAGATTCATACCCAAGAAACAAGGAAGGGGTCTTGACAAGAACTTCCCCTTCTTCTCCTTCGGATAGCTTCATAACCACATTTGGAAGAGGTGTTCCCAGGTCAGCCTGGGTCACAACTATGTCAGTTAATATTAACAAGAAAGAGCGCGAAGCATCTCACCTCCGCACTTCCCGATCTCTCATCGCAACTAGCTATCTCTTGCGACTCCGTAGACCCATATTGTATCCTAAGCAGCCGCCCACCGCGCATTTCTTGCCAAAATTGCTTGACTCGATCTGAAGGCATAGCTCCTGTTGCAGCTGCATCGCGAAGGTACTGGACTCCCTCGATGTATTCCCTGACTTTAGGATCCGGCAATTTTGCAATGTGAGTCTGAAAGTGTTTCATCATACCGTACCAAAAGGTAGGAGACAAGGTGATCTTGGTTCCAGTTTTCTCACGAAGCTTCTCCCAAATCAGGTTATAGTTGCGGCCGAAGTTGTGAACCTCGACACGAACCCCCACGAGAAGCATTTGAAATACTTTTGTGAAGTAAATAGACCAAAATGCTCCTCTTGGTATTATGCAAAGCTCGTCGTTTTCCTCGGTCTCTTCTTCCAACCGAGCATACTTATTGAGAGACCGACGGGCGTGGAGTACACCCTTTGGTGGCCCAGTCGTTCCTGAGGTAAAGAACAATATACTAGGCGTTTCTTCGGACACCGCAAGGCCTGGATCAAGGGTATAACGGGTCACTGGAAGTAGACGGTTGACGTCGTCGTGATTACTCTCAATAACAAGGGAAGGGATATCGACTTCCTTTCGGATCTGGGTGGCGAGGTCGACTAGCTCCGTGCTAGCAATGAGACAGCGTGCATCGCATAGGCGAAGAATGTATGATGCTTCGGCTGGAAGCGCACCCGTAGCTGTCCAAAAGTTGTGGTTAATCATCAGAACATGAATCTTTGTGGTGAGACTCACGCATCGGCACAACTACTCCACCAAGGGCCAGGACCGCAAGAACCCCGACGATGAATTCATAGCCATTTGGGGCCAACAGAGCAACATAGAAACCGCCAGGTTTATCAAAAGTAGATCGTTCCAGGAGTTCTGCGAGCTTTTGCTGGAGTTTCACAGTGCCATCGAGAATATGACGATAGCCAAATTGCGTGTCGCGACTACAGTCATTGACGATAACTTTATCTTCTCTCTGAGTGGCAAGCTTCAGCAGTCTGCAGAAAAGGGGGTCTTTTGGTAATGTAGGGGTATATGAGATCGTCATGGTCTCAAGATTTATGGGATTGCAGCAGTGTTCGCATGAGAGGTCAAAGTATTGGGAGAATGTTGAGGATATATTGACATTTGCTGGTGTGCTATGGAATCTTCTATTACAAAAGCAAGTCAGGACCTGGTAATTTCTATCGGCGGCCACTTCTTGAAAACCTTGGGTGTGTAGGCACGTACTGACCGCGATCAATAATTTCAGAGAATATACGTGCCTGTAAACCTGGGGGCGAAAGACACATGACAATTGCCTCTCATTCGATGCTACACCCCGCTTGGTCTCCGATTTGGTCTCTCCACTTACCTGCATTTCGTACCTGCAACTGTCAGCATGCACATCCTTGATACATCATATTCCAAGGTTCCAATTATACCCTTTTGGCACTAAGGTTATGCAGGATAGATTGAAGTGGGTCACGCAGTGAGGTGGAAACAGCGCAGGTGCAGAGTGGATCCGTCTATAAAAGGGTGTGATATTATTGGTTCCAGTGCTTTCAGTGAGATGATGGCAAGTTTCGGTTCGAGTTGCAATTTCAGCTCAGTCTACAGTTTGTACCAGCCATTCCAAGATTCCAGATAGCTTCAGTCACAGCTTCAATAACCAAATACATCCACCCATGCCTTACAACACCCTTTTACAGGCTGTACCACCACAACTTGGTTTCCACATAGTCGATGACATCTTGAGCTTCGAATGAGAAAGACAGATTAGTCAGAGGTAAGAATCTAGCAGACATCATATCCATGGGTATCATACCAGTATTGAATTGGTCTGTATCTTCATCCGTAATGTATATGTCAAACCTCTAGATGATGGGTCAATAACATTCAGGCAATCAACTGATCATGGGGTGATTAACCTCTCGAAGAGCAACTACCATCTGAGACTTTCTCAAGTCGTCCGCGATGAAGTAATTCTGGAGATTGGCGTTCATAATATCCTAGACGCAACCGAAATTAGATCATTCCCGCATTTCACTATTATTATTACACATGAAAACACAAACACATACCTCATTGAGGGGCATTTCGAATTGTTGAGCAATGATGGCCTTCACATTACTCACGAGGTTCGCCATTTTGTGAATGTTGAGGGTTGATTTATGAAGTCTTCAAGTGATAAGGCCGCGATATTGGAATCATAATTGATATATAAAACGATGCTTAGGTGAATAATGCGGGGTTGAAGCAATATGATCTGTATAAGCCAGGTCTATTTGAAAAGGGCTCCAAAGATGTGACACGATCTGTATGACAGTATTGGCGCAGATTTTCTATCTTATTTACCGAATATTAGCATTTTGATGCAAATCGAGAATCTTGTTCTGGCAGCGCCTAGGTTGGCTACGGCGTACGAAAAACAGGTTCAAAGTGCAGTGAGTTGACCCCAAGGTGCATAGTATGGGATACCCACTATAAGCTATCAACACTTACTCAACCAATCAGAGACTGCATAATTCTGAAGTAGAAAACTGGCAAGCGCGATTTGCAATCCAGCTGTGCTACATATGATGTGTTTGAGAATCTGCAACTCCAAAGGCTCTTTCCGTCCTCATTGGCCCAACCACCTGCAGCTAAGCCACGTCACAACCACAGATCTAATACATAGGCTCGAATTCCGATTCCGCTGCGCTAGCTTCAACTCTTTAATTGAGATCTGACCGGAGATTTGCCTTCAGAGGCTTGAGAGCCGGCTCGCCGTTTTTCTCCCGCATGGGTACATTCTCATTGGCTCCATAAGCAGCTTTGCTGTATATCTGCAGATATTCAGTGGCCGATGTGCATATGGCATCAATGTCACCATGAATAATGAACGCATTCCAGCCCATCTCTAGCCTAAGCTCAACACCAGAAGGGGAGATACCAAATCCCATGATCGGAAGATTATTGGCCTTTGCAGCGTCCCGGATCTTCTCAAGAGCAGCAAGGTAAACAGGCTCATCACCATCCAGAGACCCATGTGCAAGATTCATGCTCATACGTAGATCCCCGGTGCCAACGAAAAGGCCGTCAACTATGGGACGTATTAGCGCTTGCGTGCGGGGAAAATAACAGGGTCAGATGGTATTAACACGCACCACCTGGTACTCTGCAAATCTCTTCGACATTTTCCAAACCCTCTAGATCCTCAATTTGACAGATCACCGCTGCATGGTTGTCCCACACGTCGTAGGTGGTCTGGCCTTCGGGTGTCCTATTCTGCCGCTCGCCAATCAGGGCAGCAGGTGGGAAGCTCCGGTCCCCCATTGGCGGAAACCGGCACAAACGTACCAATTCTTCTGCCTGTTTAGCATTTTGAATGTGAGGCATGACTACTCCACCTGCTCCAGCACCCAGAGCATAATTGAATAGCTCTGGTGAACAACTTGGGATGCGGACGAATGGTACCATTGAGCCGTTTGAGTGAAGCTGAATCGTTCGAATCATATCGACAAGTAGGGTGGCATTGAAAGGCGCATGCTCCTGCGTAAAATTAGACCCACCGATGCTTATTCACAACACATTCGGGTCATTTCAAGGCACAGGGCTCTCACTGCGTCTAAGAAACAGAAATGATACGGTGTCGCAGAAATAACTCGCGCCGCTTCTGGATGGGGAATCCGGCATCCAGTACCCCAGAGCAGCTCACCGGATTCCAACATAGCCTTGAAATTTGTAGGTTGAGCCAAGCTCAAGGCATTGTAGTCCTTTGTATTGAGCATTTTGACTTCTACACGCATCGTGTTCAGTGAATATTGTGACAGTATCTTAAAGTAGAGTAAGATTTCAGACAGAGTAAGTGAACTATGCGTATATACTCTCATTTATGTATTCCTTCAAACATCCGGGACTCGAGCTCTTGTATTGAAATTATTTATTTACTCCCGTCTATCCACACCGCTGTTGACAAGTCATGTACTGATAGATACAATCCGAAGTTCACATTGCGCTAGTGACCAAGTAATAGCTGCATTAGTTGAAACAAATATCGACTGCAGTGATACAAGGCTGCTGGCCTACGTCACCTGGGCAATTGAGGTGTGTTGAGAAACGATACGTTTGACTCAGTATCTCACACGAGACCCCGCTTCTTATCAAAGGAATGCAGAGGAAATTTGAGATAGCTGCAATGATTTAAACATATATCCCTTGGTAAAAACATATTAATTCAAAAGTCTACACCTTTATTGATCAAACACTTGAATATGGCTTCTGCAAACATCACTAAACAGGCGGATCTAAAGTCGATATCGCTGGCGGGCCTTCTTGAGGGCAACGCCGACACTGTGAAGGATCTTGTGTCTTCGTGTAAAGAAAATGGTTTTTTCTACCTCGATTTCCGTGATCCCTCAACATGCGAGATTTTGAAAGTGGTCGATGACCTCTCCCTCGTTGGAAAATCGGTATTCAAATTACCACTGGAGGAAAAGGAGGAGTATAGCACCGAGAAACATCTGCCATCTAGACTCCAAGGGTAGGGTCTACTCCAATTGCAGTTTTGTGAAGATGAGAGTGCTAAAGTCAACCTCTCTAGTTACAAACGGGCCGGATGTTCCGTTGGGCCATTTGCAGAGAAGAAAGATGGCTATGAGAGCTTTTCGGTATGACGCTTTTTATGAAAGATGCTGCGCAGTTGAATTAATTCGTTATCTCCAGATTCACAACAATGGCCTCTTTGGTCAGGATACCTTGCAACTCCCCCAGGCTTTTGAGGAAAATCTAGGCCTTGTGGAGAGATTCATTAGCGAGGTCAACGGATATACCGATTGTATCCTGTCCATCCTGTCAAAGGCCCTTGATCTTCCATATGACTTGAAGGACTGTCACCGGAAAGACAAACCTTCGTCCGCCAATATGGCCATGCTCAATTACCTACCGTGGGGCAGCAGCGATGAGAAGATTGGGAACATGGCGCACACTGACATGGGAACTCTCACTGTTGTTTTCTCCAAATCTGAAGGCTTGCAAGTCTTGCAGCCCGGGACTGAGGAATGGACATTCATTCGACCACGGGTTGGACACGCCGTTGTGAATGTTGGAGACTCACTGAACTTTCTGTCGAAAGGTGCCCTGACCTCCTCTCTTCATCGCGTGGTGCCTCCGCCCGATTCAGCTGGTCAGGATAAATTTTCCTGCATTTATTTCCTTCGGCCGGAGTTTGATGCAAAGTTTGTTTCCCACGATGGAAAAGAGATGAATAGTGTTGAGTGGCATAACCAGAAGTATGCTCTGTTCCGGGAAGCGAGCCTCGATGCTAAGCAGCATGGTGCTATGCTGACTGGTCGGAACGGCTTTCTTGGTGCCACTGCTCAGGCTGCTCAGGCTGCTCAGTAATATTTAGCTTGTCTTAATGTCCTCTTGGTTGAATATTGTTGTTACTGGCTTCTTTCCAAATAAAGTCCTTTATACTTTTGGATTTCGAGTCAATGCTACTTTATGTAGTCAAAGATAAACTTCGAAGTCTTGGTTCGGGCAGTGCTCCAATGAACATTCACCGGATCGACATAGAAAGCCTTGCAGTAAAAATCTACTTACCACTTTGACAGCAAGGAAAGATTGGCATTGAGAGCAATTATCAATTGGAAGCGTACCGGGGCATAGGACAAAACAGAACTTCCTCCCGCAAAATTGCATTGTCATGGTATCATTTTTCGTTATTGAAACGATCCCGTGTATTGATGAACTTGAGGACTCAATCTCATCTGTGCAGCATCCTCCATATAACTTGAACGCTGATACCAGTCATCGAATCTTTGATACGGACTCATAAGATGATCATACGCAGATAGGTTCAACTCAACTAGTTCGTATTAATGTCCCGAATTTTGACCGGGAGGAGGGGGGGGGCGTGGGATCATACCGTTGAAAGGTTCAAAGGCCACCGCACAGTCATCCATAGCATTGCTCGTGTTGCTATCTTGTTGCCCATGGATACCAGGTTGATCTTGAGCCGAATCTGGCATCGAAGTCTCAGAATGACTAAATATGTGATCTGTTGTGCATATGTTAATAAGGCCGAGTATGTAAGTGTGGATTTGTCGTCGGTACCGGCTGCCAGTGACGCGGGGGGCGTGGGATTTTGGCCATATTGTGAAACACGAGTTGACAGAATTCCTGCCGTCAATCGTGGTGACTTCCAAGTGCTCTGAATCATCTCTCCTGGTCCGGGTATATAAGCATTGCGATTTGTCAGAAACGAGGCGTCTAGAAAGGACTCACCAACATCCTTTCGTTTCCTACCTGTCATTCCCCTCAAGGTTGCCGCAATATGGTTACCCAACTGGGCCAGTCCCATGTCTTTCACGATCCTATCGATACCCAAGCATTTAAATTTGAGGACAGCGGCCGTCATTTGATCTTTTGTGCATCTTGATGTGTACCTGGGAGTCTTCGTGAGACCATGTTCTCAGGGAGGGAAAGGAAGGGAACGAACGCTGAGTGAGACACATCTGAAGGCAATGCAATAAGATACCCAAGGTCTGTCTTTTCTTTAAACATTTCGGCCCATTCTTGATATCTGCAGCCTTGATCAACCCAGTTCAAACATTTATTAGCCGCTTTCTGGTCCTGGAAACGCTCAGGAAAGTCCCGGCAAAGTTTGTTCGCCAATGATGTACGCATATCCCGAATCCAATGTGTGCCAGTGTGATACTCTGCCTCCACAACATGTCTGTAGATATTATGACACTCAAATCTGTGGTAAATCTTCAAAAGATCGCGAATGTCAACGTTTTCTTTCTTCGTGGCAATCGCGGCTTCCCAACCCTGGCCGGTTGGGAGAGACACCTTTGCTTCTTTGATAGCTTGCAGGAATCCTCCAAGATTTGTTTTGCAGCTCTCGAGAAGTCTTTTAGTATTTGGCGAGAATGTTATGTCGTCGCAGGTGGCCAGGCTACTTTTGCTGAACGCCTCATCATCGGTCATAAGGTGGATAGGCGTCACTTCGCCTTGGCGTGAGAGGACCAGACTGGATGCAGGCAGTGCTGTATCAGTGGTTGGACTGGAGGGTTGTATTGTATTTGTGTTTGTGTTAAACTCCGAGCAGGGGGAGCTCTGGTTATCGAACTCCTCTGGCGTTGGGGCCGCTATGCGGCCCGAGCAGATATCCCTGTCTGGCTGTTCTGCATTCCCAAGACTTGAAGGGAAAATGATAGGGCGCTCTTGGATATGAGCATGATTGGAGCTTCCCCGGTTTCCACCAGGTGGCCTTTGTTGGTGGCATGCATAATTAGAGACATGAGAAGGTTGGAGCAATTCCACATAACCGGGAGGTCTGTCTCCGTATGACCCTTCATAGAGCCCATTTTGACAAGGCACCGATCTATCCACTGGGTCCACTCCACTTAGCCTCATAGCGTTTTTCATGACAGCACAGGAATCCGGGGTCCACTGCGGGCGATTTGGCTGCCCCTTGCGGCCCGGTTCCGATCCCCGGGTCTATCAGATCACAGAGATTAGCGGCGTAATCAAATGAGGATCGCTTCACAGGAGTCCTGACTTTTTTCTGATATATTAAAGAAAACATGCGATTCAATGCTGAGCTTTCCATTGCTGGGAGATGCTCAAGGCATTTAGAAACCTCATCGGCGGAGATTCTGGTCTCATTTGCTCGGTAAAAACGAGCGAGTTGGGCAAGTAAGTCTTGTAGCTCTGGTTCCGGCATATGCTGGAAGCTCATTCTGTAAGAGAGGGAATTTAAGGATTGGGAAATTAGATCTGAGAACCTGCGCTCATTAGCATCCAGCTTGATCTAAAATCGATCGCGGTGATCCCCGCATCGAAATATCGAAGCCATCTGCGGGCGCGTTTTAGCCATCGCCTTCGTGCATGTATCATGTACATATGCAATACGTACTTCGTACGTTGTATGCGGGTAGACCCCGCCTATCAGCATCGTGACATTATGCAGGTGCCTCCTGCACGAACACCTGCCCACTGCGTTAAAAACCCACTTATGCATGAATCTGAGAGATTTTCAGCGATATGTGGGGCGTAAGCTGAAGAAACCTTGTGGTCTCCAATAAATCCAGAAACGCAAGCCCCTGAAAGTGAGATCTTCACGTACGTGGCGTATGGGCGTAGCTGTGACCCATCCAATGCAACAAGTAGAGATCGAGGCTGGCTTGAAAGACATTCTCTTGCTTTATTAGTTCACTGTTCGTATTGACAAGCTGCTTATTTCCACGTCTTCGATCGTTCTGTACAATTGCCTAGCTTCTAGGCTTGCGCAGGCTCGGATTTGGCAGGGTATTGGAAATGAATTCCAAATGGAGACAGAGTCGGTCAGTACAGGACAGTTGTAGGTTAAATATGGCACGCAAGTTGAAAGATGCAACGTGAGAGAGCAGTCTTATATGTCAAGTTTAGTTTTGATCACGATGGTCGCTGCCGTTTGAGTGCGAACCGTGCGTAAGTTTGCCGCGGTATACCTAATCTTACTTATAAGCCCCCTTACTTCTTCCTCATTGACTTTATCTAAACTGCAGAGATACGCTCGGGGTATCTTGCTGTCTCCTCTCACATAACTTGGCTTATTTTACCAGTTTCAATCATGACTATCACTATCAACAAACATGTCCCCAATTTTGACGTCGAGGAAGTTCGGAAAAGATTTCCAGGTATTGACAAAGGCTCCATCTGTTTAAACAATGGATCCGGTGCCCTCATCTACAAGGGAGTCATTGAGAGGTGAATTCTTCCTGGCGCCTCATACGATGAGGAGGTAAAGATCCATTTATTAACAATATATTTAATAGCATCACTCGCACAATGTCGGCTCCTCATATGAATCTGCGTGGTCTAGACTCAAAAAGCATGATTGACGTAAAAGAGCGCACTGCCCAGTATGCGAAGCTTGCTTCTTTCATGAATGCTGATCCTGACGAGATTGGTAAGAATTGTCCACTCGGTGCAGACACATGTCTTGATAGCATTATCTGTTGTTAACGAGTGTTCCAAATGAAGCCTTTGGATCTTCTACGACAGGGCTTTTACGAACTCTGACCAACTCCCTTCGTCCAAACCTCAACTCAGACTCAGAGATGATTGTATCTGTACTCTGTCATGAGGCTGGTATGACTGCATGGGTTGCCTTGGCGCAGAGTCTGGGCATCTCCATCAAGTGGTGGGCGCCAGAAGGGGGAATGGGGAACAACAAAGACCCCAAGCTCAGCCTTGAAACACTTCGACCCCTCCTGTCCTCCAAAACTAGACTTGTATGCTGTGGACATGTGTCAAATATCACTGGCACTATCGAGCCCATCAAAGAGATCGCTGAATTGGTCCATACCGTCCCCGAGGCTATGATATCCGTGGATGGAGTGGCTTGGGCCCCCCATCGTCCCATCGATGTGAAAGAATTGGGTGTCGACTTCTACGTGTTTAGCTGGTATAAGGTATTTGGCCCTCATATCGCACAGATCTATGCTCGTCGCAGTGTTCAGAAGCGCTACTTAACCAGTCTCAACCACTACTTCTTTGACCCCAGCGCTTTACACGTGAGATTGGGTCTCGGCAACAGCTGCATTGAGTTTGAACATGCTGTTACCCCCATCATTAGTCATCTCGTCGATTACGTTGGCTGGAACTCTCTTATTGCGCACGAGGAAATCATCACCGCGCAGATTCTCAACTATTTGAACGCACATCCGGATCTTTACACCGTCTATGGGTCACAGACAGCAGACCCCCAAGCGAGGGTTTCATTGATCAGCTTTACAGTCAATGGACTCGCGTCTGACAAAATTGCAGAAGTAATTCACGAGACCTCAAACTTCCGACTTATCACCGGTGATTGTTGGTCTCCGCGTACAGTTCATGATGTTCTTGGAGTGCCAGACTATGGCATCATTCGAACAAGCTTGGTTCATTACAACACCGTGGATGAGATGAAGGCATTTATATTAAAGCTAGACGACGTTGTGCATGCCATGAAACAGTGAAAAGGGCCATGTTAATCTTCCATATTTTATCATGAAATTCGAGATACTTATAGACATCAAAATTCATTCCCGCCTTTCCAGTTGAGAGGCTTGATATTTATTATTAGAGCAAATAAGCCCTAAGTTAGGATATGGAAATTATTTAGCTTCGATATCTAATTTGCAGGCAAAATCAATGGCATCTAGGTTCTTGCATTCTTGATATGTTTGATTTGCCCCATAATTTGAATGGATCAAGTTTTTCATTTTCCTGGTATTGTTATCTTGAAATAGTACACCCTGGGGCCATTTCACGGGCGTTATCCAGAGGTCATTTTTCACCTTTCATAAGATACTGAAAGGTTGTATCAAGCACGCAGTGACTGGGAGACACTCTTGTGTTTAGAATAAATTTGAGTACTCATCAAAATCCTGCGCGGCAACTGTTACCAGAATGTGACTAGCTGCTCTATCTCATAGAATGGTCTTGCATGACGCACAGGCTCAGATGTGTAGTATGCAGGTTGGCAATATCCTGCATGTACCACATTTATCTATATCCTGCATTTTACGTGCCGTCTGACAACTTGAATTTTCTTAGGCACACCGCAACTTGCCAACGTAAATAATCTCCTCCCCCCATTCAAAAAGAAAGTCCGGCTCGCAATACCTTTGGAAAACAAAAATCAATCATATAATATGGCTGCGGCAGCTGTTCGTCTCCCTGATGCCCATGGCTCCTTGCCAGCAGAAAAGCACAAGGTCCCGGTCACCGAAGGCCCTCACCATGTCCAGACCACACTTACTTTCAACTTGGAGAACGAAGACGGTTCCCCCCAAGCCCCAATTCACATTGGAAAGCCTGAAACATACTTTCGGCCAACCATCGATGTCCCCGCCACCATTCAGGATGTCAGTGGCCATGAGCTGGACTACAGCTTGGACAGCCATGGATTTCAGTACCACTACCATGAGAGCAAACTGAAGGACAGAGACTTCCTCAACGAAGAGGAGATCAAAAATGTCTACTACCCAGAGACAGAACAATTGCTTAAGGACGTGTAAGCAACCGAAATCTTCAAATCCCGAAATTGCCAAAAACACAATAAACTAACTTGCACAGTACCGGGTGTTCTCGGCTCTATATTTTCGACCATACTATCCGCCGAGCTGCAACAGATTGGGTTACTGGAGACCAGCCCCGCGGTCCCATCCAAACCGTCCACATTGACGCATCTTACAAGGGTGCTGAGGACCGAGTCCTCTTTCACTTCCCAGACGAGGCACCAGAGCTCCTCAAGAGTCGCTACCAGATGATCAGTATCTGGCGTCCAATCCGTACGATCTTGAAGGACCCACTGGCGGTCGCGGATTCACACTCGACTCCAGAGAGCTGTCTTGTCCCTATCACGTTCGTTTTTCCAGAACGAGTGAGTGGCGCATGGAACGTCACGCCGCATCCGAATATGAAATGGTACTTTCGCTATAAACAGACTCCCGATATGGTGACTTTCATCAAGCTTTTCGATTCCAAACTTGATGGCCGGGCGAGACGGGTACCCCATGCTGCTTTTGTTGATCCATCGACGGCACATGAGGCACCCAGGGAAAGTATTGAGTTGAGAGCTTTGGTTTTCCATCCAGAGGATCGTGATTGATTTTGTTCGGAGGTCTATTGGTAAATCTTAAGCAATCTATGTACTTGCGTTGATCGACGCCTGATTTCATTCTCATGATCATGTAGTAATGGAAACAAATCAGGATTTGATTTTAGCCATCGAATTCCCAACTAGAGTGTTGAAAGGCGCTATTTACACCACAGAACATAGTCTCACGAACACGAGTCAAGGGGGTTATTAATCACATCAAACGTAGCAAGAGTGACTACCCATATGTTTATGTAGTCGTACGCAAGCTATACAAAAATTGGCTCATTTAAAACTCCTCCACTCCACTTCTCCTCTATCAAGTCTGGCTTGCCCGTACACATCACTCAATGATTGTGAACTCGACTCCGTTGGACGGAGGTAATGTGACTTTCGGATTTCCTTCGTTATCCGGGGGGTCAATGACATCGCCACCCCAGGGTGGGAATTCACAATAGTATTGGCATTTTCTTTCCGATCACCCCAAGTTCACCAATCGATGATGGTGCCACAGCACCTATATCGATAAATGTCGCCAACAGATGTTTCGGGATGGAAACTCGAGAGGCCAAGGCTTACCTTACGGGACTAGCTCTCTCCCACTTGGAGGCAAACGAACCGCTCACTCTGAGAATCATTGACCACATAGTCAAGCCCTCCCATAGATACATGGGGAGTAGTCATCCCAGTGCTAATCTGGCTCCCATTCTGAGAATAACTCACTTTCGAAATTGTTCGGGTCATAATCGTGGCACCGGCGATCGAGTCGAAAAACGTCGGTCTCAATATTATGGAAATTGATTGGCTTTGCACCCGTCAATACTGGCTTGCCATCTTCATCCGTTATACCATCAGAGAGATCTCTATGGTTACCAAAACGCTTCTATGGAAAGAAAAGCGCTCGGATGGAGATTGCAGAGTCAAGGTGAGGGCTGGGGTTCTGGGGCTTTCATAAAAGCGGTTAGCAAACACATAAGTAAAGGAAACTGATGTTTCCAACTTGCTTACATTCTATCGGGGCTTATATCAGGTCCAGGCGCCGACCAGATGACTTGCTCTTCGTCGATAGTAGTGAAGGAAATACTGCCCCTTACTGGAATAACAGCGCGGGAATGGCTTTCGCCGCCGATTTCGTGATCTACAAGCTCGTGCAAAAATCCCCAGTCCCAAAGGATGTATTCAGCACCGGGCCAAAACAGTTCATATTTCTCACCAGGGACGAATTGATCCTGGAAAGGTTCAAAATGACCCACATTCAGGCGGAAACTTTCACCAGGCAAAAGTTGGTGGAATCTAGCCCTCTCCGTAGGCCGAATGACACTAAAAGATGGAGGAACATGGCGTCCTTCGGCTATGGCGTGTGCTGGAAGAGCATGAAGCCAGCTGAACCCCACAGATCCGATCGCTCATGCCAGCAGAAGATGCAGGGACCGGAGTAGCCATCTTCTTCTCGCCGAATGGTAATGACGATCCCGGCTTGAATAGCCAAGTATACAACCTTTCTTGGCGATATCTCCATGATCCAAGCAGGTGCGTTCGGACTAATGATTCTCAGCATTGCAAGACAATGAGCATTCAAGTGATATCTCACGGTCTGTCATGTTCAGAGAATCGAAGATTGCGTTGAAGTTCAGGATCCATCGCTAGTTAGTTGCAGCACTAGGAAGACTAAGAAAGTTGGGCTTGGGGGACAGCGGATGAGGGAGAAGGTAGTATCGACAGAAGAACTTGGCAATGTATTCATGGCTTTCTTGGGGAAGTGTGACCTATCTGATCAAATTGAGAAGCAATTGTAGGTTGGTAAAGCTGAAGATTGCTGTGATTCCATGTGGTGGATGATCGCCTCTTAAAGGGGAAATGAGCGCCCACCTTTAGCGCTGGAGAGGCGAACCGAGCTAGTGGCACTTAGCTCCACATGAACCCTGTTTGACCCTGCGCTAGATAATACGGCAACTGGCATCCCATAAAGTTGGCCCCTACAAGAAAACATTTCCAATTTGACTAGGTCTTACTCTAGTACTCCGTACAGAATGTGCAAGTCAATGATGAAAATGGAATTTTTTGAGGCCTAGGTACAGGCTTTGGCCGTAAATTGACTTATCTTTCGACTTTTCGTTCGGCATCCTCTTTTTTTTTCCGGATTAGCGGGACTCGCTTCTTAAGTAGCAAGTACTGTAGTACCCCTATATATTACCTGGCGAAACCACTTCATGGGCTCCCAATCTTATGACGTCCAGATTGTGGACCCATCCTGTACTCAGGCTCTACCAATCGTAGAAGGGTGCTTGTCGGTGCGCATTTTTCCAGACAGATACTAGTACTATTTCAGCCACTATCCAAGTCTTTCAGCAAGTTTATTTATTCACATATGTAGACAGGGATTGTAGCAAGCCAAATCCCAAAATCTCTCGATCATCTAGCTAACGCCCAAGTCCTTGATAGCAAGTATATTTCTGATTATACGTTCTCGATTCGGAAGACCACTCCTAGAATACCATTTTGGATCTAAATGAAGACCCATCAAACCAAGTTTCAATATCTGCCAGTCCACTGGAGAGCCGGACTTTCTGAGAATGTCTAGCTCGAAAATTAGATTTTCATTTATATTGAGCCGCCTTCGCCAGAACCAGTCAGGCAATCTCCACTGAAATGCGAGAAGCATATTGCGCATGTCTGTAATATCCTCTAAAGTGCAGTCAACTGGGCAAACCCATTCAGAAATCAAGATGTTGATCTCCATGGGAAACTTGCTAAGGCCAGGACGAATTCGATCCTTCGCTGCCCGGGTCTTTTCGCGAGTAATTACTTCTTGCAGTGCCGGTATAACAAGTGGATTTTGATAAATATCACAGCCGTGTTCATATTGTGGCGCCCGTGCCTGATTAGCGATGCTTTGATGAAAATTGTAATCTTCCAATCCATGTAATTTTTGATTCCGCCAATACTTTCGTGAAGACAGAATGAGTTTCTTGAGTCTGATCTCAGTCGGTCTCGGCGTTGCTCCTAGAACTCGGTTGAGAAGAGCCCAGCAATGAGCATGGACAATAAACCCATGTACGTTTCCTTTGTAATGCGGTGGCTGTCTTCCCATACTCGCGGCCCAGAATTCAGTGAAGATATCACTGTCTAAGCTTGTCTTTTTATCTCGGGAGTGGTCAGCACCGAGCTTGACTTTAACCCCAATTCTCGCGATATCTGGATCTTTTGGGAAGTAAAGAGAGCTGTCTGAGCGATGCATCAGATGAATACCCGTTAGATCATATTTGTAATCCGATACCTTGATTACTGCGCAAGTCAGTCCTATTCATTGAAGATATTCTCTAAAACTTACTAGCTCGGCAGAAACATGACCATATCCGGGGCATATCATCAAAACATGCCTCCTCTACCGTGATAGACGGGACCATCACATGCTTTGACCTGGATTCCCAATCACTCTTCCATCGATTTTTGAACCATTTCTGCATCTTGGCTTTACTAGAGTTGAAAAATCGATCGCCTAGTAGCCATGGTATCTCCATTTGGCATAAGAAGCACGTCGGTAGTGGGCTGAGACCTGTTGTAGAGGCATTTGGGCAAACAACAGAGCGGTTTTGCCCCGGCATATTGATGTTCAGACAGGCTTGTATGAATATTATGGAACAGCACTGGCCAAAGTGCGATTTCACTAAATTTTCTCTCTCTGATATGGTGATGAATTGACGTCAAAATGAGAGCTTGATAATCAAGACTTCATATTGCGACAGAACGATAGGCCCATGGATCTGCCAAGGCCTATACTATTGGAAAAACTCTACCAGTGGGTCCGCCCTCCTGTCACCAAGTCCTCATTGAGAGAAGTAGCTATACCGGAGCTCCATTTTCTTCTTTTTGTACAAATTTTCTGTCATTAACTTGAGATTTTTCCGGTCACTAAAGAATGTGTTATTTATTATGGCCTTTTTTTGGTGAAAAAAAAAATTTCATTTGCCTCAAAACCTGATCAATGCAATCTATATTAAAAAAAGAAATCTCATATGGTATCTTAAGAAATCACGGAAATCAACAAAAGCCTCAACGACCTTCTCATACAGACTTGCGCGCAGAAAGAGAAAAGAGTAAGAAAAAGAAAAAGGAAGGAAAGTACAACCCCTGATCATCGCCGAAATATAAAAAAATGCTTCTCTTCAATCAATGAACTGCCCCTATACAGGTTGCAGCCGTGGTGCCTCAATTTGCGCTTCCTTTCCTGTCCGCATGAAAGCAGAGCCAACAAGGTTCAAAGGATTGTTAATACGAAGATACATGCAGTAGTTCAGCGTCATTCCGACGGTCACGATCTCATCCAGAGCCGCAGAATCAAACGCCTTCGGGCCCATAAGCTCGATCTTGGCAACTTTCTTGAGTGCCCATACATTGGCAGTGAATTTCGCCACAGGTATTTGGTTCTCGTCGCAGCAGATAAAGTCCCACTTTGTGAAACCACTTCGGCTTGTCCATGTCATCTTGGCCGGCTTGTCTGTGTCCGAGAAGGTGTGGGACATGTGGGTGTATATTGTCCGCAGGCGACTCTTAGCTCGAAGGGTACCTTTGGATCCATGGATCGAATAGTCAGGACTGATGCTGATGGCATGGATGGTGCCAGTTCCAATCTGTCGATCGTCTTGTATCGATTTGATCTTCAGGTGGGGTGCTAGCATCCCGCAGGACACATCGTAGAGTGGCAGTGGGTCGGGGTTTGTTGTATCAAACTCGGTGATGAGGGTGTGGAAGTTTCCCCATTTGAAATCGAGCGCTAATGCGCGAGACTGGCCCGAATTCATATGAGTAGGAACGCTTTCGGATGATGAATTCATGGTCAATAAAGATATGCTATGAATGAACAGGCGAATTAAGAAGCTGTCAATATTGATAAGTTGTTGTAGATTGAATGAGCTAAAATCGAGGGCTGAAGGATATTATATAGCTAAAAATTCATTGCTATCGTCATTGCCACAAAATTAAACTTTACCCTTGAGCCAAGAATCTAACCCAAAATGGTCTCACGAAGCGCTTCAGAAGCGGCGGAATCATGGTGCCCGTCTTCTGCCAAGAGCACAGTCTTGTGGGGGCTGAGACCCTTGCCGTCCAAAAATCCAATGATTCAGCCTTGTCACAAGTGTGGAAACTGGCTTTATTCACTGGGGGAAAGACGGATGTTCCAATCAAAACGCTCAGAGATATCCCAGATTATGCGGCCCCCAAAGATGCCAAGGATCGTCCGGGATCGATCTAACCGCATTGGGTGGCATGTGCCGCTAGGCCAATCAGGTGGCCGATGCTATGATATCACACATGTCAACGCCGCCGTAGCTGAGCATGCATTTCGCTTTTTAAAAATTTTTGGAGAGAATGCTTATGACAGAAGCGGTTCCTTTGAGCACCGCCCCGTAAGTTTATTTTAGTAGTCCTTGGCTGTCTGGATCATGATGTCGCCAAGCCCCAAACACATCGGTAACAGTAGATTCTTCTAGTGTGTTTGCTAAATACTTCAAACCTGGTGACCTACACGCCTGAACAATGTTCATTTCCTGTTCAGCTTCATCCAATTCAATCGACTGGATGTTTTATGTCAAATCAACGGAGAGTGTATTGGATACATCTCTGATCATGTGACATTGTACGTATCGGGCAACGTGTGTAAACAGTTGCACATCTCTTCCTCTTTCACCCTCCCCTAGAGGCTCATTTCTACTGGGCTCAGATTGCCCATAACACCATTTCCTTACAATACACCCAATATGTCCGACCAAAAAGTCGACGATCAGCCTCCAGTCACGGAACGAAATAGAAGTCAAATCATCATCGGGATTGATTTCGGTGCAACATTCACTGCTGCTGCCTACACTGTTGCAAGCGATGACATGATGAAGGTCAAGGTCCTGGGTCAATGGCCCAAAAGCTTTGCGAGGCCTATCAAAGGATTCACGAAACAACCAAAAATTGAAACAGTCGGATACTACAATCAGTTCTTGAAAATGGTAGGCTGGAGCGAAAGCGAAGATGAAGTCATTTCATATGCTGGCTATCCAAGACCTGGAATTCAAAAGATTGAGGAATTCAGATATCATTTTGCTCCTCTCAAAGACGCCACCCTAGAGAGCCCACCACTTCCCCCTGGGAAAACAATCGAAGGAGTCATGGTTGACTTTCTTAGTCACGTCCGACAAAGCATACTTTCACAACTTCCGGACGCCTCAAACTTGTCATCAGGTACAAGTCAATTTAGTCACCGTTACTTGATTACTATACCTGCCTCATGGAATGAAGACGCCCGATCGAAGCTGCGCTCGATGGCTAAAGAAGCTGGTTTCAGGGTGAGATCCGAGCATGATTTTGCCTTGGTTACTGGCACAGAAGCAGCCTTTTTGCAAGCTAACTTTGATGACTCCTCGTCTTTTGGAGTCGGAGATAATGTCCTCGTTGCAGACTGTGGCGGCCATCTTGTGGAAATGGTTACTTATGAAGTCAAATCCAAGGACCCTTTGAGACTGGCCAAATGTACCGATCTCTCTGTGGGCGCCGCTGGAGCTAGCAAAATTAGCAGCTGCTTCCATAATATTGTTCGTGGAAAGATCAAGAAGATGAAGCTGGTGAATAGACCCCCTCGTGTTTACGCAAAATGCCGTGACTTTTTTAGAAGTGAGGTCATCCCTCAGTTTGGGAACCCCGATTACCCGCCCCCAGCTTGCTTGGATCTTGAAAGGGCTGGGGACTTTTGGTGTGATGTGGGTATAGAGTTGGAATTTCCCGAGGCAGATATTGAGGAGGGGCGTATGTGGTTTACCAAGGAAGAAATGCTTTCTTGCTTTGATCCCTCTGTGAACCAGATTTTGGGTATGATTGAGGAGCAAGTTTCCGCTATTGAATTACAACAAAAGACACTCAAGGTAAGCTAAGGTACCATTCTAAACGAGACTCATGTTGATATTTCCCCAAATTCATAGAGCTGTCTTTTCGTGGGAGGTTCTCTTGTGAACCCTTATCTTTCCAGCAGAGTCAACTCATGCTTATCACTACTCGAACTCAAAGTCATCCAGTCAGATATCACTCTAGCTTGTGTAAAGGGCGCCGTATTGGCTGGGATGAGAGACATTTCGTGATTGAATTCTGGTACGTACATATCGTTCACAATGTGTCAAGACTTGGATGACTCATTCAAACTTTTGAGTGACATAGCCTCGAAGTATGTGGGAAATTGAGTTGCTGCCAATTCAGATCCAGTCACTATATATATTGAGTGCCACCATCAATCTATCCCTCTGAGCCGTTAATTGTGTAAAATACTTCGACTCAAAGGATCCGCATCTCGTTCATACTTCAGAGTGGGCTCGGATTAACTCCGGAAAAACTCCCCGATGTAGCAAGATGGCCCGGTCGAACCGATTTGAGCCACGGGCAGTTTTCGCCAAATGTGAGCGTCGCTTTTATGACGTCCCTCTCTAGTTCTTTGCGTCTGCATCCTGCAAGACAATCATTTGCAAAACTCATTGGCGCAAGATATCCGTGTTGTCTGACTCATTTGCCTATACAAGGCCGGCGTTTAGTCTCGAATCAAATTTGTCGCCGTGCCCCCACCACCCCCCACCATCGAAACTTCCCCCGCCGCACTCGTTTCCTTTCTTCAATCCCTCACTCCGGTTCGATCGACAAAATGCCTAAAGACAAGGTCTCATTTACCCTCAAAACCCCCAAGGGGACTAAGGACTGGTCCGGCTCCGACGCCCTCCTTCGAGACCGCATCTTCACCACCATCGCCGACGTCTTCAAGCGCCACGGCGGAACCGCCCTCGATACACCCGTTTTTGAGCTGCGTGAGATCTTGGCTGGAAAGTATGGCGAGGACTCCAAGCTCATCTACGACCTGCAGGACCAGGGTGGCGAGATCTGCTCCCTGCGTTACGACTTGACAGTCCCTTTCGCGCGCTGGCTCGCGATGAACACGGACGTGCGCAGTATCAAGCGCTACCACATTGCTAAGGTTTACCGTCGGGATCAGCCTGCTGTCAGCAAGGGCCGCATGCGCGAGTTCTACCAGTGCGACTTCGATATCGCCGGTGCGTTCGACCCCATGGTGCCCGATGCCGAGGTGCTGCGCATTGTCAGCGAGGTCTTCGAGGAGCTTGGCTGGAATGGCCGTTACACTATCAAGATCAACCACCGCAAGATTCTGGATGGTCTCTTTGCCGTGTGTGGTGTGCCGGAGGACAAGATCCGGCCCATCTCGAGCGCGGTGGATAAGCTGGATAAGATGCCTTGGGCTGATGTGCGCAAGGAAATGGTCGATGAGAAGGGTCTGGATGGCGCTGTTGCGGACCGCATCGAAAACTATGTCATGCACAAGGGTGGACGCGAGCTGTTGAACAAGCTGCTGCAGGATGAGACACTTACAGCCAATGCTTCCGCCAAGGCTGGTCTTGAGGAAATGGCTTTGTTGATGGACTACTTGGAGGCGTTCGGATCATTGGACAAGATCTCCTTCGATATGTCTCTGGCTCGTGGACTCGATTACTACACCGGTGTCATCTACGAGGTTGTCACCGAGGGCTCTGCCCCCGCTATTCAGTCCGACGCCCCAGAGGCAGAAAAGGCGAAGAAGTCTAGCAAGAAGTCAAAGACCTCAGATGATGATGACCGTTCCAACGACCCCACCCTCGGTGTGGGTAGTGTCGCTGCCGGTGGTCGCTACGACAATTTGGTGGGCATGTTCCAGCCTAAGGCTCAGATTCCCTGTGTTGGTGTCTCCTTCGGTGTGGACCGTATTTTCTCTATCACCAAAGCCCGCCTCGAGCGTGAGCAGAACACCGAGGGTCTCCGCAGCAGTGAGGTTGATGCCTACGTCATGGCCTTCGGTGGTAAGGGCTTCACTGGTATGCTCAAGGAGCGTATGGAGGTCTGCCAGAAGCTGTGGAACGCTAACATTAAGGTATGTCATTCGTGGCTCTTTTTCATCTAAAACTAATTGCTAACGTGCCCCCTAGGCTGAGTTCTCCTACAAACTGAAGCCCAAGCTTCCTCAGCAATTCAAGGCTGCCGAGCAAGGCTCCGTTCCCTTCGCCGTCATTCTCGGTGAGGAGGAGCTGGCTGCTGGCAAGGTCCGCATCAAGGAGATGGGTCTCCCTGCCGATCACCCGGAGAAGGAGGGTGTTGAAGTCGAGCTGGCCTCGTTGGTCGCCGAATTGAAATCGCGCCTTGCTCAAAAGCAAGCCGGCGTTGTTGACAGTCTGGCTCAGCAACTGCAATCTGCACAGGTCTAAGAACTCAAAAGATGAAAATATAGGCGTTTTATTTCCCCTCTCTTTCCTGGTCACGGCTAGCATTGTCCTTTTTTCTCAAAAATAGAGATTACATCTACCTCTTCCTTTTGCATATGTCTGGATTGTCTGGACGGTTAAAGATACATGTTATGTATCAGTGACACCAAGTGAAACAGCTCACCAATACCCAATTGCATTCCAAGGTTATCACAACTATTTTATCTCCCAAGTATACCTAGCCGTAATTAGAGAAATTTCAAATTAGCATCAACTTTAGTTTTCCTCGTCCGTCCGAAGTTCTTCCTCTTCACTTCATGCATTCCGCCAAAGTACTTCAGGCTATGTGTGTCGTTCTCCTGATTTACGAATACAACACAGTATCCGTTAGAAGATGCTCAATCAAGTCCTCATCTGTAACCATTGGACTGGGCTGGGCAACACCACCAAAGTACCTCCTCCGACAATAAGAAATAAGCCAGTTCAGATTCCTTCTATCACCCGCAATGCGACCTCGAACCAAATTCCAAAATTGCATTCGCGAGTTAGGATCTGAAGAAAAGACCATGTTTCCCAAATTATGCGAAAGCATTCTCGCGAGCGGTCCTCGGGCAAAAGTAAGTACAGAAGTCCAAGTTTCCGAAAGACGGTCCCCCGGTCTCACTTTTGGACCTTTAATAACAATTCTATATGCGTGAGAACGAGTCCTGGTCAAAGTTTTGCGCCTCTTACATTTTTGTAGGCTCGTTTCTATGAGCTTAGTTAATAAGGTAGACAACGTAAACAACTGAGTAGGGAATAATTACTATACCCTGTTGTGCTAGAGAGTATCAAAACAGAGCCAGTACTGAGGGTGGCTAGACCTTGGAGGGAAAGCAATATGGTAGCGTCGGGAATTGACAAACATCGTTCGATGATACTAAGCCTTTTAGTTATAAAGCACGATTTATGGTAAAATAGAAACATTCTCACGGTTTGCCTGCTTCTACGAAGAATAAGTAGATTCTGGGATCGGTGGTGGTCAATGTGTAATCATGAAGCTTGATGCATGCTTGGCGAAGTCCGACTCTGGGCTGCAGAAAGAAGTAACTCATTCTTGGCCTACGATTATTGGCCTATCATAAGTTGTTAAAATAGAATTGGAAAGACAAAGGTGCTTGTCTGGGCCTGGGCACCTTTGATCATTTTATATCTGAAGTGCGTCCATCGATTATGTGGGAAAAGGAGGGGAAAGTGACCTATACACGAACTCGGGTGCTTATCGATCGCAATGCCGTGATGCCCCACGTGTCCGTGAAGATCCCTGTTCATGTTATTACTACGTTCGATCTCGCCGTCTTTATGGCCGTTATGCGCGGTTAATGCATGAGACGTAGTCTTGGTTCCATCCGATAAAAGTATCAAGGGCTAGAGGCAAACCGTTTAGCTTTATATTCAAGCCACCAACTGTGGCTTAAAAATAACTACTACTCTTTAGCAAGCAGCGTGTTATTAACATATTGTAGAGTCAAGTTTGTCGTGGAGCTTTATAGGGCGAAGATAGGGGAACTTTGGTGCAGTCTTAGGTAGCTTACAAAGTGCGCGAACAACAGAAATCAGTAAGTTTGAGGAAATACGAATAAAATAGCGATAAGTTCCGATGTCTGCTTTTTGGACAATGTGACGGACCAATGCTTTGTTGCACAGTCTGGTGGCTTGGACACGTCGACTTTAGCGTACTGCACCGACAAGGATCATTTTAAATGTCCACTTTTAGCGCCAACCTTTCATCGGCAATTATCTGAGGTTCCATCGAAAGCCGGCATATTTGTAGAAATTTTCAAGTGGTACATGGTATCGCTGGAGGTGGGTTCCTTACCTCATAAGTATGGATCAGGTATGGCTGCTGAGCATGAGGTTAGTCAGGTCAAATCGACCTAGACGAACTCCATGGTAGCCCTGGCAATTTTGCTGAGCTATATCATAGCCAGAGTGCCGATGCCTGCCACCCATGCCACTGGAGCCTTTAGCCTGCGGCAGAACAAACGCGAAGATCTCAAGCATAGCAATAAGAGGCTCATTTTATACGTTTTAAACAGTCAATTCGCATATGATCTATTGTGATCACATATTAACGCTCGTGCTCAACCGCTTCCAATGTTACACGGCGCATAACGTGCTCGTGGAATCGGAAATATCGGGGGTCACGAATCACGAATGCGTGGCAATCCCACCGGATGATAAAACTACTATAGTCTATAGATGCCCCTTACTTCATCTAGTTGCATCTATACAGAGCCGGTTCTGACATATATCCTGCCCAAGGGCATAGTTGAGCTCACATTTGGCACCAAAATGGGCAGGCTGGCGATAATTTGAGCCTCTGACGGGCCAGGCCACGTACATACAGTCATTCTCGAAATCGCCTTGACCAATAAACAGTCAATAGCTCTTTTCTGGTCCCATTGCCAAGGCCTTGGCGCAGGTGGATTATCTGAAGGGTATGAAATTGAGGGACACAGTATTGTGCCCCTTCTGTGGTATTGGATCTTCGAACGTAATATTACAAATTGCCTACAAGAAAGCCAGTGGTCCTAATCCTTCCCATAACTGAGATGATTCAAATCATATGGAGGAAAAGGAGTTGATACATAGATCAGACTATCATGTTGATATTACCCAGCTTCTTGGTCCCAGATCTGAAGTCGATATGGTTTGGCCCTTGGATTCGAGTCATCATATTCACTTGAATACCTGGGGAGCCGACACCTGCAAAACAAACCAAACACAATAAGACGGACTTATAGTTAGTGATATTATTTGAGGCCTATATCCTAGGATGCTAAAACGCCGCCGTTCGCCCACAAACAACAGAACCCTGGCAAAGGCAGTAGCTTGTCGATATCATCACCAGCTATTGATTTTTTTCAAGCTGAAGAAACATGCCGCGGGCTGCGGTAGCTGGCGAAGGGAATCTATGCAGACTCATACTAATCACTGCTATCTTCAGAATCATCAATCACTTGCATTATTCGCCGGGTGGGGGGGGGGGAAGTTTGTATGCATCAAATGTCTTTCCTGTGCCAATATTTCTTCCTGTGTAAATGGATTCGGGGCCTCAATATTGGTCAAAAATCTTCCGTCTCAATAGAAAACGGAGGATCCGCCCCAAGAATACGCAACGCAACTTCTCTGTGCTGTGGCCAGCTATGAAGGATGACGCGGAACTCTGGGCCTTCACATGAAGCAAAGGATTCAGCATCCCAAGAAGTAAGTCATCATTGGGTCCGAGATTCCCTTCTCGCTCCCGCCCCCAAGCATGATAGTTAATTCTGATCTCATGTTTCTGAAGGTCAAAGGTGCCCATCTCACAGAGAACTTGACACGCGTCCATCCAGCTTCGATTGGAGTCTTTCCACAATGTATGTGCAAAATGTGACTTACGAGCAATCTTACTTGTTATAATATTTCAAGACTGATTATACGGATAGATGTCAGGCGACGAGGTAACATTGCCCTTGGAAGTTTTTGAAGGACATCGTCCTCTATAGTCAGGATATTTTGTGTATAGAGAACATGTACCGACTCTGAGTATCTATATATCACTGTTAGTAATGAGACCATTCTTTTCTGTAAATCGTAACTGACATCTGACGGCACAAGTACAAAAGGCTAAGATAGACTGGTTGCCAGAAATTGTCTTGATCATGGTCGTAGCCCTTATAAGGGCATAAATGCCTCCTTCTTTGGTCCTCTGGGCGCGAGGCAAAACACCGGACACTGCCGAGGCGGCCGGAGTAGGTATCCACAACATGTAGAGCTTCCGGTGGCGCCAATACGTATTTGTATATCTGTCTTCGAATATCATATGGTAATCGATGTAAAAAGAGCGACTGTGATTGGTTATGTGTCCGTTGTGGTTTGCGACTGTGACATGGGCTTTCAGGCAAAGGTAGCGTTAGAGCACGCTTTCGAGTGCGAGATAGTGGGCGAAAGGGTCGATGTTTTCTCCAACGTTTAAAAGTGTTGAACGGCCGGTAGATGGCCTCGAAGATGGCCAGGGCCAGATAAATAAACTACGGTAAAGGGAATTGCGAAAGTCATGATGGGCTAAGATCATACAGCTCTTTCTCAGATCTGTTTGAAAAGACAGGCACGGATGAAGGACGGTGACAGCGAAAAGGAAAGTTGTGAGAACTCAGCCTCGTCAGGGCCGATCCCTCGTATTAGCTGGTTTTTTCGGCTCTGGAGGCTACATACAGTGGCGTTGCATGAGTTTGAAACCCCCTCCCTATTTAGATCCACTTTTATGTGCATGTTCAGAAGGAATGTCGGAATTTACTAGAATTTTACAATACCTAGACGGTGTATATTACGGCATCCCTCAGTTTAATGCGGTCTTCTACATGATCGCTAAGGGCTTGGCGGTGGGGCCAGAAAAGAGTTGATTGAATGTGTTTTGGTCAGGGCGATTTTGAGGGTCCTGTATCCCAGAATACAATTCGCAACTTTTGAGATATCCTGGTAGATTCCAATGTCTGCTGGTGACTCAAAAGGTTATAATTAATTTCTGCTGCTTGCACTTCATCGAAAACATGCGTTGTCATCGCACTATTTGCTGATGGCCTTTCTGACACGTCGCGATCTGTCGGATATAAGTTCCGTGGACCGTCAGACTGGATTAGCTCGAGGCTCTAGATTGAGTCTGAAAAATTTCTACGGAGTACACTCCCTGGCCACAGAATGTATATTCGCAGTCTAGTTGTGTTTAAAATTGCCGGGAACTGAATATTCACCCCAAAAGCTTTATGAGCCTTTGTTGGCAAAGTATTTCAGGCACCTAGCCGGGCTACAGCTCGAGAGGCGTGACGTTTGTTCATTGCGTTGGTACTTTGAGCGTACAAAGGCAATTGTCACCTGGGGAGCCCCAGATAAAAGTTCGTCAACGGAGCTAACTACAGAGATAGAATGGGCTAGAATATATTGGTGTTTTGTTGGATCTGACCACAACTCCTATCCCCGGTCGTTGCTCGGGCTGTGGCTCCCAATGTTTATGAAGACTTGTTATATATTTATTTTTGGTTTATAAAGCACACCGCAACCCTCGATAATATAAGCGGCTCGCGTAGCTCAGTTGGTAGAGCGCGGCACTAGTAATGCCGAGGTCTTCAGTTCAAATCTGGACGTGAGCAGTTTCTTTTTTGCTTTTTTTTTCTATCGTACTAACTAATACACGCGAGTTTCTACTGATTAGTTAGTTACCTTTTAACTCAAACAAAATTCAATATTGGTGTCTAGAAGCGGCGACTGTACCCAGATATCATGGATCCATGGATGCTCCTATGGAAAAAAAATAATAAACATACTTGGGCGGCCGGGTACAGCAAATATATCCAACGCGCCATGATCCCTTTGATCTTTGCACGAATCACGCCTAGACATATTGGTGAAAATGTAGTACACTTACTTACATACACCCTGATTCGAACTTGATCCAATGATTGGTCTTCATGTACAGTGAAAAGTAGTATCGCTTAAGGTTATTAGGCCCTCATCATAGCCAGAGGTATTATGGGTGCAATCACCGGTTCTAGGGTGGGTGCTGTGAAACGTATACTAGTTATACTTACTTGTATAGGTAATTGGAATTGAAAAAGAATGCAAAAAGAAACTGCTCACGTCCAGATTTGAACTGAAGACCTCGGCATTACTAGTGCCGCGCTCTACCAACTGAGCTACGCGAGCCGCTTATGATGCAATTTTCTTTTTACTACATCAGAGTCCTAAACAATGGAGCAGGGCGGTGAAAACAGGTCATCCATCAGTCCACCGGCGCCCTGGATGGCGTTTGATCTCCGTCAGTGTCGATCTCCAAACAAAATGCGCTCGATCACACGGGCGGCCTTTCGCCCGTACGTTTGCCCATCCTGCCGGCATGGCATTGGCGCTGGCCGACGGCAATTGCGCACACAAGCCGCCCAATCCGCCGAAATCTACGATGTAGTCTGCGTTGGGGGTGGACCGGCCGGTCTGGGGTTGCTGGCTGCACTACGTACGTCATACATAACAATACAATTCGTGGGATCTGGAGAAGAATCTCTTATTGATATCTTGCAGGAGCTTCACCGATCACCTCCAAGCTTAAGGTCGCCCTCGTCGAAAGCCAGGACCTCGGCAAGGCTCGTGGATGGAACCTCGACTCCAGCCAGTTCTCCAACCGAGTCAGCAGCTTGACACCATCCTCCGTCGATTTCTTACAGAAAATTGGTGCTTGGGAGCACCTTGATATCGATAGAGTGCAGAACTATCAGGAAATGCAGGTGTGGGATGGCGAGACCGGGTCCCGGATATCCTTTGATCGGTCTTCGGAAACACCTGCATTTGAGGATTTACAAACCGTTGCTTCCATGACTGAGAACGCCAACCTTGTTCGCGGACTGCTACGCCGCATTGAAGCCTCAGGAGACGAAAACTTGACATTATTTTCTAATCACACTGTTGCTTCCATCGAGAATGGATCCGATCTTCAGGCTGAAGGGCCCGATCTGTCAGCTTGGCCCATTCTTTCTGTGAAACCGACAGGGCCTAACGCCGAGACGCTCGCACCGACACGGATTGCTGCTCGACTTCTCGTCGGCGCAGATGGGATTAACAGTCCCGTGCGCTCGTTCGCAGATATCCCCACTCAGGGCTGGGACTACAACCGTCACGGTATTGTGGCCACACTCGCACTTGCAGACCTTGACCCATCCGCGCTCAGCAACACCCGTACAGCTTACCAGCGCTTCTTGCCTTCAATTGGCGGACCTATCGCCTTGCTCCCGCTCCCTAACAATCATGCAACTCTTGTCTGGTCCACTCGACCTGAGCACGCCGCATACCTTAAATCTCTCCCCATGCCGGCTTTCATCGCCATGGTCAACGCGGCGTTCAGCCTCTCTATGACAGATCTCTCGTACATGATGGGCATTTCCCAATCATCATCTGAACAGACATCGCATGAAGACGAGCTCAATTGGCGGCTCCAGCATACCCCGCAACCATCTCACATTCCACCCAAGGCTATCGGAGTGCAAGAAGGAACTGTTGCTTCATTCCCACTCCGCTTCCGTCATGCGGCTCAGTACATCTCTCCCCGTATCGCCCTTGTCGGCGACGCAGCTCACGTCATTCACCCGCTTGCTGGCCAGGGCCTGAATCTTGGGTTGGCAGATGTTGCCGCTTTGTCGCGGACCATCGAGTATGCAGTGAGCCATGGCATGGACATTGGAGATCTTCTTACGCTAGAACGATACTCCTCTGAGCGGTATTTGCCCAATGCTAAGATTGGCGGTGCCTGTGATTTGTTACACAAAATGTACTCCGTCACTGGACAAAATCCCATTACCTGGGCTCGCAGTCTAGGACTAGAGGTCATTGATCGGTTACCATTCGTGAAGTCCTTTTTGATGAAGAATGCTGAAGGCTATTAAGCGAGCCAGTGGCCAGTGGCTTGGTGGCTTGATTTTGAAATTTGTATGCATACAATGTACTATATTAGGTTTCTTATTTGTTCATTATCAAACAAACGGCTGTGTTTGCCATCCAATCATGTTCAAGAGGGCATCAAGTACGTTGAATCACTTGACAACCTATATAATCTATTCCAGCTACATACCCCGGTGGGGGGGGGAGCGGGGTCGCATGCATGACAGGGTGACAGTGCCAATGCAGCGAGTAGCGAACAGTGATTTGCGAAAATCTCCCTCGCCTGCTGATCTCATCTAGGAGCTGATCCTGCAACTATTCCAGCAGGAGAATCGAATATTTGAAGCAGTCGTTGATAACTTTTGACTATCTGTTCCTCAGAGCCGACATTCGCGAGCCTCGCTCGGATATCAGAAATCTGGGGACGCGTACGTATCCCGCAGCCTACAAGCAAAGGGCGTGGAAACATTGAAAGGGCCTACTTGATGTGCACTTGACCATCATCAAAGTTCGTTACTTTATTTCATATTGTTATTACCTAGCTTTATATAAAGTCAAAAGATTAATCTGTTACTGACAGCACTGGCCCATCTTCCTCTCCACACCCCACACGAAGATCAAAGTCTCCACTGAACGTGCCATGTCCAATATAGTCGGATTGAAAGCCCTGAGGGGAGAATGGGAAAAAATCGTGGTAAACTGCTTCGAGATCGAAGAAGATATGATCATGGGATTCGAAGGACGCTCGTGCAAAATCATGGACCAAGAGAGGAATATCATTCCCGATGGCAAACTTGGTTTTAATCACGGGCGGGTGGAGAGAGAGGTTTTAGCGGGGTACAGATGTTTGATTATGCGGGCTTTGGTTAGGTTTGAGAAGAAAGCCTCTCAAGATTGAGTTAAGTTTTGGTGGTTAACCTTTTACCTTCCAAGGTTGTTAATGTAATTTGATTCACTGTTTATTAATGATCCGCATCAAATGCTCGGGCCGTAACTCTAGGAAGACGTATCGCGTGTCAAATGTTCGGACACATGTACGGGAGTCTGTTCCAGAATCTATAGTAAGCCTAAAAGGCGTTCCGAGTGGCTTTTTTCATGCTCCCATCTCCTGAAGTAGTATAGCTTTCAAGGTGGCTGAATGTCAGATATAGGTGCATCGATACAGTACCCACTTAAGGGTACATATTTTTGCTGCTCGGGCGCCTTTATTTCCAGTTCACCTAGAGGTAAAAATACTTGGGAGATCCACGAACCTTTTTAGATATGAAGTAAATCGACCATAATACTCTATAGAATCCAGCCTTTTCAGAGAATAACTCTCACATAGAATGGGCTCTACGACTACATCACAATCCTTTCTAAATTAAGATTAGATCGATTGCCCATCTCACTCAGCGGACCCTGGCTGTATATGGCTTAAAGGTCAAGATGATCTGGACCAATCGGACGCGGAGTTTTTAAGATAAGATTGCGAAGCGAATATTCGCTTTTTGAATGAGTATGTTTCTAGCCATATTCCAGCTTGAACAATCTCCTAAATATCCGGTGAATATACTACTTCCCATGCAATTCTACGGTTGTTGACACCCGCAAAAACCGACGAGCTGGCCTTCGGGAATCTAAACTCCGAGCGACCGACTGGTGCAGTAATCACGAAACATCTGGCCCATGATGTTGCGGCAATAAAATGACGAATTGCCGAAGTGAAATGCCGAGTGAAACATGCATGTAGAGGATCATCTACCTTGGCTATCTACTTGGAGCATAAAAAAGCATAAGGCGCCCCGTGGGTCAACTACTCATCCTTGAACCACTTTCGAGGCTCCGGCTTTCCCCAGGGACAGATAAAATTAAACCGGCAATGGAAGTCCCGGACCGTCCGCTCAGTTTTGTGCCAGCCAAAGCAGGCGACATCATCGCTATCGGATCCATGAAGCTCCGTGTGATGGAAGACGGTTCGAATACAGGTATGGTCCCGGTCTCTTATACCAAAAGAAATACATACCTCCTAACCATTAACTAGACAATCGACTCAGCTGTGTGGAACTTACACTTCCCCCAGATACAAGGGGACCACCTCCACATTGGCATGAAATGCACGACGAAACATTCCTCACCACTAAGGGCCTTGTTCGATTCCACATCCCTGGGAAGCCGGACGTTGATGCCAAAGTCGGAGATTATGTTGTTGTTCCAACAAAGAGTCCTCACACATTCTCGAATCCGACTGAAGAAGAGGCTGTGTTGGTCTGCACTTGTACACCGGCATTCTACATTAATTACTTCAAGTTGCTGGGCGAATTGATTGAAGGAGGACAGATGACCCCAGAACTTAACCAAAAGGCCATGGCGTACTATGCGACGATTCCAGTACCTCAGCCTTAGCCCGTTGAGCAGCCCGATTGTCAATGCCGTACTATCAAGGTCGTTGTACGAGTGACAGCTGTGCAAGAATGATCTTATATATATTTAATCAAACCCACGGATCCAAATGTTCCGAGGCTGGCACCTGACTTGATTATGTTGTTGTGGACAAATGATCGTATGATCATGAACTTTGCTCTTTAATGACTCGTCTTCTGGAACTGATGATAATATCGGTCTCCAGTAATGCTTAAAAAAAAAAAAAAAAACGTATAAGTGGAAGGATCAACTTGAAACGAGGAGGATCCAGCAAAAAGGACAAAAAGAAACTGCTCACGTCCAGATTTGAACTGAAGACCTCGGCATTACTAGTGCCGCGCTCTACCAACTGAGCTACGCGAGCTGTTATTGAAGGTTATCTAAATATTTTAGCACTATACGCCTAAGAGAAGCTGAGGCGTGAACTTGTTGACAGGGTCATCGACATTCCAACCTACCGAGTCACTAGACATGGGTTACAAGTGATCATACTATTAATCCAATTTCCTATAATCAAACACTGCTTTGATGTCATTTGAGTGACAAAATTGAGAATTCTTGACATAAATTCTTATGTTATTATAATACTTACATCATGCAAGGAATACACGATCTAGCAAATTCTTGCATGTCCCGGCCTGCACAATATCTCCCTATCTCTGATTTACTCAGTCTGCACCAGGATTTGTTATCTTCCAGTAATATAGTGATAGACACAATTAGACGTCAAATGGATTCTACTTACGTATCCAGGCAGTATCGATGGGGCCTAATCTCCATGACGAGGGGGAGAGTCGCTACGTAAGCAATTTTAAGGTCAAAGCCTCCGCAAATCGCAACCGTGGTCTTTGATTGTAACTTCTTTCACAGATTTATTAGTGTCCACTTCAAAAATAGTAAGAAAAAGAATTACAGAATAAAAAGTAAAGGATAAAACCCCTGGTCCCACAGCTACCTAACTCATCAACTCAAAAGGCCCCCAACAGGTCAAAGGGGACTGTCAATCGGGACCCGTGTTGTTCTTGGTACCCTGACGATCCTCCTATTCGACGCCGCGACTTGCCACCTTCATCTTCTTCCCTACCTACTCGGGAGAGACATTCAGCCTTCTCCTTTTTCTTTTTTTTGCCGCCAAAGGGTCTGGAACCCCCATCCATGGCAGCTACCTCCTATCCTACCTCAGCTTGATCGTAAGATCGAGCATCTACCCCAAATCGCATCCAACCATGCGTTTCGTCAGCGGTATCGCCTTGGCCGTCGGCCTCGCAGGCGCGGCCTCCGCTACTATTCACCCTCGCTCCCAGGACTCTCGCGACTTCTTTGCCCTCCATCTTGACACCGCCACCTCTCCCGATCATGTCGCCCGCATGCTAGGTGCCCGACACGAGGGCCAAATTGGACAACTGACGGATCACCACACCTTCTCTTTCCCGCGCGACCAAAGCTCTGATCTTGCTGCATTGTTGGACAATATAAAGACGAAGAGGAAAATTCGCCGGCGATCGGGCGAAAATGTAGCTCGGAGTGCAGATCCACTGGATTCCATCTTGTGGTCACAGAAGATTGCGCCGCCCAGGCAACGACTGCAGAAACGTGCACCACCTCCATCTGAAGCTATCGCTCGTCGACTGAACGATGTGCCCGAAAAAAGTGCGATTGATGTACAAAGCGACATTGCTTCGACCTTGGGAATCAGCGATCCCATTTTCAAAGAACAGTGGCATCTGTTCAACCCTTTACAACCCGGTCATGATCTCAACGTCACCGGAATCTGGCTGGAAGGTGTGACAGGCCATGGCGTGGTCACAGCAATCGTGGATGACGGCCTTGACTTCGATAGCAATGACCTGAAGCCCAACTACTTCGCGGAAGGTTCCTACGATTTTAATGAAGGCGGTCCAGAGCCTCGTCCTCTGCTTATAGACGATAAACACGGTACCCGTTGCTCAGGAGAAATCGGTGCCGCAAAGAACGATTATTGTGGTGTGGGTGTTGCATATGACAGCAAAGTGGCGGGTATTCGGATCCTGTCCGCTCCGATTGACGACGTGGATGAGGCCGCCGCTATCAACTATGAGTTCCAGAAGAACGATATCTACTCTTGCTCGTGGGGACCCATCGATGATGGTGCCACAATGGATGCGCCTGGTGTTCTGATCAAGCGAGCTATGGTCAATGGTGTGCAAAAAGGACGCGACGGAAAGGGCTCCATCTTTGTGTTTGCCGCCGGCAATGGTGCGCAGTACGGCGACAACTGCAACTTTGATGGATATACCAACAGTATCTACAGTATAACAGTCGGAGCCATTGATCGGCAAGGAAGCCATCCATCTTACTCCGAGTCATGTTCCGCCCAGCTGGTGGTTGCATACAGCAGTGGATCTGGTGATGCGATTCATACCACTGATGTGGGCGCCAATTCTTGCTACTCAAACCATGGTGGTACCTCCGCGGCTGGGCCTCTCGCCGCAGGTACCGTGGCGCTCGCACTGAGTGCTCGGCCTGAGCTGACATGGCGCGATATCCAATACTTGATGGTGGAGACTGCAGTTCCGGTGAGTGAGACAGATGGGAGTTGGCAAACTCTTCCATCTGGCCGGAAGTTCAGTCATGATTGGGGCTTTGGCAAGGTGGACACATACTCCTTGGTTCACAAGGCTCAAACCTGGGAATTGGTGAAGCCCCAAGCTTGGTATACCTCACCATGGTTGCGAGTGCACCACAATATTCCTCAAGGATCACAGGGCTTGCTTAGCAAGTTCACGGTAACCGCCGACCAGCTCAAGGACGCTAATTTTGGTCGGCTGGAGCATGTTACGGTCACCATGAATATCAATCACTCTCGCCGTGGTGATCTCAGTGTGGAGCTGCGTAGCCCGGCTGGAATCATTAGCTACCTGAGCGTTGCCCGCCATCGTGACAAGGAGCCCGTTGGTTACCTAGACTGGACCTTCATGTCTGTTGCTCACTGGTATGTATCTTCACATCACGATTTTTCTCTCTCTTTGAATTGGCTAACTGATTGCATCACAGGGGCGAACCTGCTGTTGGTGAATGGACTGTGATCGTTAAAGATTCCGAAGTCAATGATTTCTCTGGAGAGTTCATCGATTGGAGATTCAACCTGTGGGGTGAAGCCGTCGATGGAACTCTGCAGGGTCTCCACCCTTTGCCAGATGAGCACGACGATGATCATCCGTATGAGGAGGCTCACGTGGCTACGACAACCTTGGAGCCTGCACCATCTAAGACCAACCCTGCTGTCACCAATCCGGATGAGCACCACGACCGGCCTGTGAACCAGAAGCCCACAGACCAACCCTCGGCTCCTACAGTGACCCAGCCTGCCGACGAGGAGCTCGAGGTAGTGAACAATGGTACCACTGCCGGCAGTGCGGCCTCTTCGACCAGCACTGCTGTGTCAGACAACTACCTTTCCTCCTACCTCCCAACATTTGGAGCCTCAAAGCGTACTCAAGTCTGGATCTACGCATCGCTGGGCATGATTATTGTATTCTTTATCGGTCTGGGCGTCTTCTTCCAACTTCAGCGCCTGAAGCGCCGCCGCACCAACCCTCAGGATGATTACGAATTTGAGATGATTGAAGACGAGGATGAGATGCACCCTATGACTGGGCCAGGTGGGCGAACCCAGCGCCGTGGCGGTGAACTCTATAATGCTTTCGCTGGAGAAAGCGATGAGGAAATCTTCAGTGAGGACGACGAGGAAAAGCCATATCGGGATCGGCTGGCCAACATCCCAGAAAGGGATGATGAAGAATCATCTCCAGGCAGCCACCTTCTGACTGAAAAGCATTAGATGATATCTTGTGATGTTTTCTCCTTTGTCTTGTTACAATCCCCCTTTTTACACTTGCCTTTGCATTGGGTCGGGGCTTGTTTGTCAAATTTACATCTGCACTATATGGATTTATAGAGGCAGCGTTGAGCGTCCTAAAGGAAATCGGCTGCCTAAGAGTTGTGTAAATCTATTAACTACGTTACGATGAGGAATGTGAAAGCATTTCCTGTCTACAGAATAAAACTCATGGATACGCAGTGAAATATGTGAAGGCCTAGAAACCCATAATTTTATTACAGTTCCTACCAAATTCGAAGGTTCCTAAAAAAAAGCCATGACGACGTTCCCCGTTTCTCTCTCCGCCTTTGGGGCAATCGCCGATCATCCAAGTCCCAGCTCCCTCAGCTTCTCCCGCTTCTACCCCCACTATTTCACTATTTCGCATATCTCAGAGTCTTGAACCTAGCTTTCCGGATTCCACTACTGAGGTCAACATAGTAAATCTACTCGTTGGGTGATCACCTCGCCCTCTCCCGCGATGGATCAACACGACGACTTCGATAATGTTTCCTGGAAACACGATGCCGACAGTGATGTCTCCCGACCGACAACTTCAGGTACAGATGTGGAGGAATCGCATAGATATGAATCATACGATCATGATGCCAATGGCAAGCGGAGAATGAGCTCAGCTCACGAGGAACCACAGGCTGGCCCACTAGCCGATGCCGTCGACTTGGCGGGTATCGGTGACGGTGTACTCGAGTGCCGGGTCGATTCACCCTTGAAAGAGAACGATGGCACAAAAGACGCTTACATCTCGTACCTGGTCACAACAAATGTGCGTGCTCGATCCTTTGATCTGAGAGAACGCGGTTTCTATTGCTGCCTGCACAGCCTCCGCATTCTCCGCATTTGGTTGACTACCCAGGAACCCTCGCTAACAATGTGACCTCTAGACCGACTTCAAAGCATTCCAAAAGCCCGAGTTCTATGTTCGGAGGCGATTTACCGATTTCTATTTCTTGTACAAAACCCTCTATCGTGAATATCCAGCATGCGCGGTCCCTCCTTTGCCGGACAAGCACAAGATGGAGTATGTGCGAGGCGACCGGTTCGGCTCGGAGTTCACAACACGACGGGCATGGTCCTTGCATCGGTTTCTGAAGCGGCTGACACTGCACCCTGTACTCCGTCGTGCACCTTTGCTTGCTATTTTCCTTGAGTCTGCCGACTGGAATGCACATATGCGACTACATTCAACCCGCGGGTCAACGACTGCCTCATCAGAGAACGCCCCGACTAAGATTTTTGATAACTTTACCGATACATTCGTCAACGCCTTCACCAAGGTTCACAAGCCCGATCGCCGCTTTATCGAGGTGAAGGAGAAGGCAGATAAGCTAGACGAGGATCTGTCGCATGTGGAGAAGACCGTGGCGCGGGTCGCACGGCGTGAATCCGATCTCGAGACGGACTATACTGAACTTGCAACCCAGTTCCGCAAATTGGTCCCTCTGGAGCCGGCAGTCGAGATGCCATTACAGGTGTTCGCCGCTTCGGTAGAGGAGACTGCGCGTGGGGTACGGGGTTTGAAAGATCACACAGACCAGAACTATTTGGGTTCCCTGCGGGACATGGAGGCATACATTCTGTCGGTCAAGTCCCTCTTGAAGACCCGTGAACAGAAGCAGCTTGACTTCGAGGCCTTGGTTGATTACCGTAACAAGGCGGTGGCTGAGCGAGACTCTTTAGCTGCCAACCCGGCTGCCTACTATGCGTCCAATCCACTCACCTCTTCCCCTGCATCCTTTATTCGCTCAAAGATGGAGGATATGCGTGGAGTTGATCACGAACAATCTCGCCGCGAGCGTGTCCGCAAGCTCGAACTTCGCATTGACGAGCTAACGCGGGAAGTCGAATCAGCAAAGACTACTTCTGAGATGTTTGACGAGGAGGTAGTCCGCGAAGTGGCAGATTTCGAGCGCATCAAGGCTGTCGAATTTCGGGATTCCCTTGGCGCCTTCGCTGAGTCCCATATCGACTTCTACCAGGGTGTTCTCTCCACCTGGGAACGCTTCATTGCAGAGATGGAAGGGGATTCTGAAATGGGCCTTGAATCTGAATCGGCTCCGTGAGCACAGTAATCTTTGCACAGGTATACTTTTAACCATTTTTTCTATGAAGCCCGCCATGGCTTTAACATACTTGTTCATGACCACAATCTCTTTAGCTAGTCTATTCTTACTTGCGATTCCATACCCGCAATATCATCGCTCCCCTCTTGGGATCTCCCATGATCGATTTCTGATCTCGTACAACAAGTTATCGGTCAATGTTCTGTACCAGACTTTCTGCTTCGATACGCATTCAAAGCGGAAATCCAGAGACCTAGCTGCATAGTATTCAAAAATCTCATCTTACATCACTGTTTCCGCTTCCGCCCACCTCAGTGGGAACGGATTTTTGAACAGTGTAGTTAATACTATGATCGAGTACCTTATTCTTTTTTTTTTGGAATGAGTCATCATCTTTCTATCGAGTACTTGGTTACTGAGCATGATAATGTCATCCGAGTACGATTGGCCACTTTGTCTAGATAGAATTGAAGTCGGCTTTATCCCCTTCGTATCAAGGAAATTTCGCACGAGATTATGGCCTGAGTTTTATTTTCTGGCACTCTTTCGATGACGTCTGATTGATACTTTATTGGAATCCTTTATACCTGCTCAAAAATGTTCTGAACATATCTATCTCTCCCTCTCCCAGCCAAAAAACAACGGAAAAAAAGCAAAAAGAAACTGCTCACGTCCAGATTTGAACTGAAGACCTCGGCATTACTAGTGCCGCGCTCTACCAACTGAGCTACGCGAGCGGCTATTGATAACAGATGTCATCTAATGGCTATATGATGCTAGCCGTTTATCAGATTGAATAAGGTGAATAGTAAGCCGTGATTAAAAACCCCGGGTAATATAGCTGACCTTTCCTGAATCAAAGCCGCTCCTAGGCCGAGTCAAGCAATTCTCTCATCCAGTATGCACGTTATTAGCTGCCCGGACTGATTCATCTCATCACACACCCTTGAAGTATTCGAATTTTCCTAGGCCTTTGTTTCGTCTCTTACATGGGGGTCCTGTGATTGAGTGTGAGATAACCTATGGATGGGCTAAAAACATGTATTTTGTTTGTATGGCCAAATAATGTCCACCATTTCAATAACAGCTCGCGTAGCTCAGTTGGTAGAGCGCGGCACTAGTAATGCCGAGGTCTTCAGTTCAAATCTGGACGTGAGCAGTTTCTTTTTGTCTCCACACTTTTTGCATTGTGGATCCCAGGAGCATCTCCGAAGTCATTGGACTTCTCTGTTTTTATCCATATGGTAGTAGATAAAGCTGGTTGTACCAGTGTAATGGACTTGCAAGATTGGAGACACAGGTATAAATGCCAAAGTTGCTTGGATATCATAACGAAATGAAGTCCTGGAGCATTCTTCAGGACTATCTTGCCCGGTGGGTATGAAAATATATACCTAGCATGGACAGCGTCTTTATGACACACTTAAATCAAAGTTAAAGTCCTAAACCATTCCCGATAGCCGAACTAAGTAAATTCCACCGGCTTCAAAATAAATATCTTCCTTTACGAGAAAAACAGCAAGGCTTGAAAGGAGACCCGAGAGTACGACGAAAGGTGAAGGTATATCCAAATTCGGGGAATATGTTGCAGTACATACTTGGTAGGCGGCATGATGTACGAAAAAATAATAACAAATCTGACTCATATGAGATCTTGAACTACGATGTCAGTAATGTATGGGTATCTGGGTAATTAAGCCTGTTCCAACGTTCCCGACGTTTCCCATTGTGGGGAATGGGTTGACCATGGCTCAAGGACTGGTACGCGGCACTTGAAGTATGAATATACCATAGCTCAGTGAATACCACGTCAAAAACTGGTGGAGATGATTTTAATTAAATAACTGATTATCATCAATTAATATCGGGCCGCGTATTCCTCTCGCGATCCACGAGAGCCAATCGCGACCAGTGGTGCCTTTGGGCCCCGCGCGAAGGCTGGGTTTGCCAGCCACCAGGATAATGCAGTATAGAGCTGCGCAACTCCTTGATTTTTCCCCTTCGCCACGATTTCAACCTTTTTACCCTTCCCCTTCCATTCCTTCTTCAAAACTTTGATCTTCTTCCCATTCTTCGACTTTTTGTCTATTGCTTCCGATCAGGAGGTTTCGTGCGACACATCGGTCATAGTCGAGTTCCCCGCCCAAGTACCTGCGCAACTCAGCCTGGCGCAACCTGATTTTATCTTCGGGCAAGGATGCGGTGAGCTTTCGTCAGACATTGGGCACAGTTGAATTGATACCACGTTTTCGCTGAGATAAAAACAATTCATACGTATGTTGAGCTCATTGTGATTTTCCACCCCGTTTCCAACAAAGTCTCGAACAATGCTTTTGTGTGATCAGGGTTGACGAGAGCTATTTTAGTTGGGACTATCCGTGCATCAGAGGAACCCGCTTCGTTCCTACCAGTTGATCGGAAGTTTTGTTCGACCCAGATATTTTCAACAACATAAGATGGAGGCAGCGGTAATGCGCAATTCGCCCAAGATGGCCAACGGTGGCTCCCACCCACACAATGCCAATGGCGCAACATATGTCCCAGATAGTCATACATACAGCGCAGATGGCTCAGACATTGGGGACTACGTCAAAGATATGGATTACGAGTCTGTTGCGGAGCCAGGGCAGTCCAAGCCCTCAAGGTCCAAATCAAAAGCAAAGCAAGGCCCACCAGGAGGATCCTTTTCGGCCAGAGCTCTTGATACAGATATGAACTATACTACTCGTAAGTCGGCCCCTGACTCACCTCTGGGCTTTTCGGACGAATCAAATACGCCTCGAGGTCTTCCACCCACTTCCAACACCTCGGAAGCAGAGGTGACCGTCCAAGAAAACGAAGAATCGACACAATCAGAAGCCCCTACACGTCCAAGTACGCAATCGCTTCCGAGTCGCTCGAATACCATGCGCTCTACATCATCTTCCCAACGCCGAGATTGGGCACCAGATCGCTCCCCTCTCCAGAAGCTCGAAGTCACTCTGAATGGAATCAGTAAAGAAGAAAAACGCGCACGGGTCCAGGAAGCGGAAGCGCGACTTCGAGAGCGTCTGGCCCGTCAAAAGGTGGAAAAAGAGCAAGCTGAGGCAGCATCGAAGATGTTGGCGACTGCGACTGCTGCTGCTGCTGCGGCCGCCGCTCCCAGACCTAGCTCAAAACAGAGCTCATATCCAGAAAACAGGCAATCCACTAGCGCAACCCGAGACCGGGAGCGTATGGGTGTTATGCTTGAAGACACCGCACGAGACTTACCCCCAAATCAACGACAGCCGAGAGGAGCCCCAGTGCGTCACGACAGGAATATTCCGATAAATCCTCAATATTCGGGGATACAGAGACCCGAAGAAGTCCAGTATGCGCGTGCAGAAGTCGGTATTCCACAAACCGCAAGAATGGGTCAAGTTCCTCGAAGATCGGTAACAGTAAGTGGCCCAGCCGCAAAGCCTGGGCCATCTGGTGAGAACATGAGACATACCCGCTCAGTCTCTACACAAGGAGCTTCCAAGCAACGAAACTTTGTTGCCCCAATTGCTGCTCCGGTCGCCGTCGCTGCCGTCGCTCCTGTCATCTTGAGTGAAGATACTGTTGAGACCCCACCGGCCGCACGAATGGTTCAAGGAAGTGCCCAGTCGCTCCCCAAACCAAAAAAACAAACAGTATCATTTAATGTACCACCGCCGACCCCTCCCCCCATTTTTGATTGGAAAAACGCACCTATTGCACGTCTAGGAGCGACAGACTTTGACTTCCAGAACCTGGACATGGATCGAAGTAAGGCATGGTGGGAAGGCGGCGGTACCAAAGATCGCAGAAAGAGCAGGGCTCTCCCTAAGAATTACCAGACACCAGCCCAGAAGCTCACAGGTGAGATGACCTCCCATTGAAATCATTACACGGGCTAGCTAACCAAAACTAGGAGTTACTCAACACAAGAGTTTTGAACCGAAATTGTTTCTCCAATGTGGTCCATTGTTGCGGTACACGGGAATAAAAAAGGTTAACGTTACCGGACCCCAGGGCACCATTGGCAAGGATATCTGGCGAGGCTCCATTCTGATTGTGACAAGAGACTCTCGTTCTTCCTATGAAAACCCGCCTACAGTGCGCATGTTTTCTCAACCAATGAACCTTCTTCCCCCTCCACCCGCAGAGATCAGCCGGGAGGATGGTGTACAGCTCGCGCCTGAATATATTGATCCTACTGCTGGACTAATGAAAGTCGGCCGAGATGGTCGACCGCTTTATGTTAAACCAGTCGATCATCTCGAGGAAGAAGTTGACCTGTCTGCGGTGGAGAATGACGATGGTCTTTACGAAATGAGTCCGAGCAATGTCGATTACAAGCCCGAGGGATCTGGCCAACCAATCCCTGCGAATCGTATTCATGCCACCGATGGTGAAAGTGCTAGCTTATACCGAGAAATCGCTGGTGTCCGCCTTTACGCTGACGCTGCAAGGGACGTCACATTCTGGCGATTCAGTCTCGAGGTAGAGCTCGGTACAACTCAACAGCGTATTGCTTACCGCGTCAATCAGGGCCCTGCCCTAGGATTCTGGGTGCCAGCCGCTGGACAGCCCATGAACATCATGTACCACAGTGGCAATGGTTTCAGTCCATCTGCCGACTCCAACCCCCTTTGTGGACCTGATCCTTTGTGGCGCGATATTCTCAACGAGCACCAGACTCAGCCATTCCATGTGATGATTGGCGGTGGTGACCAAATCTTCAATGATACTGTCACCACAGAGTCCCATTTCTTCCAAGAATGGACCAAGATCAAGAATCCCGCCGAGAGATATGGGATGCCCTTCACCCCAGAATTCCGTGCTGAGGTCGAACAATTTCACTTGCATCGCTATGCTTCATGGTTCTCGCAGGGTCTTTTCTCCCTTGCCAATTCGCAAATCCCTATGGTCAATATATGGAACGACCATGAGATTTTTGAAGGGTACGGCTCTTACAATCAGGAGTTTATGCAAAGTATGGTCATCTCAGGCTTGGGAAGAATTGCGTATAAGTACTACTTATTATTCCAGCACCACAGTGTTCCAGAAGAGACCGAGGCAGATGAGCCTAGTTGGATTCTTGGTGCTCACCCCGGTCCTTACATTGAGCAAAAGAGTCGAAGTCTTTTCATGTCTTTGGGTGGTGATGTGGTTCTCTTGGGCCTGGATTGCCGAACTGAAAGGACAAGCACCGGGGTTCTCAGTGAGGAGACTAATGAGCTGATTTGGGATCGATGCCACCAAGAGATAGCACGAGGAGAAACTAAACATATGATTGTGCTCTGCAGCGTACCTGTCGCCTACCCTCGCGTGGTATGTACCCTTCTTTCTTATGGCTGGATTTACACTGACAAAATACTAGCCTATGCTCAAGAACTTTATGAATAGTCGGAAGTCACTAGGAAAGTCCGGCAAGCTTGGTGGACTTGTCAACCGCTCAGGTGCAAATGTGGAGGTATTTGATGACCACTGGGCTGGCAAGCAACTGAAGTCTGAGCGAACATGGTTGGTGGAAGATCTGCAAGATTTTGCCGCTGAGAAGTCTATTCGGGTCACAATTCTGAGGTAAATCATCCCTGTCTCTCTCAAAAGTTGTTTACATTGTACTAACCCTGGGGTTACAGTGGTGATGTTCATCTAGCTGCTATTGGGCAATTCTATTCGAATCCAAAATTGAACATTGCGAAGGACAAGGACTATCGATACATGCCCAACGTTATATCGTCCGCCATCGCCGACATCCCGGAGACAGAGCTGATCTCAGATATGCTCAACAGGCGCAACACAGTGCATCATATCGACTCAAACACAGACGAAGACATCATTCCCATATTCACCCAAGATGTCGACGGCAAGTCTCGAAACAACAAGCGAATGCTACCCCGACGAAACTGGTGTTCCATCAGAGAATACCACCCCGGTTCAACACCTATTGGAACGCCCGACTCCGGCTCCATGACACCCACCCCAGAGCCTCGCCCCAATAAACTTCAACGAACCCTGTCATTGGGACGAGGAGACAGGTCCACTGAAACCGGCCCCAGCAAAGCCGGTGGTCTGTTTAGGCGGCTCTCCGGACGTGGACCACCACCCACGAGAGCAATGAGCTTTGGCCGCGAAGCTGGCATGCCTGCTCGACGAGCTAGTATCGATTCCACCGCCATTTCTCGCCCTACAGAGAGTGGAGACAGTTACTTCCCAGGGATAACGCAAGAGCCGCAGCCTGGTCGTTTCCACAGACGACCAACCAACCTGAGCGAAAAGACCGTCAGAAAATCCAAGCAAGGCGATGATGGCATGGGCGCATTCGTAGACCTCGAGGGAGGCCTAGCAATTACCTTGAACATGGAGGTCAGCCCACATGATCCAGCAGGAATCACAGTGCCATACAAACTTCTTGTGCCTGCTTTAAGCTACGAGGGTGATGGAGACGAACCACTGCCCACACCAATTGCCAAGGGCTGGCGAAAATGGTTGAACATGCCGCGTCGAAAGAAGAACACTGCCACAGCCGGTGATTACGATGAAGAGGAGGAGTACGACGACGACGAAGAAGATCCCGATGACTACGAGGATGATGATACTTTGAATAATACTCGCGCGAATGCAGCAACCGCGCAGCAGCATTACTACGAGGGCTACCCTGGCAGCGATGATTCTGAGACGGAAGTGCCTCAGCGATTGCCGGCAGAGGCTCTAGCAGATTCCTCACCCGAAGAGGAATACGACGATGAGCCTGCGCCGAGAAGGAAAAAGAAGTGGTTTGGGATGAAATGATTTGATTGAGATGTATATTATGATGATTTATGCTGGCGTTCTCTGAAGGATATTTTCCTTTCCCCCTTATGATGTGAATGATTCGCGATGATCTATTTTGTTCTGACTCAAATATCCCTTTCTTGCTGATCTAATATATCGGATGGAGAAATTTCATTATCTTGATGACGCTTTCAGATTTTCCAAGAATTGACGTCAAGTTATGATTGAAGTATGCATCGGCTTACATGTGGCCTCGGGTTCGGCAGATCCTTTATCACGCCATCTCCCGGGCGGTCTAGGGCTGGATCGCCGCTTGATAAGATTGATATCGCTTATAGGCCTTGGGAGAGTCGACTTGCGCCTGGACGCAGTCTACATCGGTAATGAGAGCGTGCAAGTCAAGTGGAACCACTTAAAAAGTTATTGCTCCGTTTATGATCCACCAATGTTCAATCAATGAGTGTGGAAATTCAGTCTTTAGCCGGAGGGCTTATCTATAGATTCACCGCCGAAATATCCGCAAGAGCCCAGCCATAGTTATGTAGTCAGCTAGATTCCACATAATTCCACGATTGTGAAGCAATTTTATAAGATATGTATGCATAATATCAAATCAAATGGATTTAGTCATGTCGGCCCTTATGGGTCTAGTAATTATTGCTGCATTAGTTAATGGATTATGCAGCCCAGATGACTACGTAAGCCGGTCTCGACCGGCTCACGTGCGCATGCTTAGAAAGCGAGGGGCCTCGATGCGGGCAAATGATTAATTTGTATCGGCGGAAAGACACAGAATTGCTCCCTGATCTCATCATCGGCCCACTTCCTTTTTCTTCCCGAAAATATAATCTCTCCCTCTTCCCGGGTAACACCTTCAAGCTGTTTTCCTCCACTCTCCGTCGTTTTCCTTCCGCTCTCCGATCATTCGGATTCACCGCTGCCGCCGCTTCAACGCTCCACAACCAGTCCCCTCCCCCTCCGTCAGCCCTCTCACAGTCTTTCTCGACGCCCGCGCGCGTCATCTCCACAACTACCGCCAGAATGGTGCACTCTAAAGTCGTTAGTAAGTGTGGCCTAACCCAATTGACCCTCCACATAGTCCTTTTACCGCAAGACAGTGAACTAACCAGGACCCTTTTCAGTCATCGGCTCCGGCCCCGGCGCACACACTGCCGCCGTCTACCTCGCCCGTGCTGAGCTCAAGCCCGTTCTGTACGAGGGTATGCTCGCCAACGGCACTGCCGCCGGTGGCCAGTTGACCACCACCACTGATGTCGAGAACTTCCCCGGTTTCCCCGATGGTGTCGGTGGTGCCGAGCTGATGGACAAGATGCGCGCCCAGTCTGCGCGCTTCGGTACTGAGATCATCACTGAGACTATCTCTCGCCTGGATCTCTCCGAGAAGCCCTTCAAGATGTGGACCGAGTGGTCCGATGGTCCCAATGACGCCCCTGCCCGTACCGCCGACGCCGTTATCATCGCCACCGGTGCTAACGCCCGTCGTCTGAACCTGCCCGGTGAGGAGAAGTACTGGCAGAACGGTATCAGTGCCTGCGCTGTGTGCGATGGTGCTGTTCCTATCTTCCGCAACAAGCCCCTCTACGTTATTGGTGGTGGTGACTCCGCTGCCGAGGAGGCTATGTTCCTTGCCAAGTACGGCTCTCACGTTACCGTCCTTGTCCGCCGTGACAAACTCCGTGCCAGTAACATCATGGCTGAGCGTCTGCTCGCTCACCCCAAGTGTACCGTCCGCTTCAACACCGTTGCCACTGAGGTCATTGGTGACGCCAAGCCTAACGGTTTGATGTCTCACCTTCGTGTTAAGGACACTGTCACCGGCGCCGAGGAGATCGTTGACGCCAACGGTCTGTTCTACGCTGTTGGTCACGACCCCGCTAGCGCCCTTGTCAAGGGTCAGATCGACTTGGACGAGGAGCAGTACATCGTCACCAAGCCCGGTACCAGCTACACCAGCCTGGAGGGTGTCTTCGCCTGTGGTGATGTCCAGGACAAGCGCTACCGCCAGGCGATTACCAGTGCTGGCTCTGGCTGTGTTGCCGCTCTCGATACCGAGAAGTACCTCTCTGAACTCGGTGATGTCCCCCAGCCCAAGGAGAAGATCTAAATACCCCCGTTTCCTCCTTTAACCTTTTTACTCCCGAATACCTCTTGATCCCGGCTCCTTTGGAGTATATTGTTTAGACCGCGTGTGCACATCTAGACTAGACCAAGCCTCTTTGTGTCTGTTATGTCATTTGAATTTACCTCGAATTCCCCGTGCATATTTCTTTGCCTCATGGTTCACGGATTTCCTTTTTTTTTTTTTATGTCTGTTGCTTTGGTTTGATTGCGGGCATGTCTGAATACAACCCATATATCGGTTGATTTAGCTCTTATCTGGCGTGATCGGTGGCCGATAGATTAAAATAGACAATTTTACTCATAGAACAGTACTTGTTTCTGGTAGAGTTTAGACGGCTATTATCAACGCTGCACACGTGGACAAGCTAGAGACCACATTGAAGATAGGAAGGTCCAGTATTCGAAACTCCGAGTAACATCATTGAGTATATGCCCAGATACCTACTCGCTTACATTAGTACATGATTACCCTGAAATGTGAAGGTGATCGAGGAGCGAATCTAATACCCATTGAGTGGGCGCCTTTTCTTACCCTGATTGGAATGTGAGTGTCTAATAAAATCTACTTGAATTTCAGAACCACAGGAAAGAGGAAGCACTTCTTGGATATCTTTTTGTTCCTTCTCAGGAACTGCAACTAATAATACATGGGACCTTCTCCCTCAGGACCTTAGGAATAAGGGTGATAAGGATCCGGAGGGAGAAGAGCCCGACAAAAACATACCCCAACCCCTCCTACTCCGCCGAACCAGGCGTCACCCACCCCTCGTACGGGTGCTGGGCACACCACTCCGCTTTCGCCTGCAGGAACTGCCGATCCCACTTCTCTGCAGCAACCTTGAACTCACTCCAAGCCCGTTCTTTGAGGGCACGACTCACCTCGACCTGGTCGAGGTAGGGCTGCTTTTCCTCTACCGGGGCATTACGCCACATTTGACCCAGTGCGTGGCGGATCTCATCGCGCGGGGCTTTAGCATTTGGATTGCTAGAGCCGGCACGACGAGCTTCATCGCACTGGTCGCGACATTTGGACCAGAAGTCTTTCTGGTACAGGAGGAAAGGGTTCAACGCCATTTTTGGTGGCGGAATGGGAGCCTCCCCGATTTCGGCGGAGATTGCCGCCCGCATGGTGTCATGGTAGGTCTCGCGACGTAGTTTTTCGTCGGCCATGTGGTTGGAGGGAGTGATAGATTGCTGCTGAGCCACGACGGGCTCAGAGTGCTGGGTACCATTGGGTGTGGCTGCCGGCACCGTGCTGGTGACTGGCTTTTCGGGCACCAAAGGAGTGGGGATCTCGATCGGTCCCACAACGGACTCGATCACTTCCGCGGCGGCTCGGATACCAGAGAGGTATGCGCCGTGGACGGTCGCTGGGTGATTGCGGGAGGTAGCCTCACCGGCAAAGTGGAGGGAACCGACGGGTCGTGCCATGAGATCGTAGTCTTCGGCACGAGCCTCGGTTGCCACGTAGGAGTAGCTGCCCCGGGTGAATTTGTCAGAAGCCCAGCGAGTAATGATGGTCTCGACTGGGTCTGGTATGCTGGTGTGTTTGAACACATTTCGCAGCTGAGAGACGACTTCCGAGATGATATCGGCGTCTGATGTGGTCTCGGTTTCATATGCAGCATCTCCGGCCATGATACCAGTAATAACAGGCAGTCCGGCGGTTTGCATGCAGTTCCAGAAAATGTAGCATCGCCCGCGATTCTTTACGTAGTCATCTGGATTCATGCTGTTGCAAATTGTTGGCTCGCGCAGGAGACCAAACATGTCTCGGGTCTCATCCCAGAAGGGTTCAGGGAATACGAGGATCACCTTGTTCATGAGCCCGAACCCTAACCTCTTGATAGCACCTAACTTCCAGTCGGGGAGAGGAGGATAGAACTGAATTGTTTCATGCTTGAGAACACCGAGAGAGCCCGTAAAGACAACATGATCTGCAACGAACTTCTCACCGTCTTCGCATTGGATGACCGATTTACGGCTGTCGGAGCCAGTCGGGTCATAGGAGATACTCTGGACGATCTTGTTGGTCCGAACATCGAGCTTCGTAGGCAAAGAGTACAGGCCGAATGGCAATTGTTGATAACCACCTATCACCTGAGAATGCTCTCCTTCAAACTCATTACCCGTATCTTGATCCCATGAGGAGAGACTGAGATTTTTGAAATTTGTGGCATTGGAATACTCCATGTTGGCAATATGCCAATTCTGAAGTCGCATATCTTTGGGTGTCATAGGAAGCATGTCCTGGTACTGTTTGACACCTTCATCCATCACTGCGCCCAGGGTTTGTGTCCGAGTCGCACGTGCAATGTCGTCAAGCTCAATTGTATCGTCTTCAGAATATCCAGCGTTCAACCTCCATCCTATAGCTAGGCAAAATGAAGCCGCTGGGTCTTCTGTTCCCAAAGAGTCTGCTGCCACATTGTCAATGGGTTCAATTTCTACGGTTCTGTGCCCCGCGCCTCTGTGACGTCGGGTTCGCTTGGTTGGAAGGAGAAGATGGGTAGTCCCAGCACGACGAGCGTCTTCATACTCTCGAACAGTAAGGCCGTCATCACTGGTAGATTCACGACCAGCGTTGATCATGTCGGCCTCACCTTGAGCTGTAGTAGGGATGAGCACCTCGTGGCGATACTTCCCAGTTCGCTCTAGCAAATTGACGTGAAGCTGATCATTCATTGAATCCTGCACGAAGCCCACCGGCGAGCCATCGATATCGTAAATAGTAGAGGAGTCATGCAGGAGATGGTAATGCAGCGCCAATTGACTTCGAACGATTTGGTCGAGGGGATTGCCGTTTTCAAAACCCACAATAATCTGGGCTCCCATCTCTGCCTTTGGAACGAGCCCCGGAGGTAACGACTCCGACTCCATACTGCGAAGGGGATGCGAGTAGACTCTTCCACCGATTCTGCGACGTCCTTCCAGAACAATTACACGAGGGGCGGTTTCTGCATCCCGATAATGGCGAAACAGACCTTCCAGCTGACGTGCACAGCCTAGCCCACCAACGCCGGCTCCTACAACCACAATGACTGGACCTTCCCTCCGTCTTCCCCGTCTAGGAGGTACAATAGGCATGGGGACCTCAACGCAGCCAAAGTTGATGTAACCATTTCGTGCCAGCCAATCATATGCGAAAGAAGCAAGATTCATCCAGCGGTAGTCTTTTGCAACACCCAGGGCCTCTTCTCTGGTCACACTGACCATGGCGTTCCGGGTCCAGAGCCGCAGAATACCATTCCGAATATTGAGATACAGAGTAACGTGCATGTGGCAAAGATAATCTTGTAGAGCTTCTTGTTCTTTTGGGTGAAGGGAGTATGGATCCAGACGACAGGCATAGGCAGATGCTACGCACTGCTGGCCATAGACTTCGGGTGTCAAATGAGCAGGAATTGACGAACGCGGCCGACACTTGGCCAAGTCTACCTTTCCACTCTCCAGCACACTCACCCCGGCCACGCATGCTGGGGTAAATACGCTATGCTCGGGGGTTGTGAGAGGAGAAGTGGATTTTCTAGGGTCGACTGAGGGTGAAAGAGTTGATGATGTATCAGCAGGTGTGTTACTGCTCCCACTGATAGATGGATATCCCATAGAGCCTCCAGTGCCTTTATTGCCATTGGAAGCGGGGGGTTGACTGTTCTTAGACGTCACAGGCTGGCCTTGGCTCTTTGGGACAGGGAAGTGTGAATTTGGGGATGTAAGATATTCAGAACTGCGCAGCCGCTTCTTAGGCCGTTCAGATCTTTCCATCTCAAACACCAATTGTTGCCCTGATGTAAGTTCAGTGGAACGTTCATTTGTAGCAACTGGGTTGATAAAGGCGGTTTGGGCTGTCGGCCCTGTGGTAGAGGTCATCATGTTCAACGACGCGTAGCTGTAGCTTGGCTCTGATTCGCTGAGATTAGCTATGGGATCTGTAGGAGTAATTGAAACGAAACCTATCTCGGCTTTTCAACTTACAGAAAGACTCGGTCTGATATGGTTTCTTGTATGAAAGAGATAGTGGGGTATCAGGTGGAACGAGGGGGAATATCTCAAACGTCAAGACCCCCCATGTTCAATCATGTTGACTTGGGTTTCAATCATAAAGGTAAGCTGAGAAATGATCAGTTAGACCTGGAGTTGATGGGTTATGGTTGGACGAATAGTGGCGTTCCAATAAAATCTTTGCATGTAGATAAAAGCGGATGGACGTCAAGGGACGAGTGACGGGAGTAACGGGAGTAACGGGAGGAACACATACATTTAGAAGCCCGGATCTCCTGCAAAGGAATGACTTGGCTGATTGAAATCCGGGCCAGTTAAAGGGATTTAATTGTAAGAAGGTTCTATACAAGGCACGAGAGGGAAGAAGGGAAGCCGACCGAGGGAGGTTGATCCCTCGGAACAGCGCGTATTTCTCAGTCCGCCTCCGGTAATGGGCTTCAATCCCATCTACTACTGGAAATGAACACATACATGCACCTACAGATTGGACTAAAGGACGTTGGTTCTATTGATCTACATTTGGCTGGATATTCAGTGCTAAAACGGGTATAGTGCATATAGCTTAATCTTTAGCACGATCTACGCATGGGTATCGAGTGGACCGGGTATGATCATGATCATAACCACAGCATCATTTACATTCAGTTGTTCTGGAGTCAACCGATACACTAGGTATCTCGTTGAACATGGGAATGCAGACCGAAAGCCTCGTCTCCTTCGCCAGCGTAATCATCTGAATCATTGTCCGTAAACTCATCGTGGTATGATCTCCGGTTCGATTTCTTCCAGCGGCGGTTGCCTCCATCGCTACCACTATCATCGTCTAGAGCAAGGTCAAGGTCAACGTTATCATCGTCGAAATCGTTGAAACCAATCCGTTCTTCCTCGTCTCTGGCGAGTTCGGTCGCTGCGGCATTTGCAGCATCATCGTCGGCGAATCGGCCATGAGGGCGGTGGGCGGCATGATCAGCCTGCAGGGAATGCCGGATATCTTCCCTTTCTTTTGCTTCAAGTTCTTTAGCGCGGGCTAGGGTTCTATGTATTAAATAAGCGGTTAGTCAAAGATGGGATAAATGCACAAGCGTCACAACCAACCTCTGGTAGATATAGTACGCAGTACCACCTCCAATGGAAATAGTAGCGATAATGCTAATAATGTTGACTGCCTTGGTTCCGGCACTCATTTCTCCACCCTTCTCGGTCAGAAGGCGGACCCGACTGCCAACAAAGGCTGGGACCAACAGTTTGGGCGAGATTATGGCTGTGGCCAGTCCATACATCAAAGGTTGGACGGTCGGGAAAGTTGAGATGGCGCCGTTGCAGATGGAGTAGGGCAGGGGACACAGGCGAATCATGCAGAGCAGTTTCAGCCCGTCATATTTCAGAGTCAACGCCAGCGCCGCAAATCGCTTGTCGTGTTCCATCAAGCGAGTCACGAATCTGGATAGTACCGTGCGGGATACATAGAATGATGCTGTAGAGCCGAGAATAGTGGCCGTGGCGTAGATCAACCATCTAGTATCATCTCCAGTTAGCATTGTCTGTAGTATAACCATGTGCTGTACATCTTGGGGCGACAGGTTTCACAACTTACCCTTTCCACACGCCGAAGATGAAACCCGCCACAGTCCCGAACGTTGACCAGCCCAATAATGGCGGGAATGAGACGAAAAAGACGCATAGCCAGAGCACAAAGGCCACGAGAGGAGACTTCTCCCATCTTTCCGCGACCGGGCCTAGCCAGATGAACACTTTGCCCGTCAAGACCAGAAAACCGATGCCGGATGCGCCCACTAATAAGGACGCGACATAGAAGCCGACCTTTTGCCAGAATGTCATGCGCTTCCATCGTTCTTCTGCCTGGCGATACAGTTCCTTGCCTTTGACCATCAACCTGTCGCGGAGGTTGCCTGATTCGGGCCGCGTTGAGTTCAGCCTGCCCGCCCGGCTCCAGAGCGGTTGTTCATCATCACTGGCGGAGGCAGAATGTAGCTCTGATGATGGAGAAACAGCCAATGCCCGTGCTGTGGACTCGTAGTCCGCGGGCATGGTGCTAAAAGGATTGGGCGGAGTAGATTTGGCGAGACCGGATCTGGGGCAGCAAGCTCTAGGAGTGATCGGCGATTGCGGAGACGGGAAAGGGATCGGACGGTTCTTGGTGATGAAATCTAAAGAGAAAACACGTATAATTTAGGAGCAAATGGGCATTCCAAGGCCCTGAAAGTATCGGGGGCCGAACATGAGCCACAGAGTCGGGGAATCGGGGGAAAGTATGTCTCACATTGTGGCGGATCCAACCGGGTCTGAAGGCTGTTTGGCTTACATAGCTAAATGGTAGGCGGGAAGCGCAATCGTTTATATAAGCGTCGCTACGTGTACGTCGATCGTTAATCGCAAAGTTTCCGCGGTAAAATTTATATTAAATCGAGTCGTATGGTCTGGATTAGGGCCCGGATGTTGCTGTTCAGTTTTCTTGTTGACTATTGGGTGGTCAGCTAGGCACTACATGGTCCATTCAGGTACCACATGATGTGACATATGATGACAATATATGTCAAAGGGGTTATGAGATTAAATCGCAGGAAGTATGCTTGATTATGGTCTGATGTATGAAGTGACCCAACTATAGAACGAACTATACCAACCGATGTACAAAACGGTCCGTTGCAGTAAATCCGATTTAGGGTGCGGGCTCACGGTTCACCTGGTCGGTGTGGAGTCCGGACAGCTGAAACCCCCGAATCTACACTTGTTGATCCCCTTCCCCCTCTTTTGCTTTTTCTTGTCTCGACCTTCGCCTCTCTCGTTCTACATTGGCGTCAGGGCCGATGCGATGTAATTCACATCTGACCACTTGTCCTTCCCGGTTTATCTGTTCCCAAACCTCCCTTGTCGTTCACCCACCCATTATCCGATTCCAAATGGGATGACCTCTCTGACAAATTCTATACCTAATTTGAATACGAAAGACCCGTCGGAAACTCTACTACTATATCCCAGTTTTATACATCGACATCCCGGGCTTGATCCCTTCCTTGTCCTTCCCCACCTTCAACTTCGAGCTTACTCCCGCCCCCCCTTTCATTGCGAGTACAGCCAAACACCATGGTTTCGGAGGACTTGCTGGAGAAATGCCTAGAAATTCTCCAGGATCAAGAACTAGATGAAGAAGAGCAAGTGGAAAAAGTGGAGGATTATTTGCGCGCCAACACTGCACTTACCGGATCATCGCTAGAGAATGCGGTGCTGGATATTCTATGGCGGCATCGCAATCGCACCCTCGCGGACTCATCACCTCCCCCTCCTCGTCACACTATAATTCGCCGATCATCACCAGCGCCATGGCAGATGCGGTCGTCGACTCCTCTGTCGCCGTCAAATCTTGGAACGAGCCCCGGGAGTACCTCGTGGGTGCAGAGCTCACGCGGGGCATTCGCCCGCCCTCCACTCTCGTCAACTGTGTCTCCATTTACCTCCCCACGACCATCTCCACGACTGGCCCTAGCACAGCCCATCCCACACTCCCCGAATTTAAATGCGTATGAGTTCTCAGACCAAAGTCAACTATCCGACTTTTATGGCGATTTCGGCAGCGATAGTAATGTCGACTGGCTAGTGGGAGATGATGCAAATAGTGTCACCTCCTCTACGGGTGGATATAGTATCCAGGGAGCGCTGAGCGCAACTGCAGCAGAATTTGTGCCGGACATGAGTCCCCATGATATTTTGCGCACTGTCTTGGGCGATAAGCGGTCAAACGACGATATCGAAGCTGCGCTAGAAGCAAATAGTTATGATCTTGGCGCGACCATCGCGGCACTTTCGCAAGATACAGACGCGGAATTATTTGCAAAGCAACATGACGATGGCCGTGTGTTGGTCGGTAAGTCGATGGTAATGGAGAAAAGTCGTCCCATCACACCATCTGGGGTCGAGCGAAGTCCCGTAGTTTGCAAGTACTTTCTATCTACGGGACAGTGTCTCCGTGCCGACTGCCGCTTCAGCCATGACTTGACCAGTCATCTATGCAAGTAGGTCTTCTTGTTCGGAAGCAACACTCTATTACTTGAATGCTAACCAATACTAGATACTGGGTAATGGGCAACTGCCTAGCCGGTGATGGATGCCCGTTTTCGCATGACCCCTCATCCCTCGTGTCCTCTTTGAGTGTCTCTGGAAGCAGCCGGCCAACCTCGCCGCCTGCTGGGTCACCTTTCCAGGTAGACAGTGGATCTGATGCGTTCCCGCCCTTGCAATCGTCGGGCACGGAGGATCAATGGGCTTATCAATATGGCGGTCGATATCCTTCTCATCTTTCTGGTCTGCAAGGAAGCAAGCATCTCCCTCCTGGTCTTCACCCTGGTATGGGAAGAAGAAATGGAAGCATGACGCACTTGGGACGACCAAACTCCCGTCCGAGCAGCCGTCACCAGAATCGTGAGCTGAACCCTACTGCTCTGTCCGTAGACGATCCAGATGCGTTCCCAACCCTTGCTGCGGTCAACGCAAAGAATGCGGGCAAGAAGCACCATGGTAAGCGGGGCAATAACCGCGACGCAAACGTGGGAAAAGAAAACATCCCTTCCTCACTAGCAGACGTGGTCCGCATGTCTCCATCTCCTGTCCCTGGCAAGGGTAAACCCTCTAAGAACAACAAGGATATCAAGAGCCGCGAAAACAGTGCTGCAGCCCAATCTATACAAGCACCCCAAAATATTCCTTGGCTTGAGACCGGTTCGCGGGCAAACCAGCAATACATCAAGTACCGTACAGAAGCAATTCGCCACGGGACCGTACGGAACAAATTTCTACAAAGGTAAGCTTTCCCAAACCCATCCCTACTTTAACTCTTTGAATTCCAAAATTGACTTAAATTACCCAATCAGCGCCGCTCAAGCGTGGAACCGAAATGATGCACGAGCTGCCAAAGCTCTATCTTTACGTGGCCAAGCGGAAAACGATGCTATGCGTCGCTGCCACAGAGAAGCCGCACGCCAGCTGTATGAAGCGCGTAATCAACACCTAGCCCAGGCTGGCCTGGACGAAACCTCCGAGGAACTCTACGTTGATTTACACGGCCTGCACCCAGAAGAGGCAATCGAATATCTTGAAAAGATTCTTTTGAAACATGCGCGCGAGGGCCTCCGCGTCGTCTACGCAATCACCGGCACCGGTCACCATTCGAAAAATGGCAAAGATAAAATCGGCAAGGCTGTCAAAGCCTGGCTTAATGAATGGCGCTACCTGTTCCGAGAATTCAGCGTGCCTGGCGAGCGGGGCGGCTACGTTGGTGGTATTCTCGGCATTGACCCAACAAGCTATGACAAGTCGCTTGCCAAGAGTCTTGTGGAGGATGACGCAGTTGCGGAAGAGACTGGACAGACTAATCTTGTGATGGGCAAGATTCAACTTCTTAAAAGGGAGGATCTAGAGACGAATCAATGAAACAAAGCGTGTCAATCTAACATTTCGCACGATACCCTTTGCATCAAGCGTTTAAACTTCTCCTGTGATGCGGTTTCAAGGGACTTGATTTTCCTTCACCCATTTTTCTTGGTCTTACTATGCAGAAAATCTTCAATTCAATAGACATCGGCACTAGGCGAGGAAAAATTGAAAAGTAAGATATCAATGTATTTGCAAATATAGTACAGAAGAGCAGAGGGAACTTGTCGTATATTGCCCTTGCAATATGTGCGGTAATCTCGTGGGAATTAGTAGTTTAGTCATTCGCATGTCTCATGTAAGTTAAGAGTTCGATATCTTTAGTAACCGAATTTTTGATGCCCGATGACTATAGGTCTTCAGGATGATGGCTGGAGATGCCCAACGATCGCAGCTGGGAATTGATTCATCACACCGACTACCTAGATGATGCCGTGTAACCGTGAAGCATGCATGCATTGGACGGTGTGTCCCAATATTGCTAACCCGAGGTTCTGTGTCCCCCGCTCCTTACTTAGTGTAGCATTGATTCTCTGTTGAGGTGAATCTATTGTTAGTCTGATTCTCTAACTCTCTGATTTATAGTATTGTCATGTTTTATGTTATGTTAAAATCGACAGCTTAGCCCAAATTCGGTCCTGGAAGGTCTTGGCGGGTCTGAACGGGAATGACCTCCGTTTAATGATATAGAAGACTGTCTATATTATCATGCGAGGGAATGGAAGCAATACAATATGGTACGTAGAGTAATATTGGGTAGCGACAAGGAGAGGAAGAGGATCTACGAAGATGAAGCCTAAGTGGTGGGATGAAAGGCACTAGACCCAAACGGGACATCAACACTTATTAAAGGCGTTTGAATCTTACTGATTTGTACAAGGATGGCCTGAACATATAATGAGTGGCATTTATCGTTTTTTGAACGTGCAGCAACGTCAATGGATACAATGGCAAATGGAACAGGTGGGATGGAAACCGTCCGATACGCTGAACAGGTAGTGAAATTTTCATTTCCAATTTTCGACATAATCCAAGGTTGGTGGTCAAGTTGAATACATATAGCTGCAAGTGCCACCAGTCACAAGGCCATGAAAGTGAATGTACTGTACCTGTTGCTTCAATTATGTCACGTCTTTTGTTCTCGAATAAGGCCATTAAGAGCATGTTGTTTTGAATGTTGATGATATACATGAAGGAAGACTCGATATTGAATTACAGACAAAAGAAAATATGTGAGATGTACATGGATGCTTCTTATCTCAAGAGATGCACCCGAGAAACATCCTCCAACGAATGTCGCGGGTTTGGTATAAGACGTGTGTTGCTGTCTTCACTCGCGGAGTAAAACATAACTGAGAGTAGTTAGTTGACCATCATTGGTGTGACGTTCATAAGATGAAGCTCTTCTTACTACGCATGAATCACGCCAGGAATCCAGCCTAGGCAAAGCAGGCAGATATTGATTAAGATACTTGCACCACAGCCACTTTTGAACAAGACCGCAAGTGGAGGAAGAAAGAATGCAAGAAGGATCTGGCAGCAATTTCTAGTACCAACATGTCAGTTATGAACATGACAACGTTTTGTCATGTACTTACACTTGACCGCCAGGCCTATGTCCAGACACAGACTGTGCTACTGAAGGCTGATATTGGGACTGTGCCACTGGGGGCTGGTATTGAGACTGTTGCTCTGGGGGTTGAAGCTGGGACTGTGCCACTGACGGCTGGTATTTGGGTGGCATAGGGTTTTCTTCGTCGTGTGATGTTTTCGTCATTCTCGAGAATTGTGTAGCAATGTTGCCTTTGTATTTTCAGTGACCCCAAAGTTATGGAATGAAAGAACTGTTGCAGATTTAACGAAAGCTGTGGAGCTACTTGTTCTTTAAGATAATTTTCTTTTAGATTTGAGTTTTGTATAGACTGTGGAGCACATATACCATTCGGGCCGCCTTACGAAATACTCGTAAAAGCCTTCTTTTCTAGTGGTGGCCTGTGGAGCACATGAGGTTCGATCATCGTACTCGTAAAAATTATTTCCTTTTTTGGGAAGCGTGGGCCGACGAGCTAGAATCAGCCACACTATTGAGTAGGCTACAGTAAAAACGCGGCGGGATCAACTCCAAGGTTGGATGCTGCACTGCCCGGGAATTATCAAAGCTTTGCGTAAGCTTTGCCCTGGTATTGGTGCTTGGCGACAACATGTACATTTTTGGGTATTTTGTGTTAATGGAAGGCGCCCAATCATTTTTAGCTTGTTACCGTACGCAGGAGCAGCGTATAGCATACCAGGTCAAACCTCACGTATTGTATTATGTCTCACTGAAATTTCTTTTCGGCGGATGGCCGTCAAGGAGAGAATTGAAGTCATGACATTAAAAAACGGTGGCATTATCGTCTATCTATAATACCACAAGTCGGGTATGTCCATCACGGGGTTGCCCCTAACACCTTATTTGGACTGATTTAGCCCAGCCCTGTTTCTCTTACAGATAATGATCCTTAATTAATATTGGTATCGGCTGTTCTAGTAGAAACACTAGTCACCCTCACATTAATCACAGCGAAACTGATTATCGCTATACAACGTATTCATAAATGATCTCCTTGCTATCAAATGAGCTTGTCTTATTATTGTCGATCGGGTATAATTGTAATAGATTTAGTGGTGAGAAACAGAGGTAAATGCGGATATACTTCTGTACAAAGAAGCTGATTGAGGTTATAGCCACCCTTGAATGACATGACCCTTCCGGTCTGTCGCCGTGAAGCCCCTAGTTGTCGGAATTTTTTGTCTTTTTATATTTGTATCTTGCGTGTTTCATGGATATAGAATGATCAATAGCCACTGGAGCTCTGTGCTTACATTTATGACCTCAGAGATTATGATGAAGCTATACCCGGTAGCAACATTCTTTATCTAATAAAAGTCCGCATTTCAATCAATCCGGCAAAGCAGACCACTGTGAAGGTCGTACTCCCACATATCACTTTCAACACCACTCCACACAAAGAAACTCCCGGACGGATCATAGGCTCTTTTGAGTTCCAAGAGCCGGTTATAGTTCTCCCCATAAAAGTCTTGTTTCCACGTACTACTGAATGCATTGCCCTCATTCATGTACGAGCCTGTTCTGGGTGCCCAATTCCTCCAAACAGGTTCCAGATTCGCTTCGTACCATTGAGCTCCAGATGCTAGCGCATCACTTGGATCAGCAGTTGCATTCAAAGATGCCCCGTAAGACATTGCATGTACGTACGCACTGCGCCATGCAGGTAGAACGCTCCCGCGCCTATCCTCGGGTGTGCTGGCTGGCCCGGGGCCACCCTGCAAGCCGAAGAGAAGGATGGAGCCTGTATTAGACTGCGACACTGAGGCTTGTTGGAGATAGGTGACCAGATCTGTCATTGGAATATCTGAAAGCTCGTGACGTCCTAGCAGACGGCTGCTCATGAGGCTTGAGGAACCACAAGAAGCACTGGAAAGAAAGTCCGGCTTAGTGTATGCCCAATAGCTGTATGCTTCGGATGACTTATGAACAACTTTCAACGTATCTGCAGAGCTGATATTTACGAAGCGAGATGTCATTTTCTGGACTATCCGATCCATCGCCTCAGTCGTCATGTTGAATCCCACCAAGCCGACCGAAGCCACGACTCCTGGTGAAGTGTGATTCAGCCCTGTCAGCGCCATCGCTGAGCTTCCGGTCATAGCAGTAACGGTCCCCGTAAGGCCATTGTCCATAATGTCAGGGATCGAACTTGCGACTTTAGCAAGCGCCGCCCAGGAAATATTACCGGCCTTCGAGGCAGGTACTTGATAGAAGGAGAATCCACCAGTAACCAAATTTTTGGGCACGGGGTGAGTTTTCAGGACAAATCCAGTGACGACACCAAATTGGCCCCCACCAGCACCACGGACAGCCCAGAAGATATCCGCATTTTGTTTGTTATTGGCCACCAGTCGTCGGCCGTCTGCTGTGATGACGGTGACTTGGTATACCTGGTCCGATGCAAGCCCATAGTGGCTGGATAGTAGACCGTGACCTCCGTTTTGGATAAGTCCACCAAGACCAACGGTTGCGTCTTCGCCGCCCACAACAGACCTGTTCATGGCATGCACAGCGTTGTAAACAGTTCCCCATGTGTGACCGCTCCCGCAAATTACTACATCGGCGGTTCCACTTCCATCGGGAAGTGGCCATTCGGGTTGATGCTCAATGTGCTTGAAGTTGTGAGTCCAGATCGAAAGTGAATATGCGCCTGTAGATCTTGTTTCCAGAATCAGTAAAAATCACAGCCAGTGCAGAAATATGGGGTGTAGTACCTGCCACTTAGGTCATGTCCTGTTCCTTTGACAACGACCCTGATATTTCTCCCTGTTGCCCATTGCAGTGCAGTAACAACTTGTTGCTCATCTGTAGCATTCACAATGTATTGCGGTAAAGCCCCAACGCTGCAGCCCCGGGCTCTAGTGTAACCTTCGGCACCAGGGGGCAAGCAAGAGTTATTTGTGAAAATAGAGTAGTCGACACTTTCAGGCCAAGCTGAATGATAGGCGGCATATGTCCAATATTTGGTCACATCTGAACAATTCGTAGAGGAATTGAATGGATTACCTTCATAGCAGGATGAGGGAGCGGGGGAAGTTTTTATCAAGGCACCTCGAATAGTTTGGTTCAGGCTTTTCCATTCCTCGACAGCTGGCCAAGTCGGATCATTGGGCGTGGATTTACAATTTGAGCTAGCAAGGGCCGCGGTCGAAAGCAAAGTGGAGAAGAGTAAAATTGGTGAAAGGAGCACCATAATGTGGCGCCTGTAGTAATGGATATGAGGCTAAGGAAGAGAAATCAATATCGGGTTGAGTTGAAATGTTTTCTACTCATCCAGCGTTTATATAGTTCCGTCCAGAAAGTGCTGCCTTGATTTACTCGAAAGACCCTGAATTCATTTCACATAGTGTGGAGCATACCATGGCAAATCTTCGGTACTTGCATTCTCAAAATAGCTGGGCCGACGAACTAGATATGCCACTTTGGCAGGATTTGCATCATCTATAACTCTATCGGATTGTCTTACGTGGCATAGGGTTCGCATCCAAGGCCATACATAGCTACGTAGAGCATTTTGTCGCAGATCATACTTCAATAGGAAATTTGAGCGTACTCGTTTTCCAGGCCCCTTGGACCCACTCGTAGACACAATGTACAGTAAATTAGAAAACTAAGATTCTATCTTCCAACCAATATGTCGAGATTCCAACACGCCTATTAGAACATTATGTATACGGCCAAGTCCATCAGCCTGTCTCCACTATCGTATAGAGTAGCACCGATCGGATAGGGCGGCAAGTGATAGGCAGCAACCGGCGAGTGGTAATAGACACAGGGCAAGACCTGTGGCCCTGGGTGCCTTATGGCGACTGTCTTTGGGAGAAGACTAGAAGTTGTTCTATACTGGAGAAGCTTCCGCCATTATATTTTTCCAGTCCCCCATCGTACCCACCGCAAACTGATGGTGCCGACGTCATCTGAACTGCTGTCGAAAAACAATTTCTGATGTGGTCAAGCTTGTACTACCTAGGCAAAAGAATCTCACTTTGAAGATCTAATTCAAATATCAGGTAGACCTGATTCTTCCCTCACAGCCGGTCGGAACATTCTTGTTGGGGTATTCTTGGGAACCGGAGTGGTTGTCCTATATACCGAGCTGTATGTTAAACGTAAAGTTGCTGGGTATGGCAAGCTTGAGCCTGAACTTCGCCTTCCAGTAATGATCTTTGAAGGCTGCCTTGTCCCTGTTGGACTGCTCTGGTACGGGTGGACATCAATGTCCACAATCCCGTGGCCCAGTGAAGTTTGCTCAAGATTGTTGATTGGCTGTGGGATGTACATTATCTTCATTCAGTCTTTTGCATATACTGTGGACTGCTACCCAGACAGAGCCAACAGCGCAGTGGCTGTAAATGGTGCCGTGAGAAGCATTTTTGGGGTATCTTTTCCACCATTCGCTAGGTATATATGAGATATGGTGAATTCCGGAAACCTGCAGAGACAGGGCCTACATATACATGCTGGAAGATCCAGCTAGGTAAACAAGGCTGATCACATGGAAAGGCATAACTTTAACAAGCATTATTTTCAAGCTGGGAGACGATGTTGCCATCAGATGCGTTATGGGTAAATCGAACCAAGCAAGTCTAGTCCCAGAGAGTTTTGACCAACAATCGTCGCAGCATCCCCGTTAGTCAGCTGAAGTGGATTATCAAAACGCGCCGATGTATCAAATTTTCACGAACTCGACTTTTGGTAGCTTTTCGATATCGAATGTCATTGTTGACTCACAACCTTCTCCAATATTCACGCTTGTTCTGTTCTAGCGTTTGTCAATTTGAATACTGTTGTCTTCAGACTTGGTTCAGCATGGGGTGTATTATGAATGAGCTCTCCGGGACCCACTTCGACTGCAACAGTCTACAGGCATAGAACTCTCCGAGATAAAGCATCCGATCCGATGAATGCTTTTTTTTCTAATTGGTTGTCAATTCAAAATACAGCTACGGAGAAGTATCCGTGGATTTGCAAGAAGAATCCGTTATTGAATCGGGTATGCGCAAAGGCTCAAATCTATCCGAATAGTCGACTGAGCCAACGGGGAACTAGCCGATCCGTTAATCCGTAATCGTTCCCACATATACCATTTGCCTCCCCTTTGGAATTACTCCTTTTCAGCTCCCACAAAGCTTTTGAAGCATTTTGATTGCTAGTCCAACACCATGTCGTTAGCATCAACCATTGTCGAGCAAATTGCGCTCGAAAAAATCTCTGATACCACCTTCGTGTCAGCTTTCAACCCAGGTAAAATGGGAAATGATCTCAATATCGCCTACGGTGGCTGCACCATTTCTATCGCAGTCAACGCAGCCTATCAAACCGTTTCCTCCGGCTACCATCTCTACTCAGTCCTGGGCAATTACCTCGGCCCCGCATTGACCAACCAAAAACTGCATTGCACGGTTCGACGTATTCGAGACACGAGGACATTTGCAACCCGACAGGTGGACATCACTCAAGAGCACGATAATGGCACCCAACGATCATGCCTTACCATAATTGCAGACTTCCAAGTACAAGAGCGAGGGTCTATGTTGACTTATTCTTCGCCTCCGGCAGCGAAGTACTCAGATGTCGAATCAAGCCCTACCAGAGAGACCAATTGCGAAGCATTACTGCGGACCGGTGATATATCCTCGGAGATGTTCCAGAGAAATGATACTCTCTTTGGTCTCATGTCCCGCTTCTTTGAACAAAAGCCGGTACCTGAAGGCGTGACGAAGCAGACAATCCACGGAATTGGAAAGCATCTCAGAACAACTCAAGACCATCTGAGTCTCACATCCAAGACATCGGCGGAATGGATGCGGAGCAAATCCCACATTGAAACCGAATCGCAGCAGCTCAGTGCCCTTGCTTTTCACATGGACGAAGCGCTTTCATTTTTACCTCTTACCCATAGTCATTTGTTTCTTGAGGATGTGTCGGCCTGTGCTAGCCTGGATGTTGCCCTGCGCCTGTTCTCAAACAAAGTTGATCTAAATGAATGGCATTTGAAAGAAATGAAGACCATCAGTGGGGGAGAAGGAAGGACCTATAGCGAGGCGCGACTATGGGATCGGAATGGTAACCTAGTAGCGTGTATGACGCAACAAAATATCCTTCGACCCCACAAGCTATAATCTGCGAATCTAAGTACATACTGAAATTCGATCAATTATGTGCACCGCTATCTCTCAGCTTAAAGCTAGGATATTGAGAATTGAAAACCGAACTATTTGGGCCGTCTAGGGGGTCAGTGCCGTAGTTTTGGGTCTTAATTGAGAATTTAGAACAACGACAAACCGCTTGGCATACTGTCGCGCCTGGATCCGACTTCCCAGCCACCTTCTGTGTAGGCTATGATGCGGACCGAAAACCAGTCTGCTTATTACCTGTGAAAGAGGCAAGGACAATCATTGAGCTATTAGCATTTGATTAATATAATGAAGCAGCGTGGATTAATAATTGTCTAATTGATTCTTTTTGCGAGAAAAGAAGCGACGAGGGCCCCGGGGTCTTTACATTGAAGGTGATAATGAAACCTCTACGAGGGATAATGCCATGAATGGGTAGCTAGAAGTCCTTTTACTGAAGTTCACTATTTTGATTGCCACCTGCATTGAATTTAAATGTCCTTGCCTCCAAAATTTACTTCACGAAAAACGAGTTGAGCCTTTAACTGAAGTGACATTTCGATAGCATGATCAGCACAGCCGGCCCTCCATGCATGGTCTAAACATATATATTCAGACCTATCTATGCCCATAAGACATGGACTGGTCTAAATACATGATGAGCGTAGCTTTTAAGCCTTAACTTTATTTGGCGCGATTTCCAGTTAGGTATGAAGTTTTCCCACATTGTAAGCACCGCGATATGTCAATGAGCAGCAAATAAAGACCACTGAAGGCTCACTCACTGAACGTCACTAACGTATCATGTGAGATGATGAACCGCTCAATGAGCCTGAGTCTGAGCGCCCTTATAAAAGCGGTGGCATATAGAGGGAACCCCATCTGTCAAAGAAAATCCGTATAAGTATGTGGACCCTTAATACCCGCGTAATGTCCCTAATATGTTGGCTTTCATATGAAGGTCGGTAGGTATGATTGTGGTTTATCACGTCCTGCTAAAAGCCCTGGAGAAGAACATGAATACCTCGGTAACTGGTCGAGTTTGCCCAACAGTGAGCTATGTATGTATGTACATATATTCTCGAATTATTCATCTTCATAAAGAATTCCCTACTCAGGCTCCTGATGCTGCCACTCTTTCTGCAACCCCTCAACATCAATCCCACAAGCAGCCGCCTTCCTAACAATAGCCTTCGCCTTCTCCGCCACCGGCACATCAATCATCTTGCCATCCATCGTCCAAGCACCTCGTCCAGCAGCAGCAGCTTTCTCATCTGCAATAACAACCCGAACAGCCCACCGCGTCTCCTCCTCATCCGGTCCAAAAATAGCATTCGCCGTCTTCACCTGCGTCGGATGAATACACTGCTTTCCATTGAATCCAAGTCGTCTTCCATCGCGGCACTCCTCTTCCAGCGTCGCGGGTGGGGAGCCATCCGCTTTATCGGATTTGTAGGCTGTGCAGACCAGATCGATTGTCGAGGGGAGCTCTGCGGCGCGGGCGGCTGTTGCGATTGCAGAGCGCGCGAAGAGGAATTCAGTTAACGAAGGGGTGCGCGTTATACTGAGGTCTAGGGCAAAGTCTTCGGCAGCGAAGATGAGACCTTGGAGGAGTGGGGTGGAGGAGCAGATTTGAGTTAAATTTGTGAGGGATTTAGCGGATTCGACAAGGGCGAGAAGAGAAATTGGGGGACGAGACTCTGGGGATTGATTCTTCTGTTGCGAAAGAGTGTGATTTATCACGTCTGTGACGAAAGTGAGGTCCGAAGCGGAGTTGACCTTGGGAATAACGATGGTAGTCAAGTTCGGGGATTGCAGCTAGGGTGATATTAGTATTTTGGTTTTTGAAAATGGTGTTTTTAAGTCCGCTCACCACTTCGGTCAAGTCGCCCAGTGCTAATCCACTGTCGACCGAGTTGATTCGCACTGCTCGTTCCCGGATATTACTCGGTGTGGGCTGGTCGATCGCTCTCCGCACGAGGGAGCGTGCCTCCGCTTTCATGTGCGGAGTGACGCTGTCTTCGAGGTCATAGGTGAGACAGTCTGCTGCCAAAGAGCGAGACTTGTCAAGAAAGCGCTGCGAAGAGCCCGGGACTAGTACATCAAGTCACTGGTCAGCTCTGTGGTGATCGTAAAGCTTCGGCATTGAAATGCGGGGAAGACGCGCTGCGCGGCGTTCTTACCGTAAAGTAGGGAGCGGCGAAGAGTATTGCGGGCAGCCATTGCGGGAGATGACATGATTCAAACAGTCTTTGGAGTTTGAACTGCTGTTATCCTAACCAAGGTCTCGGCGTTGATATATGTGGTTCGCGTCCGGGAAGTTCCTTGCAAGCCGAGAGCTCGGGTGGCGCTCGGAATAGCCTATATGCCATGGACCCACACTGAGCTACGCCGAGCCGAAGACTTAAGTATTTCGCATTGTCAGGCGCGGAGACCTTCTTGACGCTACTCAAATTTGACCTAAACCGTGCTTAGCAATAGCTGATTTACAGGTGCCTTGTATCCCTTCGCCGTTTGCGCCCGTATTCTCGCGTGTATCCTCGCATGTACTGTCGCATGTTCCCGTCTTAAGGGACCAAGGCTGTCAGTCGAGCAGTATACGACAGGGCTAGAAAAACACGAGACTGAAATTCCTCGATAATGACATGGCTTAGTGCAGCTCAGAAGCTGGTTTTAGGCTTGCTGGCTCAGCGAAACGAACGCCGTTCTCGATTGTTGTGAGGAACCCACCTTCACTCAAGTCACAAGATCATATCGGCGACAAATCTGGATCTCCTGGGGTGTGTTTAGAACAAACCCTGACATTACCATCTGTTGAATTACTTTTTCATTATAGATCAGTTTTGTCAAGAGCCATTTATGCACACATCTTGCGATCGGAAAAGGCTTCAACCGCCTAGAAGTTCTGGACCAAACTCACGGATAGTCCGGAGTCTTATCTGACGAACTTCTGCAGGTCTGATTGAACTCCGCTAGCACCGACCGGAGGAGCGGAGGACGCTCAAGGGGCTTTGTGGCTGATTCAGGGCCCCGATTAACCAATGAGGAGGTCCAAAGTAAACACCACACTCGTTTGCTTCACAGCTGTATATTATTTTTTAGGACACTGGAGTAATTTGCACTTTCTATGATAATGGAAACATTATTATTTCACATGATGAGCTGCAGAAAGCCCTATATCACTATATTAGGTGCTACCCAGCCGGTTTGACGCTGTGGACACCGATAAGACTACTGTAGCATGAGGTGGGGACACTCCGCGAAATGTCTCTAGCTAACGAATTCGGCCCCGGAACACTCTTCAAGCCGACAGTCTTGTTTGGACGGCCTATGACTGGTCGGGCAGTTCCACAATGGCCATATTAGGGAGCAATTACTATTAGTTACTGAACGACAGGTTGCTTTAACATCGCGATCTTAAAATGTCACCTGGCGGAAGCTAAGCCTTTTCCTTCATTAGGCGCCTGCAAAACACAGTATTGCGCGACCAAGCTTCACGCCTACATCGGTCTCCGACGGCGCTACAAATCTGCCATTATAGCGTGCGTCTTCGACTATGAACAGCCTATGGAATTTTTATCTCGATATTGATGTTGCATCGACACTTGATCGCAAGATGTTAAACAGGCCAGAGAATGAAATGCTTCGGACTTTGAGCCAAAGTACTCGGATCAAAAGAGCCGAAGCTGGCTATATAAGCTTGCCTTCTTGGCCTGAAGTTCGAATCGATCAGCACTCGAGCAAGTTCAATCAATTCCAAAGCAAGCCTTCCTCCCAAGTTCCCAATTCGAATCGTCATCATGAAGTTTTCCACTGCCGCTGTTAGCAGTATGCTTCTTGCTACTGCCGCTTTTGCTGCACCTCTGACTTCCAAACGTCAAGCACGCAACGAAGCTCGCCGCATTGCTCGTGCAGAGACCCAGTCGGTCCAGCGCCACAGCAATCCTCCCTACAAGCCTGGTACTCATGAAGTTATCAACTTCAACGAGACTACCCAGGAGGAGTACAGCTCCAACTGGGCCGGTGCTGTCCTCATTGGGTCGGGCTACACTGCCGTTACGGGCACCTTCACTGTCCCAACCCCGAAGTCAGCTAGTGGCAATGGCGGAGGATCTGGTGGAGGTTTCGGCGGGGGATTCGGCGGAGGATTCGCGGATTCCTCTTCCTCCTACTCCGCCGCCTCTGCCTGGGTTGGCATCGATGGCGACACTTGGAGCGAGGCAATCCTGCAGACCGGTGTCGATTTTATCGTTGAGGATGGCCAGGTGAGCTACGATGCTTGGTACGAGTGGTACCCCGACTATGCCTACGATTTCAGCGACATTGACATCTCCGCGGGAGATGAGATCAAGGTGACCGTGGAAGCGAGTTCTTTGGCTTCGGGCACTGCGACAATTGAGAATATTTCTACTGGCCAGACTGTGTCCCACACCTTCTCGAGGGATGTTGAGGGCGACCTTGGTGAGCTTAACGCTGAGTGGATCGTCGAGGACTTTGAAGAGGGCGACTCCCTTGTTTCCTTTGCCGACTTTGGCTCTGTCACTTTCAGCAATGCCGAGGCGACTGATAACGGTAGCACTGTTGGACCATCTGGTGCCACTATTATGGACATTGAGCAGGATGGAGAGGTTCTTACTTCTACCTCTTCTACCTCGGACAGTGTCACCGTCACATATGTCTAAGCAGTGGCCCACAGGGTGGTTCGCCAATCACCATAGCTGTTATGAGAAGCGAAGGAGAGGATGAGATTGGCATGCATCGCAGGATTTGTTTTCTGAATGGGTTCTGAACCAATTACTAGATTTTTCATTGACAATGCTCTCTGTTTCCTGTGAAGAGACGTTGCCATGAAATTTCTGCATCTAGCCTTTTGATGGAATGACAACTTATTTATTGACCGAGCTTGATGTAACCCCGATAGAATTTTATTTGGAGCCCTTCTAGAGCTAAAATGATTCAACATTCAATGATGGTTGTATCGATCCTTTGTGTGAGCGCGACCCGAGCCAATTAGAGACGTAGGTGACGAGAGCAGCTATTTTAATGACCAGTCACACAAATCCAGGGCGAAAATTGCTCCAGAGAGAAAAAAACCTTCTAGTGGGGTTATGTTCCTGGCCTGGTACTGTAGTACGTAGATCAAATTCGATCTTATCTGATTCGATAAGTAGGGTTGCATGTGGAGATCCGCGCTCCCGCGAAGCTACATTACTGAGCCAAATAGCTAACAGGATTCACAGGATTCACTAGAGCTTCCGAAACCGGCCAGAATCCAAAGGAGAATATAAATAGGGATGTACACTTCTTTCAAAAAAAAAAAAAAAAAAAGCTTTTGATAACCTTAATTCAATTTCACGTCTCGAGTCATTACTTTCCCTCCACCATAAACTGGATCTCATAATGAAACTCCTCAGTATTGTCGTTGCTGCTACCATGGCTGCTCTGGCTAGCGCTGAATGCAGTGGTCGTAAGTATATGGTCTAAAATTTTCAATGCCTTGGGTACATGCTAACCCATTTCTTATAGTTGGCGCGGCTTGCACCGGTGCTGGTGCTGCGCCTTGTTGCTCAGGTCTGACCTGTTCTGAAAACCTCGGGACGATGCAATATGTTTGCAATTGAATAGCAAAAGAGGGATTGGAAATTCAATGATGTTGTTCAAGTGCAAATATACCCATGTCTCATCAAAGTCAAGGGAGAGTTATATGTTGCATGTGCATAAATATGGTGCAACGACCATGTTATTGTTGGGGTGAACATGATAGCCACTTGGCCCGGGAGGATACACAGTTCATTTAATTTTGTACATAATAGTATGAGTATTGAATGAAGATGACTGATCAACACTTGAGCATCATGTATCATTGCTGGTAAGGTAAATGGCGACCGCTGACTTTTCTGACTAACCAGATTACATCCAATCCATCTCAATGACACTTGTTCTTGTCAAATTGTTTACCGTTCTCGAGACACACCCCAATATTATTTTCAATATTGGGGTCCGCATCAAGAAGAAAAAGGGATCTCAATTTTCCCCACAAAACAAGATATGTAGCCCGTGCATGGGCTTCTCAGATGCAGCAAGGTAGGAAGTGTCAGTGTGCCTACATCTCTCATTGCAAGCCAAAGCACCATAGTCTAATATTGGTATCTGATCTTGATCGCAATTGTAAGCGAAAGAAAGTCAGAATTTTTTACTATAGGTGCTTAAAGGCTTTTAACGCCCACGAACCCTGAAAGTCTGCCTTCGGATATTAATCGACGCCACATATGTTGCTTTATCAGAAGGACCGAAGCACCCAGAACCATGCTCAGGCACACCCTCATGTGCCAATAAATAGATCGGTCGCCTTGAGCTACTAGTATGGAAGTATCCCTAGTCTTAATATCCCAGCCGGGTAACAAACCTAAAGTCCATGGACTTTGTCGCGTACAACACAAAGAAGGCAACAAACTGGCAACTTCCATCATGATTTATCCCTCAATCATCACACTTATCTCTTCACAAGTGCTCGCTCTTTCATCGCGTGCATACATGCATGTCGTACTGTAGTGTGGACATTGACCAATAAGCGTTGAAGGCGGTGTTATTCTGTCATCTCCTACCGCCTGCCGCCTGTTATGTTGTGAACACATCAGGGATCCGAACTGCAACTGCCACTGCGACAGCAGCGATTCGTGAAACCACCATATTTTCGAGGCATCAGAACCTACGGTTCTCGGTCGCTCATCATGGATCAAGGAGCTCAAGGAGAGCTGAACTGGCGTCTAAGCTCCCACCCGATCACACTACTTGTCTTCTTGGGTATCCGCATTGGTTAGTGCTCACTTTGTTGACCACTGATAGAATGCTTAACTGACTATCTGGGCAGGTGCCCTGATGATGTATCTCTTCGGCCTTCTGTTCATCGAAAACTTGTACGTCATTAGTGTCTAATGAGCCCTGGAGCTATTTCCGCTAGCTAGCAGCGATCCCCGAGCTAACTAGTTGATTACAGCGTACTCGTCTTCATCCTGACACTCCTCCTTCTCTCGGCCGACTTCTACTACCTGAAAAACATTGCTGGGCGGCGACTAGTTGGACTACGGTGGTGGAACGAGGTTAACACAACCTCCGGTGACTCGCACTGGGTCTTCGAATCCTCCGACCCCAATGTTCGCACAATCACAGCTACGGACAAACGGTTCTTCTGGTTGAGTTTGTATGTGACACCGGCTCTGTGGGTGGGTTTGGCTATTCTGGCGATTGTGAGACTAGTTAGCGTGATCTGGCTCAGTCTAGTTGGTAAGATGATCCTGGCATATAATGATCCTTTGTTGGAAATGTATTGAACTAACTTGACGGACGCAGCCATTGCCCTCATTCTGACTATTACAAACACCGTGGCCTTCTCTCGATGTGATAAGTTCAGCCAGGCTTCGACTTTCGCGAACAGCGCTCTTGGAGGTGGCATTGTGAACAATTTGGCTAGTGGCCTGCTGGGCAGGTTCTTCCGGTGATTTGATGCAATCATCAGATTTGCACAATATTCATCTGCTAGAAAATAGTGATGACCCTTTTATCAAGACTTCTACTCCATGTATGCTTAAAGTGTTTTCATACAGCAATCAATTTGGATGTGTTATACCAAAGCCATCAATAAAAACGGATGCTTAGATGTGCTGTCGTCAAGAGCACTTGGAAAATGGAGTGTCAACTGGGGTAGACGCGATGCGTTTGTTTGTCAAACCTTCGTTTTTGTTATTTCTCATCGTGAAATCCATCTTCCTTTTCTTCTCTCTCTCTTTCTGCATCTCTCTCCCTCTCTCCACACTCCCATTCTCCTTCTCCTTCTTGGTTCCAATTCGCAATCCCCGCAACCAGGATAGGATCCATTCATACGACATTTCGTTCCTTGGATCCTATTCCTCATCTTAATTTTACCACGTCACTTTGCTGTTCAACGCTGTTCCCCCACCTCACATCTCAGTGAACAAACATCCTGTGAGTACTTTTTCCATATCTTTCTGAAGGAACCCTGGTTTTTTTTTCCATGTGCTTGATTGTGAGCCCCTGCAATATGAAGATATCTTGTTTCCCTCCGCCTCATCATGTTGTATGGCACTTCACCAGAATACCTTTCACTTTCTCCATGATATTTCTTTGAGCAACTTGAGACAAATTTGTTGAGTTTCATCTTGCTCTCTTTTTCTCATTACGCGCCTTGTCTACCTTCCTGTTGACACATTTTTTTCCCTTTCTGTTTTGCTTTTCGAAGATAGAAGACAGACAAACAGGAACTTTATTTGGCGGGCTCTTAGCTAATTTCGCGAACTAATGCATTTCATACAGTGTTTCTTCGAGATGTCTGACACTTGGAATGATGATGCCGCCGAGGGCGCCTCCTGGGATCCCGACAAGAAAGAAGATGGGACCCGCTGGGGCCGAAAGCCCGAAGGTAAGTCGAGAAATGGTCTTACCATGGGGTACTTGATAGTGGGGCAACTAACTGTCAACAGTAGGCTATGATCATGCTAGCAGCCCGAAGGGAAATCAGGGCTCTGGCGGCGGTTACGATGAGAATGCTTGCCGCATGTGAGTTGTTGTGGGCTCGAGGAAGAGAAGATGGCTAACTGACTCGCAAAAGCTGTGGTGGTTCAGACCACTTCGCCCGCAACTGTCCAAATGAGGTCCCCGAGTACTCGTCATACCCGCAACAGTCACGCGGTTGCTTCAACTGTGGCCAGGAGGGGTGAGTAATATTCTCCAGATTGTTGTCATTGTGCCGATACTTACGAGTGTAACTATGACAGCCACTCCAAGGCCGAATGCACCGAGCCTCCAAAGTCTTTCGGCGCTTGCTTCAACTGTGGTGAAGAAGGGTGACCATCCCTACACTGCACAAGATTTGAATATAAACCGCTGACTCATGTCTATGATAGCCACTCCAAGGCGGACTGCACCCAGCCCCGCAAGTTCAGCGGGGCTTGCTTCAACTGTGGCGAGGAAGGGTATGTTGTTTTCTGATGGCTTAGTGCCCCATTCTAACAAATAATAGCCATTCTAAGACCGAGTGCACCAACCCGCGAGTGTTTAAAGGCACCTGCCGCCTTTGCGAGAAGGAAGGTCATCCGGCTTCGGAGTGCCCCGAGAGACCTCCTGATGTTTGCCGCAACTGTGGAGCTGAAGGTTAGCAAATATATCGTGGCGTCTCTAGGTGACTGAGCTAATGCCGTTCGTAGGCCACCAAGCATTTGTCTGCACAGCGCCGCGCAAGTTCGATTTGAACAAAGTTGCAGATAGATTGCCAGAGGAGGCGTGGGACATGATGAAGGCCGCAGGAACGGATACTGAGGCATTCCGTTCGGTAAGTCCCTCATTGAAATGATACCAAAGGCGATTGCTGATAAGTCACCCAAGGCCCTTCAGGTGTATTCCAAGGCAGCTCCCGAGGCTACCTACGTTGAAATTGAAAAGAAAATGCGCGAGGATAACTTTCTCCTCTACACGATTGCAGTGGTAAGTTTATTACCGTTACATTCACAGTGGCTTTGGCAATGGAACCGCTAACAGCCGATCTCAAATAAAGGATAAGGAAGTTGGAGATATGCACACTCTGATTGACCTCCAAGGCAACCTGGACAAGAAATACACTGTGGCATTCTACCGCGGCCCTAACTCCCCGCGAAATATTCTCAATGACAGATGGCCTGATAGCCCTGAGGACAACATTGAGCGATTGGCAAATTCAGGGGTCTCTTGCAATCGCTATGTCGTCAAGTGCCGCAACTGTGATGGTATTTGCAATTCCCCTTACCCACTTTTGAGCTAAGTAATTGCTAACAGAGCGATAGAAATCGGCCACATTGCAAAGAATTGCAAGCAGGAGCGCACTGAGGCTGAGCGCACTGAAATCAAATGCTCTAATTGCGAGGCAGTCGGCCACCGTGTGCGTGACTGCCCAGAGCCACGTCGCAGCAAGCATGGATGCCGCAATTGCGGGTAAGATTTGTTTCCAATTGAAAGTGCAATATGAAATACTGACTCACTTGCAGCTCCGATGAACACCAGGCTAAGGAGTGCCCCGAGCCTCGGGTTGCCCCCCTGACACTGAATGCCGCCGGTGCCATGAACGTATGACAAATTGCTTCCAGCCTAACATTCAAGCATCATACTGACCTTTTAGTCGGTCACTTTGCCCAGGACTGCCCCAAGGGTGGTGAAGACCGGGGCCCGCGCACTTGCCGCAATTGCGGGTATGTAATGTGTCTTTCTGTGAATGTCATTCTTCGGCTAACGAAAATAGATCCGAGGATCACATCGCTCGTGAGTGTGACAAGCCTCGCGACCCGGCCACTATCATGTGCCGTAACTGTGACCAGCGTAAGTTACCTCCCTGTCGGTTTTATATCATTCTCTTTGGCGGTTATGTGTCAATAAACATCCTCGAAACGCATTGATAACTTACGGCAACGAGTGTTCCGGCGCTAACAACTGGAAATAGTAGGTCACTCCAGCCGTGAATGTCCTCAGCCCAAGGACTGGTCCAAGGTCCAGTGCAACCGTTGTGGCGAATGTAAGTCGACCAGATCAATATTTCAGTGCCCCGAAAACATTTGCTAATAATACATACCAGTTGGCCACACTGTGCATCGTTGCCCCCAGCCTGAGGACTCAGTCGACGCTGGCTACAACGAGACGGCCCATGATCACAACCCGGAGGGACAGAGATCGACTGCTGGCTCGCGACCAGCTTCTGCCGCTGGTACCACTGTGCCAGTGACTGATGATGACGATCTTAAGAACCAGGCGTGGTGATCTGTCAATGACACGCCGCAAGGCGAACCATTTCGATTATGGAGACGCTTTGAACCGATTCAGAACCCCGAAGTGAATATTCACGTTGGCCCTCTCAACCAAACACTGAGCTGTGTTTTTTTTGCTCTTTGCTTGTCTTCAGACCTTCACGAGTGACGACAGTGGACTGTGTCATGGGTGATCGAGGACCCGATTCTTTTGTACCGTTTAGCTATCCTGATTGACAAGGTCCCCTTCCCGGGTTTCATGTTGACTGTGTGAGAATCGCCCTCATTGGGCGTTTATTGTTACCGAAGTGATCTGCAAGGTTTTTATTATATCGTTAAGAAAGGAAGTTTAAAGGTTGCGGCAGATAACATGTTATGCTATGAAGGGAGATATGGCTGGATCAGATATCATTACCTGAATAATCTAACAATATTGTTATCCAATCGCGGACCAAGTAGGTGCACGTGTTGTTCATCAGATTTGAAGATGGATTCCAAGCTTCATATCCTCTTCCACAGACTTCCTGACTGGCCATCACCAAGCTCGAAACATGGAAACCCTTCCCCAGCACTACACCTCTGCTCAGACAGCTCTAGACACACGATCGACTCCATGAATTTGAGATGAGGTTGCATTTGAGCGTTCCCACCAAAGTCTATGATGACGGCATCACTCTGAGCCACAACCAGCCCGGGAGTAGACGAAAGGTCGGAACAGCAAAACGCCGAAGTCCAAGTTTCCGACCCGGCATCTTATCGGCGTACAGGGCTGATCCTTGTCGGCATTGCCGATCACCACGCGGGATATCAAAGTTTTACGGCTGTCCTACCAATGACTTGTCGGGGCAAGCCAAATGACCTCATCCTGCGTGAGAGCGATGCTTGCTCTTGTTTCGGATTGGGAGGTTTTTCTGGAGACAAAGGGGATGCTCGATGGATAGTCGTGACTAGCTACAGGATAAAGTTTGAAGGTAGATGTATTGTGTTCATAGCACGGGTTATCATGGTGATACGCTGTTTTGACGGTAATTATCGATTATCGACGATGACCAAATCCGGCCTTGATTTTGCATACCGCGGGGTAGACTTTTTTTGCTGGAATTATAGGCTATAGGTTCTAGACCAGATAGAGTTTGCACTTTAAGGACCAAAGATCCCAGTGCCTTCATACTTAACAATTAATTATCTTGAAGTATTGTACTTCCAATTAAGCTTTCCCTCGAACCTTGTGCCACGATCCCGCCACGTTGAGTTCAGGCGGTCCTTTGACGCCAGGGGGGATATAACCTACATGCCACATGCATAGACATATGGAGAATCTCGCGGCCCAAGTACTGTAGCTATCGTGGATTTCTGATCACACCACACCGACACATTTGGACCGGGATCCACCGAAACGGGTTCCCCAATCGGGCAACCATTGGCGTGGTACGACATTCTGGAAGAACAAATTCGTGTCGATTTCGATAGATCCAATGCTACATCAGATCTCATTATTCATCCCATTGACTAGATTCATCGTTACTAGTCTTTGTATGTCCAGATAATATTCGGTCAGGTGTTGTTGGGGTGGCCCACCCAAGGTCACCGAGAACCCCCAGATTCAGGCCAGAAGACTGGGGTCGAATGCTGGGGTATCCCTGCCGGGGGAAAGTGACGATAATGATTTCCTTTTCTTTCCCCCATAGAGTACAGTAGATTACAGCTAGCGTTACATGTCAAATCTATCGTTATTCTAATGAAATTGTATACTCCATATTCAGAAAATATGATATCAGAACACCGTTGGACCCCATGCTCACGTTCCTGGTGATGACGTCATTGGATTATTTCCGTAATGGCGATCAATCAATTTCCAGGTTTTCCAATGCGGGAGTCCCCTGTTCGAGGCATTGAGACGAGACCCTTCCGACAGAATAGACGCGCCAAGAGAGGTAGGTCCTGCCTAAATTTGCATTTTTGGACCCTTCTCCGCACATGTGGGTCCCAATGCTGTGGTTTTCTATTAGCAAGTAGACGAGCAAAGGCCCGAAATTGTGCCGTATATACAGAGACGGCAGAGTTTCGGGACGCTCGCACGGGCAATTAGAGGCCAAAGCCGACTCGGTGATGTCGAGAAATCCCGTCGGGCGTGCTGATCCCTGTTCAACGCCGTACTTGGCGCGCTCCGGGAGCCCGAAGGACGCGAGGAGCCGACAAAAAGTCATCAAAATGATGCAAGCACATTTCTTGTTCGTGTAGGTGCATTGTCACATTTACCCTTTCTCTGATGAATCCCTCTCCCCATGCATTCTATCGTGGGGAATGGTGGAATCTGGGGGACCATATGCGACCCCATAAAAGAGGGACTGTTCCACTTTCCTTAACAAGTAAAGGGAACCACGCGAGTCACGGAAAAAATCACCGACATCATGAGTGTAGTCCCACTGGTCATTCATTCGATGTTCTCTGCAACCAGCAGCCGTACCATGACTGGGCCGTACAAGTAAATGATACCGGATGGTTACCGAAGTCGTTGCCCTTTGGTTCCCGAAGTCATGTCCGCCTGACCCGGTGGAACCTGAATCGTGGAAGACATGAAAAGTTCTAGGTGTAGCCGGTGATTTGATGTTCACTTCAGAGTGGGGTTCTCCCCGGTTCAATGTCTGTATGGGGAGTGGAGTGTGTTTCTCACCCAATCCGGCGAATATGTAGCCATCGTGGATGCTACCTTGCTTCCGATCTCTCGTGGTTCCCGTCATTTTCAATCAAATACAGGTTCCCGATCGTTGTGGATCCTTGTCTCGTGCACGCTATGGCCGTTTTGACGTGGGTTCATAAGCTCAAGCTGCTTCCCCGGACCTTACTTGAACTTTTCTCTTTTTTTCTTTAACATCGTCTCTGCTCATAATCTTTTGTCCACTGGTTTGGACATTGTGTTGGATTTTTATTATTCAATTCTCCCTATACAAGGCTTGGCTGGCACATTGTATACGACTTTCGACTCACTTCCGCCATCATGAAGCGATACTTTGGACTCCGGGGTACATCCCTAAATATCATGATCAGTATTATTGCTGGTCTGGATTTCTTGTATGTTTATATCATGAGTCTTCGACATTGTATTCTTTGACTAACGTGCTTCTCTCAGGCTTTTTGGATATGACCAGTATGTTGTTACTTCAGGTTTTCAGGCATCATGTTTTCTTACTAACGGAACAGGGGTGTTATGGGAGGTCTCTTGACTTTGAATTCATTTGTCACCACTTTCCCTGAGGTCGATACCACAAAGGCGGGTGAGATGGGCCTCAGCCAGTCTCAAAAAAGCAATCGTTCCTCTACACAGGGTATCACAATTGCCTCCTACAACTTAGGTTGTTTTTTCGGTGCCGTCTTCTGTATTTGGATTGGTAACTATCTGGGTCGTCGCAAGACCATCTTCACTGGCTCAATTATCATGGTGATTGGTGCAACTCTGCAGTCATGTGCATACAGCCTTCCACATCTGATTGCTGGCCGCGTGCTCACTGGTATTGGAAATGGCATGAACACTTCGACCGTCCGTAAGTATATCATATACTGAGACTCAGTGCAAATTGCATGGCCGCTAACATTACATATAGCTACTTGGCAAGCTGAGTGTTCCAAGTCCCACCACCGTGGCCCCCTGGTTATGCTGGAAGGCTCCTTAATTGCGGGTGGTATCACTATCAGTTACTGGATTGACCTTGGATTCTCCTTCCTGGATCCCAGCTCAGTGGCATGGCGATTCCCAATTGCCTTCCAGAACTTCTTCACGCTCGTCATTCTCGCCTGTGTGCTTCCACTGCCGGAGTCACCCCGTTGGCTGATTATGAAAGGTCGTGAGGAGGAGGCAATGGAAGTGTTATCGGCAATCTTGGATCTTCCAGAGGGCGACGAATACATCCACTCCGAGTTCGCTGCAATCAAAGATGCCGTTCTGGACGCCGATACCGTTAGCTTCCGGGATCTGTGCACCATGGATGAGAACCGTCATTTGCACCGCGTCGTTCTTGCGTACATCAACCAGATGTTCCAGCAAATTTCTGGCATTAACTTGATCACCTACTATGCTGCCACTATCTACGAGAACTCGATTGGCATGGATGGTCTCACATCACGAATTATGGCTGCCTGCAATGGTACCGAGTACTTCCTCGCCTCTCTCATCCCTATTTTCATTATCGAGAAGGTTGGTCGTCGCAGCCTGATGTTGGTCGGCGCTGCTGGCATGTCCCTCTCTATGGCTGTACTAGCTATTTGCACTAGCTTTGAGGGAGAGACTAAGCCCGGTATTGCCGCCGCGGTGTTCTTGTTTGTCTTCAACACCTTCTTCGCTTGGGGTTGGTTGGGTATGACCTGGCTCTACCCGGCCGAGATTGTCCCCCTGCGTATCCGTGCTCCTGCAAATGCCCTCTCTACATCCGCAAACTGGTAAGTTTGGACACTTCACTCATTCTAGGACCCGAGCTAACGAAGGACCAGGATCTTTAACTTCTTGGTTGTCATGATTACCCCCGTCGCTTTCGAGAACATCGGATACCAAACCTACATCATCTTTGCGGTCATCAACGCTTTCATCTTTCCCGTCGTCTACTTCTTCTACCCAGAGACCGCCTACCGATCCTTGGAGGAGATGGACACTATCTTCCAGAATTCTACCAGTGTCTTCAACGTCGTCTCTGTCGCTCGCAACCAGCCCCACCGCTACGGCAAGAACGGCGAGCTGCTCATCAACTACCAAGACACCGAAGAGCACCTCCGCCGCGCCAGTCATGTCTCCGAGAAGCATGGAAAGACCTTTGCTTCAAGTGGTCAGCTGGAGAGTGGTAAGGGTGCTCATATCGAGAACAATCAGGACAGCATCTCCACTAGCAGCTAAGCTTGCTGCATGAGAAACAAGTACTAATAACTTGATCCTTTACTGAATGGCTTTACGAACTGTCTTTTCTTTTTCTGGATGCGTGTTTTTAATTCTGCTGGCAGGGAACCGCTATTATCTGGTGATATCGCTCTATTCAGATGGAGTCTGAAAGTACGTGCTCCCTTCTGTATGGATGTCTGAACACAGATCTTCTATTTGGGTGGTTTTCTGGCTTTGTTTTTGTTTTATACCCATGTGCATAAAACCCCCTTCTCACAGAAGATCGTGACTGGGCTCGAGGACTGGGTCTTCGCCTGGCCACTATGATCAATTATATACACGACTGTATGAAGTTGGTAGATAAATGAACAGAACTGGGATGTTCGATCAAACAATATGCATTTCTTAACCAAAGATATCCAAACCATTCATCTTATTGACTATGTACCTTGTAGCTCACAGTCCAAAAGCCAAAGCTCCCACCAGGACCCCAAAAGTAGCATATGCCCAGGGGACCCACGCTCGAACAGTAACTGTACTTGCTGCACCATCGCCTAGAACAAGCCCATTCCCAGCCGTCGCAGTCGGAGTTCCTGCAGCACCCGTTGAAATGGGAACTGGATCGGTAGAGCTCTCCAAGTAAGTGGCAGTATAAGGAGGATAGTATGAGTAGACACTAACGCTGTACGAGAAAGATTCATGCGCGTCAGCACTGTCAGTCGCATAAACAGACCAGATAGTCGTGGTAGTAGTCTCCGTCGAGGTCACAGTCTGCACAGTATAAGGCGAATAAGAAGTCCAGAAATAGAACCAGTAAGACCTAGTGAACATCAGCATTGCCCGCCCAAAACTCCACATAAAAACCACTCACCAGTAGTAGGTAGTATAATAATAATCATACTCATAGCTGTCATACGTATACGTATAGCCAGCAGCCGTCGTAGACTCATAAGTATAAGTATCCGACGCAGAAGAAGTAGCAGACACAAATTCAGTCGCTGTCTCCGTAGTACCAGATCCAACATCAACCGTATTGCCCAGGCTACCCGTCCCATCTGAGCCTATACATCCTGTATCAGGACAACATACTTCTTCCCCATCCCAGATCTTGCACTGGTACCCAACATCACAGTAGTAACCTCCTTCACAGCACTCACCCCCAACGGGGGAGCAGTACCCGTAGTTCCCACAGCAGTTCCAGCCACTGGGACACGTTCCGATGGTACAGCATGTATCGCCTGGATCGGCGCAGTAGCCGCTTGTGCAGCATCCGTTGCCGGTGGGGCAGCATTTGGATGTATCAGTGCTGCACTCTGCATAGCCGGTTGGACAGTCATAGTAGTAGTAGCGTTCTACCAGATCAATGTCGCCACGGGCGTTGAGGGTGCTACCGGACTGGGCAAGGCTGAGGGTGCCGTTTGAACGGAGGCGAGGCTGGTTTTGGGGCGTGTCCGCGAATGTGGATGACAGGAAGAGCAGGGTGAGACCTGCTTCCTTGAAAAGGGGAAGCATTGTGTTTTTGGTGCGCTTGAGGTGGAGTATATACTCTGCTTGTATTGGGACGAGAGAGATCTAATCTAGGATATGCGCGGAAATGGCGCAAAGTCATAGTTTATATAGGTTTACTCCTCAGCTAGCTCTATACTAAAAGAGGGGGATCAAATATTGTTCTCGGCTAATTAGAAAATCTCATACATCGTCGCTTGCTCATATCTGCCCAGCTTTTGCGGTGGGTTAGTGTTGTCAAATACGAGGCAATATGCTTGGCATGTCGAGACGCTTTCACACTGTCCAAAGCGTTTATGATTTTTCATATAGTCAGTAAACGTGTATGATTTCTGTACAACATATGGCCAACGGCTTTCATACATTTAATATTAAAGTGTTGTTGATATATGGACCGTAACCATGGGACTTAGGGCTATAATTTTGGATCTGGGTGGACACGGGCGTTGGGTTGGGGCTTAAACACGGGATTGCCTGAATACGAGCAAAACTTTATCTAGGACTCTGGAAATGGCACACATGGGACCTGAGCGGCTTGGGCCCTGCATGTACTTAATTTGGGATAGCACGTGAGTCAAATAACTATGTCTGCTTTTTTGTCTTGGCCAAGTGGCTTTCGTTTCACGAAGATCTAGGGCGCACTTAGGTTCCGGAGATAGGTAAACATGACCCGTGTAGCAGTATTCAGGGTAAAGTAATGTAGATCATTATTTCTTGCTTCTTTCTTCACTTCTAAAATTTGACATGTGCCTCGAATCTAAAAACTTTATTTCATAGGAGATGCCTTTCTTTACTTCTGTGATTGAAGAGCACCTTAAAGTTCTCGACGAGATAGGTTTGATTGGATACTCTCTTCGCCTCATCAGTTATCCGTATAGATAGTGCACTGGGGCTGCCTATGACACCATAAGCAATTTTGGGATTTCATCCTTGAGGCAAGGGGTGCAACTATCCAGAAAAGCTTGCAGTCTATGTCATAAGCGGAGGTGAAGGTGAGGTCCTATAAAGACATTTGTTCGTGATAAGTCCTCTTTCTGATCTCTCAGAATGCACCGCCTATCTCCATATCAGTTTATACATGCCCAGTCAACTGGTCAACGAGCCATGGTACAGTGGCACTATTTCCATTTAACCCGTGTTCAATGACTCAAGTAAGATGGGCCTGAGGAAATGAAGCTCATGATGTGGGGCCGTGAGGCTGCAGTGCATCTCGCAGCTCCTGGTAGCAAATGATATGGATTGAGTCGGATTGAGCACCGTGGCACTTCTAAAACATAAAGCCAGAAAATCATTATACCACCAAAGCGTAGGATATTTCAACGGCGAAGAGTCTTCCAAAGGTGGTGATTCCTATGGCATTTCTGAGGGCTACTGCTCCGAGTGCAAGGTCGAGTTTGTGTATTAGATTCTAAAAACCTTGCTGAGGCTGGAACATTGTTTTTTTTTTCATTGGAGATGAGGCGGGCACATTACCTATTCAGGTGTAACAAGCAATCTCCTTCAAATTATATTGCTAATTCTTGGATGATAAGAAATGCATCATATACGATGATTTCCGTGCTCGGCTGCGTCAGTGAACACAAGATCCTGAAAATAGAATTCCTTGTGCCAATGTAGTCACAAAACAGATGATCAAGAATTTCACCTGAAGCTTATGCTAAATTTGGACAAGGTAGACCATGAGTCTTTACCACGAGTCATACTTGATCGTGGTCAAGAGCTTCATGACTCAATCAAGCCAAAGTCACACATATGACATTGATGCCTCGGTGAACGACAGTAGACCTTGAGTGAGTGTGTGGGAGGGATTTGGCAATGCATAGATTGCAAGAATGGACATTTCCTTATCAATATAACAGAAAACATAGCTCGACTTGGGACCCTTGTATACCAGATTGCGGAGGCGGGAACGTAACCCCATAATGCATGTGTGGGGTCGTTCAAGCCACCAGAAACAACGGAGCTAGGATTTAGCCGGATATTAGATGGAAACATACGTTGAATTAAGAATGTGGATCTTGGAGCTTCACGAAAGATGCGATCGGTAGATCATGCATGCATGAAGCCTGATCGACACCTGGCGAAGAGCTACGTATAGATATGTGGAAAGAGATAAGAGTGGATCGGAAGAGCCTGAGTGATTCTCAAAACGATGGTTGATTTTCCATCCATGTAATGGTTCTATGCTATTGTACGTCACACATAAACCCAGGAAAGGGCGATTTCAAGACAAAAAAAACAAGAGACTCGGCGAGTGCAACAAGGGAGGTATGTGAACACAGGAGGCGAACTCTGGCGCCGAGAGCAGAATTGTTCGGGTTCAGGAACGCGGATAAATAGTTGAGAAAAAAGAAAGACACAGGCAAGAATTCTATGGCTCCCTCATGCAGTCAGGCCGCTCTCATGGTCCGAACTCCCAGGTGATGCCGGAGGGTATCGGAACGCTAAAATGATTTCAATCCTTAAAGGCCACCGCACAGAGTCTCGGCAATAATACCGGTAATCTGGTACGGATCAGCGTTCGAAGCAGGGCGACGGTCCTCGAAGTAACCCTTGCCGTCCTTGGCGCACTGGCGGGGGATACGAATGGAACCACCACGGTCGGCGACACCATATGAGAACTTCTCGATGCTGCCGGTCTCGTGGCGACCAGTGAGACGCTCCTCGTTGCCCTCACCGTAGACGGCGATGTGCTCAACGTGACGGGCCTCAAGCTTCTTCATCATGGCCTCAATGGCCTTCATACCACCCTCGGCACGAGTAGCGTTGGTAGAGACGTTGGTGTGCAGACCGGCACCGTTCCACTCACCCTTGATGGGCTTGGGCTCGAAGGAGATGCGGACACCGAACTCCTCAGCGACACGGTGGAGGATGAAACGAGACATCCAGAGGTGGTCACCCACTGTAAAGATGGTCAGCCTCTCTAAAGCAATAATGGAAAGGGGGGAAAAATCTTACTGTCAATGCCGGGAACGGGGCCAACCTGGTACTCCCACTGAGAGGGCATGACCTCAGCGTTGATACCGGAGATGGCGACCTTGGCGTACAAGCAGGCACGGTAGTGAGCCTCGACGATGTCACGGCAGTAAACCTTGCCGGTACCGACACCACAGTAGTAAGGACCCTGGGCACCGGGGAAACCACCGGAGGGCCAGCCGTAGGGCCAGCCATCGGTACCGAGAAGAGTGTACTCCTGCTCCAGACCGAACCAGAACTCCTCCTTGGCGTGGGTCTCGAACAGGCGAGCGGCCTCGTGACGGTAGTTGAACTTGTTGGGGGATCCATCGGAGTCCCAGGTCTCGCAGAGGACAAGGATGTTGTCACCCTGGCGGAAGGGGTCGGGGAAGATGGCAACGGGGCGCAGGTAGACATCGGAGTTACCGCCGGGGGCCTGGCCGGTGGAGGAACCGTCGAAGTTCCATTCGGGAAGCTCGTCAACGCTGGTCACGGCCTTGGACAGGGTCTAAGGAAGAAGCACCATTAGTGACACGCTCGGAAGAATGGGAGGCCCCTCTATTTCACGTGATGCGGATAGTTGCAGGCATCGCGTGCGGCGCGATCGGGTACGTGCACAGGGCTTATCAAAGCCGATCGAGCGATAACGATGCCAGAGCAACCAATCCGACCCCGCGAAAAGAAAGACTCAACAGACAAATTATAGCTTACCTTGGTCTTGGAACGAGTACCGCCATTGGCATCAATCCAGATGTACTCAGCTTGGACGGAACCACGCTGGTCAAGAGACATGTACTTCATGAGCTAAACACCCCATGGGAAGTCAGTATTGAACATTTCCTCTCTGGCTTAATCGCCATTGTGGAAATTCAAAGCAACAAGAATCAAACGCACATTCTCCGTGTTGGAGACGACAGTTGAATCAGCCTGGCGTTGGTTAGCAAGTTTCCGACATGAGTCATTGCGAGTGACGTACCATAATGAATGATTATGGGTATGTGTGGAGATTAAAACAAGTGTTTTGGCTTGCAAGCAAGCAGAGAGGGTTTTGAGGTTTTTCTTAAAAGGAATCCCGAAGGATAGAAGAAGAGATAGAACACAAAACTGATGGATGGTAAAATCCAAGGAAAGAGGGGAGTTTTGTAGATGGTGGGGGGGGGGGAAAAGGAGGAAAGATAAAGATTTAAATTTAGTCACGCCTTGAGTTCTTTTTTTTTTGTAAGTGGGGGAGAGAATGAGGAAAGAACGGGATAAATTACAGGAAGGCGTGGATCAGCCCCAACTGGGCTTAGCGGTATGGGGCTGGACCGTATCCCTGGTCCTCCACGTATGGTATTTGCTTTTTCGTTACCGATCCAAAGTGCCTCATACTGTAGACATTCCTTTCTCTAACCCGAAACCGGGGTCGTTGGGGAAACCAATTCCTAAAAAATCACGCATGACCGGCTTTTGTTTTTTTTTTAGCATCTTTGCTTTTTGGCTATCATTTGATATTCTGATATGCACTTTTGGATTGCAAGCGAGACAAGCGCAAAACGGGAAGCCCACCGTCTATTTACCGAGTAAAATCAACGCCACCCCTCTTCTGTGTCATCATCGTCGCATCATACAGGCTGCGGTGCCGGTCGTCGCCGAGTTTTTTTACAGGCGACGAGAATCACAAGAAAACGATCTTCCGCAATTGCATCTGCCACAAGCCGCGGACTGGTTCTCCAGAGAAAACTAGGTTTCAACAATGACGGTTTCCCCGTCATTTCTGGAATCTTTGGCCCTTCTCCCGAGGTTTCTTCCTATCCTTGTCCTTGCACTATAGACTGAAAAATGGTCTGGTATCAATACATAGACCGCCACCCTTGTCAACCTGTCGTCTTGCTTCTTTTGGGTTATTGTCCTTTGATACACTTGTGATAACCTCGATTTATGCCCAATCAGCGGTCAGGCCTTGTAATTAGCCCCAGTAATCAGCATCCTATCCCTCCTCTCCCGTTGGACCGATAACAACAGGAACGCCTGCTCGGAACCTTTTAAATCAATCGCTATCAATTGGAGGGAACAGGAACAGATGCCATGTGCACATGCGCATCTGTTTGCCAGATCTGGTCCGCCCCGCGGTCTGTGGTCCCTGCCCGCGCCGCACATCCCCACGTCTGGATGTCTTTATCCCGAGCGGGCAAGAGTCCGGGGGAGCGTTTTCCCCGGCTCGATCACCGTCTCAAGCGCTCATCTGACCGGCAAATAAGAAATCCTTGCGTATCGCAAAGTTCAAAAGATAGCTAGAATGATATATTGTTGCTAATGATGGTTAGCAATAATCTGATCCTTTCTGAATAGGGTGCATATCAGCTGCTAGGGGTTGATAGCTAAGGTGCATATTGATCCGTGCAGACAGTTCTAGATTGACGGAAAAAGCAAAGATTCGAATCGAGTTTTTTAGTTTGCTTTTTCCGCGTTTGATTATCATATTGAATTAATTGCGGTGAGCATATACGAATTCAGAGCTAAACTATAGCGACTCGAAGTATGCCATTCTCCGTTCTCCGCTCTCCGTTAACCACTTAGTGCTAATCGCAATTGCGCTATTCGTTATCACCCCCGTATCGCCGCGTGTCTAGACTAGGCACGATAAGCAATCTCTTTATAGAATAGCCCACCTGGATACGCCGTACCTGCAGCGGCTAACCCGTCCCATTCTAGGTCAACTAGACGTAGAAATTGATCCATCATCGGATATGGCAAGCGATACCTATCTCCAACCTCAAGGCAAAATTACACCCCGGTTGACCGGTATTTCGGTACATACATGGTATCAACTCTGGGAAAATACAAGATCCGCAAACCCCATCGAACTGGAGAACCCAGCCACGCCGGGACTGGGATCGATCAAGTCACAGTCCTGGCTAAAGTGGAGCGTGGCAAAACGTTCTCGAAACCGCCGTCGACTCGCCAATCAGACGGGGCCAAGATTCTCGAACCGCCCCGACACCGGCCATGGGTGTCGTGCTTTCTGGGTTTTTTCCAATGCAAACTGAGTCACGCGTCGCGTAGAAGAAATTTTTATAATAATTATGATTTCGATTATTTAATTTTGAATTTTTTATCTTTATTTTTTATCAAGGCTCGGCTAATTTATGTAAAGATATCCGCTTTAGGTAATTGTGTGCTTAGCAAAGACTGTGAAGATCAAGCGAGAAATCTTGTGACTGATCGGCGAGGTTAGGGAAAGTGCAAAAAATACCCAAGAATGATAGAAAAAAGGTACTAGGGTGTTGATATCGCAGGATTTGCTTGGGATAGGTTTATGCAGCAAGAAAAGTGGCGACAAGATCTCCCTCCCCCGTATTTTCGTCGACGAGTTAAGGTCGGGAAGTTCAGGAAGGGATTAGTGCCAGAACCCTTATTTCCCCGACTTTCTGGTCAGCCCTGGCAATTCTAAGAATACTTCTCTTGGCTATATATGTGGCCGTGCTTCACGGTCACTCCGTACTTCAAAGTCTCCATGTTGCACCTGCACAGCCTCTCTGTTTCTGTTTTCTATTTCCAATACGGAATATCAGGTACATCTGTACGCGTTCAGGATAAGAATAGTAACCCCCTGAAACAACTTCGGCGTTAGTCATCCGGCCTGAACGCCGAGAGTCGAGACTCTTTTCGCCCTACGATTACGTGCAACGTGAAAGATCTTCCAACCAACCACACTACAGTGTCGATATTTAATTACAACGCACTTGTTATCCATGCAGGCGCCCAAAATGATATCTCCACCTGCAGAACAGGAATTAGAAAGGGTTCCATCATAGATCGACAACCGAATTGCTTATCGGGATGCGTTCATTGGCTCAATGGCCGCTTGACACACGCTGCTGACTAGTGATAGTCATCGCTCCAATACTTAAGACGTAATATCTCCCAGTTTGGGAGGTCAACGGAGGACTTGAGCCATACTTGATCACCAGTCTAAACTCAACAAAATAAATGAAAATTTCAATAAAAATTAATTCGGCTGCTTTGTGCGTTGTAAATTCTTAACGAAGGTCCGAGTACACGGGTGAAGGTCAAAAGCAAACAAGAGCCGAGCTATTTCGATACATCTTCTAACACCAACGTACGAATTACTTTTGAAATGATAGGGGCAAAAAAGGTATTTATTGGGCAATATTAATGATATAAAGCATGAGTCGTAATGATACAAGACGACAAGGTCTGCACTATACGTGGTATTTCGACGCCTTCAGTAAATGCCTCACTGGAATTTGAATAAAACTACTAGTTAGTGAGGGCTTGCTACTGTATCCACTGATAACGAACTATGTCATACGACGAGCTAGAACAAAAGCCTCAACTGGTGGGGTAGTCTCGGCGAGTGGCTGACAGTAGTGCCTCGTAGTTAGTTTCACCTCCGTTACGAGGTATTAGTTCCATAGCTCTGTACGAAGAGGGGTTAAGTTTTTCTTTTCTCTTTTTTTCGCGTCTGGCGGGTCGCTATAATTGTAGAATATACCTCATACAAAAGTTTTCATGATGGTCGATGATGATGATGATGATGATGCCCAGTAAGTCTTGGAAAGTCACTGGATCTGCAACCGCGACGCAACCGCGCAGACAGGTACGCCCCGCAAAACTCAAAGGGTCTGTCAAAGGGTCTATCGGATCGGCGTGCGACGACATAATGATGTAACGCCGCTTCCAAGATGATCAGGGCTCCCTGTTATTATCATATGGTGCGATCTGGTCTTGAAGGCCATTACGATTGTTCAATGTGGTCTAGAGAAATTCAAATCAGTCTAGGAATCTAAGTCGTCAAGGAGGCACTTCAGACCAAACTACTTAAAAGTTTATTTGCTGGACCAAGTACTAACTTGCATTCAGTATACATAGCCAATGGAGATTGGACTAGCTAGTAGGTATCATAATGTAGGTTAATCCATACAGAAAACTTCATGTATGGAGATGTAAGTCGATGGCAGTCCTCCGTCGGACTGTGCGACACTCATGGCGCATGCACAAGCCCCGCCAGTGCATGATATGCAAAGTAGATCTATGAACTGTGTCACCGGGAAGATAAGCACTTGAGCCTCCATATGCCATGCTTTTCACCTTGGACATATCGCTGGCGCAAACTTCCATCAGAGCGGATGGCAGCTCAACCCCTTGGAGGCCGGGAGCAATTGTCCTTTTGCAATACTCATACGGGTAGGTCATTAAATTCCAAGCCAGCCTAGCGCAGCGGACGGTAAACTGAACCTAACGTCGTCTGGGTCTAGACACTGGTTACCGGAATCTCCGGCACTCGGTTTTAACCGCTGCCGAGCCGTTCCCGCAGGACCCATTCCACCAGGATACCCAGGTCCTGCGAGGTCTCCAAGACCCTGGCGATCTTTTTGTGGATATTCTGCAGGCTTGGCTTATCATCCGTCCCTTGCATCTCGGTGTCCCCGGCATCGCCATTGGTTGCATTGAGACCCGAGCTGTCGACCACGGAAATGCAACCATTGAGGCCAACCTCGAAACAGAGTGAGACTTGTACTGACTCGCGCACAAATTTGTCGACGCTGCCGATATTTTTGCCGGGATTAGTGATAAGCAACATGAGGGCTGGAGACTGTCCAAGTTGTGAGCGTAGTGTCACGTCTACCTTGACATCGTTCATGAAAAGTCGGTCATCTTGGTCGTTGGACCACGAGAAAATGCCGCTATTTTCAGCAGTTGGGAACCCATCACTGAGCAGCATATTGAGCTTCTCTTCGTTCGGATCATCATTGCTGAGAGTAATGGTGTTTTCTGAACCGTTAAAGAGACTTGGGTCTGGACCAGAGGATAGGGCAGAAGATAATTTTGTTGGTGTCGATTTCGTCGAGGGCGTCTTCGCAGATACTGTCTTGTCGGGTGTTTCCTGAGTAGGAGTCTTGAAGACTTTGCGAATCAAACTTGCAAGCAAAGCGTATTGACGTAATACCTAAGTTCTATTAGACTTTTTTTTTTCACAACAGTCAAGGCGCGGGGTTTCACATACAGGAAGGATGTCGGCAATTTGTCGAGGATGGGAAAATGGAAGCTCACGAATCTTGCGGCCTGCAACGGACTCGAATGCCTGGAAGGTGTAGTTATGTTGTTTAACCTGAGTTGTGCCGGTTGAATCAACGGAATACACAGACATCCTGCGCTTTCTACGACTCGGTTGAGGCGACGCATCGCTTGCTGTCGAGTCTGAAACCAGCAACCAGTCATATGTAAACATCTTAAACTCATGCGGTAATTGCATTCCAAGATGACGATAGATGTCGGACGCAGCGAGAATAGGAATGTCTAGGGGTGGCTCTAGCTTGGCAACGAAGCGGCGATTTGGCGGGGATGATTCCAGCATACTGGAGTCAAGAGCCATCGGATCAGGGTGGTTTCCATGCGAAAGTCGCATAGTCTGAGGAGGGTCAAGCCATTCAACAGACCGCACAGTTTCAGCAGGTGGTGAGGACTCGGACTTATCGCCAGATGTGAAGACCTCGGTCCCTATCCACTCTTTGGAGATGCGAAGGGACGGATATCCCTCTTCGCACTCAATCATGACAGTCCATATGCGTTCTTGGTCTTCCAGATCAATGGCCTCTCCGTCAATCACCATTGCATCAGGCGATCTTTTTGCCTTGACATCCAAGACCTTGGCCTGGTCGACCCAAAACTCCAGGCCAAGCCCGATTCGGGATCCTTTGTGCATGCTTGGACGACCGATGATCCCAGAACAGAGATGTTCGTAATCTCCGCCATACTTGCTATTCTTCCCTTCTTCCACCCAGATGCGCTTAAGGTTCTCCTCAAGACCTTCCAACGCCTCAAAACAGTTCACTTCTTGACTGAGCTTATCCAGTTTGGCGAGCCACTGCAAGTTCTCATAGAAACCCTGGAGTGACTTCCAATTCCCTGTCTCGCTGTCTTGAGGCGATTGCGCAAGGTTACGCTTCAGAACAGCAGTCGCTTCTTCTCGTCGCTCGCCCTCGGTGAACTCTGGCGTAGCATATCGCAAGCTGACATCCTTGACGACATCATGGCCAGCATGAAATTCGATCTCCAGGTCGACAAAATTGCCAGCAATATTGATATCATTGTCTTGCCAGATCGATTCAAATCCCTCCAGCCGGCTCAATCGTTCAACCCCTTCCCGAGACACACCCCGTCCTGCAACGCGCGCATGGAGACATAACACCACTTCCTCAATCCGGTGTCTTTGCTCTTCGTCATTATCACGACCCACTCCAAGCTTAAGTCCTTGCATGCCTAAATTTTGGATATCGTTATCATGCAAGCCGTGGCCACCAAGTGCGTCGTGGACCGCTGGTGATGGGCTAATTCCAGTGTAACCACCAAGCGCAAGTAGCGCGGAGGGAGACGTGAAATTGACAGAGTCATCGACTGCGTTCGATACGGCGAGAGGTGTAGCGTACTGGTGAGATGAAGAAACGCTTACTTGGTGAGTGTGGCCAGGGCCTGAGGCTGTCGGGGTTCTTGTAGAAGGTGATTTATGGGCGATGGACCGGGAGAGAGGCGCAGAGGACGGGTGCGGAGAGGAAGTGAGATGTGTTGGCGTAGCGCCAGGTTTGGCTGATGGGGTCGCCATGGCGCAACCTTCTCTTACTTCAGTAAAGAAATCTTAGAGTCTGTAAGTCCCAAAGATGCTGTGAAAGCAGCAATTTCGGCGCGGGATGGGCAGTTCAACTCAGTGATCCTTGATGCGCTCAAGAGCGGTTTCCGAAGGTGGGTACGATGGCGAGCTTCGGGATGAATGGGCGGAGGTTTGATAGCCTACAGCTCCCACTCTTGAGATCAACACCGACACTGCAATTGAACGGCGCAACTTCGGCCTCGCAACTTTTGTCGGTTCCAAGTTCCCCATAACAAGCCATTGCCAATGCAAGCTATCGTTTACCGCCTTGTTCACCGCCTTCCCCGATCTGCAAGATAACTGCATGAGGTCAGATCCAATTCATTTCTTTACAACCCAGCTAATTCCATTGCTCTTTACGATAATGTTCGCCGTTAGAACAGCTGGCCGACTAGCCTGGGGTCCTCGTAGATGGATCCAGCTCCGTGGTGTCTCTACTTTAGAGGGAAACTCTCACATTGTATGTATTTGTCTAATTGATCGTTCATTTTGATATTGACTTGACGTAGTATGTATTCCCCAGTGAGGGAGCATCTGGGTCCCATATTCTGTCCCTTTTGCCAACTGAGCCTGCCAACGCAAATCTAGCGATTGGAGTTACATCAAAGCTACCACCAACGACAGACTCGCTCCGGGAGAATCCCAAATTCTTGGAAATTCTCCAAGAGGTCTTCTCCAAGTACGCACACGAAGACCCGGAAGCACAGTCTCAGGCGCAAGTCATGGTGTCCACGGCTGGAGCAAACCTGTACTCTGGTGGTGTTCTCATGGGCCACAATCGGCGCAAAAACAAACGCCGCGCCGACATGGGTGACTCTAGTGGCGGCGCCAGTGGCCAGGGTGGTGCTGGTTCTGCTGGCCGAGGTGGCTGGATTCATATTTCGGACAACCGACGTCCTCCTGACTTTGGGCGGATTGCCTGGTAAGACAACATATACCAGGGCTTTTGTATGGCCTGAATCGTAACTGACTACTTTATAGGCCAGAGGACATCTTCGGAAGCCTTGAAGTGGATTCTGAGGGTCACTTTGTCGGGGGTGATGGAAATTATCAATCTAGTGGTAAGCTTTTTCCCTATAGGGTAATTGAATGACAACTAATCTATAGTAGGTACTTACAGAACTGTGACCCGTGATGGAATGTGAGTCACTCTTCCTAATATCAACTATTGGTATGTTACTAACCCATCTCTAGACTTGGGTTGAGTCCTTTCCTCAGAGCGAAATTGGTTCAAAGGTTGAAAGAGCTTGACCAGCAATAAGCCTTATCAGAACAGCTTAAGCAAACTGTACAATATTGTATCACAACAAGATTATCGATTCCCCTCTCATAGCATTTACATTAAATTATGATTATTTGAAAAAGTTCGTGATTCGTTGAGATCCATCGTTCGCTTTCCTTGCCCCCGGTTTTTTGTTGGAGATGTTCGAGGTGGCACTTCGTGTCTTCATTTTCTGTGGAGTGACTAGTGTCTCCAGCTTGGCTTTTTTGTTCTCTTTGGAACCTGAATCTGGCGTGTGCTCTCGCTTGGTTCCTGCTGTTGTGAGTATCTTTTCTTGGCCCTTTTCGGGCTTGACGTCAGTCTTCGGCGACTCGAGTTCCTTCTTCAAAGAAGTTTCAGTCGACAGGGGCTTTTCTTCTCTTTTTGGGGCATTGGCAAAGAAGTTGGCAATGTTGCTCTTGTTTTCTTTACTGTCGACCGGAACGATAAAGTCAGGAGAGTTATTTCCTACTTTTCCAACCTCTTTTGGAACCTGGTAGCACTCCAGCTCACCCTCATACGGTTTCAGAAGTGATTGCAGCTCTTTCGACCAAGTTTTCCGACCTGGATCAAGCCAAGTCTTCATGGCTTCCGACCCAGCATCCAATATGACAGGCATGCGATCATGTAAAAACTTCAAGTAGGGATTTGATGATGTTGTGATGACGGTGAAGGTGTACAGCTTCTCGTCAGACCCTGTTGGTTGTCAGATATATATCAAAACACCGAAAAAAGAGTATAACCTTGGAACTCACCTTCATATGAGACACAGTCCCATAATCCCGCAAAGCACATCAATTCCCCGTCCTTACGCTTAACAAAATGTGGTATTCTGTCTTTACCTCCTGGTCCTTTCTTCAACCATTCGTAGAATCCTTGGCAAGGGATTATACATCTCTTGCGCCGCTTCATGGTGGTCCACATGCCACGATCTTCAATGAGCGAGTCATCGCGACAGTTGATTGTGCGCATGAGAGATCCATAATCGGGACTTCGCTTGGTCCAGAAAGGAACAAGACCCCATTTCATGCTTTGGAGCTTATATTTCGGGTGGCTTTTGCCTGCATCTTCCTTTGGCTCATGATCGGCATTTTGCTCCTCGCTAGCTTCGTCATGTTGTTCCTTTTCGGGGACATCAGCTCGATAAACGGCACCAATGTTTCCGGGCGCAAAGTTATAGGTTTCCCTGACTTCATCATCTTCTGGCGCTTCGTCTACTGGCATTCCTCTGTCCTCGAGCCGGTGTCGCATGTACGCCATGCGCTGTGGAGTCAGCATGAGGCTGGAATTGATACGAATGGAGACCTACCACGCCCAAAGCATAACGTCCACACATGCTTGCTTAGAACCCCTGGAATAGTTGTATTGGAAATCGTATCATATTATGCATGAGTGGGTGCCCCTAGTTGAAGATGTAGGTAGACGCGGAGGCGACGTCATATGGCGGAGAGAAGCTTGAGCCAAGTGAAAATCAAGCGGGTTCGCTCCGCCGCGGACTACAATTCCTTCAACACTACAATTCCTTGTCACGAGCCACAGGTCCAATTCAACGACTTGTTTCTATCTAGATAGCACAGAGGATCAGCTACAAGCTACACCGTCGATGTTCCGCATAGCATCGCGGCGCACCAGCGCCTACACCTCCAAACTCGTCCAAGCACAACGCCAGTCCCTGACACGGACAATATACACCAACAATGCCCGACCAACACCCCAATTAAAGCCCACAAGCGGCAGTCGACTCACTCTCTCACAAATTCCCCGACCACGACATATCACCTTCGCCCAGCGCGTGCGCCTACACTACCGTGAAGCGTCCAAGGGAATCTTCCGCAAGAACCCCATCCTCCTCCCACTCGCTATCGTCGGAGTTGTTAGCGCAATCGGAGCCTTCGTCTTCATCACCTATGTGGAAGTCACTCGTGTCGCACCCCAGTACCACAAATTCCCCCCGCCGGTAGCCGATGCGCTCCGCACCGCGGTGTACTACACCGAGATCGATCTGAACCCGCCTAAAGCACTACAAGGGTACAAGGAGGCGCTTCGGATTGGTGTGGAACTGGGAATGCATCCTTTCTCAGATGAGGTGCTTGGTATTAAGCTCCAGGTTGCGATGATGCTGGAGAAGGCTGGTCTAGTGAAGCCGGCCATTGAGGTGCTGGAGCGGACGAAGGATGAGGCATTGAACTGGGTGGAGCAGGGACATAACACCGAGGCTGCTACGGTCGGCCCTGCCAAGCCTGAGGCTGTTCAGACACCCAAGTCGGCGCAGACTGCAGCGGATAATGTGCAGATCAATACCGACGCGGTGCAGGATGCCGAGGAACAGTTGCGCGAGATGCAGCAATTTGAGGCGCGCCAGCGTGATCGTGCGCTCAAGAAGGTTGTTGGCATGCAGATGAAGCTGGGTGAGCTGTATGCTAGTGACCACATTCAGGATGATAAGAAGGCCGAGGCTGCGCAGGTCGCTGCTGTGGAACTGTGTTTGAAGGAGATGCACCGCCGCCAGAAGCTTGGTCTACCTGTTGGTGGTGGCGCCGAAGGAGCCGAAGAGTCGTGGTTGAATATGACTGAGATTGCCACAGCGCTAGGCGAGCTCGCATCTACTTACAGTGCTAAAGAGCGGCACGAGCTGGCTCTGCCTCTGTATCTACGTGCGTTGGGTCTGATCCGCGAGGCGGAGGGTGGGTCGCCATCCTGCAAGCAGGTCGGCCTGCTGAACAATGTTGCTAGTGCCATGGTAGGCCAAGTACAGCAACCCGCACGAAGCCAACTGAAATCAGGCACGGCGGAGCAAAATGTTGAGGCAGCCCGGCAGTGGGCTCAGAAGGCTCTTGATATGGCTGCGCTAATCCAGCCACCTGCTCGCGACGAGGAGTGCGATGTAAGCTGTGTTGCTGCGACATACAACCTGGGTGAGCTGGCAGAACTCCAGAAGAAACCAGATGTGGCTCTGAAGCGATACTCGGAGGCCAAGTCACTAGCAAAGGGACTTGGGTTTGAAGAGGGTATCGCCATGGCGGACGAGGCCTTAAAGAGACTTGCCAAGAAATAATCTTGAAGGCTAAAATTGCACGACCGGTGACAGGAGTGCATTTTTACATGTATTTATATTATGACTTTAAAATCCATCTCCAATGAACACATTCGTGGGAAAATTGATTGTTAAGACCGAGCCGGATGTTCACATTCGACCTCAGTTGGGAGTACATAATATTTTCTATAACAATAACCCATATCATCTAAACTTGACTACACGCTAGTCTTCGGTTGTACATTGATGGGCGTGTTCTCATCGACCGACTCGTGTGGAGATCCGGATTCCTCGAAATCGGCATGGACCCTGCCGATAATGCCGCGAGCTGTATCCCTTTTTTCTAAATAGGCAATTATTGCGATAAAGGGCAGGGTCAATGTCCCTGTAACCAAACTGGCAATATAACCCTTTCTAAAATCAGGCGCATCTGTCGCCGGGTAGAAAATCAGTGGCCACCAAGAGACAAAGGCAAAATCGAATGAATTCATGAAACCTGTCGTTATGGCGCGAAGTTGAAAGTCATGACTTGTCACATCAGCCATCCACGAATACCACACAGCCTGCGGGGCAAATGTTGTACCGAGTAGGTAAAAGGCAACAAAGTACCCAGCATCTGTAGCCGGACTGGACACTAAGATGGCTGAGCCGATGATGAAGGTAAACCCGATCGCGACAGACACCTCCCAGCGGGATTGGAGCTTATCGGATATGACGGCATAAAACACTGTTCCGACAATGGCTGTCGCGTAGATACCTGTAGGGTAGTTGTTCTGTTGGACGGTGGTGTAGCCTCTTGACGCCATCCAGTAAGCCATGACATTGTTCTGCAGCATCTGTACGCAGAGCGAGTATACTAGAAAGCTTATGTTAGATGTATAACCCACAGTTGCCTTGGTATGATGCACATACACATGAAGAGGGTTGGCAAGAGATAGAACTGCCAGCTCAGTAAGACACGTTTGAATACAGTTTTATCCCATGACTGCTGGCGAAGAGGACCTAGCCGAGTAGCCGCATGTTCCTTTTGCTCGTCGCTAAGATACCAGGCGGCACGGTGAGCAGGGAGATCTGGAATAAAGATCCAGCCTGTTCACTTGTCAGCACTTGTTTTTGATGGTCCAGGGTAAGACTCACCGAATAATGCAACGGGAATTGTCATGACAGACACAATAATGAAGATCCATTTCCATGCTGGTAGACCACCTTTGCCTGCCAGAGTCTGAAGCAGACCGGCTTGCATCCAGCCACCAGACATAGTGCCCAGTTGGCCGAATACACAAAATACAGCCGCCCGCACTCCCAGTTCGGACTTCCGGTACCATGAGCCGAGAATAAACTGTGCTCCAACGCTGCAAAGGTTGTCAGAAAACAAGATTCGTCCATGAAGGGCAATATCAACACGCAAACGTACTATGCAATAGCAGAAAACCCGCCCTCGATGGCATTCAGCACAATGACTTGCCAGGCATGCGTCATCTTATAGGTGATCAAAGTCAAAACACTCCACGTTAAATTGGCAGTGACGAAGACATACTTCGGTCGCAATATGGTTAGCAGACTGGTTCCCGGGATCTGGCAAACCGCGTAAACAACCAGGTACGCGGTGTTCATGTAGTTGTACTGTTTGCCCTCGAAGCCTAAGGCCTCTTTCATGCCACTGATATACGCGGATGAATAACTGGCTCGGGTAATACCAAACAGAAACCAGATCAATGAAAAGTATGGGAGCAGCGTCACATCGAGTTTGGAGAGTAAGGCTCGATCTTTAGCATCTGGGCCCCAGAGCCAGATGGCAAGCTTTGTCAGGACCATCGCACTTCTCAGAGCAAAGTAGAGTAAGTGAAATAGAAGTGACTGATTGAAGCTTTAGAAGTTCTTGTTTCGGGCAGTTAATTCAGAGTGCGGCCTTCACAAGTCGAGTAGCGAGCACCGGACCATAACACGAAGATAATCAGGGCGAAAGTTTCCAGGCGTTTCGAGATTGGACGTCCCACCGATAAAGGGACAGATTGTAAGCACAAAGTATATCAGCTAGGCAGTAATGACGACGTGCTCCTAATGGATGGTGAAGATTTGCTGATAAGCTCGCGGGGTTGACCTCGGCATGATGTGATAGCAAGGGGGAATGACTATTTAACCGCATGTAACAGTAAGCCATGGAATATTGTTCCCCCTTCATACTCCGAACATGAACAAAGTCAGATTCTTGCCAAATCTTTTATTGCCAAGAAAAAGCGAAATAAAAAAAAATCCCTGTCAAGTTCAAATGTTTATCTATTCACGCGGGGTAAGCTAAAGAATACCCCGCATATTATACATTCCAGTCCCCATACCGATGCTATCTACGCTTACTGATGGCGAGATTATGGCCCCAGTCACACCTTTAGAAGACGATTTATTGTTTCAGGTCATTTTTACTTCGGATTCTGACGGCGTTAGAGACAACATGGGAATCAACTCGAGCCTCGTACTGTAGATGATGGCGAACGTATGTATCGGATTAGCAGACAAAGGACAACAGGATTTCCCGGATTGAGCATACAGCCGATCACTTGGATAGCAAAGGAGGGTTTAAGAGAGCGATTTATTAGAGCATTCACCAACCTTGGAAATCCGGCTTATAACGGAGCTGATGTTTCGTTTCACTTTACTCCTATATGATCTGCTGCATTTATGACCAGCCACACCGGGGTTGGTTCCAAGGTAATAGATCACACCTCAGTCGGGATCGATGTTGAGATAGTCGAAACAAACATTAATGAATCTCGGTCTAGATCGTAGAAACCTTAATTAACTCTAGTACACACAGATTACAATGCCGATATGGGATCCTTCCCGATCCACATTAACTTAAAATTTGCGTTATATAAACTGAGTAAGACCACAGCCTCTTTTTGATTTGTCTCCTCGCGACTCCATAGTTTGCTAGTGTCCTGTTGTTCACCAAAGGTTCCTACTACTCTAGTGTTATGCCGTCCCCACATTTTTCCACAATCTTTGAGTACATCACACGCCAGTCCTTCGTAGAAAACCCCCGGATAGTACAGAGCGGAAGATATTTCTAATAGATCATGGTGACGAGCGGCCCACGAGTAGAGTTCTTAACCTGGGCATTGGGTAGTATTACATGACGTAGCCTAGCTGAAAGCTTTTCGTATGCTACTCCAAGGTCAACATAGCTTTGGAGTATATTGTCTACTAAAAGTAACAAGATCCCCACATATATGTCCTCCGTAGTTGTGAAATTCAACAGGCTACCTACATATAGGCAGCTACATTATCAGTCTATATCCCCACACCAAATGCAGTATACTCGGCCGTTAAAGTCCCACATTCGGTCGGGTTAAACGGATTAGGCACATAACCGAGGACGCGTGTCATAAGTTACCCCTTCTCCTACCAGGCCCGACTCGGGAAATCTTCGGTGAAGAGAAATAAGCTTCTTTTCAACACACAGTCACACTTATATATGTAGCCTATCCTTGATTTCATAGACCTAGTTTTTCCGTCAATTGATTCACCATTGGGAGGCTCTTCAAAATGATTTCTTCTGCAATCGCCACTTCCCTACTCCTCGGCAGCCAACTTGCTGCGGCCACGTTAATCCAACGTGAAACGACTCAATTAGTGAACAGTACTGCCTGCTCGAATGTTCACATTCTGATCGCCCGTGGAACTACCGAGTCCTATCCCGGCTCTCTAGAGACGTTGGCTGAGCTGATCACCGCCAACAACCCGGATACTACATACGAGAACCTTGTATACCCTGCTACGGACGAGACAACCACAAATAGCTACCATGTTGGAAAGAAGGCTGCACGCAAGCAGCTGACTAGTTTCGTGGAGAGATGTGGGCATACTGACTCTCAGTTGGTTGTGCTTGCTTACTCGCAGGTATGCAGCTAACCTCCTTATTCAATTGACGTAAACGAAATAGTCAATTAACTCAGCTGTACAATAGGGAGCTATGGTCATTGCTGATACCCTCGCTGGTGGTGGCGGTGACTCGACTCTGGGTAACCTGACTGCTCCAATTGATTATGACATTGGCAAACATAGTAAGGATCCCTCTCGATCTTCATTCATACTGCGAGAATACATTTAGATTCTAACAGTAATGACCTGTGCAGTTACCGCCCTTGTCCTATATGGAGACCCACGCCATGCCCCCTACCAGCCTTATAACCAGGGCTATGAAACATTTAATGTCACAGGAGTATGTTTCACTGGCTCATACATATATATAGTGATGACACGCTAACCATGAGACAGAAATATCCCCGTTCGGGAATGCAGGTGCGCTACTTGACAGAGCATTATGGCAATGTGATTCATGACTATTGTAATGCCAATGACCCGGTTTGTGCTAGCGGTACCAACATCACGGCTCATTTGGTTTACCCTGAGATTTGGGATACGACTGCTGCTGGGTGGGTGCAGAGTGTTCTTGACCAGGATTGATTGATCCGTATTGCTAGGGGTTGAACTCAAAGTCAAGGCATCTAGTAGCTGCAAAGGTTCCAAGGTTTTAAGATAGAATAAGCTTTTGCTAGAGAGATAGTGCCTGAATTCACATTGAACTCCACATCTATCGTAGCATTAAGCTAGCTTGAAGTGGGTAGTCATTTTACTACTCTTTACAACCTTGAAATACTATGCACTACGTCTCTATGTCTGGCCACACCCACTACGAGATGGAAAAGGGTGAAGAAAAAATAGGAAAACAGTTTTGATGCCTTATGTGGTATTAGAACATCACATGCCTTCACAAGCCAGACATTCGATTTTAATGGCGAATCGAGTAAGCTAGGCATGTCAGAAAACCTCAGGGCCGGGTAACACCGTGTCCCGACCCAAAGTGCTTCATTGCTCGTGGCTCATACATCCCAAAACCAAAGCCCTTCTTGTTCTGGATTTTGAACTTTTTTTTTGATTCCCTTGGCGATAGATCAAAAAGAGGCCTCCTCCTTCACACTCATCAACTCATCTAAGCGCGCGACATAACACCCCAGGCACGGATCTTGTTGTCGGTGTAACCGGCGAACAGGGTCTGACCATCGGCGGACCAGGCGAGGGAGATACACTCGGGGTCACGGCTCTTCTTGCCCTTCTCGACGTACTCGGGCTTGAGCTCATCAACCTTGGACTTCTTCTCGAGGTCGAAGATGGTGATGGAGCTGCTGGTGGCAGCGCAAAGCCAGTAGCGGTTGGGGGAGAAGACGAGAGCGTGGATCTCATCACCGGCGTGGAGAGAGTAGAGGTGCTTGGACTCGTTCAGGTCCCAGAGCATGGTGGTACCGTCCTTGCCACCGGAGGCGCAGAGGGATCCATCGGGGGAGATGGTAACGGTGTTGATGTAACCGGTGTGACCGATGTGGTCGGTCTGCAGGCGGCAAGAAGCAAGCTCCCAAACCTATTGTGGATGAATTGTCAGCGTCCCAATAATTCATCAACATATTTGAGTGATTCAAATCAGGGAAAATTTCCTCACCAACTCAACACTTCAAGATCAAGTGTTAAGTTGGTTTCAATCAGGCATTGGTGATAATTGTCTCATGGCCCGCGAAGGGCTCTGAAGTAGCAAATACGTAAAAGATGCAAACATCCTTTGGAATGGGGGTGGGCTGAAATTGAATATCGAATGGAAGCGTACCTTGACGAGCTTGTCCCAACCAGCGGAGACAATGACGGGGTTCTGGGGGTTGGGGCTGAAGCGGACGCAGGAAACCCACTCGGTGTGGCCCTTGTCGGTGATGGTGTACTTGCAGTCACCGAGGGTGTTCCACAGCTTGATGGAGCGGTCACGGGATCCGGAGACGATCTGACGGTTGTCGGCGGAGAAAGAGACGGAGAGAACGTCGTTGGTGTGGCCGACAAAAGTGCGGGTGGTGTTACCGGTGGACAGCTCCCACAGACGGAGAGACTTGTCCCAGGAGGAGGACAGAGCGTAGGCACCGTCGGAGGAGATCACCTATATATCAAAAGACCACCGGTCAGCGAAAGTCGATTCCAATTGTTTCCCAGTATCCGATTGCCATTTCGTCGTTTCCCAATGGATCCGCACACCATGATTCGATTTCGAGAGAAGAGGGGGCAGATATGCATACACAGTCAGAGACGATGTGGGAGTGACCCTCCAGGCTGCGCTTGGGGTAGCCGTAAGCCTGCTCATCGCGGGTAAGGTTCCAGATGATCAGGGTCTTGTCGCGAGAGCCCGACAGCAGCATGTTGGGGCTAAGGGCGAAGTCAGAACACGATCCATTGCGAAAATTTGACGAGGCCAGACCTACTTCTCCAGGGAGGTCGCAAGGGAGGTAACCCAGCCATTGTGGCCCTCGAGGGTGCCGCGAAGAACCAGCTGCTCAGCCATGATGAGTGAATCGATGAAGGGTGAGGATGGGCGGAGTAGGTCGTTGACGCTGGGGAGATAAAATCAGAGGAGGGAGGTGCTGCGTGCCCGCCAAAGCCCTAACCCGGTTGGCTGGCGCCTTGTGTGGTTCCGCTGTGCCCTAACAATAAGCGAAGGTCACGTGGCTTATCTTATCGGCTATACAATTGTATTCAATTATACTCATTGTATGCATTCTATAGACATTCTATTACTTTAATTTACACATGTTTTTATGTTCGTATTAAACAATTGGAATTGAAATTGAAGCAACCATTTCCCCCTGGAATTAAGTAATTTCTTCTATGTGCTACGTCAGCTAACATGCTTGGACCAAACTATAGAGTCATCAGTAAGCAAGGCCTAGCCATAGAAAAGCACTCGTCAATAGACGCCTTTACCGTGATTGACTTTGTTTTGCTTTTAAAATGATTTACGCATATATGTGTAAACTCAATTCAATTCCCTAACTATACAAGGCTTTTGCCTTTCGCCTTTCGGCAACTATTATACACAGCTTCTAGTACTATCAGTAGATATCCTACCCGGTTCACCGGTAATCCACCTGGGCGTAGTTATACAAAGCTGCAACTCTCCTAGGAGTTGAAAACCTGCACATTCGGCATACGTCCCAATCCACCACCGCCGCCAGTCTTTCTATTCTTCGCAGACTCGAATCCAGTGGCACTCTTGTCACTCACATGCTGTCTCAGCAACCGCAACACCTCAGATTCACTCCACCGCTCCGGAACAGGGCGATACGCAGCCCTGAATGCACCAATAGTCTGCGCCCACTCGCCGCTCTTGGCTCCAGTCTCCTTCCAGGTCTCCGTCAGCTGGTCCTCGGCAGGAGGGCTTTCTCCGGTGACATCAGGAGGGTCCTGAGTGGCCCAATAGTAGATGTCCCAGTCGTTCTCATCAAGGAAGCGGTCGTATTCCTGGAGCTGCTCCACGGACATGTCCCGGAGGTAGACGTCGGCGAAGGTGGAAAGAAGCAGGTCGGACTCGAGGATACCACGCTTACGGCTTTGGTCTATTTGGATGCGGTCAGTGTACGGTTCGAGGTACATATACTTGCAGCTCTTTGTCAAGGTGCATTGATAAGAGAGATGGGAACGAACATAATAACCGAGCGCGCATGGTCGTAGCATCTTCTCCAGTACGCTTCAGAGGCTCAACCTTGAAGGTAATACCCTCCATCTCGCCAACTCCAAGCTCAGGCTTCTGTGCACCACTCTCCTGGCGACCGCCGGTAAAGTGCTCGATCCGTCCAGGGTAGGGGTCATTAGGACGGAAGTTCGGGTTGACGGAGTTTAGCATTTCTGGGGGTGGGGGCTTGCTCCCGACATTGGGGAAGTCCTTGGTCATAGTGGAGGTAGTGTTCGGCACAAATTGGTTCGAAGGCTTTTTGGTCTGGTCTTCACGGTAGCCTTCGACATTGGCTTGGGAGCGGTTTTTAGCATCATTGAAGCGTAGAGCAGTCGTGCCGAATGAACGGTTGATTGCGGGTTTGTAGGATGATGGCAATGGCCGCAAGGCGCGGTGAATTAGTCTAGGTGCTGACATTTTGAGCTGTGTCTTATCCCTTCAGGTTTGTTGGAACCTGGATTGAATGGGAGAAGATGCGTTGATATGCAATGCTCGGCTTGACATCATCTTGGTGTCATTGTCCGGGCCGAAAAAGCTACCTGCAACACCCGGTGTTTGCATTGTTTGCATGTCCGTCTACCACTGAATGGCTTGTGATTACACAGCTTTTGACATGCATTTACCAGCAGAGTAAGTCTTTGCCTTTCGAATGATAATATCCAGATCATAAAACAGACGACTGTTGATTGGCTCCTTTCACTGGGCCATAACCTTCCGCGATGTCTTTTCAGGAAAAGTTCTTATTTTTTTCTTGTCTCGCCTATACTTCCTTGTAGAACAGTGTAGACAGACATACTGAAGACGCTACCTACATGAACACTCTAAATCGGAATGTATCGACTTCCGAAGCAGGCGTATACTAGTGCATATTGATATCTTTCCACACATCCAGGTGTTCGATGATAAACCTAAAATATAAGATTCAAGGATTCCCAACAACCAAGGTGCTACTATCTACATAACCCGAGACAAGGCGATTATGCCCAAGGTAACTGCATGACGACTACTGGATTGAAAATGGAAGTGTTATATTGGTTTGCATTGACAATAATCTATAAAATGGAAGGCGCGATGCAGTCGTGGTCGTTTCGCGGGCCAGTCAACAGAGACGGGGTTGCAGATAATTACAGTACAATTGTTTCGCGGGCAGATTTTTTGGCTATTTATAAGATCTTCATCATTATGCTGGACAAACAGCTAACAGTGGGATTTGATAAGATGCTCAATGCTTTATACATATTGTGTCCTTGTTGACCTTGAGGATTCGCTACCTTAGACTCAGGTATCGATTCTTTATCTGATAACGTGGATGTGGATGCTATATGGTGCCTATTCAGTACACTTAGAGTAGCCTATAGAACTATGTTCAGGTGGATACGTATCCAGAACAACTTTGGAATTAACCCCCGCAAGCAGGACATATATTTTATATCATCGAATTCATGACCATTGAAACAAATGCCATAAGACACGAGTACAAAAGAAAGATTCAAACAACTCCCTAGAGAACTGGCAGCTGCCCAATCTCATCTCATCTTACAAGAAAATCCAACCATGCATTCCCAAACGCATGCAATCAGCAAAAAAGACCTTGAAAGTCCCGAGTCCTATAGACCACTGTACTCAACGAAACGAAACGCAAAATGCTTAGATAAGGTGCTTAGACCGGAAGTAGGCGCGCAGGTAAACAACCTGCCAAGCACCAAGACCAACCAGCATACCCATAGTTCCGAAAGCAAACCACTTCACACGCTCGTTGGTGCTCTCGTTGGTATCACGGAGACGCTGCTCACGGGCACGGAGGTAGTCCATCTCGGTGACGATGTCAGCGACCATCTCCTCGATGCGGCGGAGGTCGGTCTCGATGGGCTTCAGTTTCTCCTGGGCTTGGATGCTGGACCAATCGCGGGCATCGGCACCGATTTCGACGTCGAGCTCGATTTCGCGGACGGGGTTTTGTTGAGTGTCTGAAACGATTCATGTTAGATGGGGTCTTTAGTGTTGCGGAGCTTGACTTACTGCGGCCAACAAGCTGGTTCTCCATGCACACATCAAAAGTGGTATCGGCGGTCGAGGTGAATGCCTGGCGCACCTCACCGACGATATCCTTGGGACGACCGTGGTCATTGCCCATCGAGTCCTTGATCTGTAGTTTGTGTTAGCATCGGTGATCGAATACAGAAGCGGATTCGTGGCTGCGGTGTTGTCGTCCGTAGCGCATGATCATCGAATGTGGAATTGGAACATGATTGCGCCCGGTAGATATATCACGTACGTGCATGTTAACGCGCTGGCCGTCACCCTTGGAACCGCTCACGATGGCGGTGACAACGACCAGCTGGTCCTTCGCGATAAAGTTGCGGATACATCGCTCGTTCTTGCCGTGGCCTGACGTAGCGGGGAGATCGAATTTAAGGGCGGAGGCGATTTGAACCACGAGGAGGAAGAAAGCCAGAATTGACCTCATTGTGAATGGAGAGGAGCCCATGGTGGGGAATTTTGGCGTGGTAAACAGGGGAGCTGGCGGTTGTTGATGCCACTTAAGGGGACTGAAGGATCACCTAAGCACGGAGCACCTGACCTCCGTCAATACTGACAAGTCCGCTCAACAGTACAAATTATCTTTACGTTGTTCTCTATCAATGTGTTTTTGATAAAACAATCAGATTAAATTTAGCATGTTCATCTTGTTAGTATTCCGTATTTATTGACATATTTGTTTAAAAGGCTCATCTCGACGGGGCTATGTTGAAATACAACGCGTTATCCAGGCATACAATTTACAGCAACTACTGACTGAACAATTTCAAAGTCATAAGATGAATGGGTTCCAAGCGCCGAGGCTTATAGATAGAGACATAAATACTTCAAACATGGTATCTCGCGGAGTTTCACAAAAAGAAAAGCAAAGACGTCATTGTCAGCCCCCAAGAATCGAATCGAGCCGAGTCGAAACAAGACAGAATGAAAAGAAGCTCCGTATTTATCGTCAGTTTGGCATCCAAAGAAGGATAGAAGGAAAATAGAAAAGTTTCAAAAGATAGTGGGACACAAAAAACCACCAGGCCGTAGCCGTGAAGAACAAAAAAGCAAAGACAGAACATGCTGCGATGTAGCTCTATGCAACAGATGCAACAGATGGGTGATCAAGGAATTGAAGAGCTGGGGAGATAGAAGAAAACGGAAATGAGGCAAATGATGGACGTGAGATATGTGATCGTTACATGGCAATGAAACGCTGAAAGCTTAACATCAAGTAGTCGAGAACATGGCAGATTACTGCATTAGGCTTCGACCTTCTTGCGACGTGTGAAGAAGCGGGAGAAACCGCTTTCTTTAATCTTGGGGGTCATGACGCTCTGGGGAGCAGGCTCTGGCGGGCCGGTATTCCGGAGGAAGTCCGCTAGTGCACTGGTCTCGGTCTGGCGGTTGGATGTGGATGGCAAGATCCCAGGGTTCCGCTCCATACCGACCTTCAAGGAATAGTTGGACTGCGGGGTATTGTTCAGTGAGCGCATAGAGCTCATCGACATCTTAGATGAGGGGCCATTCCCTGACATCAGACGAGACTTCATTCCCCCCGATCCGTTCGAGCTGGACGTTGCAGGTGGCCGCATGCTCAGTGGTTGAGGCTGGGCTTGCTGAAAGTCGGGTGGTGGTTCGCTGCGCAGGAAGTCAATCAAACTCTCCTCCTGGCGTGCAGGTGGCTTGGCTTGTATCAGTTCCTCGAGCAGATCGTCATCGTCATCGTCATCAATAGCGTAGGGGTCCCGAACACGTCGTTGCTTGCGTACGGGTTGAGCAGGCTCCGCCATGCCTGTGGATGCAGTCGCCTTGGCCTGACCGCTGGGACGGTTGGATGAATCCAGCAGCCCAGTGCGCGAGCCAAACGAAGTAAGGGACTTGTTAGCACCGGAGCCTTCGCGGGTACTGGCAAGCGAGCTGTTTTGGGAGTTAATTTGCACATCATCCGAGTCGATCGTGTTTCGGAATGGCGCAACTGTACGAGGAATGCGGTGGGCAGACTGCGGCGGTCCTTGGCGGATGAAATCAATCAGATCAGAAGTCTCTGATCCCCGTGTCTCTGCTGCGCGAGCCTGCAGTTTGGGCCGGTTGGGATTTGACCGGGTAGACGAGATGCTTGGCTGGGTTCGAACTGACTTGGGAGAGTCGATAGTCGGGCTCGGGGCACTGGTGGGAGCAGGTGGCTTGCTGACAGTAGTACTAGCAGTACGGGTCTCGCGGGGTGGTACAGGAGCAGCAGCGTCCGTGGGAGACAAGCTCATGCGTGAAGTGATTGGAATGTGCTTGGGGGAGTCACCCGCCTTTGCAATGAGCAGTTCTCCAGTGGCCTTGGAAGAGACGGAAGCCCGGGGGTCGGCTCCCGGTGGGCCAGTGTTCTTCAGGAACTCGGCAAGGTCGGTCGTGTCAGTGGTGTCCGAGCGAGGAATTGGTCGAGGCGCATCGGGGAATGTCATCTCTCTCACACTTTTAGGAGTCAACGTGAAATGAATGGTCTCATCGCTGTTGATCAATTTGTCCAGGTCGGTGGTGTCGTTGTCGAGGGAGTCTCCGCTAACAGACGCCCGGCTCGTATCAGACGAGCTACGGAGCCGGAGGGACGGGGACTCGCCTGGTGGGCGGTTCATAAGGCCCTTTAGTTTGTTTGAAACTTGAGAGGTCGTGGAACCAGCAGTGACCGGGCGCTTTTCGCGAGTGCTGTTAAAGCTCTCTGAGCGGCGAGGCTTGCTTAGGACAGATGAGGAGATCGATGTAGTGGGACGGCCAGACATGCGCTGCACAGCAGCTCGCTGTTCCAGAGTTGGAGAGCTACGGTTGCTAGAGGTCACCACTAATGGGGTAGGCCTGCGGCGGGTGCGTGATTGTGAGGAACGTTCACTATCTCCCGAAGTTGAATGCGGTCGAGAAATCTCCGATGATGCAGCAAGATCTGGGGTAACAGCCTCAGGTCCAGTAAATTCTTCAGCGACAGCGAATTCAGCAGCACTAGGGTCAGAGCCAGGAAGAGGGAATGTCTCGGTAATAGTAGCAAGCTCCAACGGGCTCTCGGAAGATTTCTCAGAAACAACCGCTTCGTTCGAAGGGGCCTTTTCAGACACGGATTTCATGTCTGATTTATTGTGATCGCCCTCGGTAGCATCGACATCACTAGGAGAATTGATAGCCTCGATGGTGGCGTCGGCCGGTAGAGCCAGTGCGGGCGCCACCCCTTGCGTAGATTCGGTAGATGGAAGATCAGGGTCACTAGTTTCTGCAATGATCGGCTTTGCATAAGACTGAGAAACATCCCTACTTTGCTTTCTCTTCGGTCTTTGGATTGTCGACGTCAGAGTAGGCTTCTCGCGCATCCCCTGTCCTTCGATAATCTCCGGATCCTCTGGGGCTCCACCATTCAGCGACGAGACCGAAACACGGTTATCGTCAGACTGTTCCGTCCCTTCGTCCTCGTGCAGACGTGATCGCAATGATGCGATCGTTACACCAACAGCCGGCGCATCCTCCTCTTCCTCCTCCTGTACGACAGACATGCACTCCTTGTCGGACAATTCCGCTGCTGCTCTGGACTCCTCATTTTCGGTGGTGACTGCGATGCCCATAGTAGACTCTGACGCATCCACGAACTCGGCCGATTCATCATCCTCGTACATGGTCTCCAGCTTCTCCTTTGAAGATGACCGAGAAGACCTAGCAGACTTGGGTGATGCTTCACCTGGGGAGACTGCGTCTGCCTCCTCGACCTCGTCACCCTGTCGCTCTGGAGGGCAATTGGACTTATGGTTTGGCAATGATCTAGAGCGAGCATGGCGAAGTAGAGGGCTCTCAACTGCTGATGCGCTCAGAGGAGAGTTGCCCGACCTTGCCACCAGCGATGGCGAGGGGACCACCATCAAACTGCGCGGTCGCACCTTATGAGCAACAACCGCCTGCATTGTCTGCACCACTTCGATCTCCATGTCTGGGTTGTACCCAGGGACCTCGATCTCCTCGACATCATAATCGCTCATAGGCAAAGGGACCGTAATGGGATCGATTGCCGCGGTAATATCCTCAGGAACAGGCTCTTCCGGGGTCACCGGCTCCTCGATAGTCACAATGCTGCTCTTGCGGCTGTTGGCCAACGTATGTGAAAAGGTGCGGCGTCTGAAAGACTCGCGAGACAATGTTCGTGAAAGGGTGGTGTTGCGTCTGCGCTTTCTCCAGGTACGCCATAGGCGACCCAGTGTCGCGTTCAACGCCAACTTCTCCATGTCGAGATCTTCCACGACCAACTGCTCAATTCGCTTGCGGTGGTCTTCCATATCGTCCGAGAATTGACTTTCAGTATCATTCAGCTTGGTAGATAACCTTGATCGTGCGGTCTCGCCCGCAATGATGAGCGCTTGCTCGCCGATGTGTTCAATAATGGAAGTTAAGAAAATCGCTGCTGCGGGGGTGATATTGTCGACATGACTTGAGAATCGGCGGGGGGCACCATCGGACTCCCCGAGGCCCTCCTGTGCGATAAACTCGTCCTCATCCTCCTCTTCCATGTCGCCGAGTCTGGTGTAAACCATGCATCGTAGACGAGTCAGCTTCCACGAGCGAACGAGATCAAAGTCCCCACCGGGTTCTTGACCTCCCCGAAATTCTGATTCCTCATTTTCCTCGCCGCCCATGTATTCGCCCAATTCTTCATCTGCGGTGGTCACCACCTCTTGTGCGAGGCGGGGCTTTAGAACGTCCGCCAAAACCGGTCGAATGCAAGCCAGCTGGGTGGATTTCGAGGCCGCAAGAATATTAAATAACAAATTATCGAGGAAACCGTTCAAGAGAGACAATGCTGCTGGGGTTACCAGGGCACTGGCCGCAGCCCCCGTATTTTCATCTTCTGCAAAGTCGGCGGTATTGTATTCTTGATCGGATGTGATGATCTCCGAGGCCGCGGAGAAAGAAATAAAAGCAGGCGGGGGGCGGACGGACGGCGGCGACATGAGATTGACTCGGGGGTGTTGCGAGTCACTGGAAAGACTGGTACTGCGCGAGCGAGTCAAGCTCCCGGTTTCCAGGAAGTCGGATCTGGAGTAGTGTTGCATGGTGAAAAGGTGAGGGGGGGGTATATCAATGTTCGGGATCACGGCTGCGGCTGGAGAATATTTCTGATGGCCCTGTCCACCGGGGTACACCCTCGATCTCTCGGACTGGGGGGAAGTGAGTTGTAAATCAAATCTCTAAATCATCCTGTACGCCGTCAGTCTGACAGCTTGCAGCTGACGTTGGGGGTGCGATTATTCGGGGGCCATTTCATGTGGTTGGCTTCGTCTCGAACTGTACGACCGCCATGCATGAAGGCAACGTCACTTGGCCCCCGTGCTAATAGATTATCAACTTACCCGCAGTAAGCTCCCAGGAAGATATAGTCCAGATAGAAAAAGAATGGCTGTTCCGTGTGGAAGGTTAAAGTGGAAGGAAGATCGAAAGGAGGGAAAGGAGTAATATTTCTTCAATGGTGGAGACGGGGGTTCACCACCGATCTGAATACAAAATAAGCCATTGTTAATCCATGACGCCCGACTTTTTCTTTAAGCCCCTGCAGCGGGAGCCTAACCCACTCCCACGAGCTCCTTTCTTTTAATTTACTTGCTTTTGATTCGTTTTATAATTTCTTCTTTTTCATGACAATTTGTGGTGATTCCAAAAAAGCCACCTCTTATCACACGTACCTGAATCCCGACGCAACCATGGTTCTGACCCAGAACCATTTGCCCTATCGCAATGAAGAAACCAGGGGTAGTGGAAAGCAGTGAACTTACGATCGGCCCCATAGCACGAGAAGACTCCACAGGGAGAGCATTCAAATCACCAATGAAATGGGCCAACTACCAATCAATAGGATCGTGGCCCCACGGGACTGTTTAGTCTTCACCACTTAACCACTTTAAGTCGTTCTATTGAATTTTCGTTCCCGCCTTCCACCGAAACAATTGGAATTTCAGTTTCACCTTTTTAGCTTAGTTTCGTTTGCATATTCATTTTTTTGCTTATTTTTCCGAGTCTTCGATCGCGGTTCCGCGCCCAGATCCTGGGCACTTTAGTCCGGGGCACCTTTGTGTACTGCAGTGGATCCACGGAAATATACCATACCGGTACTCACCACGTTCCCCGTTACCATGGAATCAGCTCATGTCCAGTGCTCCGTGCTTCGCCCCCAATGCGACCATCTTACACACGGCATTCCCGCAGACGAAACCTTGTACACGAAACCCGAAACTGCTCTCGTTTTGTTTCCTCCGAGGCGGATATTCTCGCTATGACCCGATGTGACAAATCATAGCCGTGGTACAGAAGTGGACTTCTAACCCGGTAGAGTTCACCGACGATCTCCGCCCACAAAAAAACCGCCACTTTTGTCTTGCTCGTGCCATTCGGGGAGGAAATTACTAGCCCCATGATCCGATGGTCCCAGATATGTGGCTTGCTGGTTCGCCTCCGATCGAATCATGTAACCCAAATCTGCGCTTGTTTGGTGGCCTCATCGGAGTTACTGAACTCCGTTTGTAGTATATACAGCAACTCGGCACTTCTGTTTAACATAATTAGCTCTACTCGGGAATACTCCCTCGGATAATCGAAAATGTTCACAAAGAAGCGGTCAGTCTCTGCAATAACTCAGTTCCCCTGAGGATCAGGGCCGATCCTGATTCATGCCATGCTTGTTCATGGTGGGTTGACCCACGATCGGCGCTCTGGTTGGCGGGTCTGCCAACAATAATCCTGCCGTTTGTCTCCGCAACCTTCGAGGCGTGGGGGGCTTGGGACAATAGTCAATAGTGCGCTTTAGGGTGAAAGGGGGGTCGAATGACAAGTAAGTGCAAAGTGAACTCCGATATCCAGGTCTAAAAATTGAACTTCAAGAACCTTGAGATAGACCTTGTTTGAAAAAAGAAATATATACTATACGGTGATGGTCCTGATGCGCGAATACCTTGGCTTGGATTAGTGGTACATATCCCCAGATGACATATCAGATCACATCACAGTGCATACATATCTTATTGATCCATCTGGTCTCTCATTGGCTCACTCCAAATCCCCTTCCCTGCACCCCAGGCCTAGTCTTATCAATAGCGTATGCTTATAGGGTGTCAGGCAAAAACGAACTCTTGCCTAATGGCCGCCTTGCTCATGCTATACCTATATCACACGAAGAGTACAACGTATACAAAACCTTGGAAAGCTCATGCTCAGCTCAAGTTCAGCTGAACATCCACATAATCTTATTCCAAATCCTACTGTGTAATCTGACCACTCGAAAGCACAGGGCCTTGTGTACGTATACTCGTTTCGGAGAACTTTGTAGCATACTGTACAGAATAAACATTCCGTCGGTGCAGCCCGCCAATCCCCCTGGGAGTGGAAAGAGATCGCCATGCAACGGAAAAAAAAAAACACTAGTTCTGTTGAAGTTTCCACCAACCCAGCACCTTAAGCCCGGAGATAAAACCCACGCGGTGGTGGATGTTACCCACATTCCCCATTCGCTGTCAGACTCTTGCCATTCCTTCGGGCCCACATGCAGAGTATGGATGTCCTTAAAATTTAGGATTTTTGAGTTTATTCTTCCAAGGTTCTAAAGTTCTGGTTTGATCCGTGTGGCTTCTATACAGTATATTAATAGATAGGGGCCCATATTGTAGATGAATATATATTTGAGAAAACCTTCACATATACCTGAGATTAATTGACTCCGTATTTGATCGTGGCGGAAGCATAACATCCACCCCCTTATGACACCCACGATCACAAAAGTGAGTAAGGGCATTCATGCGCGGCGAATAAACAGAAACGACACGTCCAATCTACGGTTACAGCAGGTAAACAAGCAGATCCCATTCACCGCATCGATACAGCAGAAAGCCAAGAACAAAACCTGCACAGAAAGTCTCCGCCAACGGTCCTGGAGGCCCGTGGGCATCAGTCTGTGCTTTCAACGCCGCTGCGATCGACACGGAATAACGGCCCTTGACCCGTTGTCCTATTGTCCTACATGACCTGTAACTGCACTGCGATGGCGATCATGGATGCATATTCGTCACACGATGGACTGCCTAATGCATGACGTGCTTGAATCGTACATGTGAGAAATGTATGAAATATGTATACGTACCCAGCACGAACTAGGATCAATTCAGGGATATCGATAGAACTATCGACTGCAGCTGGGTTCTCCTTGCCTCAGGGGACCGAGTTGATCCATTCAATTCCAAGTTCCTATCTTTTAGGCAGGTATGGAGACTTATTTGTTCCAAGCCACCAAGCTCATGCCCTATGTCAACATATCCGTTAACAACCCGTAACCCCACTGCACCAATGAAATCCACAGCCAAGCGAATTAACACTCCATCAAATCCCGGGATCCGCTCTATGCAGCTCATATTATTCACAGCGGACGGGAGATACTGAAGCCACAGTGGAGATAACCACGACGTTGAAGCCACCGAAATCCACACATTAAACAGGCGAACGCCTCAGAAAGCGGGAGAACAAGCAGAGAAAAGAAGAGCCGAAAGCTCAGTAACAACATCCGGGTACTCCGTATATATCCCACTCCACTCAGAGAAAACAGGAACCTCCCCAAGAAGTATCACTCCATTCCCACTAATTACTTGCATGTCTAGAAGGCATTGACGGGTCTCTCGCTTCACGGACCACCTCGGATAATTCAACCCTCCACCCGGGGAGTTTTCATTTTGTTCCGCATGTCAGGGGCGGAGGGACTAACCTGGAAGGGGGCCTCTAAGAAGATCATTCCATCTTGCAGCACTAAACCAATTTTCGAGCCGTTTCGCTTCGTTTCATCTCTCGTGTTGATCTAGACGTGCGGGTCTGTACATTATCAGGGGATGACAGGTGGGGCATAGAGTAGGGACTAAAGATTCGAGACGGGAAAGCCGAGCGGGATGGGAATAGTGTACATTATTCTGTGACGCGCAAGTTGACGGGCTGGACTCTGCGCCGAGGACTTCTTATTTTGTTATTATTGTTATTATCATTATCTCTAGCTAGGATAGACGAGAGGGATCCTTCTTATCCGAGGGGTGGATGGCGGGGCTGAATGGTGGAGGGGATGGTTCTAGATCTGGTCGGGTACAGGGATTGGATCCTGAAGACTCGGGTGTTACATCCTTTGTGCATACGAGGCTGATGGTGCTACAATGATAGGGCAGGGGTAGGCAGTGTGAAGTTTCAAATCATTTTTTCCTGATTGAAGAGCTAGCTAGGAAGAATACATTGCTACCTTTGTGATAACTTAGTCCCGCAGAGCTGATAAATTCCGAATGTGTGCTTTTCTGGTTGTTGAACATCCAGTAAATTCCCCTCGCTGGTGATATCCAGGCGAATTCAAGAGAACCCAATTTTTCTCATAATCGTAACGTCGTAGGTTGGTTTTGGTGAGTCTGCAGCGATAAAGGCTCAGACGAATGGCGGCAAATCCTCAGTGCCGAGTGCATGTGCAATCCCGCCAGCAAAGAAACTTAACTCATCGGGGAGAACGTCCACATGACCATTAGTCAGTCGGTTTAGGAGAAACTTCTCAATTTTCTCTAGCAAAACTTGGTGGGGGTTTGGGCCTGCTGAAGCAGCCACCGAGGCAGGCTCAATAGCCAAATCCTCCTTGCGAAGTTCAATCAGTCCATTGAGCTCGTCTTCAGCAAGAAGGTTCCGAAAGACTCCGATGACATGATCGAGGATCAGGTCCAGGTACATGCAAGGGGGATCATCGGGATGCATGGACTCGGTCTCCTGACCATGTCTGATATTGTCCGCCTGAGTGCGGAGATAAGTTTTGTAGTTCGTGTCGGCGATGCCATGGATTCCGTGCATGTACGCGATAAAGAGACGCTGGTCCACCTCCACCGCATCGCGTGTGAAGTCCTCTAGCTGGGTGGTCTTCATACGGAAGAACTCCTTGCGATCACAGTCACCGTCGTCATAGAGGACATCGTCTACATCGGATTGATTCAAGGAAGCCTGAGAACAGCCCGCCTTTTGGGCAAGAAGCATCATCTCATGCACGGTCATCTCGGAATGGGATCCCTCATCCTCCGACAGCTCGGTGGTGGGAGTGTCAATGTATTGAACCTGGGGATCGAACCGGACGGAGAGACTCTCAAATCCGATGAAAGAGTCGTCGAATGAATCAGTGTGGTCTCGATGAGTTTCGGGAACGTTATGCTCAGTTTCATCATCCCAGACGGAGAAGTCAGACATGTCATCGTCATCATCCTCGTCTTCGGATAGAGCGTCGTAGTCATCAAGTTCAATATCATCCGACTCATAACCGGACTCGGAATCGGTATCGGATTCCTCATCCTGTACATTGGTGGTAGAGTTCTTGAGGATGGATTTCAGGAACGGATGTAGAGATGGTTCGTCGCGTTTAGCCGTGAAAGTAGAAGCGCTAGATTGGAGCGGGGCAGTGGTTTTCGACGAGACCGACACCTCATCCGAGCCGTAGCAGCTGTCGTGCGAGAATGAAACCTCGAGATGGGCAAAGGTGGAGGAAAGAGAATCCCATGACTCTCGGTGGTTGGTGGTGGGAGCCATGCTTGAGGCTGTCTCCATGGCGCTAGTGGAGTGCGCTATGCTCTCAGGAGCAATGATACTGTTGCTTGTTGGTATCACGAACCTGTTGACACTGATCCTAACGAGGAAGTGTCCGGGTTCAAGTTCGTGTTGGTAGATTGGGGGATTTTCAGTTGTAGATCAAGATAGCAGACGATGGGCGTCGAAGGCCTCTGAACATAGAGAAGTCCATGATGAGGCACACGTGGATCGTGTGATCGTTTAAGGACACTTGACGGGGGTGACCCCAGCAAGAATCAAAGATGGGTACATGTTTGTGTGGTATTGAAAGTTGAAGATTTGTAAGATAGAACGCCCTTTCTCTGTGATCAGGCGAGGTGAAGGTATCGTGGATTCGATGAGATGTTGACAGAATGGATTTGACGGTGACCTATGCCACAGACAGCGGGTTCAGGAAGGGTGAATTGGTGACGTCGTGACGTCGGTTGATGAGAGTAATTGTGCAGGTGGCGCGGGCGCAGTTCGGGCGATCCTAACGACACGATGAAAACGGTGCAGGAATGCTAGAAAAAGATTGCAGAATCCTTTACGCTGGGTGGGAAGGGCTTCGGACGCCGAAAGTCGCGAGGCTAGACGAGGGGAGGGGAAGAAGAGAAGAAAGGTCCGAGGAAGAAGAAACCCACGTTCCGCGGGGTGGGAGATCCGGTTGAGTCACTTCGGGAATCGGAGGGAAAGTGAAGTCGACCACAATAAACAATGATGGGCAATTTTTAAAAAAGGAACAAGACCGATGTCAATCCACGACTCAAGAAAGAGTGATGAATCAAAATACAGGTCGAAGCAACTGGTTTAGCCCAGAAGTTCCTTGCGAGAGACTCATTTTCTTCCACTTTCGCCTCTTGTGATCGTCATTCTGAGTCAGCCGGGTATCCGCTTCCAAACCGGGAAGGTTCTATGCCCTTTAGGCACATTGTGACCTGTACTCCTCCATATATTGGTCATCTGTTGCCAATCTACAGTATTGAACTAATTACACATGCCTTTCAGGCGTCTTATAACTCTCTGCCCGATAGCTTTGTGTAAGGCGACCTGCAAGGCCTCCCTCGCCCGGATCACAATAGCCCCGAGTCCCAGACTGCCCAGTACTGCGGTGGAAGTACTGTACTGCCCGGGTGGTTGGGCTGAAAGAAAGGAGAGAAAAGCAAAGAATCAGTGAGGAGAAAAGTAAATATTCGGGGGCCACGACTCTCTGGGTGACCATCGCCTGGCCACTCCTGACCCGATATTATTCTCATTAAACAAGTTCTATATCAAGTCGTCTGCACAGTAACGTTTTGGGTAAATACAAAATTGGGTCATGGTATTCCCTTTAAGGTTGATGGGCTATGAATAGCTAATCAACTTCAGGTACAAGGAGATCAGCTACAAGTGACAAATATCGCCCCAATGAAAAAATTCCTTCCGGATTTGGACAATAGTGCTTACTTTGGCTCATCGTACAGAGAGAACAAAGGGCAATGACTGGCGTCCCCTGGAAGTACCCGAATGGATGATCCACAGTCGTGGGCTACAATGTATGCCCTTAGGGTTAGCATCAGACAAAGAACCAAAGCTCGTCTCTTACTGCATGCGACATTGATCCTAAAATGATCAACTATCATCCCTGTCAAACTGGATAAATATAGAACATGAGGGTCTGCTGCAGAGACCAGAACAACACTCATTGGCCCAAGAGTTCTCCTGCAGACGAGGCCTGGGGCTGCACAATTCTCCGGATTAAACACCTAAGGCACTAATTGGAATGTTCGAATACCAACAGAATTTTCCGTGCATAATTGATGGGGGCGTGACATTCCACCCAGCCGTTGGCATTCCGATCCACATTCCAGTCTATCCGCGTCATGAGATTGGCCCCCGCGATGATTGGAATAGTATGGCTAACGATAGTATAGGAATTGCCTAAATGGAGTACCAGCACGGATCCTACCGTCTCCCGAATGAACCTTGTTTGGAAGATGGATGATTAGATTGTGGCTGTCATGACGCATACATTGTCTAGACACTACAGGAAAGGAACAACCCGGGCCAGGTGATTCTTGAATCAGAGCGAAGCCTTTCTCCTGGTTCCTTGAATCTTAGCTGGGACGATCCGATCCACCCCAAATGCCCCAATGCTCCTCCATCCCCCCTCTAGAGCCATAGTGATATCCATTCAAGCGTGTTGATTTGACATGCTTGGGAGCTTCCCCCACACCCGCCACGCTGACTTATGGTGGTCGCTGTTTCTGGTCTAGTGAGAGAGGGTTACATTCTCTCTGGTGGCTATCCGGACCCAAGTTCTATGACGGGAGTGGATCAAGTTGACCGGCTCTGTGAGCCAGTCACCATAGGTGCTCTACGATTGGCCTTGAGGTCCTGGAGATACTCTGGGTACATTCCTCGGGCCATGGGTGGGTCTACTTATTGGCCAACCGGATCTCTTGCAGTACATTCTTCAACCATCGGAGGATCTGAAGAATGTATGCGAAAAGCCCGAGGCTGGGATCTCTTACGACAATTCAAATAGTCGCCTCGATCTGTTTGTTTGCTTTGCTTTCTTTGCATGCTCTGCAGTGTTTTGCTTGATTGACAAACTATCAAACATTCTCTTTTTGCAGTTCCTTTTGCATTCCCATTTTGCATCATTTGCATTTCGATCTCCCCAAGATCTCTTTGACCCACAATTAGCCCTAAGTAACCCCCCGAGCCTCCGGTTCTTGGTTACCAATCACGTCCTTTGTTCCCCCCCCGGTCGTTCATTGATTTGCATTACTTTATTCGCCGCAAACGGAAACAAAGCCGTCAAAATGTTCGCTCAGCCATTTGATCATTCGTTCAATGACATCTTCGACCAGTTTGTTAATGTCGAGTCTTCGGGTCCCGATGGCAACAAAGATTCATTCCCTGGTGACTTTGACCAGCTCTTCCCGCTAGACTCGCTGTCGAGTGACTGTGGCGATCACTCCCCCACTGGCTCCACTTTGAAACGCCATCAATCGCCGCAACCTTGGAGCCAAGAATGGTCCCTGCAGGACGACGGAGCTCAGTTCGCTTTTCAAGACACTGTCCACCCGTCTGCCATTTCCGACCTTGATTTCAAGACTACTTTTGAAACTTCTTCTCGCCCGACACAACCCCACGGTGTCTCTACTACTTCTCCATCTACCCCACCGGCAACTCCCCGCCGCAAAGTTACCAAGAGCGCTCTCATTACTCCCAAGTCCATCCGCCATCGCGACCCGAATGAGCGTCGCGCACTTTTGCGCAAGCAGAGTTTCTCCCCCAGCTTGATGCGTTCTTCCAACATGCACAAGGGAAGAATGGCATACCCAGAGGCATGGGCCCAACGGATCCAGAACTTTACTCTGGCTGGCTCAGATGATCGCCTTCCTTTGTCTCCTCCACCTTCAGATGTTCTGATTCAGCATGAGCACCTCTCCGCCGACATGATCCACCAAAGAGACTCGTCTGACATGCAACATCACTTTTACCAACGGTCTCCTGCAGTTTCGATGCCATCACCTTCGGCTGGTGCACTTGCACGACACCAGCAACAATACATGAACCACCCAGCCTCCTCGGCCTTGACCAACTCCAGCCCTCCTTCAGCGGATGACATCTTCTCCTCTTCCCACTCCTCAGATCCTCAGTCTATCTCCTCGTGGCAATCCGATAACATTGGCACCTCCTCCCTCTCTTTCACTCCTGATTTGCAAGCCCACGATCAGGCCTGGTGGTCCCCTATGCCCACTCGAGTCGCACAACAGCAGAACTCCTACCAGAAAATGGTCCCCTCCCCTATTCCCCAACGCGCAATGCAGAGCGTTGGATCACACAATGATATGATGCAAGGCGGACTGATGATCCAACTGGACGGGTCCTTTATGCCGGGCGACTCTTCCTTCTCCAACGACATGCTCTCCAACTCTCACAAATTCATGGCACCTGCCACTGCTCCTCAGGTTTCCAGCTCTCGTTCTCCCTCATTATCTCCCAAGGCTGGCGCTTCACCAAAGAAGGCCAATCACCGCCGCACACACAGCCGCAAACTCTCAGGGCAGAGCATGAATGGCCCCAAGCCGGCCAAGACCACAAGTCCCCGAGGCGCTACCAAATCTGCAAATGTATCATTTGTCAACTTTACCGCACACGACAGCCAACGGATCCTCGGCGGCGTTGCACCCTCTGGTAGCTCCAAGACGAAGGCCCGTCGGGAGCAAGAGGCTCGTGACAAGCGCCGTAAATTGAGTGAAGCTGCTCTTCTGGCCGTCCGCAATGCCGGTGGTGATGTCGAAGCTCTCGAAGCAGCTTTCTGCTGAATAATCTTATATTCTGTCTAATATGTTTTTTTTTATCTACGTTAAAGCCGGTGTTTTTGATTTGATATCATTTGGTCTATTTGACATGGTCGTTCAGGTGTTTGATTGTTTTCTTTTGGGTTCAGGGTTATACTCCAAAATGTTAGATGTATTTTTAATTCTTAGACACATACAATGGATGTCTAATATCAAGTCACCATTTTTCAGATGAACTTTCTTCACTTTTCGAGTAGATAAGCTGTTACTTTAAAATGAAAACATCTCTCACTTGTAGAAGTAATATCTCTCACTTTTGAATATTATCATTTAACATCTTAACTAGGGCTATTTGTGTCTTTTCAATATGCTCTAAGCCTACCAATCCTGAAGATATGCCTCTCTCCTTCTGAATCCTTGGTTTTTTCTTTGAAATTTTGAAAATTTTCATACTATATAAAGGGCTTCTTCTATTATCTTTTCTTCTTTCTTCCTCTTCCTTCCTAACACAATCAATACTTCTACAACTGGTCTTGCTTCAAGGTATGTATGCTTCACTACCCCTTCACTTCACTTTTGAAGTAGTCCCTTTACTGCTTCAATCATTCTCATTCAATTCTGCTGCTTTCTATTGAATTCTCTCGCTCCTGTCTATATCCTGCACTCCACTGTCCCTTCTCACATCTTCCCATCCTAACCCATTCCGTCCCGAGCAACCAGGCAAGTATACACATGTTTTACTACATATTTGCCCTTACTGTTATATCCACTACACAATCTCTCCACATAACATCGAGTCTGCGTTCTCATTACTTCATTCTCTCCATACAAACAACCTGGTTTGTGTTTGCCTTTGCTTTGTCTTCTTAACCATGGCATTCTTACACCCTTCATCTGGATTTGTTCGTTGCTGCATCTGCATGTCACCATGCGTGCTATGTTCATGCATTGATCTCACACATCTGGTTTTGATGGACATGAGATATTCATGACTTGATGCTAATGAATTATACAGACTACACAGCTGAAACCAACATATACATCCACACCGGTCCTTTTCTCTTTGTGCTCCCCTTGTCCCACCACTCCTTTGCTCGTGCATTGGGTCTCGAAGACACCAAGCGCACCGGGCGACTTTTCGTCTTCGCCAATACTCACTTGGGCAGACCCGCCCTGCTCTCGGCCCATTTCAGACCAGAGCTTCTTGTCCGACTGTCATCAATACCTTCATTCGCTACTCTTTTCCTTTTTTTTTTTCTCACTAAGACACAATGTCTTCTTATCGTGGAGACCGTGGCAGCTCCCGTGGTGAATACCGAGGTGGAAGTCGTGGTGACAGCCGTGGCGGTGGTGGCTATCGAGGAGACTCCCGTGGCCGTGGAGACCGAGGTGGAAGCCGTGGCGATAGCCGTGGTGGAGGTGGCTATCGGGGACCGCCACCAGCAACTGCAGAGTAAGTCAACAAGCCCTAATTCCCCAAACGGCCAACCTACTAACATGGTTCAACATAGTGTTCTCACCGCTAATCCACCTGAACTGAGCAAGGAACTTCATAAGTTTGAAGACCAATGTCTCAAAGAGGGCCCCAAGGTGGCTGGTTTTGAGAAACCGGCTCGGCGTCCGGCATATGGAAGCTTGGGGAAGTTGATTACGGTGCGGGCTAACTTCTTTGAGCTTTCGTTGGATCCCTCGCGGGAATTCCACACATACCGGGTCGCGATTTCACCTGAGCCGACGGTAAAGCGACTCAAGAAAGATGTCTTCGACAAGCTTTTGAAGCATGACCGAATCACAGCGGTATTTGGCTCCTCTGATATGGCCCAGGAACTCATTACATCTGGTCCATTGGAATCACTTTCGCCTATCAAGATCAATCTTCCGGATGGCAACAAGAAAGAGCCGAAGACTTATACGGTTAAAATCAGCAAGGCAGAGGAAAAGGACGGTGTTGTGCACCAGTTCAGCCAAAAATGCTTGTCGAGCTCTCTCAAATCCACCCAGCAGGTATACCCTGTGGAGCAAGAGACTGTCGCAATGCGGGCCATCAACATTATGATGACTCGTGTCCCATATGGAGACAAAGGCGTTGTCATTACAGGCAAAGGACGCCAGAAGTTCTTCTGGATTGATAGCAGGAAGCAGTTTGCCTATCTGGGAGGTGGCCTCGAGGTTCTCCGTGGATTCTTCACGAGTGTACGACTCGGTGCCGACAGGTTGCTTTTGAACGTGAACGTGAATCACGGTACCTTCTTCCGTCCAGGGCCTATGATTGACTTGACGCACGGATTCATGAAAGAATACGGAGAAGATCGTCAATTGTTCAATCGTTACATTCGGGGCTTGCGCGTTGAGGTCTCACACCTTCCTCCCGATAAGGATGAGAACGGTGTCGAGAAGCGCCGACAGAAATCAGTCTGGGGACTCGCGTCACCCAAGGATGGGAAGAAGGGTGACAAGTTCAATCCTCGTGTTCAAAATCTCGGCTCCTCGCCTCCCAATGTTGAATTCTGGGAGACTGACCACGATGACAAGACCGGCAAGACCGGCAAATATATCTCTGTTAAGGACTACTTCAAGAAAGGTAAGTACTCCTATCATTTTTGCTCAATCTAGGTTCAATTGCTAACATCTTAATCAGCCTACAAAATGGACATCAAAGAGTCCGTGCCAGTTCTCAATGTTGGCAACGCAGAGCGACCTGTCTACCTTCCTCAGGAAGTATGCAAAATTCTTCCGGGACAGACTTTCAACGGCGAACTCTGTACCACTCAGCGCCAGGCAATTATCAAATTCTGCTGCCGTCGTCCTCCGGACAACTATGTCTCCATCATGAACGACGGTCTAGAGATTCTGGGAGTCAAGGAGCAGAAAAAACTCAAAGATGCCGGTGTCAAAGTTGGGAGTCAAATGATGGCAGTTCCTGCTCGTGTTCTTGCGCCTCCTACTCTCAAGTATGGGCAAAAACCAACCACCCCTCGGGCTGCCAGCTGGAATTTGAGGGACGTGAAGTTCACCACGCCTGCTCCTAACCCGACCTGGGCTGTTATAAGCCTCATGAGTGCTGCCAAGATGACGAAGCACACGGTGGATGACTTGGCAAAACGCAACGAGCCTGAAAAGTCCATCAAAGAGCTGCAGAATTCTTTGCGAGAATTGGGCATTGTATGGCAACCACCAAACCAACCCTATAAGGCGTTTACATACACTCCAGCTACCTGCCTTGACGTCGTCGAAGGCATTTTGCAGAAGTGCAAGGAACGCAAGGTCAAATTTTTAGTTGTCCTCATGTCCGACAGCGAGGAGAAAGCCTTCAATCACCTCAAGTGGGGCGGCGATTGCACTCATGGAATCTTGACCCATGTCTGCAAGATTGATAAGTTCACCTCTGGGGACAAGCAGTACCTGGCAAACAATGCGATGAAGGTCAACTTGAAGCTCGGCGGTGTCTGCCAAGTACTTGACTCGAAGAAGAATGCTCTACTTATTGGCGAAGGAAAAACGATGGTCGTCGGTCTCGATGTCACTCACCCATCATCGAATGACCCCGAATCATGCCCCAGCGTATCGGCCATTGTTGCCAGCACTGACAGCAAAATGGGTCAATGGCCGGGAGAGATTCGTATTCAGGGCAGGCGTGAAGAGGTCATTCTGCAAGTTGGCCTGATGATGGAGGGTCGTCTGAGGCGTTGGAAGAAAGAAAACGGGTCCTTGCCCCAGAATATCCTGATCTACCGTGACGGTGTCAGCGAGGGCCAGTACGCGATCATGATTAGGGACGAGATTAGCAACATCCGAAAGGAATGTGAACGCATCTACACTGAACGGGGTGCTAAGGGGCCAAAAATCTCATACGTTGTTGTTGGAAAGCGTCACCATGTTCGTTTCTTCCCTACTTCAAGCGCGGATCTCGACAGGAACAATAACCCGAACCCTGGAACATGTGTTGATCGTGGAATCACTCGTCCAGCCCTGTGGGATTTCTATCTCCAAGCCCAGGCTGCAATCATGGGGTCTGCTCGCCCAGCACACTACATCGTGATGGAGGATGATATCTTCACATGCGCCGACAAGCCTAAGGGCTTGACGGGTCAACCCATGAATGATCTCCAAGAGATCACCCACTCTATCTGCTACATGATGGGTCGTTGCACTCGATCTGTCTCCTACTGCACTCCGGCTTTCTTGGCCGATCGATTCTGTGATCGTGCACGGAAGTATGTTCTCGCACACTACACTAAGTTCTACGAGATCAAAGGCCATAAAGATCCAGCCGCACCTCCTCCAACAATGGGCGACCTTAGGCTCCATGAACGGACCGCCGAGCACATGGTTTACATCTAGGTGAACCTGGAGCGGAACTTTGTTTAAATTACACCTTTGGTCTTTGCATTCCTCTTCTCTCAGCTCCCTTTTTTGAGGCTTAGGGCACATCATCACATTTGCTTCCATTATATTCCAATACCTGATTGAGTATGCTTTGCTGGTTTAAATCTGTGTTTTTACTGAATTGCTTCATACTTCATTACTTTGTTGCCGAATGCGAGGCTGCAGATGTTGCACGGGCGTTCTCAACTCGATTGGACTTTGGGTCGCCTTTTCGCATTGATTTTTTAGTGATACCCTTTATGTCCTTGGTATTGTTGCTGTACGATGCTTGCATAGCGGGAATTACGCGGGTAGGAGAAAAAAGAAACCCCCAAAAAGAGCGAAAACGCTGGACCCCATCAAGAAGATGAGAAAATCACAAAAACAAGTCAAAACAAAAAACGCAAATATGGAGAGAAAAAAAGGGGGGGATTGGTATTTTTTGTGATTTTTTTTCCGATCATGACTGAGATTTAATAAAATTGATACTAGATTGAAGTCGAAAGTTTATGAAATAGATTGTGACCGTTTGGGCCAATCAGAAGCTGTGTATTCAGAAATCGTAAGCCGAGGTATAAATGTAGACCAAACTATATCGATGCTACACAATGACCAAGAGATCTCATATCAATGGATTTCATTAAAAATAGATTGTAGCCTTAATTTGAAAAAGCTGATGTACAGTAGTTGAAGCGGGTGAGGTGAGTGGCGTTTTTGATATAATTTGGAAGGCCATACCCAGGTCCCTTTCAGATAGGACGTGAGTTATTATGAGCGGCTGTCTGGATATGGATGGTCAAGAGCTGCGCAATGCCTGCAGCCGAACTGTAGACCGATGCAGGGCGATCCCTTGCTTTATGTCCGAATAGTGGTTGACCCTAGATCAACTCATGAGGATAAGATATGTTCATGATGTCTGCATGATCTGCCACCCATCCATTACCACAGGGGTCAAAATCTTATGTTGGTGGCATATTTCACCGTTTGGAAGTAGGAGACCATGCCTCAGGCTGGTAATTACCCCCAGGGACCTGTCTGTCTGCCTTTGCCCACGGGTTCTCTTCCTTGCGGGTCTTCGGTGGCGTGCTTGTAGGGTTGGGTTGTGGCGCTCGAGTAGAAGATGAAGGTGCATCGGCAGAAACAGGGACTGGTCCGGTGTTTGCATTGGTCGCGGGCTCCGCACCAATTCCGGGGGTCTGTTGCTGAGTCTTTGGTTTATCGAGGAAGGAGGGTTTGCTGGCCCAGCGCTCGTCGGCGAGTCGGGCGAGTTCTTTCATTTGCGCCTGGCGAACTAGGTCTTGCCGCTGTTCTTCGATGGTCGGGGGTGTCGGTCGGACGTATCGGAGCCATTGATGCCATTGCGCTAGATCACAAATCAAGTCAGTCAACCTGGACTTGTATCGCCTCCACGAAACGCCTTGCCACTTTAGGCCACAAGCGCAATTTCCCCCCGGATGCGATCGACTCACGAGTAACCTGAACATCTCCGTAGTGTGTTTTAGGGTCGAATTTAACGATCCGTCTGTATCGACCGGCATTTAATTGATCCTTGAATTCCCAGAATGTGTTTCCGGCGAGATCCTGGCCTTGAGGTGGCGGGTGTTAGCATCACAGGGTAAAGCGCCGAGAGGAGGCAATCAGAAACTAACCGACCAAGAAGGATTTCCGCCAGGGTAGCCGGAGGCCTTTCCACTTGAACCAGAGGCTGTTGACCATTGTGTACGTTGTAGAGTGGAGGATCAGTGGAGAAAAAAAAGTTGCGGGACAAAGAGCCAGAACGTTTAGAACGTCATTAGCCCCAATAAACACAGCCCCGGGCATTCCAGTCCACCTTCCCTTAACTCCCTTTCTTCCCATCCTCACTCATTGAAGGGTTTTGAGGATATTGAGTCGCCAGGACTTCGCATCTGGTACTATTTCCTTTCTGGCCCCTAAATCGATTTGCTCGTTGCGTCTACCCTATTGTACCCAAGTCTCCACTCTAGGGCCGATCAGGCAAACGCCCGCAAGGGGATACGTACTCTTGTGAGACTACAAGACCAACAACGTCCACTCTGACCACTTCGGATTGCGAATACACGATTGGAAATTCATCATGGCGTCGGTCACCTCGTTGGATAAAGACCTGCGCAACATGCGACTATCCCGCTATACCCCGCAGGCAGCCGCGGAGGTACGCGACTGGATCGAAGATGTGCTGCGCGAGAAACTCCCATCGCCTGATCTACTCGAAGGACTGAAGGATGGTGTTGCTCTATGCAAGTAAGTCTCAATTGCGATTTCATGCCTACCTACACATCTGTCTATGTACTTGCCTCCTACCCAGCTGCGCAGGTACGCATGCATGCGGTTGTAACGTGGACTAAGACTAACCCCTTCCTACTAGACTGGTCAATTTGGCCGTATCCCCCGGTGTCAAGTATAAACAGTCGTCTATGCCATTCGTACAGATGGAGAATATTTCGCATTTCCTCCGTGCCTGCCAAACCGCGCCGCTCAGCCTTCCTCCGCACGACGTCTTTCTTACTGTTGATCTCTATGAGGCGAAGGATCCCGCGCAGGTTCTCCAGTGTCTGGCTGCATTCAGTCGAAGGGCAAATAATGTGAAGCCCAGTGTATTCCCATCCGCGGTTGGCCCACAAAGTAAGAAGGGGATAGTGAGTCCTAATGCGACGGGCTCGTCGAATTCAGGATCCTATACTCGCACTAGCCGTGCCTTGAGCAATGTCAGTGATACAAACTCCGGTCGACCAGGGAGCCCTGCCAAACCACCCGGATCTTTCAGCTCTTGGAGTAAGAGGGATGACCAGTCAAAGACTTCACCGGCATGGAATATTCACCAATACGGCTACATGGGTGGAGCCAGCCAGGGCAATCAAGGCATTGCATTTGGTGCTCGGCGACAGATTACAACCCCCGGGCCGGCTGTTCCTAGTCTGGCAGAGAAGGAGAAGCGCAGAAAGGAGGAGGAGGATCAACGGATTGCCGAGAGGGAGCAAGCTGAGCGCGCCCATCGAGAGATGGAAGAGCAGGAGGCCCGCGCTAAAGCGGAAGAAGAGCGACGATGGAATGAAGAGACAGCTCGACAGAGAGAGGAGGAACGCCGCGAGATGGAAAACGAGAAACGGCGATGGGACGAGGAAAAGCGCCGATGGGAGATAGAGGAACAGCGCCGACTTGCAGAAGAGAAGGCTGCTGAGGACCGCCTGGAAGTAGAGCACGAGGAAGAACGCCAACGCCGGCGAAAGTCCAACGATGCTCGTCTCAACGGCCAATTCTTGAGCCAGTACCAGGCAGGCCAGGCCAGTGCTTCTCCGAGTGGAGCTGCACCTACAGACGAGACCGCTGACAGTCGCCGCATCAAGGAGCTTGAGCGCGAGCTGCAATTGGCCAAGGAGCGTGAACGCCAGTATACGAGCGAGCGACAGCCACCAACCGAGGAAAAAGAAGATGATTCGCAATCTCGCAGCCGTAACAGTGGACGCCCCGTGCCTGTGCCTCCTAAGCCAAGCTATAGTCTTTCCTCTCTTGAGCAGGAACGGCGACTTCTCCGCGGTGAATGGCAAAATACCCAGGACATACCGGTGACAGAGGAGAATGATGATGGTTTCGAGGAAGAAGCTCCACCACCTCCTCCTCGGCCTCTTCCACAGCCCGTGCCAGCCCAAGAGCAAGCGCCCGCACTCCCCGTCAGAGCCCTTCCTCAAGCACCCCGTCCCCTTCCAGATCCGGTAGCTTACACTGCCAATAACAAGCAAAACCGCACCGACCGCTTCCTAAACTCAAATCCAGCACCCGCAGCGCCTACCCCTACTTCGCACCGGCCCCGAGACTACAATACAACAGCCGAGGTTGACGCAGAAAATAGTCGCCGCGAGGCTTCGCAACAAAAGACACGGGCCGGTGGCTGGGCCTCCAAGTCCTTGTTGGAGCGTGAGATGGAACGTGAACGTGAGCGCCAACGCGAGTGGGAAGAGAATCAGAAGCAAACCCAGGCTGCTGCGCGCGATACCTCACACGGCTCAGGCCCAGGACAGTCTTGGGATGTTCACCAGTACGGCTACATGGGTGGAGATAACCAGAACCGTGGAGGCCAGGGACTTGGCATCGGAGGTGCCAGGCGCCAGATCATTGGACCTCGTCCGCCTCCATGATAGGCTTATTTCAAGCCATATTCAAGCTATCCTGGATTTTACTGTTTTCTTCAATTTTTTTTTTCTTTCTGATCGTGTTGACTATATCCGACAGGCTATAGTATTTTCTGCCTCTTATCTCTTTTTATTTCACCTATTTCATGTTCTATTTGCGTCGGCGATTCGGAGAATTGTGTTTTGCTCATATTCCCCGAAAGTCGCTTTATGCTGTTTCATTTTTTTGTGTTTGGTGGAAAGTTAGCTACATTGTAGATAACTATGGGCAACTCTAAAATTCCTTGAAAATCACCGTTTAGACTCCTTCAAGAGTCGAATATGCTAGTCAACAACAGGGCTGCCACGTATCGAATATTACAAGACTCGGGAGCCTCTTAGAGTCAGTCTGTACGAGAATCTACCTCGTTTGTTCTGCAGTGGCATGTGAAGATGATTGGTTATATGGGGGGCCGTGATGAAAAACAGGGTGAATTCCCCAGTAACGAGCACTACTTCTTCCACTTCTTTATTCCCTGCCTGCAGCCTAAAATGTCTGAAAAGTCACCCATAGCCCCCCACAGTCATATCAAACGCCCCTATCAAGAACTCTGGATCTCGCGCTGCAAGCCTCCGCTCTTCTGGGGACTTATCCAACGGAAGTCCGTCGAGGAGAAGCTTGCAAATATGAAAGCTGCCATCGCATCCGGCGCAGATGTTAACGAGCTTGATCACGCGCCAAATCCGCGCCGAGGTTGTGGTCACCCGCTCGACATGGCTGTCAAAGAAGACGACTGCAATTGGGAAGATTTGAAGCACAATATCCCATTATTAAACTTCTCCTAGACCATGGTGCGGACCCTCGATTCGAGGGTATCATGGGTGCCCCGTCGCCGCTAGGTTATGCACTATATTGGGCGAGGGCGTGCCCGCCGTTTTACCGGACGGTTTATGTGATGCTAAGGGATGCAGCGAAGAGGCTTGATGGTGTGTGAACTTTTGTTTTATGTTCATATATGTCGGGAAACGGTCCGGATCCTGGGGTTTCCTGACTTTCGTTCGTAGATGAGGAGAACAGGGTTAAGGGAGAGGAAGGGAGTCATGCTCCTCAGAGCAGCAAAGCAGTCTTTCAAAGTTTCGTTGTTGCGTGAATGGATGCAATGGGATGAAGATTGAGAGGCGGTGTTTATAGACCGGTACATATGTTCGTCTTTAATTATGTTCTTTGTAGTATTTGCAAATATATGAGTAAAGTTAGTATACGCATCATTATCATCACTGTCGTAAAATGTCATGCCGCTATACCCTCACGTTGACAAATTGGCCCGGGGGTGTCAAAAGCTCAGCAAGAGACAAAAGCCTCTCACTACTTTCCTGCAACAAAGACAATTCGAGTGGCTCCTTCTTCTTGCTATTCTGACTGCGCCGGAGCTCTTCCCTTGCTTTACTGCCCCGACGGTCAATTCCAGCTTGAACAATTTTCTTGAATGACGGCGTGGCGGTCAACAGGTCACTTTTTCCCAGAAGCATCATCGCCGACTCAAGAAGGATAGACATCTTGACGTTGTTGGCAATGGTATTGGTAGCTGGCCCGAAAGGGAGGAAGCATTTCTCCAGCTTCGACTGGTAGAGATAAGTCTCGTCCGATGATGGAGCAGAGGCTTCCCGCAAGCTGTACAGCAAGATCTCACAGAGGGTGGTTTGCTCCGCATCTGTGAACTCGGGGAGAACAAATGGGCTAACAAAAGCCTGAAAAATGGGCAGAGGTTGGGCGGCAATATTCTCCGCGAAAAGATTATAGAGGTCCAGCACAGAAATGAAGTCTCCAGGCAGGCGGTAGGAGACATCTGAAAGAATTCCGAGGAGCCGTTTGCGCAATCGAAGAGAGTCAATGCCGCCCATTGGCGAAAGTCCAGCATTGTGATGAGGAAGAGAAGTTGGACCGACACCTGCAGGCTCCGCAGGGGGCGCTCCAGTCCTTGTTCCTCGTCTCGTTCGCTTCGACCGCCGGACAGACCCTGTGTTTGGATTTGTCGGGTCCACGACTCCATTTACTTCATCATCTGACTCATCTTGGGACAGGTAGTCGCCATACTGCTCCTTCTCAATATTGACCTCGCGCTCTCTTTTCTTCGCCTTTTCGGGCCCTCGTTGAGACTTGAGCTCTTTCTTGAACACCTCTCGAAACTCATTGACCGAGGTGGTACTCCCGTCAGCGAAAATAGCTCTCAAGATCCTTCGACTTCGTCGGCTGTCATTACTGGCAGAAATAAACTGGAAAATTAAGCTTTCTCGCAAGATGCTTAGATCCTCATCCGCCTTTCGAGCTCCCCGGTCGACTTTTTCAGCAGGGGCAGCTTTCTGCCAGATCCTCTTGCTTCTGCCTTTCGGTTCCTTGGCTTGTTTGGTCTCTTGACCTATCTTCCGAGCTCCTGTGCTTTTTCCCTTGGTTTTCTCGGCCTCTTCAGCTTGTTCAGACTCAATCTTCTGCGCATCCTCTTTTTTCCGAGCTTCAATTTTTCTGTATGTTTCCAGCCGCTGTTCCCAATCATCCTCCATGACCTCACACATGTACTGTAGCCAGATCTGCCACCGCTCCCAGCGCTCAGGATGAAGCACAGAGCAATTAAATGCCCAACCTACAGCATGCCAGAAGTCTTCTGCCCGCGACCACAGCGAATCGGATTTGCCCATTTCTAAATTCAACGGTTTACTCCCGGGTGAGTGTAGATCGTTGTCCGCTTCATCTGTATGGTGTCTGCGACCCGATCGCAGTGTCTGGTGCGCGAATGTAAATGCATGATTCAGTCTACAATCCTGAGGGCTGACGAGGGTGGAGAGAAGTCGAAGAAGTCGCAAGGCCACGGAGGCTGCATCTTTTGCCTCGACAGATTTGGCGCGGGTTGTAGTTGTTGGGTGGACGAGGAACGTGACTGCGAGCGCTATATGCTGTGGTAAAGGAACGAGCGCTTTCTGAGAGGCATAGGTTCCCGAGGTGAGGGTACTATATAGAAGGTTTAAACCTTGAGTATCTGTGGACGTTTGTTAGTGGGGCTACATGCCAAAGTAAAAAGGGAGGGCTCGGACAGAGATTTTCTTCAAAGAAGATTCCAATGTGCTGGATCAGTTCAAAGGGCAGTACCGCAGGAGTGCGGTACGCCATGTCACTTGGAGGGCCCATGACCTGTTGATGAAGAGATTCGGTCATCGTCGCGGATTTCGCGTCAAGAGCGCGCCTTATCGATAAGTGCTTAGTCAGGTGTGGAGAAAGATAACGCCAATCTTGAATGTTGATCATCAATTTAATCTCGCTACTTTGAACTGTGGAGATGATTGCAAACGAAGGTTGAGCGTCCTTGAAACTTATAAGTCTACGTTGTGCTTATAAATGCGCTGGGTTCTTTGTTTGTAGGTCTTTCATAATGCGAAATTTCACATGGTCAAAGAACAGGGCCAGCCCGTTCAATTGACCCAATTGCATTCAAGAACTATTCTAAAACATTGACAATCGTAACGAAAGTAGCTTCAAATCCCCTATTAGTTGGGAATGCAAACACCATCGTTCCACTCAGTGGCTCCAACACACTGCCAGCCATCGCAGCAAGAGGGGCCGCTCGTCTGGCAAGCAACCTTGTAGTCTATTTGGATAGTTAGCAAACTATACTTTCAGTCTAAGTTGTGAATTTAAACTCACGGCCAACACAGGTGCGCTTCTCAAAGGCATCGGGGGAGGGCGTAGCAGTGGCAACGGCGGCCAGGGTAGCAATGATGACGGTGATGAACTGCATTTTGATGGTGGATTGGGTGGTCGGGAGATCGATTGATTGATTGAGTGAATTGAGTAGATTGGAGTGATTGAGTTGATGATATTGAATTTGCACAGGAAATGTCCAGCTATTTATCGTCGACCAAAGCCATCATAGGAGCTTCGTAGCGTCCAGCTTCAGTGACTCGATACGGGTATAGTAGATTTGACGTTTCAAGATCGCATTCTGTTGCCTTATCTGAGTGAGAAGAGAGATGATCACTACCTCGCCACTACTAAACAGCCTTTAACAAGCAGGCGGTAAATCAACTAGATCCTAGGGCTTACTTAAATAGGTAATAGTGGACTTCGGGCGTCTTAAAGATGACGCCCCCAAACCATGCCCCCCAGAAAAAGGTTAGCGTGATTAATGCATGTCATATGCCCCACTCGACTTCTTTCATACTGTCAAGGATTTGCCCTTTTTGGGGATGAACCTGCAAGGATTCAAGTCCCACATTGTCTAAAAATGAAATACATGCGTGAAGAAACTCGACTAAGCCTCGACAATCCAGTCAATTGACTCAATCTTGCCCTCGATAGTTCGATCAAAGAATAGACCAGGCATTTGCTCACCTGCAAGGTTAGCGAGAATTTGCCAGCACGCCATAGAAGTTTGATACAAACCTGATGGAATTCTCCAGCAAATACCAACTGTCCTCTTGACTAATAATTCCCACCAGCTTAAAAGCCCTGAAATTACATGGGTGTCCAAGCAATCTACAAACTTTTCCTTGCTTTATTTAATAATCCCCTAAACGTTTCTTCATTAACTTTACCGAGATCGAGATACGATACGAATCTTGTGAAGACTGTAGATAGCAAGCAGTATTTTGAGAAAACCAATTCGTGTGTTTGTTCAAGATATGAAGAAACTATGGCCCGTGACCTGAACCCTGATCGGCTGTTGAATCCTGGTCCAAACCATGTCTCGTTTGTTCAAGAGATAAGCGAGAGCGAAACATAGTTGGAGGTCAAAGCTTCTTTGTCCCGTATCAATACCGAAAATACCTGGACATTGGCAAAGCCTTCCTGGGTTCTAAAGCCTAGCTAGGGTGCAATAACTTACTTATTTTGAGACTAGACCATGTCGTCCCGCTAACAAATCGTAATTGATCTTGCCAATATGGAGACTCGGACTTTATTTCATTCGATATAGTGTAATAAATGCTATAGGCAGCATCTTAAATCAATGTATTCGACCATGATACGCTCCCGTCAATTTGTTCACGGTCCCTCTGAGACCTATGATTCTATGGACAATATTCGAACCTTGAAGCAGCCCCGCCCCCAGCTACAAGACAAGAAGGGCACGAGGTATTGTCTTGTATTGGACACACATCCTGGATTGATAGTATCTTCTGTTAAACCTGGGAATCATACCTAAATGGCCCGATCTCATGCAACCACAATGTCAATTTCTAGACGTGGGGTAACCAGCCAAATTTACGTGAAAGGAGTTTGGAATCTCCTAGGAAAGGAAAAATCTAGAAATCATCAAGTGCGACCATACTATAAAGGCTCTCAAGTCTTTGAATTCGTAGTCGGGAAGCAGGCGAATAGTAAACAAGCCCCAGCGATGATGCAATGTCCCCGCATGGACCCAGCCAAGAAAATGACCTGCATTACGGCATGGCTAGTAGCTCTGCAGGACCCCATTTTTAAATTCCAGGTTTAGATCTACGCGAGCCTTAAAGGTCCCAAAAGGCTCACAGGAAAGAACGGGAAGTTGTGCAAAATATAAGATATGCAGGGCTCTAAAACTGGGCATCTAGACAAAGGACAGGCTGGAACTAAAATAAAAAGGGGTGGCCGGGCCCACGGCTGAGTCTCATATTTTCCAAAAAAGAAAGGAGAAAGATTTTCGACAAGCCAACGACGGATCATACTCCGTGAATCAACGCAATGCAAGAAACTCTTTTGAGGAAAGAGGAAACAGGGGAGGGGAACGGAGTGTCAAAGACAGGGAGTGAGCTTCGATGACCGGACGCCAATGTAGCAAAGAAAAGAGAAAGAGAAAGAGAAAGGAAAGAATACACTATGAGTCGTCTTCTAAATCAGAGAAGAGACCTATGCGCAAACGATGCGACTGAAGAGATGTTAGCTGTGGTTCCTCGCAATTCCCCAGAGATGTGGAGATGCAGCACGGGGGTATAGAAGACACGTACGAAAGGCAGTTTCGGAATGACCACCGCTAGAGTGGCCAGGAAGTTGATCGTGAAATAGGTAAGGTCGTAGTGGGTATAGTGGGTGCTCACGAGGAAGAGCAAGATAGGGACGCAGAGGAGGAACTTCTTGGTGGGCGTGTACTGGTCGCCGTTGTCAATTTGCTCCCACATGTTGAGGTTATCGTAAGCACCGGCATTGAATTCGAACGGGATGCCCCGCACCCAGTGGAACATGAGGAAGGAGCCAAACATGTAGCTGATGTTGGTAAGGGTCCATGAGGTTTCTTGCGAGACGCCGGGGATGATGTCGCAGAGTACTTTGAGCGCGGCAATGAGGACGAAGTGGATGGTCCAGGCACCTATTCACGCGACCGTTCTTGTTAGCCAATGTTCGTATTTGGATTCTATCAACCTGTCCACCGTGTCCCGATCGGCGGATGAATCGGGGGAAACTGAGAAGGCGGCACCACGAAAACTCACCCTTCGCATGCACCCAGTTAGCATTGAGATTGGGTAGCGCAGCCTGGTCGCTTATGTGCTCGTTCGATTCAGCGGGTTCCTGGTAAATCAGACTGCTGGACCGCCGGCGGCGGCCCTGCTTCTGAGTGTTGGGAGATAACCGCTGTGGCCCGTCCATCTCGGGTGCAAAAGAGATGGCACGAGGAACCAACAGGGACGATTTGGAAGAATCGGAAGCCAGCGTGACGGCGAAGAAGTGGTTGATGAGAAAAAGGAGCGTGGGGATGGAAGTGGCACACACGGCCCAGAACTGGAGAAAGGCGGATCGGCTTTCGGGGTCACGGGGCAGTTTCTCTTTTTCGAATCAACGGAACCGCAATGTTTTTGGTGGGGGTTTTCTGGGGGAGGATTTCACTTTCCCAGGGATTTTGAGTGAGACAAGAAAAAAAATGTCGATAGGAAAGCAGGAATGGGTTGGCCACACGGCACGTGCAATGAGGACCAGCTCAACTAAATGTGGACTAAATGCGTTGAGCTAAATGAAATAGTCAAAGCCACTATCTCCTATTTATAAATCGAAAAGCCCCTATTTCCCGAGCTTCCATTAATCTAGAACAAGTTCCATTGTCCCCTGCGATAACACGACTTTTTTCAATTCCGTTTTGTTTTCCGCGATTTTCCCTCCCACAGTTCCTTCGGCATATACATAGTCCGGACATTGGCATAGTCGCCACGGACCAGCTTGGCCTCTTTGTCTAACTTTCCAACCCCATTCCATAGGAATTGAGATTTAAGCGCGTCTTAGACTCGCGACGATCAGTGAGAACCGTTTGATCGTGCACGACCGGGGATGTCAGCCAAGGCAGCTGACCTATCATACGATGTCGCTTAGTATTAGACTGCAATTATGGTCAATTATCAGCCCTATACAATACAACCATCTAATATCTGTAGCTACAAGAAGCAGAGCAGTGCTCAACCAGTCACGAATTTTAGAGCTACACCCCACAAAGCTTATGGCAAACCCTAGATCGGGCTGGTGCCTCGATTTCAAGGCCGACAGGATAATCTGTCTGCCTACTTGAGTCATTGTACTTAGATCACTCCAATCTCACATATGGCTACCAATGGCATGATACCTCGGAGTGGCGGGATGATAATAATGCATTCACGTCATGGATGGCGCAATCCTAGCGCAAGTCATGGTATCTATAGTAGGTATTAAATGTGGTTTATTAGTGGATTTCCTCGAAGGGCATCAGGTGCTCTCCTATCTGAGCTGCCACCGCTTTTATGGGGGAGGGGGATCAGACTGGTGCAAAGGCCAGCCTCAAAGATCAAACTAAGTGGCATTTCGTATTCGCACAGTAGATTCAAATCAAGCACAAGAGCAACTAGTACTCACACCTAACCCAAAGCATGTTCCTTCAAGACTTGCCCTCCCATATTCACAGCTAACTAGACCTTATACCAGATCAACATCAGAGTCATCCTCAAGTTCGTCAATTACATCTTCGTCTTCCTCCCATTCATCCCATTCCTCTGCCACTTCTTCTTGTGCTTCTTCATCAATAAATTGATCGTCAATCTCCTCTTCTTCAATCTCCTCACTTCTCACCTCCTCAAACTCACCTGCCTCAGACTCTTCTTTCATGGAATAATGTGTTTCATATTCGTGACTTTCAACCCCACCTATCTCTTGATAGTGTGGTTCTCCACTCCGAGGAAGGAGTGATGTGAGGTGTTGTTTGATTCCCGCAACGCATAAGTCACGCTACCGCCTATACCAATAGGGTGAGACTTGGGGCCGCACCACGTAGCGCTAGCACAGTAATCTCCTGGTGCAGGAGCGGAGCAACAACCGTCCTTGAATTTGGTACCGGGAGGGCATTCAACGTCTTCGATGTCAGCCTCGCAAGATCGGGTCTTTTCGTTGTATTTAGTGCCTTCTTGGCACACGATCCGAGTCGAAACACACCTCCAATCTCTAATCTCGTATCCTTTTGGACAAGTGGGTGGTCCACGAACACATACACCATCTTCGGGATAATCGTCTGGATGTGGGCATCTTATAGTCCCCACACACCTCTTCAACTTGTTATCGTAATAGAAACCGTGTTTGCACTGAGCCTTTTTGCAGCACTGGTCGCCATCACGAGTAAAACCTTTCTCAGATTGTATTTCCGAGTCTAGTTGACATCCACCATTCTTCTGGCTGTAGCCCTGAGGACAACGAGGACGCTTGATACTGACACAACGTTCAATTTTTGAAAATATGGAATTCAAATAGGGCCGTCAGCACCAAATTGCTAACCAGAGGCAGGGATAAAATGTAGCTACATGGTCGGGAAGCATAACAAGATCATATGGGCTATGGAGAAGAGAAGATACCGCGAAAGGGAGATCTGTTTCTGTTTAGTGCAACCAGGGTTGTTACCTGACTCTAATGGATAGAACATTGCTCCGTCGTGTGGCAGAAACGTGCTCAACCACTTGCAGGCCGTAAACTATCTATATCGGTAATTTTAGCTTGTGCAGTCTATTTGGGAAGGAAAAGGAAGTTTTAGTGCTAAGTGAGGAAAAGTGGTCTCTAAATAATTTCAATCTAGTATAATATCAGCTTTATGTTTTAAACCAATAGAGCCGGTATCAACTGTCCTTAAATTTGACGATCTAAGAGAAGTTCAAATATCGAATACTATAATAAATCTGAATGGGGATAGCCATACTTCTCTATACTTGGTTTGAGTAGTCGTGCATGGGTTCTAACTTACGGCGAGTTGGTGTATCAATGTGTTCGGTAGACCTACTGTTTTCCAACGGTTGATATTGTCTACTCGTTTCTACGTGAGAGTATGTCATCAGACATAGGGGCCCTGGCCTCAACAAATGAGGCTACTGTTGAAACTCCTCTGAGTCGTGTTATTTCGATAAGAGTATATAATGAGACCAAACGTTTGAACTTGACATGTTCCTTGTTCTTTTCAGTGGTCAGCACAATTGATGTTAACTTCCCAATTAGGCAGCCCCACTAGCGCACATAATCCTGCGGTTTTGGCATGCGGCGCCGACCCTAAAATTTTGATTGCAATCCTCGCGTCAAGATCCTCTCTCCGAAAGTTGGTCAAATTGCCAACAACAATCATGTCAGACTCCGGGGATGAAGCTGATTCCCGAACAGCATCGGTCGGCATTCAGCGTCCCCGATCGAAAAATTCCTCCATCCGCGGCTCCGGCGACAGTGACTCCCGACCCAAGAAGCGACAGCGACGGAACCGATCCCGCGCAAGCGATGTGGGCGATATTCTTCCCCGTGGCGCATCCTTCAGCTTGAACCCACTCGAGGTCGATCCCGACGAGACATCCAGTTCCGGGTCGAGCGCGGGCTCCGGGGCCGATTCCGACAATTCGGACTCGCCTGAGAAGCCGGCAACCGTCAATCCTCATGCGGGCAGCACTGCGCCAGCGATTAGCTGGAATCAGGGGAGGAAAGCACCCGTGCGAACTACACTCGGGAAGCGCAAGGCGTCGGGGGAGGTTCAGCCAAAGCCCCAGGCTACAGGGCCGAAGACAGAACAGTTCTCGGCGGTGAATGCGTTTTGGAAATCTCGTGATGGATCGGGTTCGCCTGAGCCTAGTGGAGAGGATACCGGTGTGGTTGGGGATGAGGATTCTGAGGGCGATTCAAATGGTTCGAGTGAACTGGAAGAGGGCGAGGTGGATTCTAGAAGTGACTCTGATGCAGTGTCTTTGGATTCCGAAGCCGATGATTCCATTTTGCTAAACATTGGCGACAAAGCCGAGGATACTGCAGATGAATACATCCCAGAGAAGCCGGCTGTGACCAATGGCCAAACAAATGGTCATGTGAATGGGGTTTCGAAGGAAAGTGCAGCATCGCCGCCTGGATTTTTCGAGTCTAAGGAGGAGGCATTTGAACGCTACGCAAAGAAATATCCCACACCGCCAGCTACCCTGGTGGATCTCGACAAAGCGGATATGGACATCCAGGCTCAGTTCATCTATTGGGATCGAGACATTAACGAGATTGATCTCCAACTCCCGGTTGGCTGCACTGAATGCCTTCAATATGGCCATCAGGCTGAAGTGTGTCCTACAAAAGAGGTATGTCTACCAAACAGCACTAGAAAGTTAGGAAGTATTAACGCATATCCCCCAGTGTTCGCACTGTCAAGCATGGAATAAACATATAAGCGCACTCTGCCCCTCATGGCAAAGATGCGAACGATGTCGGGAAAGAGGGCACACCGATAAGGAGTGCCCGTCACCGTTGAAGAGCTCCGCTTCTGAGGTTCCTTGTGATTTCTGCGACTCAACGGATCATACTGAGTCTTACTGCGACGACCGGTGGAAGTTCCCACTCCGTGAAACCACATCAACAGAGGTCAGGGTTTCGATCTCATGTGCTAATTGCATTAGCAAAAGTCATCTTATTGGTGACTGTCCATCTCTTCGCCGGCCTTATAACACCTCATCCTTCACACTCAAGGGCATCGACCCTGACGATATCATCAACCTCAACACAGCCCCCAAGCAGATCCAGCCACCCATAAATTACAAGCAGGGTCGTAAGGCTCGAGGAGGAGCCCGGGGAGGAATCAATGCTCGATCCTCATCCCCTTCAAGTGATGATATGCTGCCTCGCAAGGGCTCCAAGCCTCAGCCCGTCTCACGTGGACGAGGCCGCGGATCGCACATTCGATTTGGCAATTCAGTCGCACCGCCTCGTAATGGTCCTGGGCCTGATAAATCGCGCGGAAGGCCCCCGCCGAATCGTGGCCGGCCACAATTCCCTGGGAATAACACCCGCCAGCGTACACTATCTCCGCTTCCGCGTCCCTTTCCCCGTGGCCCGCCCCCGAGAGGTCGTGGCCGTGGTGGTAATGGCCGTGGAGGGCCACCGTCACGTGGTGGAGGTAGAGGTCGCAGAGGCAAATAGACCAACGAGGTCCATGTAACGAAAATGCCATGATTCCCCTGTACTTAAAACCCTGCGTGTACACAATTACAAAGTCATTGTCTGATGTCAAAAATGGGAAATACGATGCAAGTTTCCAAGCTAGATATAACTCTCCTTTGTTCTGGAGGCTCCAGCATCCTAGCGACACTCCTCTATACCAATCGCAGCAAAAGCAAAAGCGTACATTTCAAAGCCAAAGAGAACAATCAGACAGTCTCCGGATCACACCGCTGACCAACAAACCCCTGCTCAAGAATCTCAATCAAATCATCCAACTGACTGATGCAAATATCAGTATGAGCATGTTCCTGCAAATGAACATTCCGCTCATTCAGAAGCAGCACCGTCGCCGCACCAGCTTTATGTCCAGCCGTCATATCATCAATACTATCCCCAACCTAAAGAAAATCAGCTTTCCACCAGAACAAAGGGCCCAGAAGATCATTAGATTGACTCACCATAATCAAACTCTCAGCCCGGTTTGTCAATCCCCATTCCTGGGCAATATGCAGGATTCCAGCTGGATCAGGCTTGGGGATCACATTGGGTGTGTCTCGCGTAATTATAGGCAGGAAAATATGCTCTGGCAGGTGATTGTTAAGAAGGTACCGGACAGGCGATCTGTCATTGGGCAATGAGTTAGCGTTCTCCTAACTTCTTCTATTACTGGATAGGGTTAAATGAAGGAGAAGAGCTTACTCAAAGTTTCGTGTGCAGAGTGCCCGTCTCAAGCCGCGGGACTGGAGATACTCCATTAGCACCACTAGACCCGGCTGTGGTACTTGGTCCATCATGGCGCGGCGCTCAACGGCTTGGATCTTTGCGACGGCTGCAGCGCGGTCTTCTGCGGTGGGAAGACCTTGGATGTGGTGTAGGATGTCGATTGATTTATCTATCCCGAGTGCATCTCTTAGGGTGGCGCAAAGTTAGATTCATGGATATATTTTTGTTGGATGGGTACTGCATAATTGCATCTCTTCATATCGTATAGAAAATGCAGATCCGTCGGTGTAATCATACCTCATTTCAGTGAACATATGGTGTTGTGGTAGGCTAGTTCTCCGTGTCAGCTTGTAACCTAGTCAAGATAATATTCTCTTGCGATAAGAGCTATGTTCCTCATTGTCCGCAATCGTGCATCCAAGCTCCAACGCAATACTCGAACTTTACGTATGAAATAATCAAGAGCAAAGCATGGTGGAGCTTCCATGAGATCTTGAGAAAGGAAAGGAAAGCTGAATTCGCCTTACCACAAGGTCCCATCCACATCGAACACGATGCCCTTTAGCCGCGGCGCATCTGATGCTTTGGTGGCATCGAGTGGCGCGAATCTCCGCGGGCGCACATGCTGACAGTTTACTGCGGTACCGGCCATGGTGGTTAAGGTGGAACGAAGAGCTGCTAGACGGGCTGTCATGAGTCAAGGAAGTGTGGAGGTGTCGTCGGAGATTGGGCCGAGATTAGCTTTAAGTGGATCTAGTTGATCTACCGTCATCTATGTATCGGACAGCTTGTATAGCCCGCACAGGGAGGCTAACGTGGAACCTACTGCGAATCGTTTGAATTTCCCGATGAAGCCCATGATACATTACCTCCGAATGAATCATGCTCATATGTCCGTTTTGCAATTGACTTATCTTGACAAAATCAATGGCATGCCAACTTTAATCGCAGTCACGTGAATCGGTATGTACGATATGATTGGCTGACGATCTAAACCTATTGGGGCATCTTGATATCCCACGATCGAGGCTTCTTGCTTCTTTTCACCTGTAAAGGATCCATCGCTACATTGCTGCTGCCAAGATATGTGGAGGCCTATCGTTGGTATCCTTGTCGGGTAATATTGCCTTTGGCTCATTACTGGCGTCAATTTCATGACTCCATGACAAGCATGAAAAAAAAAACTTTACAATTGAAGGATAAGACATAGAATTCACAAGGATAGACATGACCGGCTCAAACGCGGGTCACGATTCCTTTGAGCGCTTACGTTGGAGAAGCGCTTACACCAAACAAAGGCCTAACAAGCATAGAGCTCCGATAGATTGCCCAAGCAGGAATATCCCTGAGGATCGGGACAGAGGCTCGCTGTATAAGAAGGTAGTTAGAAACTTTTCTGCCAATTATCGATATTGTCCCAGATCTTGAGGGTCTTGGAGCCAGGGCAAGGGAGATGATGAGACAGTTGTTACTTTACCAGGGCTCATTGTTATTGCAATACTGATAGTGATGTGCTTTTCTTTTGCTGCGACTGTCGACCGGGAGGCCCTTAAACAAACAGATAATTTGATTGTCTTCACAGAATATCAGGCTTGAGATTTAACATAATGAGTCCAAGCCTGCAATAGGGGATTGTAGGGCTATTGCTCACCGGGGGATAGTTGGAGACTCGCACCTTCCCATAAGCACGACGTCCAGAACCAAAACATCCCCGACTCAAAGAAACCTCATTCTTAAATATCCCAATCCTTAACTCCTTAGCCCGATCAAAAATGCGAAAATGCCTCTCGTTGTCTACAAACAATCGAAACGAACTCACGCCGTCCTCCCCGTCGCCCTAACAACAACCAACTCCCTAATCATAACCCTCATTTACCTCCAATTCCTCTACTTGGTCTCCTACATCGCCCGGCCTTTCTGCTCCTCCGCACAAGAGTTTCCTCCATTTAAATATCAAATCGAGCGAACAGAGAAACGAGTGATCGACCTCATCTTTAGCATAGTCCCCTTCTCAAACTACCGTTCACCAAACCCATCGACAATCCTCCAACACCAGCCACTGAGCCAACGGTCCAACTCGGGCGGCGCATATCCATCCACCTCACGACTCACAATCGATGGCGTCCCAAACATGCCCCAACCACCCTCAACAGCTTTCACAACTCCTCCAATCATGCCACAATGCTACCCCGAAACAGCAATAGAGCGCATGCCCTCGCGCCAATCTATAGACCCTAAGCTCGGAGTCGGGGCCCCAATCAACAAGCCCAGCGCAGTAGCGGACCGGTATGCGAAAACGGACGTTCCCATATACGAGATAGCAGTGAAGCGAATTTCACCCCCAAATCGCACGCGCGTGTCCGTACCGGGAATCACAGACAAAGGAAAGGGCACCAATCCTGTCCAAGCAAGCTCAACACCTGCACTCTTACTTGCGCAGCACTCGATTCACTCAGTCCATGAACACAAATTCGGCGCTAGCGTTGAAGAGCGCAGCGAGGACGGGAGTGAGCATTTATTGCCCCTGCATCAGGTGCACCATAACACTGAGATACTGGACCTTGCTACGCCTTCGGGTTCGATGACTCATATTCCTAATTTGGAATTACATGTTGGACGGAAGTCTCCCGTTGCGTCGCTGGGGTCGTTGAATTCGCTTGTTGGGCCGGTTGATCCTATATCGGCTTTGCAGTCCATGTCGTCTGGGAGTAGCGAGGAGGGTTCGGGGGTTCGAATGGATCGTGGGACGAAGTGTCATTCTACCGAGAGTTATCCTGGCAAGTTCCCTGTTAGTGAGGGAGTTGAGTTTAGTGGGCTTGCGACGGCAGAGTATGCTTTTCGGGAGAAGGGGACTACGACTGTGAGGCCTTTTTCTGATTATTGATGCATAGCTCTACAGTTTATTGGAAGACGGGTTATGGTTTGACTTTGGTTTTTTTGCTCCGATTCAACGTTTCATCCATATTCTTCCCCTCGGGTTCGTTTGGTGTTCGTCAATTTGAAATCCTGACCCCAGTCTAGAGATTTGGCAGTTGTTGAGAACTTATACTTAGCCAGTGACAGTGTTCATACTCTATTCCAGAATCAAGTTTCTACACAATGCGTTGTTTGATGAAAAGCTTGTATCATATGTGTCTTATAAATGGACTAATCTACTATTGACTTTTGGAGAACAAGATGAATATGTAGCACCGAATCATGAATTGGCACTGAAACCAACCACGCCAAGTATCTACACTCCCCACCAGAATGGTGATAGAAACAAGAATTATCCTCAAGAAATGCGCGAGGAGAGGGGCGTAGGAGAAGATACATCAGAACAGAATCAATACATGGCTGCCCCACCCATCATGAAGGTTATAGACATTGAAAAGAAACCCCGAATAAAAGCAGAATGAAATCTTGCACGCAAATGGTTCATAGATGGGAGAGGATGATTTTCAAAGTCACTCAATGGTAAGATATCAGGTAGGGCATGGTCGTTCACTGTCGTAATCACATGGAGTAAGAACAAAGGAAAGGGGGAAACGCAAAAAAGCAAAAATCAAAACTCGCTAGACACAAATACAACCTAGGGTATCTCAATGCGGTCTCAGTATTCATCTTCATAGTCGATCTGCATCGGACTGCCTCGGTAGCGGGTGCGCTTGATGTTACTGGGGCTGTATGGGCCGCCAGAGGTCAAGGGGCGAGGACCTGTTGGTTTGCGGGTAGGAGGGGAGCGGATGGCGGAGCCCTGTGGATATATTAGCTTTTGGTCTGCAATTTGTGAGGTTCTGGTTTGAACATACTCGTGAAGTAACACGATCGCCATAGGTAGTCGAAGCGTGGTCGTCTTCATCTTCGAGGACCTTGGGTGGTCGCTCGGGAATCAGAGGGCCCTCATCTTTGACCTTTGGAGGACGTGGTGGACCCGTCGCACGGGAGCTGTGCTCTGAATAGCCTGCATCGGAAATTGGGGACAGTCGGCTACCGGCGCTGAAACGGTTCTGGGCGGGCTGTGCGGCCGGCAGGCTGGGTTGGGATCCCCATCGCTCCGAGCTGGGCGAGCCGGGGGTGGCGTAAGTCTGGGCCTGGCTCTCCAAGGCAGACTGGAAGCGTCCAGTCGGTCCCTGTCGAGGCTGGGGGTGCTGGAGATCGAGACTTCCACGATGAGCTCGGTACTTGGGGGCTTCGGAAACTTGAGAGGGCACCAATGGCGATGGGGGCCGGTTCTCTTGCTCGTCTCCGTATGGGGAGCGGAGGCGATCATCACCCTCGGGATCATAATAATCAGCCTTCTGGTACGCATCTTGTGCGAGGTCGGATCCCGAGCGAGACAGGTTCTCAGAGTAGGGACGCTCCTTTCGTCCAGGCTGGATGCTGTTGCGGATGTTGTCACCCATGGAAGAGGCGGTAGTCTTGGACCAGCGGGAGAACTTGGGGAAGATCGACGAACTGCTTGACTTGTGCTTGCGGGCCTTTTCGGCTTTGTCGGTGGAAGCCTTGGGAGTGGTTTCATTGCTGCGCGTTCCCGAGGCCAGAGGCTTGCGAGGCGGCGTAGCAAGAGGCAAAGATCCAGCTCTTTCGTGGCGGGCAAAGTCCTGCACAGGAAGGTGTGCAGTCATGTAAGGATCGTCCTCATCAAGCTCGTCCTCATCCTCATCCTCTTCAGGGACAGTGCTGACGCGCGGGTCCGCATTTGCTTGCCGAGCTGGGCTCGACGTGTAGGGAGATCGGCTGCCCTGAGCCGCACCATTCTGGCCATTGTTGTCAAAGGCGTTCGCGTCGACACTCATCCGAGCCGTCGCACGGGGGCTGCCCATGCCTTGGCCTTCCCTAAGGGCTTCAACTTCGTCAAGCAGTTGTTCGAGCATACCTTCAATCTTAGACAAATCATTGCCTGACTTCAGACTCAATCCTTTGAGCGCACGCTTGAAAATGTTCTTTCGCTTAGACTGCAAGTCCTCATCATCCTCCATGTTCAATTGGCGGGTACGAGATGCACTTGGAGGCAGTGGTCGAGGACCACCAAGAACCTGATTGAGTCGGTCATGCTGCTTCTCGGTGGAATCAAGGAGTAACTCGTCTTGCTGGGCAATGAATTTCTTCATTTCGTCAAACGAAGTGCGCATCTCAGCAGCACTGCGGACCAGGGTGACCAACATTTCAGTATCCCGGGCATTGCGCTGGGCATCACGAACGGTGAGATGGTCCATGAGGGCAACAATATCCTTGGACTTGATTCTCTCGATGCCATGGCCAGTAGCACTGTCGTAAAGCGGCGAGCCAACTCCATGGGAATAACCACTAAAGTGACGCTGGTGACCAGTAGAAAGTTCATCCATCTCAGCGGGGGCACCAAAGGCATCCACAGCTCCGACACCTCGGCTTCCTTGCTTAGGAGTGCCAACACTTGGAGATACAGGGTTGGCAGCCGAGACATAGCCTTCATCTTTAGCTCCAGGCGGCGTGTCAAACAGCTGTTGGGCACGCTGATCAGGGTAATAATCATCACCACCGAAAATATTGCGGGCAGTCTCGTAATACTCTGCATCGAGACCACGAGGCTGAGCACCTTGGTCCTTGGCTCCTGCGGGGTTGGACTCGTAGTATGGGACCTGTCCAGCAGGCGGAGATCGCGAGTCATATGCCCATTGATCACCGTTTCCTTGAGCCAAGCCACCAATCGGGCCTTGGATGATAGACGGGTTGGTGTTGATTTCAGACTCGGATTCCTGGCTGCGTTGATCTGCTTCTAAAAGGGGGCTCTCAAGACCACGGTCAATACCACGAGCAGCTGCAGCCACCATACCAGCCTCTTCCAGGTCCTCAATCGACTGTGTCACGCTCTGTGGAGGCGACGTGACGCCCATTCGGCGCGTGAAAGAAGTTTCATCGGGACTGGATGCATCTTGACGTTGCTTGAGAGGACTTCCCCGGTATACCTCGGTGACGGGTTTCTCGGGGCTCCGGCTTCTCGATCGCGGGGCGAGATCAGTCTGTGAGCGACTGCCAGACTGGTACGACTGGGTCTCCAGGACCGAGGTCTCCAGTACTGAGGGATCCATCAAAGACGCAACATTTGATTCGATACCCATGGCTTGAACAAACTGCGGGTTGGCAGCGATAGCAGGTGTCACATGCTGGCCCTCCTTGATCTTGTCCATGAAATCAACTTCACTATCTTCTTGGCCATAAGAAAGCTTGGACTCTTCCTCATGACCGAAGATGTCATCCTCGGGGTAGACATGGCGTGATTGTTCATATCCAAGCTCAGGGCCATCTTCCTCATATTTGGAAAAGCCACTTTGGCTTCTGGGGCTGACTCCCTGGCGAGTAGATCGTGCAAGGTTGGTGCTAGGGGCAGATGACAATGATTCGATCGAAAGGCGGGGCTCGATGTCCTTTTGGGCTTCGGCATAGTACTTGTTCGGATATTGCTCGCCATGAGTCTCAGTGCGCTCGCTGGCTACGCTCTGAATGGGGCTGAGTTGCCGGCCAGTCTCATATGGTTCGATGTATGAATCACGAGTTTCTGGGTGGGCAGCGTCCAGCAAATTGGCAGCTGCAGCTGCAGCAATAGCCCAATTACCACCATCGCTTGCAGGTGATTGGCTTTGAGCATGAAGATCGCGGTCGGAAACACTGTGCATAGAAAGATCACGTTGCGATTGGTTGCCATGGCGCATGCCGAGTTCATATCGCGAGTCCAAGGGAGTTCGGGTAGGAGTATGTCCGGTTGGGGAGATGACTTGTCGCGGGGAACCACGAGATATTTCCGCTAGGGAGACTCTCTTGCGAGGGCCAGGACTCTCTGTTCGCTCCGAGAGCAGTGAAGCGCGGGTCATCTCGGAGTCGATTGCACTGTGCATGGGCATGGCGGGCACATTGTGTTTTTGGAAGACAAGCTCTGTCTCGTTGTAGTCTACACTTCTCTGGGAACCACTGGCCCTCCGTTCTTTCTTGCCGAGACTGGACTGGGAATCATGATGTCTAAGAGATGCCGATGTCAAAGCTGAGCCCACACGTGCCGCCGCATGAGCATCGCGAAGACCTTTACTTTTTTGCCTGCGGAGCTTGTCCTGTTCCGTCAGATCTGGTCGGTTGTACTTCACCCATCCAGCATCAGAGGTGTCACTGCTCTTGCTTGATTTACGCTCTTTGTTGCGGGGAGCGGACTCGCCAGCAAGAACTATGCCCTCATCTTTGCTATCCTTGTTGAGAACAACTTTGGGCTTCATCACATCAGGTGCACTTGCATGTTTTGAAAGGCGGCGACCCAGCTCGTCGCGAGAGCTGGTGGATGAATATGAAGTCGTCATGTCGCGCTCGCGCTCGAACTTGGACGTGTTGGACATGACCTTTTGGTCTTTCTTGAGCTCCTTAAGCTCCGGAAGAATCAATCGTCGGATCGCGTCTTCGACTGTCTCTAAGAGCTTTGGGTTGTTGATTGAAGTCTTTGAGGCGCCGGATCGCACAGAGTATGCGTCGGACTTGCGATTCGAAGAGACGTTGGAAGTACTCAGCAGACTGGATTCCGGACTGGGGATATATTCATCTTCGGCCCCATGTCGCCTCCGGCGCGACGAATGTTTAGTCGGTTCGGCCTCCAGATAATCCTTGCCCGTATTCCTGCTTCTGCCTTTGCTTTTGCTCTTTTTGCTGCTCGAAACATCATGGGAAGACTCGTTGAGCTTCTCAGCAACTCGATTCACAATCCGCTCGTGACTTAAGCTGCGACTGCGTTGTCGGGATGGAGTTTTCAGTAAATTTTTGCTTTCCCGTTTGGCACCGCGTTCAAGGCTTTGGCTGCGTTTCCGTCGGGGACCTGCTGATGAGGCACCTTCCAACATGCTGTCGGCCGGCATGGACGACACATCTGAGGTGGGCATGTAACGCGCATCGCGCGAAATTGCGGACATTTCACTACCCTGGTCGCGATTCATGAATTCGATTTCTACTGGCAGGTCTCGTTGACGTTGACCTTCCTCAGCGGAATTGCTTTCGCTTCCGCTGATTTCATCCAAATTCGATTCGGTGAGTTGCCGCGTTTTGGAAGATGGCGATGTGAGCGAGATGCGACGAGTATATGATGGCTTGCGACTAGAGCCGGATTCGGTGATCTGAATGTGATCCTTATCCTTGAATTTCCTGCTGCCCGAGGGGGTGACTCGTACTCGAACACTTGGTCGAGATACGATGCCACTGGAGCCCTTCCCACCCTCAAAATACTCGATGAGGAGGGAAGTTTGCGAGTCACGGTGTGAATGAGACAGCTTGTCGTCCCGGTCCCGATGGCGCCGGGTGGAAAGCGTGACAGGACTTCCGTCGTCCGGGATCGAGTACGACGTCTTGTCTGTGCGGCGAGAAATGTCAGTTGCCAGATCTGTGCCTGTGACGCTGCCGCCGGTAGTATCGACCAGGGATTCTGTAGGGGCGGGAAGGACGGGTCTGCGGGTGTTGACCCCCATTGCTGGAGACAGGCCTCTCTCTCTCTCTCTCTTTTGCTTTTTTTTTTAATCAAAAAAAAGAATTATTATTCCAGTCCGAAAATCGCATGCTACAAGAGAATGGATGCAAGCGAGACTGTTGAAAGGGGGCCAAATGGTGGTCACTTGTTGATGCTCCGGTTGACAACACAATAGTGGGGGGGTAAAGGGAGGAGATCGGAGATCGGGTACAGATGGGAAGGGTTTCAAGGGCCGAGGGAATTAATGTTGAGGAATTAAGAGCGTACCAGCGCAAGAGTCTCGTTGCAAAACGATGACAGAAATTCAACAGAGAAGTTGAAGGAGGAAAGGAGGAAAGGAAAACGGTGAGCGGTTGCTATGCGAGCTGAAGGTTGAACGAGTCCCTCTTCTCGCTGATCCCTCACATGAAAAGGGGATATGGAAATCCGATTGGATTGGGAAGGGAAAGAATGAGGAAGAGTTTCACGAAGGGATAAGAGCTGCCCAGGTGTGATCCCCGAGGAAATAAGGATGTGATCAGCCCAGCCTCTTGAAAAAAGAGAAGGCTGGTGTACACCCCAGGTTCCGATAAGCGGTCACCCCCATGCACCACAACAAACGAGAACCATGGATTGGGCTGCGGATCAGATCTGAGTTCCTTGGTTTATTTCATTCTAGATGTTCTTCCTCACTTCCGATTTTCAATTATATAGTGGCCTAAATGTAGGCGCCACATCATTCTTGTCCACGTTGACTACACCCGTCGATTCTTTTCTATGCCATTTCTACTAGGCTCCTACCAGTCCTTTATGCTAGGGTAAGACGGACAACTCTTAGAAACTCGATGTCACACAAGAACACGGGCCACAAAGTCGAACCGGTTCGACGGGGGAAAAAAGAGGTGATGGTCGCCCAGACGACATGACCCAGGGTGTGATGGAGCCGCGGTGATTGGCTCTCTCCACTGCCAACTCATCATTGTCATCACATACGATCTTCCCGAACAATTGGGCTCTTTTGGCAAGCATACGGGGTTTTCCCTCGAAAATAAATTTATCTTGATCACCGGAGTAAAAAAATCGAATAAAAATAGGAAGGCGACTTTGGTGTCCCAGACTAAACGACCCTAGTGCATTGCAAGGGGCTGCAAGTCACCAAAATTACTATCTGGACTACACCCACAGTAGTTTTGGTGACATACCTGCAGCTCCGTACATGATGCAATCAGAATCCTAGGCAAACTACTACAAGATCTGCCAATTGTGTTTATCTAGAATTGAAACTGAATGCCGACTTCCGTGCAATGGATTTATCCTTGGTACCTGAATAAGATGGATGCATCATTTGCTGTAGAGGGCTTGGACGCCCACGTGGATTCAAAGCTAGAATTGTTTCCAAATCCCCTTCCACATGGTCACAGGAGTCCCAGGTTATATTAGCACCAATGCAAGATAGATACGACAATGATGGGTTTCACGAATCAGGTCACAAATAAAGATTGAAATAGTATATCTACACAGTTTAACTCCACAATTCCCAAAATGATAAATGCAGGCGACCATGGACTTTTGGTAATTTCGGCATTCCAGTCATAGCTTAATCCTCGTGCTTCCGCTTGAACTTCGACCCCTTGGGCTGGCTGCCGTACGTGCGGCGACCCTGCTGCTCCTGTCTCTTATCACGGGTCATGCTAGCACCCAGCTGGATATCAATCCGTGGAGGAGCATTGAAACCAAAGCCCTTGGCGACCTTCACCAGGTCCAGCTTGTGCACATCGAACACGGAGCGAAGAGAATGAGAGGCGTACGCCTGGAGGTACGATCGGTATCCTTCCTTGGCAGACTGTGAAGAGAGGTGAGTACAGGATATCTTCAATATGTGGGAATTATGCTTACCTTATTGAGGTAGTAGTTAGAAGTAATCAGCTTTTCGAGCTGACTCTGGACATTGACAATCTTGGAGGACGGGAACTCAAACTCGACCACCGGCACACGAGCCTCCTTGAGGTGCTTAAGGAAGCCAACCTCGGATGGCTGCAGGAACATCAAGCTGCGGCCCTTACCGTTGGCACCACGAGCAGTTCGTCCGACACGGTGGATGTAGTCGCGGGGGTCATCTGGGGGATCAAACTGAATAATCCAGTCGACAGCGGGAATCTAAGAAAAAAAGGTCAGAAACGAGGTCACAGACTAATAGGTAGAGGAAACAAACATCGAGGCCACGAGCGGCAACGTCGGTACAGATCAGGGTACCCTGGGTGGCGTTGCAAAACTCGAAAAAGGTGTTTGTTCGCTTTTGCTGCTTCTGCTTTCCGTGCAGCTCAAGTACGGGCAGATCGATGTAGTTCAGAAGCTCAGCGTGGTACTTAACGCAATTACAAGAACTGAAAAAGACAATTATCTTCTTTTTCAGGTTGCGCTGAAGGTTTTGACCGTGTTAGTATAGAGTTATTATTGTTGGAAGCCAAACGGTTGGGGTTTGAATGGACTGGGGTTGATTTACCTTGAGGAACGAGAACAGGAGCAAGAAGCGCCGATCGGCCTCACAGATCACGTATCCTTGTTCCAGACCCTCCACAGTACTGTGCTCCTTGCGGTGATCAACGTTGATATACAATGGGCCAGGGCGCAGGGAAATTCGGGCCAAATCCTCGACCTTGGTGGTTTGGGTGGCGGAGAAAAGCATAGTTTGACGCTCTTCCGAGGGCAGGATCTTGATGATTTGGCGCATCTCGTCCTCGAAACCGACTTCGAGGATACGGTCGGCCTCGTCAATGACCAGAGTCTTCAAGTTCTTGAAAATGAAGCCTTGGGTGTTCTGGAGGTGATCAAGCAGACGACCAGGGGTGGCAATGAGCAGGTTAACACCCTTGGCAAGCTTGTCGGCTTCAGCACGACGGTTGGCACCGCCAATGACGATACCGTAGGTTTGAGAGTGGTGGGTCATCAGCTCACGAGCAACACCAAAGATCTGGAGGGCCAGTTCGCGAGTAGGAGAGATGACAAGAACACCGGTGCCGTTTCTGGGCTTGAAGCGCAAAGCGCTGAGCATCTCAATCGCGGGGATCAGGAAAGACAGAGTCTTGCCGGATCCAGTCTTCGCAGCACCCAGAACGTCGCGACCAGCGAGCAGAGGTGGGATTGTGCGCTGCTGGATCTCAGTCATAGTCTCGAAGCCCATGTCCTTAATTCCTTGCATGGTCTTCTCCGAGAGGTTCAGCTCAGTAAACTTCTGCAGCTGGCCCTCAGTCTGGGGAAGGCTGACTTCGCCCATGGTGGGAAGGTCCTCGACGTTGTCCTTCTCCTCGGCCTCATCTACCTCGTTGTCCTCCTCCTGCTCCTCGACTTCCTCGACTTCCTCGGCCTCGTCGTCGCTCTCGTCCTCGCTGGCGGAGTGGCTCACTTTGCGCTTCTTGGTCGTCTTCTCGGTCGTAGGCTTGGGGGAAGCAGCGGCCTTGATGGCCTTCTTGGTTGACTTGGTCTCGACAGGCTTTGGGACATCGTCACTGTCGGCGGTAGGCTTAGCAGCATGCTTTCTCTTGCGCTTCTTGGCGTCAATGGACTTGGTGGTGTCCACTGGGCCGGGCATCTTGTCGTTTTGGGCGAACCACAAGGTTTGCGATTCACTGAAGCAGAACGAAAGTGATTCACTTGAATCAAAAGATGTGTGATCCTTCGATTGGGGTGTTTTGATCTCCGGGGATGCGACCTACCGCTGCGGAAAACCATTCTGCTACTTTTTTTTTTCTGACCGGTGAGGCTCGGCAGAATCTCCACTAATCACGTGCTGATAGGAAGCATCTTAGTAACCATCCTATTCTTCGACTCGCTTTGTGAAGCTGTAATTCCACGTTGGGTAAGCTATGCTAGCAGCTGGCTTTCATGAATGCCCTGCCCAGCTGGTCAGTATTTGAGGGTGCAACGCCCAGCAAACGCCAAGTAAATACAAAGTCAACATGCATGTATGCACGGGTATATATACTCTTGGTCAAACACTCGGGTCAATGAAGGACGGCCGAAAGATATTTGCACTTTTAGAAATCTTTTACCGATCTCGCAGGGCAAAGCCTGGTCCAAATCTCAAAGCCCCGTGCGCCTGTTGGCTTTCTGGGAAACAAATAGCAACGATGGAAGAAAGTCCTGCAGAAAAAACCCCCGATTGATAGATAGCTTACCATGGATGACTTGCACATAATTAGTCAATGGTCACCAAGAGGCCGAAAAAAATAAAAACTGACAGCAGTGCAGCTCCAGCGCTCCAGCGCGTCTCCGAGGGATAATTTTTCAAATATACCGCCTAAGACCACTCTCCAACCTTGAGATGTTATTCCATAAAATAATGCTAGAGCACCGTATCTGTCAGTTTATACATCTCCACTGTCCTTTATACCACCACGTACTACGAGTTAAATCGTAATCGTGCAACACCCTGAATAATAGAGTACTGCTGTAGAACATGACATCGGCTTCTAGGGTACCTGTCTATCAAGTCAAAGGTATTTGCAGTAAGTTACACTTACTACAGTTACTCCACCGGGACAGGCTGCCTTGCTAATGCATGTCCACATGGGTTGTTTTCAGGGGGGCAAATTCCCGTATTAGTATTCGTTGTTTCTTCCACAAGTTAGTCACTTGGAGCTTTAGTCTACCCGGTCGTATGATTCACAATTTTGACAGAGTGGGAATCATGTATCTTGCCAAGGGCTGGGCTCGTCCGCAGTACGTACTAGGTAGACTCGGCAACCTTGGCGGAGCACGGGAATTTCTTGGAGTTTACAAATGTTTTGCTGTGCTTATGCAGGAGAATCCGCAGCATTATTTCGCTTTCGTGCTGCCTAGCGTAGACCCGTAATTCATTCGACACTATGGAGTCGACATATTTCTTAGCTGCTACATACGATCCACCCAGGCGGCAAGCCCAATTGTTCGAAGCATATATAGTCTGTTTTTGATCGTCAAAGGACTAGTCAAGGTAGCTGTTGTATCATTTAAATTCCAGTTGCCTATGGAGATGAACATGCAATTTTATAGGAAGCTGTGTTGAATCGGTGGCTGCGACGAGTGGGGTATACAGACAGAGATTAGGACCACTCGGATGCCGTAGCGCCCTCAAACCCTGACCCCCAAAATAGTGGTGGCGCCGTGACGGGTCTTGTTATCGAGACAGCATGGATGGAACACTGTTTCTCACGGTCGCAAAACATGTATCTTAGGTCGTACACAAAAAGCACGTATAAGCGACGTCATGTATACATATTGGGATATGACGATCATTTGATCTTTGATAGTGATGTCAGGAATGGCAGGTCGCGTGGATCTAGGTGCCTTGAAATGGCGACCTTCATTGGCAAACGGAAGCTCGGAGCACGTGGACCTGGATCTCGGACACTAATGTAGGATTGACAGTTAGATGTGCAGCGAATATGGAGTACATCTGAAACACGATGGGCAGGATTGTCATGGGGAAAAAACTGAGGCTGTGCATCAAGCCCACGCCACGGCATTCACTTGGCTGTGATCTTTTCGTTGGTCTATGCCATAGACTAGAGGAACTATTTAAATTAATTTAGTGATTTAGGATTTATGGATCAGTCTTATTTCGGGTGGGGATCGGCCCCCTGAGAGCCAGATGACCTAACGACCATTGTGTCCCGCAGTATGCCCTCCAGGGCTTTTAATACAAACATGGTATGAAGAAAATGATACGTAATTTTGACATATCTATTCATTGCTTGTGTAGATAGATAAAAAAGGCCGGGCTCGAATTCCGGTTATCCCATACATAAGCCCTTGTTGACCTTTAACCCCCTTACTCCTAATCAGGGGGACTCAAGGAATACAAGAAAAATAGTTCAGCTTTGGCGCGCCAATGTGTGCCCAGCCTCGGCATACGCTAGTTACCATACGAGCGATTACAATTCATCAGCTGCAGGTACTTGGATATGCTATGGCCCACTTACTATTTTAGTTGCGCCTCTGTCAACTCCACAACTGGGGAACAGTTCCTTTGGTTCGTGGGATGAAATAATCTGCCTTCTGCAGCACTGCAGCATTTAGGGTATTAGGAGACCCACTCACCTCCGCCACGATCCATCTACCGCTTGCAGCCAAGAAATTCCCCTTAAAGACGCGTGTGCAGGGAAATAAAAGAGAATCTGGCGGTGATTATGCCAGTAGAAGAGAAGAGTAATGATTGAATTGTATGAATCATTGAACAAGAAGAATATAGTGAAGTAGGGATGTTGATGAAACTTACACTTACATCAGTGATCGACCAGGGAAGGCCTAGTTCCCGTCAGAAAAGGGACTGGAACCACCCGCCATAACATAAGCCATACCATGGTTACGGTAAATTACCCCCTTTGAGTGGTCCAACAAGCGCCCAGGGCTCCCCTGACCATACAATACCACATTCCTCCATTCCAGGTGACCCGCATTGTGTTTCTGGGCAAAAAGGCAACTCACCCTGCTCGTCCTCTCCCTTCGAGAATCTCTCAGAGGACTGCAAACCTGTCTTTCCCCTCTTCTTCATCGTTCGACTTCAATAATCTCTGGGCCATACTGTGTATGCTGCCAATTCCACTCGCTCTTGACCTCCAGTTTACGTTCTCCACTTTTCCCGATTTAACCTACTTCTGCGACTCCACGCACCTCGTTGAACATTCGTCGTCGACTTCACTTCTCTTAACTAGGTGCCTTTGCTCTGTATTTGCATACTACACAGTCGCATGCGACTTAGGATATTAGTCCGCCGACCTTCCTTCAACTCACTCACCTGACAATCGCTTTCTCAAGCTGTTCCGTTGATTCATTCGGCAACAATCAAAGATACGATTGGAAAGACGGATCCACCACACCTCTAGCTGCTTTCTACGACAAAGGATTGTGTGGTCGTATTGGCGACATTCGAGATCGCATCGGTCCCACCACATAATAAAAAATTAACCGCCGAGAACTCCGCCGCTTGGGGATTTTCCGCATCCGGCGGCTGGCAACGTGGTACTCTGCAGCACCGCTTCAACTGTCGCTCGTCATATTATCTCTTCTCTCTCTCCTTCTCGATATCGTTGGACTCGAAATTACTTCTCAAACTTAGTTTCAGTGTTCGCCAGAATGAGGTTGATATCGTTACTCACGTGCTTAGTCGCATTTGTGGCGCCGGCGTTTGCAGTCAACTATCTCGAATCTAATTCACTCAACTTGTGCATGGAAAGCAGCAACTTCACAGCCACTTATTTCCATGTCATCTTCTACCCAAACAACAATTCTCTTCAGATCGGTTTCGATGGCGTGTCGTATATCTCCGGCAAGGTCGTGGCAGAACTAACTCTGACGGCCTATGGTTATAAGGCTTATTCGAACACCCTCGACCCCTGTTCTATTTCTGGAATGGGCATGTGTCCTATGGCACCCGGTCCCATTGACTTAGAGTCTGTTTCGCTCACTCTCCCAAATGACACCGCTTCGAATATCCCGGGTATCGCTTACACTGTTCCGGATCTCGATGCGGACGTCCAGATTGTGATCAAGAGGAAAGATACTGGCGAGAAGATTGCTTGTGTGTCAGCGTCGCTTTCAAATGGCAAGACTGTCTACCAAGTTGGAGTTTCTTGGGTGACTGCAATCATTTCAGGCTTGGGTCTTACAGCATCTGCCATCACCTCCGGACTGGGTCACTCTAACACCGCCGCTCATGTTGCGGCAAATGCTCTGTCTTTGTTCAGTTTCATGCAGTCTCAAGCAATCATTGGTATGACATCGGTGCACATGCCACCAATCGTGGAATCATGGACTCAGGACTTCCAGTGGAGCATGGGTATCATTCACGTCGGGTTTCTACAGACCATCTGTACCTGGTATCAACGCTCCACTGGTGGCACTCCTTCAACTGTTCTCTCGACACTGAGCCAAACCTCAGTTGAGGTGCTGAAGAAGCGTGATTATGTCATAGACCCTGTACGCAATCTGATGAAGAGAGGACTCCATATGCTCGGAAAACGAGACACCAGCCAAAAGGTTCAAGTCGTGCGGGGTATCGATCGTGTTGGATTCCGTGCAGGCATTGAAGAAACCAATATCTTTTTGACCGGTCTTATTTTCTTCGTCTTCTTCGTTTTTGTCGTCATCGTCATCATTGCTGCGTTCAAGGGTGTCTGCGAGTTACTCGTCAAGCACGGCAAGATGAAGGGTGACACATTCCAGGACTTCCGCAACGGATGGAAGGTTGTTACTCGAGGTATTCTATTTCGTCTGACCCTGATTGGTTTCCCCCAAATGTGCATTCTTTGCCTTTGGGAATTCACTCAGCGTGACTCACCGGCTGAGGTCGTTCTGGCTGTGGTGATGCTCTTATCGCTACTCATTGCGCTAGGATGGGCAGCTCAGAAGGTCATTCGTCTGGCCAGGCGCTCGGTCAGTATGCACAAGAACCCGGCATATATCTTATATTCCGATCCTGCGTGTCTGAACAAATGGGGCTTCCTTTATGTGCAATACCGAGCTACAGCATACTATTTCGTCGTTCCCTATCTTTTCTATGTCCTAATTAAGGGCATGTTCATCGGATTGAGTCAGTCTGCTCCTGTTGTCCAGACGGTGGCTTTGGTGGTCATTGAAGCTGCTATGCTGGTTGCTGCGTGTGTTATTCGGCCATGGATGGATAAGAAGACCAACATTTACAACATTTCAATTGCGGTCGTCAACTTCATCAACGTGATCTTCCTGCTAGTCTTCTCGAATGTCTTCAACCCACCAGGCCTGATGGTCGGTGTGATGGGTGTGGTCTTCTTCGTATACAACGCTGTCTTTGCCTTGGTCCTCCTCATTCTTGTCTTGATTGCTTCGGTCTACGCCGTTCTGTCCAAGAACCCCGATACCCGATACCAACCAATGCGCGATGACCGGGGTTCATTCATCAAGTCGCAGACCCAGCTTACAACTGAATTGGATGCGTTGGGTGCTACTGCTCGAGGCGACATGAAGTCTCAATCATACCAGAACAACCCCTTCGATGAGGATACGATCTCCGTCTCCAGTGGTCGCGGCAATGGTAGTGCTAGTGGCAGTGGCAGTGGCAGTGGCAACGGATATCAAACCCCGAATGCAGTCAATGCCCCTCACGGCGCTTCTCAACAGCAGCGATCACCCGTTGATCCATCAGTACCGCTGATTCCCAGCGATGCCTCAGGTCGCCGGGGCGCTCCTCCGGGTTACGATCAGCTTGGGCGCGCATCACCATCACCCGCAGTGCGGAACTATGACAACATGCCCGTGGGGCAATCCGCATTGGCCCCCAACTATAGGAACCAAAATAGCTCCAGTCCGTGGCAACGAGGAGCTGGTTACGAGCACTAAGCACTCGTCTCAGATTTTCCATAATTTCCTGATATGAAGACATGTGATGTTTTTTTTAGCGTGGGGGCAGTGATGGTCTATGAACCTTTTCCATCCGTCATTCTTGGGATCCGGTATTTTCTTTTCACTTTCCTTTCTTTGCTCAGCCTTGCCGATTCCCTTCCAGAGCACTTGCAGTTTTTGTTCCACCACTAGAATAACCCAGATGATGTGATACCTACTTCTCTTCAGACTTCTCCTTACCCTCCTTCATCTCTTCTCGTCGACCTCGACCAAAATCATCTTCTTTTCTCCTTGCCTACTCCCCCCTGAGAATTCCTTCATTCGTGGTCAACAAGTATTTCTCTTTATCAATTTTTGTACTCTGGTTTTCTGGCTGTTAATTACGGTGTTCTGATGCATTTTGGGGTACGGGGGTTGGACCGGATTTCTTGTGATCCTTCAAATATAATTTCTCTCTCAGTGCTTCCTTTCAAAGTAAAAGACTGCAACAGTCCAGGTAGTTGTACCTAGTAGAGCACCTACCTAGAGGTATCAAGTTATTCCCACCTGGTCAGCCCTGGAGAGCCTTGTTTACCTTACAAAACTAGAGTGTCTAATCTCACACGATGGACCAGAAGGTTGTAAGATTGGATAAAATCAGTGATTAGTTTAGAAAGGCCACTGACTCAAATATATACTTTACAGCCTTTCCGATATAGGCGTCAGAGGAGAAGTCTTGGAAAACATGATATTGAGTATTGAGAGATCCACAGAAAACCCAAACCAAACGCTATAATACAACGCCGGGGAAGAGAAACACCCTCTAGGAGAATTTTGTTTTCCAGCGACAATGAAAGTTTTCTGTCTCAGGACGAAAAATGAACATCCAACTCGTGCGGAAGACGTAGTGATCATGACTATGAGATATCAAATAAAGAGAGGGAAGAAAAGCAGAGAACACCTCAAAACAACCCATTCAATCGAAAGAAAACCAATTTACCATTTTTCATCCATTCCGGGAGGAGGCCCACCTCCAGGAGGCATGGGGTATCCCTCTGATCCACGCGGACCGGAAGGAATCGGCGAATTCGACATACCTGGCATCGGCGGGATGGGAGGGAAACCGCCTCCGGGTAACGGCATGGGGAAGTTAGCAGGGAAGCCACCGGGAGGCGGAGGGAGGTTTCCTGCGCCCGGAGGCATGTTAGGGAGTCCGCCTGGGGGAGGGAAGCCTCCTGCTGGTGGGGTTCCTGTAGCACCAGGGAATGGTGGTGGGAAAGGAAGACCGTGGGCACCTGGAGCTGTTCATGGAGAAGGGAATTGATTAGCTGCTGCGCCGAAAGGAGGCCCGGGGTATGAGAGGGCATCTCCTGGCTGGTTGGACATACGAGGCGGCATTCCTGGGGCGCCGGGAGCTCCTGGAGGAGGAATTCCAAAGGGAAGAGGAGGGCCTTGACCAGGTCGACCTGTTATGACAAGATGTGTCAGTTTATGTAGGACCTATGCTTAATAAGGGCGCCTTCGTACCTGGGAAGCCGAATGGTGGGGGGAATGCTCCTGGCACCATAGCCGGATTGGGGAGGGGCTGGCCTTCAGCGGCGTAGGAGGAGGTGATAGAGTCGATAACTGATTGAGCCTTCTCCTGGCCGATCTCTACAGGCGATTGTCAGCATGGCTCATACTTGTTCGAGAGGTGATCTCCAGGTGACCTACGCTGATAGTACTCCACAACGTTCCTCAAGTGGTTACGACCGGAGTTATGCGCCTTGCGCACACTCATGGAGTCGTGCGTAAGGTAAACATCGCAGTAATCGCCTATAGTCAATTCACAGTCAGCACCATGGCCTTTCGAATCGCGTTATCGTGGTGGTATTTGATATCAGTAGTTGGGATCGTCGTCTCCGCACACGGTAAGGGCAAGGGAAGGTATTTGATCTTAGGCTGACTTGGAGTAAGAACCTACAGAAGAGTAGATAGGAGGTCAGTATGGATAGCAAGATCAAGCAAGGCTGAAGGGGACTTATATTTCGGCATCTTGGCAGCTTCCTTTGCGCGTTCTCAACTGCTGTTGCGCGCGAGGAAAATTCCCGTTCAGGGTGCGGAGGAGCTCAGCGGGAATATCACAGGTCGATGTGCGGTGGGTAAATGGTTGAAAGGCGAGTTCTCAGACACTACCCTGGCGATAGGTCACTGATAAGGAATCAATGAGACTGAAGTGATCAATTTGGAGGTCGTCTCCCAATTCGGATGGTGAAGGTGAGGGCGGTGAAAGTGGCAAAATCTACATCCTTATCGCGCTTGGCGTTATACGGTTCGAGCGTGATACTTCAAAGGGAAATTTATACTTACAAAGACATGGTCGATTGGAGGATCGAACCTGGAATGAAAAGCCATTTCTATTGGCTCATCGAGCTGTACAGAATAAGTTCAATATTGATATTCTACCGTATGTACTGGAATGTTATTTGACCAATCTATAATGTCTGGAGCTAAACTAAAGACTACACTTCCTACTATGCCGAATATTTTTGACTTCCTAAGATTGTTTTGATATCATTTATCGTCTTCAAATACTTGAAGTTCATTACTTTTCTATCAGACAACGAATGGCCAAGGAGCCCAGTTTCGATAATATCAAGATTGAGAATAAAGAACTATCCCCGCTGCAATTAATTGTATAATTAGACAACCTCACTTTTCGAGAACTGTAGACATGATATAAGAGGTAAGGTAGTTCTTGTAAGACAAGACAAACAGTCACCGACTTAGTGAAAAATTCACGAAAATCAGGACTATTTAAAGAAGTTTGATGGCGGATCGCCTTCTAGGTCAAAATGATCGACGGTTGCCTGATGTGATCTCGATACTTCGCAGACCTAGCTCTTGCTACCTTCGTCTTTCAAATAAAGCTTATCCGCATCTATCTTTGCTGATACCAACTGATCCAACGGGTGGAATTGTCCATGCTTGATGCCGTTTCAACAATGATCATTCAGCTCAATTGAATATTGATGCAGTGTGAGCCTGATAGCCATGACCCACGACCAGGGTGGCAAGCTTCTTAGTTGCCCAGTAGTGTGATGTTGCACCAATAGAATAGCGCGATTAAAATTAGAATAGGATTATAACATATGTCCGCGAACCAAATCAACTCATCCGTAGATCTTTGTCCATACAGTACGTTGCGAAACCGGTGCAACCGCCTGCACTCTTCGAGTGACTCTCCTGGCTCACCGCCAGGAGACACTGGGATACTTTAGGAATAGCCCCAGAGTATCAATGTTCCTGTACCAGTCTCGATACTATCATTTACTGTCATTAAATACAGCGCCGTGTTTCGTAACAGTATTAGCGACCAGACGGAAACCGCGAATAGACGCCATCAGTAATCTGCCTTTCACCCGATCCCGAGGACATCGTTGGTTAATGTACACCTTCCTTGCATTAACATCCGTTCGACGAGCAGGGTTTTGATTCCGTGGTTGAACATGCAGATAGAAGTGCATAGGATGAACAATCTCCGGACCGTATCCACTACCAGATTGAGTGGAGGTTTAAATTGAACAATCGAGTTGTGGTCAGGAATATAAAACAGGACCTAACTCAACCGCCTAGATCCTACTGGGAACAGATAAAAGAGGACGCTTGTAGGATTCTACGACGGAAGGCAGCCCGTGGCCGACGGGTGAGACTGGATGATACTAACATAGTGTTATCGGTGACCTCTCAACGGGACATTAACAATCACTTTGAAGGTACTAGTGTCGATTGGACAGTGGCGGAGAAACAGCTACTAGCGTGGGCCTATCTATTCCGTCGTGGCAAGGAGACCGGCTTCAGATATCGATCAACTATATAGAGGACAGCGGGCCTCTTCCTTGCAGAACAGACAAAAGAGGAAAATCATCGGTGACCACACGGATGCTTGCTGACCGAGACGCTCAGATCGACGCGGAGCAGGTCTCCGGCCAACATTCCGTCTGGCGTGATGTGTATCGTCTTATGCGTGGTCCCGGGCCTCCATGTCGTCACGAAGGACAATATTGCTGGCAAATTCCGGAAGGAAAAAGGCACCATAGATCGCGAACACACCATCTGAGTCGTAGTGAATGATGAGTTGATCCCTTCGATGCATACATACCTTGGTATATAGTGCCGTATACTGGGTATAGATTCAATTAGGGACCTGGAGATGTGGCAGAGTTAGGGCTCAGTGCAGCAACAGTATCTGCAGGTGGGATCCAAGAAAGTCACCAGGAAGATAGGGAGTGAAGTCGCTGTGATTTAGCAAGGCCCTAATTTCGAGGAAAGACAGAGCCACCATGGGGCGTCATGATTAGCCCCGGGTGATAGATTTCAGGTCAACCCGAACATTGGATATTCTCTTTAGCGGGATTTGATTGAAACCTTCTTCAGGCCGGGTCCTCGTTACATAGCTGAGACAAGTCGACTGTCATCTATATAGCACAGGAAGACCAAGCGCCGTGTCTTGATTTTCTCGGTGATTGTCACTCTAACAGGGTCGATCGTTATAGCCACGCCTAGCTATGACACCGTAGTTTCGTCACTAGAACAACCCCATATAGTACTATAATTCGTCTTTTTTCCATAATAGCCGCTGTCTCTGGTCCCATGCCTGCTGGTATAATAAACCACATTGAGCAGCGCCCTCGGCCGCCAGATACCAGTCTCGTAGCCGTCCTCCTATGATCTCAACATCACCAAGAGCATGTTCAAGGCTCTGCTTCATTAATGATCCGTCAAACCCACTCGTCAAAATAAACGCTTTATCAATTTTGGTAGGGATCATGTCATCCCGAATATCTCCGGTAGGATTGTCTACACAAATGTTAGTTAACAATTTTATCCAGACGGCCCACTAGCAACGTACTCGCAGCAACGAGATAGTTATGAACATTCTGCGCAACGCTTTGAATATATCTCATCTCTACTGCTTCGACATCAACCCATGACAGCACAGCGGTGGCGTCGGGGTCCTTCAGATGCAGAGGGTATTCGTGATGGTGATGGTCCTGGTGGTCCTCGGCCCCCAGCACTTCGCGATCAATGTTATCTCGTATCAGCACACGCGCCTTCCGGACTTCTTCCCGCAAAGCGGCCTTGGATCCACCAAGCGAAAGCCAAGTCTGTAGGATTTCCGATCGTTCAATGGCCGACTGGGTTATATCCCGATCGAGACCGGCACTTCCCCAGGGGTCCATGGGGAGGCGCCCATTTCGGGCCATTGGCCGGGGACTCGCATTGAGACTTTGCAGGTCCAGATAATATTGTCCTAGGTCCAGAATAAGATATTTCCCGTCCGCCTCTCGTGGAGTCCCATTGCTGCTATATGTTGATACGGCCATCCGGCTCATGGGCTCCATCAAAGGCGTGATGCCAACCTTCCGGCTCGCCTCGAGGAACAAATCCACCAGGGTTTGGTTGAAAAAGTCCGGGAGGGCGATGACCGCCGATTGCATATCAATGTTGTGCTTGGTGCGTGCCTCTTCCTGCAACCGCGTGAGGATATCGACAAACGCATCCTTCACATCATTCAGCGTGAACTCCCCTAGTTCCGACCTCTTGGCGCTGCGAAGCCGAGCCGTGATGCCATGCCAAGCACTGCAGACGCACTGCTGTACCCAAGACAGGTTCGCTGTGTCATGGCTACAACAGGTCAAGGACGATACGAGCCTTGCAAACAGCTTTACCACAGCATTGGAAATGCCGGAGGTCCCTTCGTTCTTCCGGCCATATAGGGCGTCGAGCGTGCCGTCGCTCCATGATTCTAGTCGCAGCCTGAATAGATAGATGCTGAAGGGATCACCTAGCTCAGGTTTGATACAGGCTGGCAACGTCACATTATCACTGCTATACGCATGTGCGACAGTTCTAGGATTCTGGTCAATAGTCACCACAAGGCGGGCAGGGGTGGCGGCTTCATCAAAGCGATTTTCGAGACGCACATCATATCAGGCCCGATATCAATGCCGATGGCCTGAGGGCGGGCCGCAAAGATTGCGTCTACAAGGGATATAACGAACCCCCCGCAAAGAACCCATCGCAGCAAACACACCATGTGGGATTGATTGGTATACCACACAGGTCAAGCAAGGGTTTCAGGCAAGGCGGAGGGAGTTATGATTTCCGTGTTAGTCTAAAAAATGCCAAGGGACATTCGGCGCTACTTCACATCCAGTGACACACCACCAATGAAGTGATGAGTTTCCAATTAAAGTGAAATGAAGCCCCACCTCAGCTTCGCCTCTGGGTGATGGCGGTGGATGGACATTGGAGGTATCAGATGTATTGATTTACAAGTGAATACATGACTGAAATTGCTGTTTAACCTACCTACGAAAGAATACATACGCAACTCCTGGAAGAACTCCAAATACAGACTGGTGTGTTTCGGCACAAGCGGCAGAAAAGCTAATCGGAGAGTGGATCAGTTGCACCGGTTTCGCGACGTACTGTATCTATTTTCAATCAATATCCCTCATACAGAAGCCGGAATTTTGAAGGTGAAAGAAACTTGTCCTTGTCGCACATTTGTCACATCTGTGGTCCAGCCTTCTCATGAAATTGCGCCATCGAAACCAGCTCACGACATCGAATGGCGGTACAATTTACATAATATGCCTCATCAAAAACGCAACCGGCATCATATACCAGCGAAATCTTGCGTCATCGTGGCAGTTTGCCGGTCGTGCATACCCGACTACCCCAACAGTACAGTAAGAGTAGTGACCGTCCCGGTCGAGACCTTTGCGCACCGGTAATGATGTGTCATGGACAGGCGCTATTATCTAATAGCACGAATGGCTGTGGAACGCCGAGAAAGGTTGGACTACAACCCTTTTTGCACTGTCGTGCATTGTATTCCGTGTGTCATCGTACATTACTAGTGGGAGATCTGGTTCTGGTAGAAAAGGGGCGGGGGGGGGGGGGGGGGGCAGGTGTTTCCGAATCATGCCTTCTCCACGATGCTACCCTGTCAATTTAATTTAGTTGGAGAAAGGGGGCGGTCATGTGTGCGTGTAATTGATTGTCTCAGTCTAAGAACAGGAATAGAGCTTTGGAATTCGCTAGACTTACCCCGGAATTCGGCAAAGAACTGTTGCAACCCATGGATGGATGTAATAAAATAGGCACCTTCACGCGACGAGTACTCAACAAACCGGCTGAACGGGGGCGAAAGGTAATTTCCTCGGCAGTCCGAGCCAGCAATCGCAACGCGGGGTTCCCGAGGCCCAGGCACAAGCGGTAGTGCAGGAGACCAACTAATTAGAGTAATGCCCGCAGCACATGGGAGGGTTCGTTCCTCTCCAAATGCAGCGGGAAAGTAAGGACCACGGGATCTGGCTGTATGCTGCAAGCAGAGCGGTCCCATGGTCTGAATCAGCAAGTTCCTCATACCCGGAGTCTGGGGAAACGAAATTTGAAAATCTGGGGAAAATGCGGCCAAGGCGCACAGGCCCAATCTGGATTCTGATTTGCCATAATCACCGGACTCGGATCCTTGGGCCAGTTAGGGCACATGAGCGGGAAAAGTTTTTTATTCTCTGCTGTCGATCCACTTGGTTTCGTCATTTTTTTTTTTTCTTCTTTTTTTCTATTTTTCTATTTTTCTTTTTTTGCTCCCGTTATTTCCTTGTTTGTCTGGGGAACGCTTTGCCTCTTTTGGATGGTTCCTGGTATGGTAAAACTACTGAAATTCAAGTTCGGAGCATGACAGTCTAGTAAGGGGCGAGAAAGGGGCATTGCCTCTGTGGCGTCGGTCATGCTTTGATATGTATTTTCTCAGCACTTGGGCAAAACCCATAGTCGATCAATGTTGAAGGTGTGGGCATGAATTGCGTGAATTGTTGGTGAGGATCTCAGGTACCATGTGGGTTAGTGTGAGGCCCTAGACCGGATCGACAGAACTAGAGGGAGTAATTATCCCGCACATGGAGTCATCGTGCTGGGATCAGCGGGCCCCTGAAAATTTGAATTGTATAGACTTTACGTGGTTTCTTTGTGTATAGCAATCGAATTACTACAAATTCTTGCGCAAATATATGAGAACAAAAATAGAACAAGAAGGGACAAAACTACACATTTGGACTAATCGCAAATGCCTCATTGCTTAGATGGTGGCACAGCAGTATCAAACCTCTATACGTATACCGGACTATGAATATGTCCTATTATAGAAGTCATTCGGGCCGGGATGATGCAATGTTTGAACCAGTCAGTGCCTTGGGACTGTCACACGGGGCAATGGCGACACCTGGCCCTGAGTCAACGTAAAGCGAGAGATCCGAACCAGACCACGAGGTGCGGTGAACGTATTGTTTCCAAATTGTGGAGAGAATGAGGTTTTTTTTCTTTGGTTAGATTCCTCTTTGGGAGTTTTCATTACCCCCAGAAAACCGCCGCTCATCCCTGTTTTTAGACGCCGCGGGTGCTGATTGGCGCCAATGGTGGTTTCTGTTACGTGTGAGGGACTATTATTGGTCTTGGGGACCCAGTCAGATGATCCAGGCCAGGGACGGTGTGTTAAAGCAGCAGGTGAGGGTGAGTGGAGAAGAGAAAAACTTTTAATCCAATAACATCCGGTCATCTGGTCACAGGGCTCGTTGCTGCAGCACCGAGGCGGATGAGTCAGACCCACTACTAGCCCAGATTGAGTGAATACAACTTGCCGCTCTAACATGGCGATGACGCTACAGAAACAGAAAATTCAAAAATCCACCAAATTACTCCACACAATTAAACGCCCCACTTCCACGCACCTTGTGACCCGTGGACATCGTGGATGCAAATGACTCTATGCCCCCAACTTGCTAATTACTACATAAGGCTCTGATCCCGTCATGTCCGGTTCCATGAATTGCAGACTTCTTCAATATCGTGAACTTCCCCATATGGCCGTGACATCCTCATAGCTCTTGCAGCTTTTACTCTATACACATCTTTAATAATGACTTCAAATTACCGCGTCGTTGAGCCTCACCCTTCGGTGCCTCACTCCACTCGTCCAGCTGTTTTCACTGGCCGCGGAGGCTCCGGAAATGTGGTGAGCCTCAAGAACACCAAGACTACCGAGTCGCGTTCCGCAACTGGTCCGGCTTCGTTAACCCGCCTTGACTCGCGCTCGCCTATGACCTTCACCTCTGGCCGTGGTGGTGCCGGCAACGTCCACGCCAGCTCTGAGCGCGCCATCTTCAGCTTCGACGAGGAGCTTGAGCGCGACCTTCGCCGCGCCGCCCCCGTCTACCACGTCGGTCGTGGTGGCGCCGGCAACATGATCTGCCGCGGCGACGACTCCAGCAGCAACTACAGCCTCAGCCGCAAGTACTCTTCTGCCAGCACTGCTACCAACAGCAGCACCGGGTCCGTGGCCGACCGCGCTCGCGACATGGCCCGCCGTGGCCTGGAGAAGGGATGGGGCAAGCTCAAGGGCACCGCATAGATGAACACTCATCAGCTCTTCATGATATTACGACCCCATTACGACAAAACACCAAAAGTTATTCTGTTTTCTTGCTTTCGCCGCCTTCTCTTTATCTCGCCTTAATCTCGGGCTCCGACCTTGACTATGGAAAGAAACCTACGGGCTGTTGATTCGATCTCGCAATTTAAGCGATCTACACCTTCCGTCGATTCTGATTCCTGATGCTACTCCGTCGCCGATACCCACTTGCTGCGACTACTCGCATTGTTCTCAAAGAAATCCTCACTCCAATTATCATGGGAACGGCGTTTCTTTGTTGGGTTCGATCATTCGTGGTCCTCAATACATGCATTGCGCCGTGTCTTCAAAGATCGGTCTATTTTCTTCAACCTTATCAACCTATTTCCTAGGATGGCGTCTTATGGGGCTTATTTCGAACTTCAACTTATCGAATGTCTCGTCGCATCCATTTGGAGTCCTGTAATTTTTTTTTTTTGTGGCCTGTGTCTTCGTCTCCTTTATCTCTTTTATTCAGATTCAGATTCCCCCTATCGCGACTCTTGGCTACTACTTCCTAGCCCAGGGCCTAACAATGGAAATATACGCTATCCTTGGCGGTATTCAGACACTCCAAATCTTTTTTTAAATTTCTTTTCGTAATTTTTTTTTCTGTCTCAATTTTCAATTTTTCTTGTAGTGGATTCGTAGCTGAGACGTGATTCTTTGGGGTTCGGTGGAGACTAGCCGATGGCGACATAGTGGCGTGGGTCGTACCTGTAACGTGGTAGCCGTGTTTAGGCGATGGCTACCGATGGCTTTCTTTGAAATTTTCATTGTCTTAGTTCAGCTGTCTAGAAGAATCCTTATTACATCAATTTTGCCTTAGATTGTATTTTCCATGTTTTTACTTGTTTTTTTTTTTTAATTTCATTTTGTTATTTCGTGGTTGCTTGGTTCGTACCTGATCTAGAGTGGATCTTTTACATTAGTATTCGATATCAGATTTAGAAGACCATAAGCGCAATTTTTGGGATCGAGGTTAGCTAGCATCCATATGATTACTCCAGATTTATCGTCGAGTTCATCAAGCACGTTATCAAAGTAGGTCTTGTATTCGTCCCGGCCATTGAGCCCCTGTTTGGCATTGCCTTTGGGAGAGGCATTCAGCTGCTCTATAGACCTCGATTCTTTCAACAGTGAGAATGAGTTGGGAATAAGAAGACAGTATTCTCAACTTCTTGATCAGTCAGGCTGGGAAACCTAAGAGACATAACCAAATGAAAGGGAGCAGCCATGATGATCTCGATGGAAGGAGGGAGCGAAATCCAGGGGGGTAAGCATAACGATAATGAAGAGAATGATAATGTGGAAGATTAAAATTTCCAGAAGTGTCAGGCCTACGATGGTGGAGAGAAAGAGAATACGGAAGACACTGATTCTCAAGAATGTCAGAATAACGACGACGAAGAGGCAGAGATCTTGGAAGAAGCTCCTTTTGAAGTCTTGTCTATGGAGGAAATCATGCTATTAGAGGCTTTATCAGTAGGCTTCAAACAATGATGATGACGATGAGACCGGGTAGAGTGTTGTTAATTGCTCATGACAAATTGAGAATAAGTGACCAATGTGACGATTGGCGGCCTTTTACTGTAGCAGATATGGGAGATGCCGAGATGGAAGATACCAACCGTGTTTATGAGGGTGATATCAATAAGAGTCACAGAATCTCTAGCTAGATACTTCGCTGAATGCTACCATGTTGATTTGTTATCTTCGTATCTAAGCGTAACATAGTATCAAATTTCTTATTCTAATCTCAACCTCTGAAGTACCAGCTAAGCGTATGGCATTACCATGTCTAAGCTATTCGAACTCTCGAACCTTGAAACTATGATAACCAGAGCAAGATATCTCCTCCCAAATGAAGTACTCTGTCTACACCTCTAACTATAATATTTAAATTTAAGTTATCAATGACTGAAGAACGACAGTCCCTGTACCGCCTTAACAGGATCTTGGTCAGGTGATCTCGGATTGTTCCGAACTTGCCCGGCACGGCCCAGCCCGTGGACAAACGGTTCGGGACGGTTCGTTCCCCATGCACAATTAATGCAATCCTACTCGAATGAAAATAGTTGACTTATACTGTTTCACCTTTGTTGTACTAACCTGTTATTACCAGGCTTCCTACTTATCAACATGTAGTCTCCTACTGAAAAGCCATTAGCAGCATATTACTTCTCCAGTTCTTCTCTAAGCACTTAGGTAAGAAGGTAGATAGAAAGGCTATACATTCATCTAGGCTTACCCCGACTTCGGTAGAATAAGGGAGTGCCTTTTCCTCTCTATCTCCCGAGCGAGTCGGTAGTGTATCCCCTATTGTGTATGTACAGAAAAATATGAAGGATTTGATTCGATACAACGGACCGGCCCTTCGCCATTGCCCTATCAGGACTACATCGGATTCCTAGCTTTTTAGTATTGGGCCAAATATTTGAAAGATTTCTAAAGATCTATTTGCATTTAGATGCCCGTAGTGGATCATTATTCAGCACACATGTAACCCTCTTTCCCCATCCGGCAGTGGAGCAGAACACTTAATCTGGCTCGTCATACGCTATGACCCAGGGCTCTACAATATCAGGCCGTCCGAAGCCAGGAAAGTCACTGACATGATCATTTAGAAGACATGTAACACTCTTTCCACATCCGGCAATGGAGCAGAGTATAAGATCAGTACTCAAGGGCAAAGGAACGATTTTACACCTTTACGGCTCAAAGCCCAAGCAAATATGGAGGACTACCGTGCAGCATCTCTCTTCCAACCTTCAAACCTGGCCAAGGCCTTGGAGGACACTATGGACTCGTCGTCCGGGAGACCTTCGCATTTAATGGGCTCCATTCTCTCAATTCCTCACACCATATCGGCTCGCACCTTGGCAGTCCTAGGCTATGACTTTGTCATGATCGACGCACAGCATACGTTAGTTCCTCTTCTCTTACTTGAATGACCGTAATCCAATATTAGGTCTAATTGATATGAACTGTGTCGGCCGGGCAGACCGATTGAAGCTGAGAATCTCGTTCGCCTAATACAAACCGTCAGCCTCGCTAGTGGAGGAAGAACCGTTCCCATCTGCCGAGTACCGTCTGCTCAATCACATCTACTAACCTATGCTCTGGACGCCGGTAGGTCTGGTCTGTGACCATCAGATTTTGATCCAAATCACTCAGTAATCCTTGGGAACAGGAGCTGGGGGTATAATTTTTCCGCACATTGATACACCGGAGCAAGCCGTCGAAGCTGTCAGCAAGTGCCGGTATGCATATTCGGATGGAGACCGGTCGCTTGCACCAGCGGTATTAGTTCCTGGAGTTACGGATGTGGCACCGGCGGAGTCCTCTCATGAACGTGTCGCAGACAACAATATCGCGGTGATCATCCAGATAGAGAGCCCTGTAAGTCCGATATTCCCTCCTATGAAATCGTACAATAGACTGAGGACATTGTCTTTCAGCTTGCTGTCGCAAATGCAGAATCCATAGCAACAGTCTCTGGTGTGAACGCCCTAATGTTAGGCGCTGGCGACCTTCGAGTTGCCATGCGCTGTCCTTCACGCCGAATGGGTGACCCTGAAAACCCCGAGATAGTAGATGCAATTGATCGGTTGGTGATGGTGTCACGGCGGTATCGGAAGCCTTTGGCGGTGGTATCGTGGAAGGTATCTGGCGCGACGAACACATGGCTGAACGACTTTCAGCTATTGATGGTCACATCTGACTACTTCAGTGTGGTGAAGGGGCAAAAGGACGATTTAGCGCGCATGAAGGAGGCTTTGGCGGGAATGGCAAGCTTCAAAAATTGATCATGAATCTATTGTCTCGTCAAGAGATGTCTAAACCTATGGAACGTTGCGCCCCCATTCAATACTTTGTATTCCCTTTTCTCTGATATTGTACCCATACAGGCAATGTTTTTGGCCTTCAGGCTTTTTCTTTTGTAGGCAAAAGAGTTAACGTCTGTTGTTTAATATTCTATTCAAGTCTATCTAGTTGCGTTCATCTGAGCCTCCTTTAGCTTCTTCTCTTCCCGTTCGCTAAACCGATCTCCAAAAAGATCCATATGCGGTCGCATCAGAATAGTATATTTGACAAATTCCTCCATGCAATCCACCAACCGATCTCGATTTCCACTAGGCATGAGTCGCTGGTCCCCTGGCTGACCCTCATCCGGGAACTGTGTATACGCCTTCGGGATTGATGATTGATTCGGGATAGTAAACATGCGCATCCACCGACCGAGTATACGCAAAGAGTTGACGGCGTTGAAGGATTGAGATCCACCACACACCTGAGCAATAGCTAGTGTTCGACCCTGGGTGGGACGGACACTCCCCGTGCTCAAAGGGATCCAATCGATTTGGTTTTTGAAGACTGCGGTCTAGCATTGGACAAAAAGCACGAGTAAGTAGGTTATTGCTGGAGTGTTGAGTTAAGGTGAGGCATCATACAAGATTACCGTGTTGCTCTGGCGAGACCCAGACATGCCCGTTGCTCCAGGCGCTGAGTTTACGGAGTTCCTGTACTTTCGGGTGGTCTATTTCACGATCATTCTTCACTGGCAGACCTTCAGGATCAAAGACCCGCACGTCACAACCGAGTCGAAAAAGGATGCGAGATGCTTCGAATGCGACTAGTCGTGAATAAGATCTGCTTCTGAGACTACCATAAAGTACCAAAACTTTAAGTCTCTCTTTCGTGTTTTGTAGATCATGCTCAGCCATGTTGAGAGCGGTGGCCAGGTCCAAGTTATTGACCCAGTCTTCGGTGGCATTGACATCATTGTCGAGAATAAATGGTCGGTACTTCTGGCGGGTGCTTGCATCATCTTCAATCGAGGACAATGCTAGAGATCGATAGATGACATCGTTTTGGCGCATGTCGGAAATCCCTTGCTGTGGGATAGAGGAAGACATGCGTTTGGGGAATATCGGTTGCAACGCAAATGGTCCCCGCGAAACAATCGGCCTCGATGCCGAAGACAATTCTTGCAGATATCGAAAAAGCATTGACTCGAGGGAGAAAAAGAAACCAGAGAAATTACAGGCAGCTAATAAAAAGTTTTAGATATTACATGTGGATGAAGTATGTCACTGGCGAACGCTGATTGGTCAAACTGGATTTGTAAGGGGGCTTCTTTAAGTTAGTTAAGTAACTACCCACTATTATTTAGTAAGTCTACACTGCAGCTAGATTACTATTCCCCGGCCTAACAAAGAAAATTTGACGCTGTCGGTTAGGACCAGGTAATAAATAGTTAGTGTCTGGGGAGTAATGTATTCTCGAAACTAATTGTGACTTTGATTGACTTGAAAACTTCTTTCAAAAGCTCTGCAGAGCTCGAATTCTGTTTACCTCCGCTAGCTTTGCTTGCCACGTATCTGCAAGGAACTCGAACGCGTGAGGAGCTCCTGGATAGACGTGGAATTCAGTTTCGACACCGGCTTGAGCAAGCCTCATTACATAAACCATATCCTCATCACGAAAGAGGTCGTACATGCCAACATCACAATATGTGCTTGGAAGGCCAGCCAGGCTCTCTGCCCGACTCGCCGCTGCATACGCTGAGACATTATCACCTGCCATATTATGGCCCAGCAATGCCCCCCAGCCTGTACGGTTGTCCGCAGTACTCCATGTGAGATGGGGTTCGAGTAGGGGGTTGGGCTCGACATTTCTATCATCCAGCATTGGATAGATAAGGATCTGCTTCGCTAATGGTGGGTATAACTTCCTCTCTCTTGCTGCCAGTGCCACACTCGCCGCAAGTCCACCTCCAGCACTCTGGCCCATAACTGCGATTCGCCGGGGATCGATGGAGAGGTCGGCAGCATGGTTATTGAGCCATAGCAAAGACGTGTAGCAGTCCTCAAATGGTACCGGATGTGGATATTCCGGTGCCAGCCGGTAATCAACCGAGAAGATATCCAATCCTGTGGTAGCCACATATGCTTTCACTCCATTTTCAAGAAGATCAACACTTCCCAAGATCATTCCCCCTCCGTGGAAGTGAAGAACTGCAGGCTTTAGTGTATCTTCTGCAGTATCGGACTCTTTGCGGTAATGGTGTATGGCCACCTGATGACCATCCGATGCGGCGGCATGGTAGACTTTCAAGGAAATGTTCGCAAAGTTCGCAACATTAAGAGCCTTCATAGCTTTGAATTGGGCTTCCATCATCTCGCGAAGGCCGTGAGCATCTCCAACGGCGAGATTCCCTCCAAGGCCTATCATATCTCGCAAGTTGGAAATTGGAAAGACATCATTATCCGCAAGATGTGCCATGGCTATACACTGGTTGTCAAATCCAGGAACAGAGAACCCCAAATTGAAAAGAGGACAACAATCTTAAGGAGAAATATTTTGTGGAAGTGGTGTCACCTTGAGGATTCTTGCGGATTTCCTTACTAGCGCCAATTACGATTATGCTTTTAGTGCCTATAGATTATGCACGTAATTCGGTAGATCGATAGATCGTGAATCGCGGTTCCGAGGTCTATGGGGTCGGCCGCTTGCCGGTTGCATTAAGGTACTCGGGCTAACTTCGGTTCTGTCGTTTCCCACATAGTTTCCAACACAGCCTGGGTCTCAAGCTGTCTGAAAGAAATGCTCAAGAATACCTAGTCTTACTTTTTATTCCGCCAAAATCCAGTTTCTGGCCACATTTGCGATCGGTCATCCGACAGCAATTTCCACTCCATATGGCTGCTTGGCCCAAAAGTCGATCCACTGGACCGGTGGGATCCGGTCGGATCAATTGTCTAAGTTTTTGGTCGCCGGGATTTGATCTTACGCCACCCCACGATGGGGTACGGTTCACACCTTGGCTTTGAAATTTGGATAGAATCTTTGCCAAGAATTATCCATCGGATATCCAGAAAATATGCGCCTGCACCCTGCCTGAATTGGCTCGATTTATGTCTAATTTCGCCTAGCGGTAGAACCTAGTCAGAAACCAGGCAGTTGCATATCTTCTGACGGATAATGGATAATGGACATGTGGAACTCTGCCGTGATTAAGCCACGGTTATCTCCGACCTGAGTAAATACCAGAGCTTGGGCCGGAAATTGCGGGGTAATTAAGCAACTTCCACGCCCTCAAGAGCACCAAGAGAAATGTTGAAGAGTCACCCCGGTTAACTTGCAAGTAGATTTTGCCAAAATTCTTTCCTGGACAGGTACAAATAATGTTGAATGCTTCTGTCTCCGACGGGAAAACTTGGGTATACTCAAATCAATCCATGGCACCCTCAACCGTGCACATCGGGCTTAATGGCAAATATTTTGAAAGAGCCTTGACAAGAGATATCCCATTAGCGCTGCGTCAATGATAGTTGCTTTGTAGATCGATCCACTCACCAGTCCAGAAATTAAAATCTACATCAGGTGATTTTTCTATCCGCGAGGCGCTTGTGCTAGATTCAATCAAATCACAACAGGAGCCAGTAGGAGCCAATCCATTGTCTTCTTGCCTTTTCCATATTTCCTTGTAAAGGTTGAGATCGCCATGGGTGTCCAATATCAACAAATCTATAAGGAAGTAAGTGAATAATCAAAGTGAAGGGGTTTTTAGAAGCAGCATTAGTACCTCGAAACCCTGCTTCTTTCAGATATCTTTCATAATCGCAAATCTGGCTTGCACCAGCGATGCATCCGACATACAAGGAGAGGTCCTTTTTGATATCCATCGGAAGCTCCCGTTTTGCTAGTATGTCACTGATTGCAACCCTACCTCCCGGCTTCAGCAACCGGAACATCTCCTGAAAGACAAGAATCTTTTCGACTTCAGGCACCAGGTTCACCACGCAGTTACTGATGATGCAATCAGCAGTGGAAGCTGGTAGCGGTATAGAAGTAATGAATGCTTCGATGAAGGATGCGTTGGAGACGCCGGCTTTTCTTGCGTTCCGACGTGCTAATTCTAGCATATCCTGCTACCATTAACTGCCAGAATACTCAACTCAGTAGGGAATATTCAGCGTACCTTGGTCATGTCAACACCTATGGCCTTTCCTTCCGCTCCAACCTTCTTAGCGGCTAGTAAAACGTCAATGCCTCCACCACTACCTAAATCAATTACAACCTCGCCCTGCGCATTGATATTAGACTCGGCACCAAGGAGTAAACCATTGACATCCCCTACCTCTCTTATGCTTGCCATTGCCAGTGGGTTCCCACAGCTGACACCTAGGTTCGCAGACTCTGGAATAGAACGCAAATCCTCCAGATCATACCCAAAGGCCTTTGCGACTTTGCGTTCATAATCTCCTTGTTCGCGAGAGTCATCGATCTGGCTCGCAACTCCTGCATAGCGGTCTTGCACAGAGCGATATGTGTCTTTCGGATTCATTTCGTTGACTGTTATGGCTCGACAGGGCAGATATGAAGTGGCCTTGCTGGTAATTAGCGGTGAAGTAGTGCGGAGAAGATGGGAAGATAACCTTGGATTGTTGCACAGCTGGGAAAAAAGAAGGTGGTGGGAAAAGAGGACGGGGATGGGATAGAGTTGCGGACCACAAAAAGTTGGTTGGGAGTCATTAGATTCAAATATTCGCGAGGCACGGACAGAGACTTTGTGGCAATAATCTACTTTGTCCTTCATGTGAGGGGTGGTTGATAGTTCGCTCTGATTGGGTAATTCATTGCTGGTATGTCACCGTTAACCTTGGAAGCTTATTTGTCACTTAATGACACGTTTGTCTCAGTCATCCAGGACACCAGAAAATGATGGTAGTTTAGATTTAGGATTAGATAAAGCGAGCTTACCAGTAATATATAAGACCAATAGGTTGAGATCTATCCTCACTGCTTATTGGTCATGGTTTGCTTCAAGCTGAAATATTGATAAGAAGAGGGTTCCTGAAATAGGTTTATTCTACCAGTAGTATAGCTATGCACGTAGGGCTAAAATTGATCATTAAATGTATTTATGACTGCTGAAATGCTTTGCAGTGGCTCTAGAGTCTTCCAATCCGGCCCATTAATTCCAATGAGATATGCAGTGATCAACAAATGGAAAAGTCCAAAAAGCCCCCGAAGCTGCGAATATGAACATTTCTTTTCACTTTTGTTTCAATCCTTCCAACCAGCTCGTTTGGCGATAAATTTGACAACATAGACAAGGCCAAGCAGCACAGGAACCTCAATTAAAGGCCCGACAGTAGAGGCTAGCGCTTGATTGCTGTCAGCACCAAAAGTTGCAACAGCAACGGCAATGGCAAGCTCAAAATTATTGCTGGCAGCAGTGAAGCTCTGAGTAGCAGCTAACTTATAACCAAATCCAAGCTTGTAGGTCACCAGCAGAGTAACGAAGAAGACAATGATGAAATAAACAATAAGAGGAGCGGCAACTCGTATCACAGATATAATCTGATGAACCACCTGGCGGCCCTGAGAAGCGAAAAGCACAAGAATCGTGAAAAGGAGCCCAATGAGTGACCATGGGCCGGCCCACTTCAAGAAAACCTGGTCGTACCAACGTGGACTGGCGATCTTCCGTAGGGTAATGCGAGTGACGATTGCAGCGCCTAGTGGGATGCCGAGAAACACTGCCACGCTTTTAGCAGCTGTAGCATAGGAGAGTGTGACATGGCTACCCGAGTTGCCAATGATATTGATGAACAAAATGGCCAAGGGGGCGAAGAGCACCATCTGCAGCAGTGAGTTTATCGCAACGAGAATAGCGCAGTATTCACTATCACCGCCGGCCAGGCTGGTCCATATAAGTACCTATTGGCAATAAGAAGTTAGTATTATTCGGGTATAGCCCAGGAAAAGAGGAAGTTACCATAGCGATGCATCTGGCTAGTCCGACTAGAATTAACCCTTCTCGCAGTTCTGGTTCATCTGGTAGGAAAGCCCACGCCAGTCCTAGCTATATTATTGTCAGTAAATTCTATCGTACCTAGTCAAAGAGTCTTACCATTAAGAGGGGTGCAATAATCCAATTCACAATGATGCTAAATGCAATCTGGACCCAGATACCACGTTGTCGTAGGATATGGTGCAAAGATTCGTATCGCACTTTGCATAGAATGGGGTACATCATAACCAGAAGACCAATCGCTTGCGCTGGTTAGCCGGGACTCAGCGACTTTGATAATTCATGGGTAGGTACCGATCGGAATAGAAACCCCAACAAACTTCCCCTTCTGCAGCGCGGGTCCTGTATTTTCCACGAAATTTCCCAGTATGATCCCGATGGCCATTGCAAGGAAGATCCATAAGGCTAGGAAACGATCTAACCAGCCAAGGCTTTTGAAAGCCGAATGCTTCTCAGTGACCACTTCGGAATCGTTAGTCCTTTGTTTTTCGACATCATCGGCTGTAGGACTTGACGATAGCTTGTCCGATGTTGGGTTGTGAAGTTGTGTTTCCTCGGGAACAGTTGTTTGATGATTTGTGGCGATCATATTTGACACTAATGTCGAGTATAAAGGGGGAAATTCTATACAGAAGCTTGTTTCTTGATAGATCAATTGAATTGAAATTGAAAAGCAGACTTGGAGACTTGCAAGGAGTCTGCTGCACATAGAGTGGGAAAGTGGCCAATCACGCCCATAAGTGGAAAAAACCCCCCAAAGCTGACCAATCAGCAACGAGCAGTGACATGCTCAACGCTGGTGTTCCACACATGGACTATATCAACAGATATCCAATACTCGAACACTGGAACGTTGGTTTTAGTCCGGTATCGTATTTGCGGTCTCTTTTAAATTCAACTATCATATCCTCTTGTACTTACCAACATCGCGACGAACGAACGAGACAAAAATGATTCCAGCAGCACCTGCATGCCTTCCTTGGCACGCAGCCTACCCTGCCCCAAGGACTGTTGCAAGTTCGATATCCCGCCTCGAACTACTTGGATGGATGAAGGAAGGCAAGAAGGTCGGAAAAGACTATATTCTAATTGATTTACGTCGCACAGACTTTGAGGTATGACCAAAATTTCTACAATTCTTATCTGTCATTCTCACCAAGTGTATTGTGCATAGGGCGGTACCATTCGAGGTTCATTGAATCTTCCTGCACAGAGTCTGTATCCTACCATTCCGACTTTATATTCTGTTTTTTCGCAAGCCAGAGTCTCCAAAGTCATATGGTACTGTGGTTAGTGCGATTCGTTTCCTCCATCAAAGGAGGTCAACTAACAAATAGAATGCAGGCTCTTCTCGAGGTCGTGGAACACGTGCGGCTGGCTGGTTTGCGGGATATCTGGAAGAACAGAAAGATGGGGGAATGGAAAGTCTCGTCCTCGAGGGGGGCATTAAGGGTTGGGCAGCAGCCGGCGAAGATTATACTCGGCTGATGGATGAATACGATGAATCGAAATGGACGGAGTAGGTGTTCAGAAACATCAGCTGGTCCAGGGATATCGAGATGGTTTCTTAAATTTCAAAAGGGCAATTAATTTACAACGACGAGATTCACGTAGGGCCACTTGTTACAACACAAGTCTGTAGCGCCCATTGTGATCATCCAACATAAACAAGACTCCAGCAAACGAAGAAACTTTATTTGCACATATTGATATGAGCAGAAGAAGTCAAGTATGATGTCACATATGGGCGAGAGATCTAGGGGATGTGAATTGGGGGATGGGTATCAAAAGTCGCAGATACTATGCACGACTCAGCAAGATTCCAGGCGATCGCTGATCACCTGCTATGCGCGACCCTCTTTGAAACCAAGATTGCTGCACAGCAGTTATCGATCTGGAGACAGATTCCCTCTTTCTTGCTGAGGGTATCGGGATGTAGATGTTGTCTTGCCAACTTTGCAAGAGCCAGGCGCCTGGTAGGTAAAGGGAGCGACTCGTCTATGCGAATCGCTTGAAGATAATCTCAGGGTCCTCATGCCATTCATCCGCACTCACCCACATCTGTAGACGGGATTTGGTTAGCTTGTATCCCACATATCGGAGCTATAATCCTCCATACCTTTCTAAATGTGCTAAGACCAGCCAGAATGCTACCACCAATCCATGTGGTGTACTTGCGCTCTGCGGGCGCTGAAATTCGGATCTTCATATCTTCAACGGCAAGTCGCTTAATCTCACGCATAAGACGGTCCGGGAAGTTCTTGCACAGTGTTGATCCACCAGAAAGCACAATGTTGAGGTATAGTGACTTGCGCAAGTCCAAGTCTGTCCGGCTAATAGCATCCTGAACGATTTGGTGTACACCGGGGTATTCGAGGCCAATTAGTTCGGGATCGAAGAGGATTTCAGGGGCACGGTAGCGTTCTTGACCGATCTATAGAAAGATGACATATCAGTACAAGTCCCATCGAGAAAACAATACGGGGCATGTCTACTCACCTTAATCTTGTGTCCATCCGGCAGGGCATAGTCAATTGCCTTAGCATCCGACTTGTGATAGCTGTTCATCCACTCCTTTTCCTCGCGCTTCGGGTCCAGCGACACGTAGCAAACCTTCTCCTTAATCATCCGTACAACCTCTTTTTCAGCACTGGTGTGCAAGACATGACCGGATTTCCGAAGGAGTAATTGCAGCTGCTCTGTGACATCGCGACCAGCGACATCGATTCTGCGGATACTATTGGGGATGGCGAAACCTTCGAACACGGGCACCGCATGGGAGACACCATCTCCGGAGTCCAGAACGACACCGGTTGTGCGCCCAGACGCGTAAAGAGAAAGCACAGCCTGAATGGACATGTACAAAGCTGGAACGTTGAATGCCTCAAACATCAGTTGGGCGGCGGTATCGCGGTTGGCGCGCGGGTTCAGCGGAGGTTCGGTGAGCAGCACGGGGTGCTCCTCAGGCAGAGTTTTGAGCTCGTTCTCATAGACATAATGCCAGATAGACTCCATATCTTCCCAATTTGTGACAATTCCGTGTTCGAGCGGATACCGGATCTTCAACAGACCGCGGAGATCCTGTGCGCGCTGACCGATGAACGAGTCGCCTTCGAGGCCGCCGGCCATGACCCGCGGGTGTTTGGGACGACCGACGAATGAGGGGAAATAACATGATGGGATCTCCTCTCCTGCAAAGCCAGCTCGGATGGTGCCACTGCCATTGTCAATGACAATTGGCACGTTGTGTAGGGTAGCCTCAGCCATTGCGGGGGGTTGGGTGGTAGACGGGGAATTCGGGGGTTGAGGCGCGAGAGTTATGAGACGGCCCCACGGCCTATGATCGACAACTCAGAGGGATCAAGAGCAATGTCCAAGACAAGAGGACATCAATGATTGTAAGAGTTGTCAACTGGGGTTCACCTCGTCGAGGGGGTTAGGATGTTTTCGCGTCGGGGAGTTGTCAACAAGAAGCTTGGGCCAATGATGGCGCTGCAGACACATCCACTCGGATCTTGAGAACCTACCATGATTTAGTTCAAACTAAAAAATAACACCATCAATCCATATACCGTATACTATTTCACTAGTATATTTCCAAATCTAGAAAAGACAATTGATTGGAAATACCATAGATCTGTTAATTGCATTCGGGATTGTTTCAATCCTACATTTAAGCTTACTTTAGTGACAATTTGGGTGATTCCATTATACCAACCTTTTGACAATAAAGTGAATTTGTACTTTTTGCATGATTGAAAGAAAATAAATCAAACTACCAGTCGTTTGCCTGGTCTTCTGGAGATTCATGTCCGGCATAGTACAACTTCAGACAAGACTCATGAGCAACGCCTGCAGACCAACGAACGCCTAGCTAAATACAAATATTTTCAGGCGGGGAGCAACTTGTACCACATAGTGAAGACACCAAACTCCAAGCCCAATCTCAGATTAGGTCATAGGGAAATCTAAAGATATGTACACCACCCCCATTGTATACGCAGAATGTGATGAATGCCTAATCCACATATGAGAGTTGGTCATGCAAGGCAGACAACACATCTTCCTTGCTCTCGCTCTTCATGGGAGAGAACCTCTTTACACGTTGTTCAGTGGCTTTGTCGATGGCCGATACAACATCCCTGCTGCATGGTTAACAAAAAAATGAATGGTCTTAGTACATCTGCAGAAGGTTCTCACTCTGCCCGGGCCATAACGCCATATCCAAGGGATTCCATTTGAATAGCCAGATCTTCCTGATGGTTATCGGCCAGTTTTGGGTTTGGTACAATGATAAGCGGTAGACCGCAGCGCAGGCCCTCAAGGATTGATCCGGTACCTAAGCTGCGTCAATCTCTATGCCATGAACGGTCCCCCCACAATCAACAAGATACAGCCAGAGGTTAATCACTTACCAGCATGGGTGATCATCAGACCAAGCTCCTGGTGCTGGTGAGGCTTACCATCCGGCTTTTTCTCCATGGCCAGGCCCATATGGTAACCCAGATTCTTGTCGAAGTCAAACCCAATTACGTCGATGCCATGGAATAATCCGTCGCCTGGCTGATGACCAGCCAAGTACGAGTCAAATTGATGACGTCCATGAGCTCCATATTGGATGTAGAGATGTGTGAAGTTCTTCTCAGCAAGCGTCTTAAAGAACTGCTCATTGGCGACTGCGGCCACGAGCTCAGGAAAAGCCGCCGTGGCCCCTACAGTCACGAGACAGACTTTCCTGACCATGACTGAAGGAGGAGAAAAAAGAGCGGTAGGTTAGAGAGATATAACAAGGACGTCACTTTGGGAACAGGCTGGGACTGATAAAGCTGTCTGAATGTCAAAACATTGTTGCATCATTCACAACTTATCGGCTTATCGGTTCCAGGCTTATCGATATCGATAACGCCAGCGCATCACGTGCTTGTAATTTCCTATCTCGAACTAGCATTTATATCACGTGATTCAAACCCGGCAAGGTTTAGCGTGAAGCGGACTTGGAGATGGAAAACATCGACAAGAAGATAGCCGTCCAGCCTCCTGTCTACACTCGCCACAATGGCTTCAGCTACACGGTCATTGGGACGGTCTTCTCGGCTCCTGTCCCAACGGGGCTCAGGATGGATCTCTACTCGCCAATTCTCGGTTTCCCCATACAGATTTGTCTCCGAAGACCCGGTTCCTCCTCCTCCGCCGAAAGACTTGCAACCCGCTGACTTGCCGCCAATGCCCGAGTACTCCCCTGACCTTCTTTCCAAGGAAGCCCGCTCTATGTATGATATGATGTCTCCGGAAGAGCGCGCGGCTTTCGACGCCGAGAACCGCCGCATTGTTGCCGACTTCAACGATGTTTCCAAGCGTACCGCGGTGTTTGCGGAGCTCGAGAAGATGTCAAACCAGATCGACAGGGAGGAGGACATGCGATTCGAGGATATCCGAACCAAGTCCCGTGGCTTTTGGGCCGAGGATGAAGACGACGAGTTGGCCCTTGTTGAAGACGGTGACGAGGAAATCAACGACGATGAAATTACCTCCATGGCCCATGCCTCTATGGAGGTGCACCGTGAGATGAGAGAGTACGCTCGCATTGCGGCCTGGGATATGCCAATGCTTAGCAGTATGATTGATCTTTTTATACTTCGTAGCCGTGCGAAGTTTGCTAATTGTTCCGACAGAACTCGCAAGCCCCTTCACCTTGCCCCCCCAAAATCACATTCTCCGCTTCCGTTACACTACCTACATGGGTGAACAGCACCCCGCCGAACCGAAGGTCGTCGTGGAGCTTGCCTCTAAGGACCTGACACCCAAGCACTTGACCGAAGCCCAGCGCCAAACGTTCCTCAAGCTGGTCGGCACCCGCTACAACCCTCAGACCGATATTGTGCGCATGTCATCCGAACAATTCGGCTCACGCGCGCAGAACAAGCGTTACCTTGCGGATCTCGTAAACTCCCTCATTAAAGAGGCCAAGACCGGTGATTCCTTTGCCGATATCCCTCTTGACCTTCGTCATCACAAGCCAAAGATCCGCCCCCAGTTCCCTGACTCCTGGAAAATGACCGACGAGCGCCGAAGACAGCTCGCTGCTCGACGTGAGGAGCGCTACAATGCCGAGAAGCAGCGTGAGGCTATTGTGGATGGTAACCAGATCGTTGGACATGCTGTCCTTTCCCTTCCTGAATTCAACCCCGCGCTGAAGGCTAAGGCTACGGCAGAGCGGGAGCGTGTTGCTGTTCACGTTGGGAGTCGTGCAAAGAAGCCGGTCCGTCGGTGAGGTGTCGACAGGCACTGTACATTTCTTTGTGTGATCTCTTTCTCTGGTGTGTTGGTTGGATAAACCCATTCGCGAGGCGCGGGCGCATATTTCTCGAAGTCCTATCAGGCTTCATGTTTTCTAGATGTACTATAGCCATTTTGTTCAAATTTATTGGTGTCTCGCTGCCACTTCATTCTGTAGACTGAGTTGTTGATCTCTAGTAACCGTAGCCCTATGAACCGCTCAATTGGGGCCGAGTGTAATATCTCTACCAATTAAACAATTACAATTTACGATCTACAATGGAGAGAGACTTTTTGAATATTTTTTTAAAAAAAACGATGTGACAGCAAAGACAGGAGGAAATTAGTCGAAAAAGCAGAGATGCCATTGGTAGGTGTCTCGACGCAATCTCGATCTCAACATCACGCAGTCCGTAGCACTAAACCCCGGTGAACTTAATCACTCTCCGCAAAGGAGGCCGGCCGCCGCAGAGAGCTCTCAGAACAAGTCCATGGCTCAAACAGGCAGAGGAGGCCGAAGTAGGCAGAGGAAGTGGAAGAAGGCAGAGAGGGAGTGGAAGCTGACACCAAATATGAAAATAAATCCACTGAAAATAGGAAACAAGAGCAGGAAACTCGGTCACAAAGCTTCGGGTCCCAGTTGGGTCCCAAGCCACATTTAAATGCAGCCAACAATGTGCCGGTGAAAGATGTGAGGAAAAAAATAGGAAAATGCAAAGGGAAAAAAACAGAAAGAACAAAAGGAAATGGGAAAGCCCGCAAAGAGGAGACAGAGGAAATAGAGAACAAAAGAAAATGGAAAATCACCATGATCACAACAGTCGCTCGTAAATCGCTGTCAAATCGTTGATAACATTGAGAAGAGATGGCAGAATCACCATGAAAGTCGTTCATAAATCGCTTTTGAAATCATGAAACCATAGGCTGAAATATTGAGAAGGATCCTTGCTGAAACAATCCCCATGCGATACTGGTGAAAGCCGGCCAATACCCAAAAGGTTGTCAAGTTGTTGCAGTAGGATGTCATGATGGTATATCATAAAGGAAAACATAAAGAAATACCACCATGAATCCGAAAAGAAGGATCAAAAGAGAAACACATAAGATGGACCAGAGATTGTAAACACACGAGGGCTTGAATAGAAGCAGAAACGTCCGGCCATATCGTGGCATTGTATGTTCAATCGGCAAAAAGCCAGTTCGAACACGACGTCTTCAGTCGGAATTACTTGTTGACATGGCCGTACATGAAATTTTGGCCAAATGTGTACATGGCAGGCAGAGCAGCCGGAGCCGGAGTGACATCCTTGGTGTCGATGTCGATAAGTGTGCCCATCTTGGGGCACTGGATCTGTGGAGGCAGCTTAACATCCTCGCCAATGGGTCCAAAATTAAAGAGAACCCGATGCGGATCAATTTCCTCGGACTCCGAGAGGAGCTTCTTCAGAAGAGCACCCATGGTGGAAAGGATCGGAACAGTATGGCCATCGGATTTGAACAGCTCGGAGTCGAAAAGGCCGGACTTGAAATGCTGGGGCTCAATGACATCGAGCTCAACATTTTCAGGCTCGACAATCTCCTCGATCGGAGTGAGAGGCTCGGGGCTTGCGCCAGACTCCTTCTTCACATCTCCGTCACAGCCGAAATCATACAAGCGACGAGAATTTTGACGACAGTAAAAGTCAGGAGCCCTAGGGGATTTGAAGTTTCTAGCCGAGCCGCTGGAAGTGTCGTCTTCCAGACAGTCAATCACGGGATTGGCCAGACGGCGGCCCGAGAATGAAGCCCCATGGAGCATGCCTTCGTTTTGCGCAAAGCGCGGGACATGATTGGCATGGAAGCCAACGGGCGCAGCCCCGAATTGGTTGGGAGGCGCGACTGAGGTAATAGGCACAACAGTCGGGGCACGAGACACACTATTCGCTGTAGTGCTCTGAAGGTCGAGGGGTGGGCCAGTCTTCATGGAACTGGTTTGGCTGGCAATGCTGATGCCACTGCCGGGGCTAGTGCTGTCATCAGGAGTCATCTTGCGAGGCACATTGTGCATCTGACCCATGCCGCTAACAGTGACACCATGCATCTGGTTCATGCCGTTGGCAGGCATATTGTGCATCTGGCTCATACCGTTGGTGTTGAGAATATCGTTGGCAGTGCTGTTCACGTTGCGGTTGCTGTTCTGACTACGGCCATTACCGCGGGCCTTGCCATTGTGAGCACCACGAGAAGCCTTGAGCCGGCCGCTATTGTTGACGCGGTGGTTGGCATTCTCAGCATTGTTACCACGATCGTCAGAAGAAGCCGAAGGCTCATTGTATTCAATGGTCTTCTGTTGAGGCTGACCGGCAATCGCGAGCTGAGCCTGCGGCCGATGATAGGTTGCGTGGAGAAGACTGGGAACGTTGTACTTCTCACGATACCATCTCGGGATATCACGGAGGCCAAGCTCTTCAATGAGTCCAGGCTCGAGGGGCATCTCATGCTTGTACATGCAGCCTGTGATTGAATAAATTAGTTTATGTCTCTGTGTATTTTCGTGGAGGAGGAGGGGTTGACACTAACCTTGCTGAAGGTAATCACATTCTCCGTGACGAATCCAGTACGAGCAGTACTTCTTACGGTTTGGGATGCGATCCTGCTCACGAGAGACGGGCGCACGCTGCTTATAATGAGAATTAGTATATAGCTCACTCTGACGGAAGAAAATTTACTTACACGATCATCTCCGGGAAGAGGAGTGCACTTATTGGCACTGGCAGGGACAGCAGCAGCTGGGGTAGCTGAAGTAGTGGCCTGGGCGCAGGGAACATTGATGAGACAGCGGCTCATGATGTTCTGAATCAGATCACGGTAATGATTGGGCAGAGAGTTGTCGCCAATCATTTTGATAAGAGCCGACTTCAGCTCGGTCAAATCATTTTTGCTGGGGGGAGCCAGAGTTGAAGCTCCTTCAAAAGCCCATGGCTCAGTACGAGCGCGGGCCATGCCACAGCTCGTCATTCCCTGAGTCTGAGCAGGGGTAAGGATACGAGAAACACCTCGGATAGAGATATTGGGCGGGAACTCGTCGAGGGGAACGAGGGGAGTAAAATTTCCTTCAGGACGAGCACAAATGAAGCCAGGACCACGAGGAGGACGATCCATCTTGAACGCGTCTTGGATGTATTAACCGCAGCTCAAGTGGCTAAGATCCAAGGCAACGCAAAATGAAGCAAGAGTTGATATGATCACAGGGAACAAGAAGCTGTAAGGCTCATACAAGTAGATGTGTGAAACAATAAGAGGGAAACAGGAAAGCCAGTTCAGGAAGAAAAGTAGAAGGAGATGGGAAAGAGGTTGAAGAAGGAAGAAAGAGAGTGGGAGGAAGAACAAGAGGAAGAGTTTTAAATGCAGAGATCGTTCTCTCACTTTGAGGTTGTCGTGAATGAAGTAGAGGCTATATCGCGTACCGTTACGACACGCAAGGAAAACTCTGCTTTTTTCATGTATACACTTGCCCAAGGCATCCTTTTCCTAATTAGGTCATACCCAATAACAATTTACAAGATAAAGAGTTTGGTGTGTACTGAGTAGAAGACAACAGAGGTTGTTAGTCCAACCTTTTCCACATACATTGAAAAGAAGTCCTGCTAAGGAACACGGCCTCAAGAATAGACTTTTAACCACAACAATGGAGGAACCATACGAATGAAAACAATGTTCTTTGATCTAAAGCAACAATTTTGCAGTCATTGATTGTCTAAGATGGCTAGCTGCAGCTACCGTCTAGTCGAGATCTCAATCTTGCCTTCATCACCTTCTACGGCAGAAAGCTGGGGGGCTCTGTCGATATTGAGCCTCAAGCCTACCAGAATACTGCCTTTGATACACACATTGCATCTCCATCAGACAGGTAGGACATTGTTCTCAGCGAATACTCTGCTTAAAAACACCAACAAGTTTCAATACTTGGCTGGATTGTGCCAGTAGTAGGAACAATGGTCCCTCTCCCAAGCAGAACTTCTACCCTTGAACACTCGTTATCTCAAGAACTGATGCTAAGTATTATCGGCCACCTAGAGGCTTGAATATAACTTCCTTTGCCTTGCGAACGAGCCTCAAGCTATCTGCCCTACCTGAAACTACCGTTACAACATCGACCCGAGCTTGGGTGATGGAGAAGACCATTTGGTCATGCTAGGGACACCAGAAAGCAGACAAATGCCCAGCACTTGACGAACACTTATACAAGATTACCTTTTTACTCATACAAATTACATACTCGGTGGTTATTGATGGATAGTCGTGGACTCGGGGACAACTGAGGTTGGGCAGCGGGTCTCGTGACTTGCATGGGCCCTAACCTTTCAATGTTGGCAACAGTCGTCCTGACGAAAACCAACATTCTGAAACCAGGATAGGGAACTGATGGGCCCTGGAAATTGAGCTGTCAGCCAGGTACCAGTGATTGACTGTTTGGTCTATTTTACCCTGAACTAGGCAGAGGGCGTGCTTGACGGGATTGGGGCCCGAAGGAAGGCAAGAAGTTCCATGGTTTATCTGCCAATTAGTACACATTCTAAAGTACGTTTGGCACCATTTGGAGTTAATCGAATGAGCTCATTACATGCTATACCAAGCGTCCGTACTAGTGGCTGAATTGGACTATTTTGGCACTGGGGAAATGTGAAGCCACTGAAGAAGAGTAGGGAATACGAAGACGCCAACTCGGGTCTACGGTATGGATGGATGTCTCAATCTGGGCAAAGCCAGTTGTATCACGCTGGGATTATTATCTGAAGAATAACAACCAAATTGGGGTATCATGTTCAATCAATGAGCATCAAAATGGAAATCTCCATGCACCCCCCTTTTTTCGCCATATCATGAGTTGTGCCACATAACGCTTGGGATTTTATGTTCACCATTCCATGCTCCGTTTGCGAAGACAAAAAAACAAAAACACAATTGGATTGTGCCGAGCGCCGAGCGCCGAGAAGAAAACCAGGAAAGCCAAGGGACAGCAATGCCAAAGGCCATTGGGAAACAAAGGTAACGACAGGCAGATCCTAGTGAGCCGAGTGGTGTCCAGGGTTGTTGAGATGGGGAGAAACGTAGGGATATGGAGAAGAGTAGCTTTCCAGCCCCTCGGGTCCAGTCAAGTCAACAACTGGTACGTTGTTGGATGTCTGAGTTTGTTGGGCCGACGTGCTCTGGCTCGAGGGCATGGACCGCGAGGTTCCAAGTAGGCTAGGCTGCTGCGCTGTAATTCTGTTCTGCGGCTGCGTCGAGGGTTGATGCGTGAAACTACCGAGAACAGGCCAGGTCGGGCTAGTTCCAAAGCTTGCGGTATGGGTTGCGGGATTAGATACTTCAGCCATGTGGAAAGACTTTCTGTGTGGCTGATGCGCGAATGTACCAATGGAAGGCCGTGCCATGCTCTTTTCCGAGCCGGCGGCATTGGTTGTGAGCCTGGGTGGACCAAAATGCGGATTGGGAGTAGGTTGAGGGTGCCCTGCAGTAGCAGGTACTCGCGAAGCCGGAATTTGGCTTGTCGGAATTTGATCGGCGGAGTCACTATGTAGAGAGGATTGTTTGCGCTCGATTGACATTAAGTGACCGAGGACTCCACGCAGATATTTCTTGGCTGCAGAAACAAGACTGGGAGCCTCTTTGCTTTGAGCCAATGCTTCCAGCATACGCCGGATTTGGATTGTGGAATGAAAATGAGGGCAAGCTCGCCGTCCTCCAAGGTGTGCCAGGCCGCAGAGCGGACAGTGTTCGACGCCAGCCTCTTTCAAGGGACATTGGCCAAGCCCGTGGCTTTTTTCGCATGCGATGCAAGGCGCAATACTATCTGAATCTGAAGTGCCGTCAAGACCCACCAAGGCTGGGGCGGCCACAGGAACTTTAATACGCTTAAATGGATGGCTCTTTTTCGGGCGGAGAGGCTCAATGTCAATATCCATATCATCTACATCCCCGGCTGTATCGTTGGCAGAGTCAGATTCTTCGACGTCGCCCTTCTGTTCAAATTCGCCATCGCTCTCACTGCTCGCCTTGCTCTTGCGCTTCTTGATGGGAGACACCGTGGTCGAATTTGCACCATCAAGGTCGTTGGCCTCTTCCTGTGCGGTCTGGTAATTGACTTGAGCTCGCTTTCGCTTCCCTCGACCGAATCCTTCAGCTTTGCGAAAAGCTTCTTCACGAGCATGGTGCTCGCGCTCTTTCAAAATCTTGGCCCAAACGTCCTCATCCATAGGTGTATCTTTGCTCAGGGTTACTTCTTCCAAAGTGCCACCGTCCTTTTGCCAAACACGAGCAAAATTGAATTGCGGATTGTTTGCTTGAGCATCTCCTTCCTTGGCATCCTTGGCATCTTTGTCCTTCTTCTTCGCCTCCTCGGCCTTTTCGGCTTGACTTCGGTCTAAGAGTTTATCGATGGATTCCTCGTCGTAAAGGACATCGGCTGAATGGTCGTCTTCGAACAAAGCCTGGGCGCCATGACGCAAAATAGATTCCAAGTCTTCTTCATCTTCCATGTCTTCCATGCGCTCAATGAGGACATGGTCAAGGGCCAATTTTTTCTTGCCCTTTTCCATGATCTTTTCCTCCACGGATGCTCGTGTTGTAAGGTGGTAGACAAGGACGACATTCTTCTGGCCGATCCGATGAGCCCGGGACAAAGCTTGCATATCTTGCTTTGGATTGAAGTCTGGGTCCATGATTATGACGGTATCAGCCGTCGCAAGGTTGATTCCAACACCACCAGACCGAGTCGACAGTAGAAAAGCAAAGTAGGGAGAGTCGGGCGCATTAAATTGATCAATTTGCTTTTGCTTCTCCCGAGCCACCAATCTTCCATCCAGACGACAGTAGCGCAGCTCAAGCCCGGAGAGGAAATCTTCAACAAGATCCAAATTTTCAAGAAATTGGCTGAAAATCAAGACACGGTGGCCGCGCTCTTGCAGCTTTGGCAACATGAGGTTTAGTAACTGAAATTTGCCTGAAGCCTCCACCAAGCGCTCATGAGCCTGTCTAGCATTGTCTGTGACTTCCTCAATTTCTCGGCTGTAAACGAATGGATGACACAGACATTTTCTGAGCTGCATGAGAATATTGTTCAAGTTGTGTTTTTCCTGTTTCTTGAGCTGACTGACATGAGTTGTGCAAATGGCTTTTATCAGTTCAGGATTCTTTCCCAAGATTGACTTGTACAACTTCTTTTGCACAAAAGACATCGAGACAGGCACAATAATTTGCACCATCGGCGGTAGGAATGGCAGAACCTCGGCCTTGGTGCGACGAAGAAAGAACGGACTAATCATTTTATGAAGACTTCGGATATTGTCTGAAGTGAGTTCGCCATACTCTTCTTCCAATTTGTCGGCCTTCGTCTTTGGATCAAGGAATTGAATGAGATTGAATAACTCCCGGATATTGTTCTGAAGAGGAGTGCCAGTGAGAAGAACTTTAAAGTCAAACTTCATGCGAGCAAGGCGCTCGTAGAGCTGAGATTTATCATTTTTTAGGCGTTGGCCCTCATCAACCACCAAACCTGCCCAATGAACTTTTGAGAGCACCCTCTTTGCTTCATCATCTATCATGCTCTCATACGAAGCAATGACCACATGGCAGCAGAGATGCTTGCCACCTTCTGGGAACATCTCATGTTCACGAGCCATTTGGCACGCATATGCGGACCCGAAATACGTCACAACCTGAATGTCCGGTGCCCATGACTTGATCTCCCGTCGCCAGTTAGGAACCGTTGAATTCGGAGCAACTACCAGAAACGGCCAGCACGAATGCTTCTTGATGAGGGTCGCAAATAGGCCAATGACTTGGACTGTCTTACCGAGGCCCATATCGTCTGCTAGAATGGCATTCCTTTGCTGAAAATGCATATAATAAAGCCAATTCACGCCCTCGAGCTGATACTCCATAAGCTCACCATGAGTGATCATTTCTGGTTGGGCTTGCAGTACTAACTCGGTCTCGAAATCCAATTGGCGGGTAGCTGCGAGATGATGTTTGAGCTCTTTGGGATCCACAGGCTGGATCGTGTCTCGGCGCAACCAATCTTCGAAGGCGGCCTTGAAGTCTTCCCATCGCTCAGTCTCCTCTGGTTTAGGGGGGACCTCCCAAACTGCCTCTTCATAGTTCAATCCCTTGTACTTGACGTATGCCTCTTCAACCATCTCAGGATTCGTGGCATCATCTTCTGACACCCATGAAACATTGAACACGATGTCTACCCGAAGATTCTCTTCAGGAATTGCCTCTTTCATCGTGAAGATTGGTTTCCGAGGGGTATTGTAGAAAGCCCGCAGCATGGCAGGACTGCTGACACCCCATACCCAGTCACCAGGCATCCAAGTTGCGCGGAAATATGACTTTGATTTCCATTTGATGAGGTACTCTTTATCAATCTCTGGAATAAGTTCAGGTAGTGAAATTGACTTCCCCACGGCAACTTTGGATTGAAGAGGACGCCAAGCCACGAGGACCTCTATTTCATCTGGTGTAGATGAGCAATGATGACATTGCCAGTGTTTGTATTCACTGAAAGGGTCCGTTTTGTCCGTTTTGTCTTTTCCGTCAATTTGGGGAAGATGTTCCGCGTGGAATCCTCGGTGGCAAGTAGTGCATCGGAATAACACATTTTCGACATTGTTAACCAGAGCCATATCAATTTCAGTGATCGGGTCCGTGCCCCCGTTCGCTATGCGTAATTGTTGTTCTTCCTTAGAGGTGAGACGCCCTCGAAGGGGTTGGGACATTGGGCCTTCCCTCCTACAAACAGCACAGTGGCCGAGGTGAGGACGAACATCATGCTTGTCGTGAGAACTGCCAAGACAGCGACGGCATTGAAGGATGAAGCTTCCTTCGTCAATCTTGGTGACGAGATGCTCTCGACTGCCACGGGGCCCAAGGCAGGATTGATGATATGATGAGCTGCAGCCTTGGCAAAACACCAGGATGCCCTTCTCTTCATCATCCTCAAACCAGTTGCAGGTAGAACAACATCCGAAATGTCTGTTTCTGAATTCGTCATCACGATCGAGTTCGATGAAGATCTCTCGGGCCCCAGTGTATTTCGGCCGGCGTGGACCCTCGGCTTCGGCTTCTGAAAGGTCATCCTCTAGCCGTTCCTCCATGTTTTTCCGAATAGACTTTCTTTCCCGATTCGACCTGCGTGTTCCTTCATCAGGATCTGCGTATTTGTTGGAGGAAGATTTGGGTTTGGCCTTCTTCGCTCTTTGCCGTAGCCTGGTAGAGGCACGAGGAGCATTGAGCTCGTCGTCGGAGCTTTCTGGAGCATCCGAGGGTTCTTCTTGCTCACTTTCTGTCTCAATATGAAAATATTGAGTGTATTCAGCACGGTGGCGATCTCGGCGTCTGCTAGGTCTGGGAAAATCTGGGTCGGATTCTTCCGATGCCGCGCCATCTCCAGAGAACATTGCGCGCAGGCGGCGCTGCCGGCTGTTCCTTTGAATCAATGCTAGATCATCACTGTAATCCGAATCCGGATTGAACTGGTCTAAAGCTTGAGAACTGTTTTCTAGCTGCATGAATCGATCGTAGGTCATTGTCTGTTGCTCCCCACTCTGTAGTCTGACGGTGTAGGAGGGCTTTTGGGGGTTTTTTGAATCCAATTTCAAAATCCGGCGCACGGCGAAATGCCCTGGTAGGTACTCATAGTCGCTTTCATGACCAACATCCGGCACAGTAATTTCAATGAAGTGGTTCATAGCTCTAGGTTGTGGTGGCTGGTGGGCTTCATTCTCCTCTGAGTCTTGGTCTTGGTCTTGGGTTTTGTTCGAGGCGGTTTTGCGAGCGGGGGAGCTTTGGAATTGGCTCAATAACTGAGCTTCCGTCGCATCGGCGTCTTCGAAATCAGTCTCGGAACCCATCATTTGAGACGTTCCCTTGCGATCGCACAGTATCCCGAGATGAACGTATCAGTCAAGTGAGCATAGGCAAGTCAAGACTCGTAAGGACGATTCTGGGGCAGATTGAGCGTCTCCGGTGAGAGCTTTTCTTCTAACTTCAGTCATCTGGTGGGGAAAAATGAACGAGTGTCGGGGGAAATCAGGGATACAAATGAAGTGGGCTTTGTATCAAGCGAAATAACAAAGGTGATATATCGTCTTAGCGCGTGAGTGACGCGATGCCGGGCGCCGGAGTAAGTATCCCCCAGAGCCTTATCTTATCGGTCGCGTGCGGCCTTATCGGCTGTCCCTCACTATGAAGTGTTTGAGATTGTACCCGCAATTTCCTACTGTCTTTACATTTGAGCAAGATATTATAACGCGAAATGTGATAACACTACTCTATATAGTCCTGAGTACAAAAATAAAAAAGCAAATATGTTCTGCACTTCAAGCACTGATCTTGAGGCTTAAATCAATTCTATCCTTCAGGCCCAGAGCCAAGCAACTTATTGGAAGAGTACGAAGAAGGAAACAGAGAACGAGAGAAAGCGTGTCTAGTATGCATCAGTAACTTTTGGGAGGAACTATAGGCGCATTTGTGAGCCCAGAAATGGTAAATGCATGGATGTTGGTGAAACCCATGGAAGATGTGTATAATCTGAAAAATTTAATGCATGTGTCGCGGTCACTATTCATGACATGCATGGATTATGATGGTATCATATATACATCTGACTGCACTACAGTCTCAAACAAGAATGTATTTATTTTCCGCAGCTTTGTGTGCATAAAAGCATGGTTCAGACCTGCCCCTACTCTTCCATCTTAGTGCCCGATTACCAAGGCACTAATAATCGCTGCCTTGGCATACCTTATCTGTACTTCCACGGATGTCTAGTGTGGGCCGACACTTTTGACAACCTTGGAACCAGCGCGACAAATCCTCCTAGACTATCCATGTAAGCATATCGGGAGAGCTGCTAATATTTGTTTGTATGCCAAGGTCTTGCGAGAGGCAATATATCATTGGCTTCACAAAAGGGGGCCAGTATCAACGCCAAGGACGTTCGCCATTGGCATCACAGTGACTCTAACCTTGGGATTGGTGACAACTGAAGGTCTACCTATGATGTCGGCTCACCCAAATATTCCAGGCCCATCAGAGCCATCGGTTACCCCGGGGCCGGTACGACAACGCTCCAGACAAGCCTGTCTCCCTTGTCGTCGACGCAAGAGGAAATGCGATGGCAAAATGCCTTGCAATATCTGCAAAGGATATGATTACGAATGTGAATATGATACTATGGCCGTATCAGCACCTTTTAAACGATCCGCGCCGAATGCTTCGTTATCCCAGCCATCCACAAAAATGACACGATTGACACACCAACCAGCTACGTCCAAAAAAAGCACTGATTCATCGATTTTACCCGGGGTTATCGAACCGTCGAAACCTCGTTATGTGGGAAGGTATTCATGCGTTGCATTCCCACTCTATGTTGGCTTGGAAGTTCAGGCGACCAAACTTCCACGACTGCACTCATTCGCATACCATACGGGCGTTCGCAAGGAACCAGCCTGTGCAGTTTCCCACAAGGTCGCAGGGAAAATCCCTTGGAACACAGCAAGAAGTCTCATCGATATTTATACCGCCGTTATTCACCCTGTCTTTGGATTCCTAGATATGGGTCGTATCTATATGCTCTGTGAGAAACACTGGCACGGGCAGCCCCAAGACATGGCCTTCGAAGCTTTGATCTGTGGCATTCTCGGTTTAGCATCCTTGTTCAATGATTCTTTGGACCAGGATACCGAAATATGGATAATATCACACGCGAAAGAAATCCTTGAAGATGATGTGATCAGTCGCTTCCCTACTCTCGAGATCATTGCTGCATGGATACTTCGAACAATATATATTCGATGCACTGGGAGACCTCATGTGGCTTGGCTTTGTAGCTGTACCATTATGCATCTCGTTGAAGCGGCAGGTCTACATCATGCGCCCGAGTTCATAATGCAAGCCATTGGCAACATTGCCCCAAATCCGGAGACTTCAGATATCATCAACCGAACAGCACAGGTCGCGAACTGTGTCCACGTCCTCATTGCATTCGAGTATGGTCGGTCCATCATGACATTTAATCGCAGAATACTTGAAACTTCCAGTTCGACATCTAGAGGAGGGGATTTCACATCGCAATTATGCAGTCTCATTGCAGCTATACCAACGAACCAGAACACCGATAATTTGGAGGTTCTCATACAGGAATTGCTCTCCGCCTTAGAAAAACTTGCAGATACAACTGTTGACCATGATTTCCTCATACTACTGCGGGCAGACCTTGCCCTGGGTATCTACCGTCGTCTTCGTGTCATGGATCCAAGCCTTCGGCAGGGACAGAACGACCGTGTGATCGCAACCGGAACAGCTGCCATATCTGCAGCACGGAGACTCGCCAATCAAAACCAGCCTTGGTGGAATGTTGTTGGTACCGTGTTTCAATTTGCGTGTTCTTTGCTTGTTATGGACACGGTCTCAAGCTGTGAAAGGCTCTCGGAGACGATGGACACCCTAGAACTTATTGTGGATCGATTCAGCACACATCTGGCCAAGGAGGCACTCTGCACAGCTCGGCAGCTTGCCAAAGCATCTTTGGACAAGAAGCGCAAAGGCATGAATGCGCTTGAACGAATCGTTGGAACATCTACACCTGAAACCACGGCCCCAGGGACGGAGGGGCAGCTTTTACAGGACATTGCATCCCTCAGCCCATCGTTGGTAGCTCAGCTTCCTATTGATTTAGATTATTTGTGGGCCATGGATTTTCAAATGCCCATTTAAAGCAGTGGGAATGTGGCTCTATATTATTTAATTACGGCCCTCGTGGGCTAGAACAAAAAAATTTACAGACTTTTCTTAGATGACCTCCTCCAAGTCACAATCATAAAACTGGTCGCAACCATGACACCCAGCCCAGCTAAACCAAGACCCATATATGAGGCTCCACGGTAACCTTTGAGGATATTTTGTCCATCATCATTGACGTAGCTCTCCACCACTCCAGCAAAGCCCAGTCCCAAGGAGATCGAATAGTTCACGGCCGTGGTCACGAGCGAACCGGCAACACCTTGATCTTCCGCTGGCATGGCGTCGCTTAGGATCAGAATTCCGGAGGGGAAGGACATGTCCCTATTTTCAGATTAGCAGAAGTCAATTTGGTCTCAAGATTCAGGTGTTTCCTACATTCCCCAGGGTGTAATAATCGCGATCAAAAAGGCGTTGGCCCAATAAACCTGGCCAATGGGCAACGAAACCAATAATGCCTGGCCTATCGCGAAAGCCATCATGGCGATGAACATGATCACGCAAGCTGGAAGGTATTCGAGAAGCACTCCAGTACACACAGCCGCAATGGCACCTGAAACAGCGACACCGGAAAACCTGGCCGTCGTAAGAAGCCCAGTGGCTGATTCGACGTTGGTCATAATAGCGTAGTAGTAGAATACTACAACGCCAAATGAAGACCAGCCCGCACAAATGCAGCCAAGGACCCAGCCAGTCTCGCCTTTGAAGACTGAACGGGGTAGTAGTGGATACGCAGACTTGCTCTCCACATAAAGGAAAGCCCCGATGATCAAAATCCCCACAATCAGCAATGCATAATTGTAGGGAACTTGCCATCCTACAGTGGCGGCCTGGTTCCAAGCAAAATTGAAGAGAATCATACCCGAGACGCCGAGTATAGCCCCGAGTCCGTCCAATCGAGCAAAAGCAGAGAGTTCAGGCCGTGGCTTTTCTTGTGGCATGTGAGGAATCACCAGGAATCCAAGGATAGCAAACATAACACACGCAATCGCGCAAATCCAATATGCCCAGGGCCACCACAGCTTCTCGGCTATTAGTGACGAGAAAGTTGCACCAATGATGAATCCTCCTGGTGCCACAGCTCCGAACAGACAGAATACCATGCCCTTTCGCTTACCGGGTGGGTATGTTCTTCCCAGGATGGCGACAGCATTGGGAAGAAGAGCGGCCGCGCCTATGCCTTGGCATGCCCTACAGCAATCTAAGTATACGGTGGTCGAATACGCAGAGAAACCAGCCAGAAGAGACCAGAGTGCAAACCACATAAAACCAATGATAAACATCAAGCGATGTCCATAAACGTCACCCAGTCTTCCAGACACCAGGATGAACGTCCCGACTGTCAGACTGTATGCTGCCGAAGCCCATGTCAATTGTTGGGGGGTGCTGTCAAAAGTGTCGCTGATTTGTTTCAGGGGTGCAATTGACAACGACAGACCAGCTTGTGTCATGAGCTGGGCGGCACAGACAACAATGACAAAAGCCACTTCGTGTGGAAACGTTTTCGGTGGTGGGTAGGAGGATGCATCTTGTTTTTCGTCGATATCCGTATTGAAAGAATCTGGTGCAATTGAACGTTGTTCAGGCTCCATATTGTGGTCCGTCGCGAACGTATTTTCTTGGGTGCAGAATTAGCTTCGGCAACTTTACCGACATGTCAGAACTTTATCGTACCTGCGTCTGGGCTGATATTATGCTCTTTTAAGTCCAGAGTCGCTTCTGCCATTGTGGCTGGGTCAATAGTGTCAATTTCAGAAAAGGGGAATCATTCCGTGAAACTTGTGTGAAGTAAATTGCGACTTGACACACTAATCGGTCAGTCGACGAAAATCTTATATATCTTCCGTCGGATCGGCATCTCGTCACTGATTGATAAGTCGGATCCCGCATCTGCCGCGTGGCCCGCACGGTCCGCACCAACCTTGCAAGACCGGTAGCCTTCCATCCCGATCACCTCATACCCAATGCCGAGAAGGGAAGGGAAGTACAGGTGGGTCACATGTACATGAAAAAAGAGGTTGTTGTTTCAAGAAAATGATTGACAGACATGTCCCGAGCTCAGTATATAAAGCGCCTCGCGCGCCACACTGATTGTCGGCACCTCACCAATTCAATTCGGTTCTGTTCTTGGCCTTCTGGAGTCACTGAAGGGCAAAGACAATCAAACTCAATAATATTAATTCCACGACGATGAAAGCGCTTCAATTAACTCGCGTCACCTCGAGTGTGCCCCCAACGTTCGCAAAAGCAAACCTGCCCATCCCGCGCCCGAAACCTGGTTATGCATTAGTCCAGATTCACTATGCCTCAGTCCAACCATCAGATCGAATGAATGCTCAGGGCGGTTTTCCATACACCACCTTTCCCCGAGTCCCAGGCCGCGACTACTCAGGTGTGGTAGTCGATGTGGCAGATGACACCAATGACGCCAAATCCTGGATAGGCAAAAGTGTCTACGGAACAAGTGGCTCAACTCTTGGCTTTGGAGTTGATGGAACGCACGCTCAATACTGCTTGATTCCCCAAGCTGCACTTGTTGAGAAACCTGCACCTCTATCTCACATCCAAGCTGCCACTGTTGGTGTCCCATTTACCACAGCGCTAATGTGTCTTCGCCGTGCACAGGTAACTGCAAATGACATCGTTCTTGTGCTAGGCTCAAAGGGAGCCGTTGGATCTGCAGCCGTACAAATGGCCAAGGCACTGGGAGCGAAGCAGGTATTGACAGCAGCGAGACGAGACGACTCAAAGCCCGATATTCTCTTGGCTACTCAGGACCTTGCTGCCTTGCTCAAAGACAGAATCTCAGCTCTGACCAACGGACATGGAGTGGATGTGGTTATCGACACTGTGGGAGATCCGGCGTTGATGTCGGCCACGATGGAACAGTTGGCGAAAAATGGGCGCTTTGCATGGATTGCAGCTCCTAGGGGAAATGTTGACAAGACTATTTCTTTAGATATATTCCAAGCATATCGCAAGGGACTATCGCTTCTTGGATGCAATTCGGCCTCACCCACTGTTGAAGAATTGGCGGAGCGATTACGATTAATGAGCGATTGGATTGATCGGGGGTTATTGAAAGCTCAAGACGAGAAGGACTTTGATGTGGTCACCTTGGATGATGCCATTTTAAAAGGCTATGGGAAGACTGGGAAGGTGATTATTGACATGTCATGATAGCATTAATGCAGTATTAATGAACTGTTCCATTTGGATGATTGCTTCTATTGATCCACAAATATTTCTTGGTATCGCGGATACTCCCGCATGGAGACCGGGTCTCAGGCACAGCGATTAGGTAAAGTTTACTCTCAAATCTTGGCAGAGACGACGACAATATTGACTGCTGCTATAAAACCCATTGCCTTTGATAGTCGTGGGTTTCCAATCCCTTGAAGTTTTTTGTAATCTTGGGACATAAAAGCTTATAGGTAAATTCAGGAAAGAGAAATGATCATATTCTGATACCGAAAGATTATTCATCGCTTCACGACCCTATAGTCCATTCAATGTTGCTAGGACCCAATGACCACCTAAACAAGTACTACCGATGTCCAAAAATTTACGAGGAAGGAGGAGTGGCAAGGTTCTGGTTAAGTTCCTTGCGCTGGACAGCGCCGAATCGAGTATTGCCAACATCGAAGACCTATCAGACTGTGGATTAGCACTGTTTCTGTATCAGACGAAATGATCACTTACGGCGTAAATGCCCTTCAAGAAAGTATCACCAAGAATATCCATATCCATAGAGCCACGGCTCTGGATTCCACCATAGATCCATCCGGACTTCGCTTCCACGAAGCCCAAGTCCTCCTTCTGCACGGCAAATTGCTTGTCACCAACAGCAAACGACACAACAGGCAAATTATCAACAGTAGTATCGGAAGGATAGATGTATCCCTGGCTTTCACTATCGTATTTAGCTCCCTCAATAGCATCATAGATGGCCTTGCAGGTAGCATCATCCACAAGAGCCAAAGTGGTACCAGTGTCAGCAATGGCAGTGTTTCCAGACCGAGTGATGGTTTTTCCATTCACGGTCGCAGAAGTGGAGTCGAACAGCCAGAATCCCTGGCTCTTATCAACAGGTGTGTAAGTGATGTCTGCACCGGCAGCCGTTACGGTAGCCTGGTCAATGTAACCGAATGTATAGAACGACTCGCCCTTGTCGGGCTCATCGGCATCACGCCACGATCCCAACTTAGCTGTGAACAGCTCGGCAGATGACGGGATGTCGTCCTGGGTGATCATGTTATCCACCGGGGTAGCTACAGACTTTGGCTGCACGGTATTAATGTTGGAAAATGCGAGACCCAGCAGCCCATCACCAGCCCCGCTTGCGAACTGGGCCGACAAGGTATCTGCTAGCTCGATGGCCTGGTTTTTCACAACCACGCCACCGATGTTCACATCATCAGTACCGACAGTACCAGAGGCAGAGGATCCATCGCCGTAAGAGATCTTCCAGGTCGAGCCTTCCTGGGTCTTGAAAGTGCTCGATTTGCTGGAGTCAAAGACCGTATGATCGGTGTATTGGGACAAGGTTGCCGACGGCAACTTAGTCGACCAGACCTAACCCAATCTAGTTAACAACCAATCATTTCCCACAACAACAAAGCTAAGGGAATCAGGGAATCAGGGAAAAGGGCAATGTAACAATAATATAACCAACTTACCCATAGATCGGCAGATCCCGTATCAAAGTCCAAATTCAGGTTCTGGGCCGGGCTGCCAATACCCACTTGAGCAAGATACATCGAATCATTCTGCACGTCCTCGGCGCCCACCTCGCCCACCTGGTCGGTATCGGCGCTCTTCTTCTTCAGTACCTGACGCATATGCACGCGCCCACCGATAGCCTTATCGGTGTACTGCCGGCCTGTCTGCTGCATGGCATTGCCGAGGAAGTATGGACCAGGTTGAGTCGGGTTGAAGCGATACTTGCGCATCAAATGCACGTACGACTTTGTACCCGACTTCTTGTAGTGAGGGTTGGCAATGATCTTGATCTTCGTTGCCGACATGGTGCGGGATTTGCGGGGAAGCTTTGACTTCAAGAATTTACAGATAGACATTGTTAGCTATGGGCCCTGTGGCATTGGCTACTGATGGGGACATGGTGGTTCTGGGCGGGACTGGATACCTTTTTATTATCTGTTTTTTGGGAAATGTGAGTGGAAATTGAATGTGAATGTGAATGTGATTCAGGTCAGTTGGTCTTCAGCTGCTTTAAATGTTCGCCATTTCGTCATTGCAGGTGACGGGATTTAGCGTGGAAAGGCAGCTCTTAGTCCAGTGGCGATCTACGTCGTATCAGAGATCGGCATGAATGATTCTATCAGCCGGGCGGGGCAGCGCCTCTGTAGGACCACAAGATAACCCTTGGATTACTTTTTATCTTATTGGACATTTTGCGGAAATCATCTGCCAACGCCGAATCCAAACCTCCCACCCTTAAACCTCCCAAAACAACAGCAAATGGAACATAAACTAGGAAAGGATTAACGGAAAGTCTGGCTTATCTCTTCCGAGTCTTGGACTTGGGGGCATTCGAAACACTTGCCGCCCGCGAGGTGGAGGCAGAGGCACCCTTGCTAGCGACCTTAGCAGCAGGTTTAGCCTTGGCCTGAAACAGGTTAGCAGACATCGGGAAAGATCACCCAGCCAAGCTGTAACTTACGGTGGTGGCGCCATTCTTAGCCTTCTTCTTTGCAGGAGCTGCCGCGTCATCGTTCTCCTCGTCCTCGTCGCGGTCTCGGCCACGACCCTTCCCCTCTCCTTTGCCGTCCCCATTGGCCTTTCCCTCGGGTTCAAACTCCTTTGCAATGGTATTGAGGAGCGTAGTGCAGCGACGGCCAATCTCAACTGGAGTACGGCTGAGGAAGAACCAATCAAAGCGGAAAAGAGGAGATTCCCGAACCTCGTCGCGAATCTTATCGTAGAGACCATCGCCTTCCACGCCGTACTTGTCCAACATCACGAGCAAGAAGCGATCCTCCTCCTCGGTATAGACTTTCTTGTTGGTTGTAGATACCGTGTAGTTGATCTTCAGCTGCTGCAGAGGCACCCGATACATTTCCATCTTTTTGCGTAGCATCTTGCGCTGGTGGTTCATCTTGCGGAGCTTCTCCTCACCCTGTTCAATCACCTTGAGATACTTAGGATAATCTTGAATCTCGGTGTATCGCCGCCAGAAGACTTCAGCATACTCTTCAACCTCATCGGGCTCCTTGCTGTCCACCTCGGTAGCGATACCCTTATAGTCAGTGCGGCCGAATTTGGCCGAACCGTTGACAAACTGTTGGAAATCACGGCGGTTCCAGGTAGAAAAGCCATCCTCCGACATGCGATCCTTTTCCGCTCTTTCTTCCTCGGTGAGTGGCTGAGAATTGTCGATCTCTTGTTGCTCAAGATCTCGCTCTGCCTCTCGGTCGCTGAGCTCTTCCTCTGGGCCTTCAGGTAAGGGAGCCTTGTAGCCAATCTCCTTGTGGAAATAGGCAGTTTCTTTCTCCTGCAGTTCTTGCAACCCAGGAGGGAAGAACTGCCAGTCATGGACTGTGGTCTGCTTAGGAGCCCGTGGAACCTTGGGCTTAGTGTCGGCAGTCCGCCCACCAGTAGCTAGGGCTTGACGGTAGTATTTGTCGATCGAGTAGAACTGTTCTTTTCGCTCACGCTTGGCGGGGTTGATCCAGGTCATACCGATGTCCTTCTTGCGCTCTGTGAAATCCTGACCATTCCATTCATACGCGCTCTCGGAACTGAATTTCTGCAAGTCATCGATGCCAAGCTTCTCATATTTCTTGTTCAGCTGAGCTGTTCGCTCCTCGCCCTTTCGAAGAATAGCTTCGAAGTCATTCTGGCTAATGTCGTTGGAGCCGTCGCCCGTGCTTCGCGGGCCGAACACATTGGCAGCACCATGCTGAATCATACCAAGTAGGTCGTCCTTCGACGCGGCATTCTTGGATTGTTGTTGAGCGCGCCCTTGCTGGATGACAAGTTGATCTAAACGCAACTTCTGGGCTGCACGTTCAAGGACCTTTTCCTCGATCGCATTCTCCGTAACAAATCTGAAAACCTTTACCTGCTTGGTCTGTCCAATTCGATGCGCACGGTCCATAGCCTGGAGATCGGCTTGGGGGTTCCAATCACTATCAAATAGTACCACAATGTCGGCAGTGGTCAGGTTAATGCCTAGACCACCGGCACGTGTAGTTAACAGGAAAATGAATTTGTCCGACCCAGGTTTGTTGTAGTCATCGATTGCAGCGATGCGATCCTCATGGGCTGTGGTGCCATCAATTCGACAATAATTGTACTCACGAAACACGCAGTAATCTTCCAGGATATCCAGAACACGGCTCATCTGGGAGAAGATAAGGACACGGCTACCATCGGCCTGCATGCGATTCAAAAGCTTATCCAAAATAGCCATTTTGCCAGAATTGAACACAAGGTGCTCGTCGGTGGTGTAGGGAGGCCCGGGTTCGGCGCCCTCGAAGAGGTAGGGGTGGTTACAGCACTTCCGCAATTGCATGACAATATTCAAGAGACGAGTCTTAGACTCGCGCTTTCCGGCCGCGCCGTTGACAGCATCGATATCTTTCTCCAAAATCTTCTGGTACCACTTGATCTGCATATCGGACATGGGTACGTAAAGATTCATTTCCTGCTTGGGTAGCAGGCTCTTCTCAACATCGCTCTTCACACGTCGAAGTAGGAAAGGACGAAGGACGCGGTGAAGTTGCTGTACAACAGTATCCTGATCGGATTCCTGGTTGGAGAACCACTGGTCAAAAGCATCGGAGTCACCAAAAACATCCGGCAGCAAGAAATTGAGTAGTGCCCACAGCTCGTGGAGGTTGTTTTGCAACGGAGTACCGGTGATCAGCAGTCGGTTGCGGGAGTTGAATAGACGGATAATTTGAGACAGGGAAGACTCCTCGTTCTTGATGCGGTGGGCCTCGTCGATGATAATGTACTCCCAGGCAAACTTCTTAAGATGCGACTTCTCGCGGAGGATCATCTCGTAACTGGTGATACATACGTCAAAGTTCTCATTGACAAGGCGGTCGTTGATAAGACGTTGTCGCTCTTCCTTGTCACCCTGGAGAACCACGACATCAATTTCGGGGGTCCACCTGGCAAACTCTCGTTTCCAATTATCGAGTGTGGATTTTGGAACGGCGACTAAATGCGGGCCAGAAATTCCAGCAACGTAGCGTAGATAGCCCAGGAAGGAGATAGTCTGCAAAGTCTTGCCCAGTCCCATCTCGTCGGCCAGGATACCAGAGATACCGTTTTCGTGGAGGGAAACCAGCCAGTTCAAACCGGCAATCTGGTAGTCGCGGAGTTCACCGTGGACAAAAGCTGGCGACTCTCGGAACACAGTGGTGGTCTCCCCGCCACTCTTTTCATCCTGTAACAACTCTGCATCTTCCTCCTGCTCGGTTCGGCGACGTCGATCTCCACCTGCACCTCCGGAGCGCGAAGATCCCTTGCGTGCTCTTTCCTCAGATTCTGCATTTTGGCGATCGATTTCAGCCATAATTTCCTTGATCCGCGGGTTAGGGTTGGTCTCGATGAAGTGGCGGAACAGGTCGGTGAGGCCCAGCAGGTATCGAAATCGACGAATAGAATCATCCTCCTAACCAAAATGTTGGTGATTAGTTGTTCACATGTAAGGTTTCTCGGGAATTGCCCAGTCTTACCTTGGTTTCGTCCAGACGGCTTTGCTTCTTGCCCAAGATACTCTTTCTCAGTTGTGTAGCTTCTGACCGGCGTCGTCGTCCATCTCCTAGAGCGGCATCGCCTGCGACGCTGCTCGCTGTGGTGTTGGGGTTGGTCTCCGAGTCCTGGTGGGGGGATATGTCAGTTACTTGTCGAGGTAGCGGACATTAAAAAGGACTACGATTTACCGTATATTCAGGGGTAGCTTGATAGCTCTAGACATGGGGCAGCAATTAGTATCATGATACTGCGCAACTGACCTGCCTATATTGCAGCCGCATCGCGATGCGACGATGACGGCGTGGTATGGAAGTAAAAAGCAAGAACACTTACCGGCGCGTCCACGGGAATCGATGGAACAACATCATCGTTAGCGTCAGTCATTGGTGTGTCCGCCTGAGGCGGAGAATCAGTGGCGGCTGGTGCCATAGTTTATCTTCAGCGCGCGAAGCACAAAGAAACTCAATGTAGGCACAAGCACGTCTCGGTCACGTTGACCGTGTAGCTTCGGGGTGGATATCACAAAAGAAGCTTCACAGCATAAACAAAACCGAGGGATTGAAGTTCGAGGTGGTTCTGGAAACCAAGGATGGCGCGGGTAGGTTGAGTTCACAGCAGCACCAAGTTAATGATAATAACCTGAGAAAGAAGAAACGCCTCCAGTCGCGCTGAAGAAGAGCAAATGGGAAAGCGCGGCCCACTGCACGCGCTGATTGGTGGGCTGTATTACATAACCACACCAACGGCACTTCGGATCAAAAGTTTTCCCGCAATGGGGTCACGTTACCGGGCCAGTGCAAAAGATCATCATCTGCAGTCAGGTACTCACTAGTTCCCCTCCTTGTATACTTGGAACTTGATAGAATTTAGAGCTAGGGAACACCCCAGAGGCTTCTAGGCTTCCAGCTTTCTCTTATTCCCTTTATTCTTGGGAGGCTTTTCATTCCATCTCCTTATCTTTGTTCTTTGTTCGACTGTTTCGAGGGCCCGGACGACCACAGCAATCCTTTGCCCAGATACGATACATCACACCACACCAGTGAATACCACAGCTTCCTCGCCCCTTCAGACCAAGACTCTATACTTGACTACAACATATTTAATCAGCCATGGATTCCATGAGATCGTTAAATACGTCTCTGCCAAGCTCGACCCCGCGCCCACAGCCACCCGAGCAGCTCCTGCAGTCATTCAAGGCCGCCGCCTTATCTGTGACCAACCTCTACAAAAATGCAGTTTTTGAACAGGCCCAAGCTAGGCAGGCTGGCTACCAGGATGCGTTGGAGGACTTGCTTCATTTCCTTGATCGGGAGAACCTAGGCCTTGGCGACGGAGAGGGGTGGAAAGTCCGACAGTGGGCAACCGAGAAGCATGATGGAACTGGGTCACAAAGCAGTGACGAGGAGGAGCGCGTTGACTCAGAGAAGCGTGATCGAAGTGCCACTCCGGCTACTGCCCGCAAAGAGTCTGAACCTTTATCCCGCCAACCCCCGACCTCCACACCAACCTCTACGCCGACCCCTGCACCTCGCCCTGAAACCACCATCCCTACCACACAACCACAGGAGAACTTGATGGGAGCCCCGACAGTATTCACCTTCACTGCCGGTCCAACCTTTCCCCAGTGCCAGGATGATATGGATCTGCAATCCCCGGACAACTCTGCCCCATCTTCGCAGGACGGGGCGCCCGTCAGCGTTTCCGTGATGCCTCGAAATTCCCGTCAACAACACCGCCACAATAATCTCAACCGCCCGAACCGGGCGTTCGCCCCACGCGAATCCCCGAACAGCCTTGGATCAAACCTTGGGTCGAGTCTTGGATCGAAGCGGAAATTCACAGTACCAGATTTCTTCGACTTGTCTGGGCTATCGAATGGCCGGGATTTATTTGGAGGAGGCAAACGAGGTCGTTTCACATAGGAATCTTTCCTTGACCGTACGACCTTGACGAGATGACGAATTTCCTTTCTGATTGTCAGGCAGCACATGGGTGGACTTGGGGGGCTTTACTTTTTCGGGTGCATATTGAGGACGAGAACTCTTGCATAAGGTTTTGCTGCATATTCCCTTTGCCTGTTTCAGGCTTTCTTTCTCCTAATCGATCCCCTTTCGCTTTCCTATACTTTGTCATACAGCATATAGAGAGGATTTGTGTGTGGAGATACCCAGTGCAGCAGCTATCATCGAATTGTGATAGTATAACAAATCAATATCTTACAAACTTCATTACTTTCTTGGCCTTGGAAAAACACCTCGTAGACCTTATTGTACAAATCCTATATAGGCAATCCCGATATGATTTCTATGGCGCCTAGTTCAATGCGCGCCAGATTCCCATACCGATTAGAGTCGCAGATATGGAAGCAATTCCGAGCTGTCGTGAGCCCATCTTGTATTTGCTGGGACCTTGCATAATCATTTTCTCTTGTTTCCGCAGATTGCTCATGCCAGTATAGTAGCTGTAGATGCCGAGACCAACGAATGCCGCAGAGCCTATTTCCGGAAGTCAGTAAGATTTCTCGGTATTTACGATATCGGCTCTCGAGGTCACGGCAAGCTCCAGGTCATGGATAACGAACCAGTTACTCTGCAGGACAAGCAGTCATCATATTTGTCCTCCGCCAACGCCTGTTTGGCATCCTTTTGCTGGATATCCCAGGATCGATTATCGGGTTGAGAAGACATTGAAGATGTGGAAATAGGATCTCGAGAGATCATGAAAGAGTCAAAGAGAATCTTAGTTCGAAGCACCTATGCGAGTACAACTTGCGGAGGCAATCGCGTGCACCCGAAAAGTAATCCAGGGCGGGACTCTGCGGCAGAACCCGCAGCTACAGTGAGCTATACAACTCCGAGAGTTCTTGTCTCAAACAACAGCCATCATGAGCGGTGAGATTGATGCCGTCTACATATTTGACGAGCAAAAGTATGCGGCCAAATTCAGAAACTATAGGATTTTACTAATACCTTCTCCAGCGCCCCTCTCGTCGAACATGTCTACCGAGCCCGCCCGCCTTCGGCCGCGGCCATCTTGCCCCTCTACCTCGCCCATGCTGCCCCGCGCCCTTCATTGCTATACTTTCCCAGTACCAGTCCACCGGTGACTGTGTTCTCGATAACCCAGTCGAACTTGCTGTTTCTTGCGGTGAGCGAGGTGGATACGGAGCCGCTTCTGGTGCTTGAATTCCTGCATCGCGTGGTGGATGTACTTGAGGATTTTGTTGGCGCTCCTCTTCTCTCAACCAAAATCCAGGCGAGTTATGACGTGGTGGCTCAATTGCTGCATGAGATGTGTGATGGGGGAGTGGTATGTAATACCGAACCCAACTCGTTGCAGGAGGTTGTCGATGTTCCGGGATGGATGGGGAAACTTCTAGGTGGAATAAGCGTACCTGGGTAAGTCCTGCTACTGATTCGGTATATTCACCTCAATTCTGATGCCCCGCGTTCATTCAGTTCTTCTACTCCCACTACGAGCAATCCTCTGAAGCAGTCACTGGCTGCGGCTAGTGCAGCTCAAGGCCCCGCAATTCCCTGGCGTCGACCCGGAGTACGGCACACATCCAATGAACTATATGTTGATATTATTGAATCTCTCTCTGTGACTATGGCGCCTTCTGGAAGGCTACTTTCTGCATTAGTATCTGGGACTATCGCATTCACTGCTAAAATATCGGGAGTTCCCGATCTCTTATTGTCATTATCAGCTCCTGGCGGCCAACAGTCACTCGCCCGCAAGATTGATTTGCCCGTCTTCCATCCATGTGTTCGCCTGGCTCGCTGGCGCGAGAAGCCGGGAGAGCTCAGTTTTGTGCCTCCCGACGGTCGGTTCATCCTGGCTGGGTATGAAGTTGATCTTCTTCCAATAGACCCAGATCTTGATCACCCACCCAGCCATATGGAGAAACTGTTCCTTCCTGCAATTGTGGATATTCGCAAATCGCTTGGTCCTTCTGGGGCAGAGTTCGAGGTTCGACTCACCCTAAATACCACTTTCCCTGGTCAACCCTCTCGTCCGGTCCCATCTCGAGCTGGATCAGGGACTTCCACACCATCCTTCCTTGGTGGCGGCAGTAACTCCAGTGGGCCGGTATTAGAGGAGGTGGTTGTCAGTATCCCGATATCTAAATCTGTGCGTCACATCACGGACATGCAGGCCAGTCGTGGTGATGCCCAATACTCTCCTAATACTGGACTGCTTGAATGGCGAGTCCCCACTGGCCGCGACGCTGGGACTATTTCTGGTACCGCAACTCTCCGCTGCACTGTTGCAGGCTATCCGTCGGCGGATGAGGACTTTGATAGTCTGGAAGAAGTCGATGAAGACGCCAACGCAAACCTTCTACAGGGTTACTACGAGGACCCTGCCTCGTACGATAACCCTTCTACCAATACCACCCGGAAAACACGGTCAGGCGACCCCGCAAAGAAGAAGAAAAGGAAGAAGAAGGAGAAGTCGAGCAAGAAGTCATCCCGTTCAGCTGCTGTTCTCACCGAGGACCCAGGTGACACCGAAGCCGTCTCAGAAGAACCAGTCAAAGTCTCCGCTTCGCCTTCTCCCAACCCCTCCACCCATGCCCAAACGCCTCCTCCGCAAGCTCAACCCCAGTCTCAAAACAATTCACAACTCCCGGCATTCTTTGCCCCTTCATCTGCTTCCCGTTCTGCGCCCCGCAGAACCAAAGCCCAACTTAATGCGAACCTCATGCCGAACTCGGCATCTGTCTCCTTCTCAGTGCGCGGCTGGCTCCCCTCTGGCATCAAAGTGGAAAGTCTGAATATCGATCAGCGCCGCAGCCGTGGTGTTGGTGAGAGTGTCAAGCCGTATAAGGGTGTCAAGTACCTGTGTGTGAGTCGGCGCGGCGTGGAGCGTCGTTGTTAAGCAAAGCATCTTTTTCGGGCATATTCAGTATCACTTATGGGCCGAAACACGAAGCGTGCAATATTGATTTGGCTGGTGTCTTTATATCAGGCATAATATCAATCTCGCTCTACAAAGCTATACACAAATAATGATATCGATACGTTATGGGTCAAGTCTTTTCTCTTAAATTCTTACCTGTGCTCAAAATAAGACAGCAAGGCCTTCACTCCTCTGTTTTATGTAGCAGGAACATGTCACAGCATCCTTGTATATCCTGTGACTATCAAGCCGTAACTCACGCAGAAAGTGGGCCGCGCTACATCCTTTGTCCAAAATTGTACAGTTCGATGTAGATCAGCCCAAAATTGGTCTCCAAAAGCGATCATCAATTGATTTGCCAGTGTGCTAGCTATTTCCGTAATTACACTAATCCCAAAACTGCCAAAAAAAATCATACACACCCACATAAGCAGTACAAATCCACCTAACCATTTAAAGTTTTGATCGGCGCTCCACGATCTGAAGCGCAATGTAGGCAACTATAGACAAGTTAGAACTAGTTCATAGTGTATGACAAGTAACAAAAAAGGGATATCCCCCATTAATATTAAGTCTTTAAAATGTGTATTGGGATGACAAGGGGAAATGTAAAGTGAGCGTGACAAGCGGATTTCAAATCCACTGAGAGTAACACATGAAGCAGAAGCTTCAAGCATAGAAACACACAGGGTGCAAAAGCAGGGTATCAGCCCTTCCAGTATATAGAAGGGATTTGAAATATTTCGGTCCGGGGATTTGCCGAGACGAAGGAATTCCGGACTTATTTATCGTCTCCTTCGTCTGAGGAGATGAAAAACCGAGAGAACATGACAGGGTGAATCAAAAGAAAATCGAAAAGACGAAAATCCAAGAAAATCTTGACAAAGAATGGGGAATAGAACGATATATCAAAGACATAGGGAATAAAGTGAAGAAGATATTTACTCACTGGCAGCAACGACAGTAGCACGGCCTGCACCAGCCTTAGCACTACCACCACCCAGAGTCAGGAAGTAGCGCAACCAGCCGAGAGTCATCTTCTGACCACTGCGGTCGAAGTCAGGCACCAATGCGCTGGCGGCCTTGAAAGTCTGGATCTTGCCGGCATAGGGCGGGTAACGGATGGCAAGAATGGACTCAAGCCAGCTGGGGGTGGTAGTGATGGTGCGACGGTGAACGAAGACATCGAAGCTGGAACGACCACGGTATGCGCCGTGACCACTCTCGCCGACACCTCCGAACTGGAGGGTGGGGATGTGCACGGCAGCATCGTTAACAGCGACACCACCAGAACGGGTAGAGGCGATGACTATATATTGTTAGACTGGGGAATATGTGGATATGAATCTGATTTATACTCACCCTTCTCGACATCGGCCTTAGAGCCGAAGGGGTAGACACCCAGAGGAGTGCTCGAAATACCGTTGGCCAGGCTGATAGCCTCATCTAGATTATCAACGGGAAGGATAGTAATGAAGGGACCGAAGCTCTCCTGGGAGCACATCGAGTCATCAATCGAGTCCACCTGGACGACGGTCGGTTCAATGAAAAGCTCCTTCTCGTCCATAGTGCCACCCATCATAATCTTGCCCTTGGTGTTATCAAGCATGGACTTCAGGCGCTGGAAGGAGGCCTGGTTAATAATGTGACAGAAATCAGAGCTTCCCTTAGCGCCGTTAGGGTAGAACTCCTTATACGCCTTCTTAAATTCCTCAATGACTTGCGACACGAGCGTCTTGTCCACAAGCAGGTAGTTCTGGGAAGTGCAGATCTGACCAGCGTTTAGGAGCTTACCCCAGAGCATACGGCGGGCCACTAATCTCGGGTCGGCAGACTTAGTAACGAAAGCAGGGTTTATACCGCCCAGCTCGAGCACAACCGGGGTCAAGTTAGGCGCGGCGGCCTTGGCGACAATACGACCAACATTGGTACTACCAGTGAAGAAGATCTTATCCCACCGCTCGGCCAACAGTGCCTGTGTTTCGGAGACGCCACCCTGGACGACAGAGTAGCATGCGGGGTCGAGGCTAGCCTCAAAGAGTTTCTGGAGCATGGCGGCGCTGTGGGACGCATTCTCGCTAGGCTTCAGGATCACGGTGTTACCGGCAGCAATGGCACCGATGACGGGACCGAGGGTCAATTGGAAGGGGAAGTTGAAGGGTCTGCAGAAAGCAAAATTTATTAGCTTGCATAGCACGCGTGCATGTTCGGGGTGGCGCTTCTTACCCGATCACCAAAACAACACCCAGGGGGTCCTTTCGGATCTTGGGGCTCATGAACTTGTAGGTCAATTCAATGTCCTCGGCCTTCTCATCCTTCATCCATTTGTGCAGGTTGCGACAGGCGAAAATAATATCATTGAGCAACCATCCAGTCTCCGCAAGCTCGGTCTCGAAGCGCGGCTTGTTCAAGTCCAGCCGTAAAGCCTCAGCGATCTCTTCCTCGTTGTCCTTGATACTAAAAAAGAAAAATGTCAACTTATATTCACTGATCAGTCGCATAGAGCAGAACTCACGCCCAATAGAGCTTGCGCAGCTGCACAAGGCGAAATTCGACATCTCGGGTGCGGTGCTCAAGGAAGGCCTTGCGGGCAGTGGAGACCCGTGAGGGGATTTCCTCAACCGGTGTGAACTGTAGCTCGGGGAGTGTTACACCCATGGTGAATAAGTCGCAAAATAATGGTGGAAGACAAAAGGATAGTCCTCACGTCAGAAGGATTTTTGGTAAGTTTTGAGGGTGTTCTCTCGTATTTAAGGGCGGTAAGCGGCCTACTCCGCATGCACATGCACTTCCGGCGGTTTTGCCCCGTCGATCCCGGGCCCCTTTTGCTGTTTTGGTGTTCTAGATTTGACTGCTTTTTTGTCGATTCTTTCGGATTTTATTGAATGAGACGATGCTTCAATCAGATTGGCTATATAGACGATACAATTTAAGCTAAAACAAACCACCACCACTGACGAATTGCCCTCGTTATTGCCTTCTTTATGTGATTCAGAGCTTTGAAGAAGTTTAAGATTAATTACCCCCCGGTCACCATCTCCACTATGCAGTCTAGCCGCGGCTTCACGCCACATGTGCCCCGCTCTAGTACGAGTCAACCCCTGGCCATCGGGATTCATCACTTTCGGGATTAGCTTACGGCGTAATTCCGGATTTTGCACAGTTAGGGGCAACACATTAGGGGCAACACGTATTCAACATTCAATAGTCAGGATCCACTATACTCTCATTTAAGCTTCGGAAATTACTAATGCACTGATTTTGACATGCAAAAGACAGACGGCCGCGTACAAGGCGTGGCAACGGGAATCGAGTCCAGGATATAAAGAAAAAATCAAACATAAACGCCAAATGTCCCAGGGCTCAGAAGATCCAACAACTGTACAAGTCCAGCGAGTCTCTAGTTCTTGAACTGATCCTCGGTAACACCTTTACCCATGGCCGCAGTGCTACTTACACCACCAGAAACCATCTTGAGCAAGTTATCCACATAGTTGGCACCACTCCACTTCTGGTGGGTAACAACGTCAACGCCCTCCTCCATCTCAGGCTCCTGAACCAGCTCGCCATAAGCGCGCATGCCATTCTTCGCATACGCCTTGGCAAACTGGTGCGAGATGAGCGCAGTGGTGTGCAGACCAGCCAGCGTAATGAACTGCCAGGCGTAGCCGAGCTCACCGAGGCGCTTAATGTAGGTCTCCTGCTCGTCACGGGGCATGGCCTTCTTCCAATTGAAAGAGGGGGAGAGGTTGTATGCGAGCTTCTGCTCGGGCCAGACAGCGTGAACGCCGTCAGCGAACTCCTTAGCCTGCTTGTAGTCCGGCAGTTTGCTCTCCATCCAGATCAAGTCGGCGAAGGGCGCATAGGCGATGGCACGGTTGACGGCACACTGGGTGCCACCCTGGTAGCGGTAGAATCCCTCACGGGTGCGTGGTGCCTCCCAGTTGAAGTAGATGTCGACGCCGGTAATGTCCTTGGCGATGGCGCGGGCTTCGGTGTTGCTCTTGCCCTTGGCAGCCTTGAGGTACTGCTCAATAAGGCCCTGCTTGTTACCGGCAGAGCTGGCCTTGATGGTGTCGACGACGGCGTTGTTGAAGAGCTTGAGACCGGCCTGTGCGGTCCATTGGTCCTCGATGGCCTGGAGAGCGGCTCCGTTCTTGCCGGCCTGCTCAGCAGCGACCATCAGGTCGTTCAAGGGCTGGATGTTGGGGTTTGTGGCGCCGACAATGAAGCCGTGGTCACGGTGGTCAATGGTGGAGGTGATGAGGGTGGCAGCCTCGGAGTCGGTACGGGCAATAGCCAGGAGATCGGAGCCCATAATATCGGCCTGGGCACGGATGGCGACGAGACGGTTGATGTGCTCGCTAATGGGAACCAGGACCTTACCAGCCATGTGGCCGCACTTCTTGGTGCCAGGAGCCTGGTCCTCAATGTGAATGCCAGCGGCACCGCGCTCAACGAACAGCTTTGTCAACTTCATGACGGCAGTCAGACCGCCGTGACCGGTATCGGCATCGGCGATGATAGGACGGAGGTAGTCCACATTGGCAACATTCGATCGCTGTTCCTTGGGGGTTGTGAGGCGCTCCTCACGCTGTTTCCGGTCGTGGAAGAGCTGTGCGAGGAACAATTGGTTGACTTTGCGGGGAACAGTGTCCTGTGAAGACAAGCGCGTTAGTAATTGTGCCTCTATAGATCTGTGCATGAATATAACATACCATAGGGTAATCTGCAAGATCAGGAGAAGGCTCATCGGTCGACGAGGCTGTTGAGGAACTTTGCCAGCCAGAGACATAGATGGTATCGAGGAACTTGCACATCTGGGTGATCATAGTCGGCTCCAGACAGCCGTAGGTGAAGCTAGCCTGCTTGTTCTATTCAACGAGTCATATATTAGCTAGTGTACCAATTTTTTTTGGATTAGCTGAATCATACCTTCCAGTTGTTTTCGAGTGTGCTCCAAAGCTTCTTAGCTTGCACATTGGATGGGTATTCAATCTTCAGGTTTCCGCGCTTTGCCACGATCTGCTCGGCAGTAAAGGGCCGCTTGGTGAAGCGCCACCGGTCATCCTTCCACCAGTTCTGGACAGCTTGAACCTCCGCCGCGTACTGGCTATCTTCGTCTTCATGTAGACCCATAATGAACTTTTGTTTTAAAAATACTGAGACAAAGTGTGCAGAAAAAACACAAATCTGTTAATATGCAGCCGAGGTAGGAAGGGTAGCACAGCTAGTCCTGGAATGTAAGGACGAGAGTATGGGCAATGCAAATTGTCACAAAGAGGTAAAGGAGGACAGGAGAAGAGAGTCGCAAAGCAAGAGAAGAGACTTTTGCAGATAATAGAAAAAATTACAATCACAAGCCAGCAGGGAAACCAGGGTACTTATTTACTTTGCGAATGCGTCACAACCTTGTCGGTAAACGCTCGGCTGACCGGGACCAGCCCAACCCCAGGATGCCTAGGCTCAGTACGGTACTGTCCAAGAATCGCCATCAACCAATGTTCACAGGCGGTGCGCCGAAAGGCGGAGTGTGCGGGTACGGTTCGGGAGAGAGGATCCAGATGCTGGTGATCCTCGGTCTAATGGACGACTTGGCTCGGCGTTTTTATGGCGCTTGAAACGGTAACATCGCATTTCGCGCACTTTTTCTCGTTCTGCAGCTATTAAATTTTTATCGGTATCTCATCAATGAGGTTCTACAGATTCAATGATCTTTTTTTGATCTTCCAAAATGAGGTCTGGCGTTCCGTGCAAGGACGCGAATAGATCGGAACGTCAATGAAGCAATGACGTCGTCGAACATGTGCGTCGGGAAGCATTACAATACATGGTATTTTCACGTGCATTTGGCCATGACAGTTGAACCTCGAAAGTAGACTTCACCCAGCAATTTATAATAATACTAATCGTACGATAGATCTGGAGGTATCTCCGTAATCAACATCTCTCGTTTTTCTCCACTAATATACTCCCATAGTCGCTCAAACGGAAGCTATTCAAACATTGAAAAGTCTAAGAATGTATGAGTCATCAATACATTCCCGTCCTGCCCCGGTATTCAGCGCATCTCCACCTGCCATCTTGGCCTAGACAAATCATGAAGAACCCGAATCTTCAAGCAGCAGCCGTTTCCGATTATACGGTAATAGCCTGACAACTCAAATCCATGAATAGTACACCAAGGAGGCCCCGCCAATACCTATATCCATTACTATCTACCTCCGGGCTCAGGCGTATACGTTCACCCCGGGGAAAACGAATATCCATCTAGGGCAAATATGTGCTCATGTACCGTGAACACGCAAAACCCTGAAATACAATTTAAAACACCACGAATTCATACCGGAGCAGCTGACAGTGATGGTCATTTTACCCTAAACCTTCCTCCAATAAAGATGATGCGCGGGGCGATCATAAAATGACTCAGTCTAACCGCCTTCATTGAACCTCGGCTCATCGACGCTGACTGTACCTCGCGTTGTATGTCCCACCACATAGATCCCCCCTGTCTAGGGTCAGCAGGTAATCTACTAGGATCGACAAGGGTCCTTTATCGGAGACAGCTAGATATGGAAATATATCAAATGCGCGTTTTATTTGCGCTATCTTGCACCCTTTTATACTTCTATCAGAGTATGAAACTTATCTGAAAGTTATTTGCAGCTCTTCAAACCCACAAAATATCTATCAAGAAAAATATACTTTCAAAATGCAATTGTTCTTTGCATTCACAACTAGTACGTACTATAGTCAACGGTCTCCACGAGAAAAACCTCGGGAAATCCAGGGGAATGCCCAGACTCCACCCGCAAATTGTCTCCGTAAGGAAGTAACTGCATCCTTAGCTCCATTCGGGCCCTCGATGGCGTCTTCAATACGGTTCGGGATTCCTGGTGATTCGGATGCTCGCCGGGGGGTTTCCGAGCGGAGCCCGAGTTATTTTCGCGAGTGCCGTGTGCGGGGATATTCTTCCAAGGTACGTACAAATGCGGGGGCTGATATATAGTGGCGTTGCATGAGTTTGAAACCCCCTCCACTCCTTACATAATGTTCTACCATGTTCCCTGCCAGCCAAAACCTCACATGCTTAGCTATATCAACCCAGAATAGTTATAGAACTTGCAAGCTGAACATCACTGAGAACATTCCTAATAACGTACCACATATGACTTAAGAGCCGTGTGGTGACCGATGTTCTATTTTGGGTCAGCGCGCTGAATATAGGCGGTAAGCTATACATAGTAGGCGGTCTGAAAGGCTGGCTTCAAACCCATGCAACACCACTGTACCAAGGCAGCTATGATCAATAGTTTCGATGGAACGAGAAAACAAATGATGTTTTTATTGCTTTTCGAAAAGTCACGCTATTTGGAGCCAAGCTCCCTCTCCAGGAAGCCAATTAAATCAACGCAGAATCATGAATACATCAACCAGACGCCTGTACATATCTCATTCACTCTGCATGCCACAAGGGCCAGTTTCTTGTTCTTCCTTCGTCGTTCCGATGAACACAAAACCTTGGAACAATTCTCAACCGAGTGCCAGGTGGGCCGACATCCTTGTCCCCAGATTCACTTCTAATTGTACGCCATTGCTTTTTGGTTTGTCTTACTAAACCTCCAATGAAGTGTCAAAGAAATTCACAATCAAGACTCCAACTTCAATGCACAATTCGTTTAATACGCATTCTGTGCGTCAACCGCCTTCTTGTACGTATCGTAGGGTGTGATGGTTCCCAGCGAGCGACGCTGGTGCGCATTGAGGATCTCCAATCCATACACATAACTAGCATTGACCCAACCGAAACTAAATGATTGACGTTAGTATGAGCGTTTCTCAAACCCATTTGTCGGTTCGAAACTTACCCTTCTCGTGGCGCGCCCTTGAAATCGGTGCCTTGGTTGCCGTACTCGGCATCGACGCGGTGCGGATCGATGGGCCGTGTCACATCGTACTTCTCCACAACAACACCATTGAAATCGACGAATGCTTTGGTGATCATGTACAGCCACTTATAAGCCAATCTCTCTGCATCTTCCTGGTATCCATAGCGCAGGAACGCAGTCCAGGCGAGCATCTGCTGTGGTGCCCAGCCGTAGGGGTAATCCCACTGTCGGTTAGGTCGCTCCAAGCCGACGGGACCTCTGGATTCCTCTGTACCAGATACTAGGCCACCGAAAGCTTCAAGCCGTGGCAGAGCCTTGGCCACCATATCGGCTGCCTGAGCTGGCGTCGCAAGACCAGCCCACATAGCCCAAAAGGTTGTTGCAGTTTCATAGTCCGTTTGTTCCTTCTTTACAGTATCGTAGTCAAAGAACATTCCCTTCTCTGCATTCCAACAGAACTGATCCATTCGCTGCTTGCGCTTGCGGGCGCGGCGATCCCAGGAAGCCGAGCTTTCGAACTCGATATCCTGGGTCTGAGGAGTTCTGAACTCCACCGGGATGTCCAGTTTATCTTTGAAGTGAATTCGGATAATCCTGGCAATATCCACCTCGTACTTGTAGAGTAAGGAGTTGAGGTCGACGGTAGCAAGATTTGCGCACACGCGCTCCAAGCGGTAACTGGTATCGTGACCAGACTCACGCACCGCTCGATCATGCAAGAAATACTCATCCAGCTCTGGCTCGTTCACCTCACGCGAGTTGTATGCTTTGACAAATTGCTCAAAGGTCATGCCATGCTTTTCCGCATATGGCATCAGGATGTGCGTGAAATGAGTAGGCTCTGTCTCCGGCGGCACGCCCCACCCCTGGGGTCGGTATCTCGACAAGCCGGAAACTGGGTCCAAGCGTGGCTCACATGCCCACACACTGTGGTATTCCTTGATCGCAGCGAGGACTGAATTCCGCAGGAACTCTCTTGCGTCTGGCTCTTGCTTGATCCGCTCATAGACACGGAGTGCCATGTCAGTCAGGAACGGAGGCTGCGAGCGAGTTAGGTAGTAGGATCGATTGGCATTGAGGATCTTTCCGTAATGCTTAATTTCGAAACAAAAGTTGACGACCATGCCCTTGGCAAGATCAACTCGGTCACTCACAAGGAGACCTAGAGACTCCATGTAGCTATCCCATCCGTACAATTCGTTGAATCGACCTCCGGGCACCACGAAAGGAACGCCTTCCAGATCCTCTTTCCCAGTGGCTTCGTCAATCTTGGGTTGCATTGCAAGTGCCAGCAAGCCCGGCTTCTCACTGAGCTTCATAACATAATCCGGGGTAATGTCAGCGTCAAGCATCACCACGTCTAGACGTAGTTCCGGGTGTTTCTCGGCAATCTTGGAATAGTATTCGAATTGTGCCGGGGCGCCTGGTGGGATGTAAATGCGAGGTCGTGGGTCGGATGTCCAATCCTTAGGATCTCTTCCAGCCACCTCGATATTCGAGCCATCAATGCGTCTGGTCAACGCTACCCAGAAAGAATTCTTGATCAGCCGCGAAAGCCGAGCCACTGGATTCTCGCTGAGGCGAACCTCATCGAGCTCAATATGCTTCCGACCGTAGTCTTTCGCGATTGTAAGTTCCTGAAGAAGATTGGAGAGCATATAAGTGCCGCGAACATCAACACGATTGTATCCCGACGAAGCCGCCGTTCCGATCGACAGTGTCTACCAAAATTAGCAGCTAGCAAGAACAGGTACGAATCACTAGGCCTACCTTTGGGCCAAGATCCTCAATCGTGATCTGCATATTCTGATCGGTATCTTCTTGCTTCAACAGGGCGTCGAGGGTTTCTTCCACGTTGATGAAGAACTTGCGGGGTTTGTGGCTTGACTCATCTGAGCGTCGGTGTTAATCGTTGTCTGTAGAATTTGTTGCGGGATGGCTTACCATGACTTCCTCGCCTCGAGGGCAAAGTCCCAAGGAACTCAGAGATGTCCTCACGGCTGTAATCTTTCAAGCTCTGTGCATAGAAATCGAGTCAGTCAGGTGCCCGGGCCTACCTCACCCCAACAAGGTGGCTGCTTACCGCCGAAAAAGCGCGCCCGCGGCGAATTCTACCAAGTGATTCTTCATTTCCATAGTAGATATCCGGATGAGAGAGGGGATCGATGGAGCCAGCCCGTTCGGGGCGTTCGGAACGGCCGTTTGACGAGCTCATGGTCTGGTCTGTCGCGCAGGAGGGGTAGAGGCGGAGAGACAATCTAGACTCGTTTGTGGTAACTCAAGACGGAAGTGTGTTTCCACACCGACTATTCACTTTCTTTCTCTTTTCCCGGGTCAGAAATCCTGGCAAGAGAAAAACTGAACAAAACAGACAGTAGTCTTCTGCAGAAACTGCCAATTACCCCGTTTTATGTAGAGAAGGGCGATTGGAAGCAACTGTGGATTTTGGAAGGTTAACGAACGAGACAGGGGCAACCTGGTTCACGGAATGAGACAGTCTCGGTCTCAATTGGGCGTGGTGTACGGTACAGTTGTTTGGGTTAAAAGTGTTGTTTAGAATCTGATATATGCTGTGTGAAGGTGGGATGGTCGGATGATCTACTAGAATGACGGCATGAGAAGCGATGATGTCGCCGCTCCACAGTGAGTTGCCTCCGATAAGCTAATGATAACAGCAAAACCGGATAGCCGTATTGGGTCATTGACTGGATCTAGATGTTTCTAATTGATGCTTTGTTGTTCTTATTTATTCAATTGGATCCATATACTGAGAACAGTCATAAAAAGCAAAGATACCCAACAATTATGCTTCGGCCAGCCATTCACCGGAATGTCAGATGGAAATCCGCTATTAGGCCCCAAGGGCCCCCCGCATCGGTGCTCCCGGAATGTTAAAAAAGGGAAAAGAGTGTGTACAATGAATAATGGAAGCCTCCTATTGGATTATTTACAGATACAGCCAAAAAATGGCATTTGATCACCTGGCGCGTTTAGCGAGCACCTTAAATCTTGGCGGCGATAACGCTACCACCGTCTACAGGGATGGTTGCACCATTCACATAAGCACCCGCCCGGCTACTCAAGAACAAGCAAGTGCCAGCCACATCTTGGGGAGTTCCGATCCGACCCAGTGGAATTCCAGACTTTATGGATTCACCGAAAGTCTTGAGGGTCTCAGCCATCATCTTACTCTCGAAGGGGCCACAGGCGATAGTGTTGGAGCTAAATCAAAATTGAAATAAGCATAGGGCCCGCAATACAGATTATCAGACGAAGCACTTACGTGATATTTCGCTTGCCCAGGTGATTTGCCAGTACCCGGCTCAGGTGGTGCAGACCGGCCTTACTGGAACTGTAGGCAAAGGTCTCGAGCGAAGGGACACGGAGACCATCCACACTGCCAATGTTGATAATGCGAGCCGGGTCATTCTCCGCGGAGGCCTTCTCCAACAGTGGGGTCACGAGCTGGGTGAGATCAAAGACGCGGTGGAGGTTGAGGGTAAGGACACGGGTGAAGGCAGCGGTAGGATACTCGTCGTAGGGGGCACCCCAGTTGGAGCCGGAGTTGTTGACCAGCACATGGAGTTCTGCGATTACTCGAGTTAGCAATTGATTCTCGTATCGGATACGGATACAGTCACGCACTGCTTTCGCGCTTGCTCAGCTCCTCTGCAAGCTTCTTCACGTCCTCATACTTGTAGAAATCCGCTGGGATGGCGTGCGCCTTGCCCTTGCCGAGAGCATTCAGCTCACTCACAGCCTGCTCACAGGCCTTTGCATCGCGCGAGGAAATATAGACGGTGGCACCGTTGGTAACATATCCCTCCGAGATCATGCGACCGATGCCTTTGGCTCCGCCAGTGACCAGCACCACTTTGCCCTAGAGAGGAGTTAACAGGGTCTATGCTTCTATTGGTCAGACCCACTGACCTTGACATTAAATAGACTCTGTGAATCCATGATTGTGAATATGAATAGTTTCTTGAGGTTCGATTAGCGTAATCTCATCACTTTATGACTTCCCCAGCTACCCCGTCGCACTGCATACAGTAATACCCCCGGGCCGAGACCCATGCGGGCGAGCCGAGGCACATCGGCGAAACACTTTCCCCGACATTGCGATGATTATTCATGTCATTCCAAATCGGGACACAACTTAGGGCAGCAAAGTCAGGGTTTCGCGGGGCGACTCATCCTTCATTGTTGTCAAGAAACTGCATATACTCCAGCGTTGATTGCGTCATTCGTTTTTGTTCTCTTTTTAAATAGACCGGCTCTTCCTACCCACCATGGACGAGCTTCAGGCAAAGCACCGCAAAGAGCAAAAAGACCTGCAAGGGCGCATCACTCAGAAGAAAAAGTCCGCGACGAAGAAGACCCGCAAAGGCGTCAATGATGACTGTGAACGCATGCAGCGAGAGCTCACTGAGAAACAAAAAGTGGAAGTTTCTCAACTAAATGGCACTTCATCCGAACCGGTGGAAGGCTTGGAGGATCTCAGTCTGGAGGACGAAACACGGGCCAATCCCGAATCCAACGAAGACCAGATTCTCAACACTGCAGAACCAGAGTCAGAATCAGCTCCTACCCCCGAACCCACAACTCACACCAAAAAGCCTAACCGACAAAAGGCCCGCCTGGCCCGTCGGGCAGCTGAGCAGGCTGCGGCAGCCGAAGCAGCCGCCGAGGAGGCCGCCAACCAAACTGACTACAGAGGCAATGAGAAAGAGGTGATGGATGCGGTGTTCAAGAAGCTTGGACTGAAGGAGATCGAAGTCAACCCCGACGGACACTGTCTCTATTCATCTGTTGCTAAACAGCTGGATGATTCCGGACTTGGCTTGCGGCCGGACCCAAGCCGAATTGTTCTCGAACCGACGACACAGTCGCGCATTGACACTGTTGCATCGCCACAGCATGACGGGTACCGAGCAGTTCGGGCTGTGACGGCGGATTTCATTACGCAAAACAAGGATGACTTCGAGGCGTTCATGGAGGAGCCATTGGATGTATACACGCGGAAGATTAAGCTCACCGCTGAGTGGGGAGGACAACTGGAACTGCAAGCCATTGCTCGGGCGTATGGACTGGAAATTAATATTGTCCAAAGCGATGGACGAATGGAGAAGATTGAATCGGGCGATATGGATAGCTTTGATGAGGAGGAAAAGCTCAAGCGCGTTATCTGGCTGGCGTACTACCGCCACTCTTACGGGCTGGGTGAGCACTATAATGCTCTTACGAAGAAGCAGTCTTAAAAGAATGGGTTACACAACTACTTTGGGTGTGCAACACCCGGAAATAAAATACTCAATACCCCCAGACCGGTTCAATACTTCCAGACTGATCGATCGATCACGGAGATCTGTATTCCGTTCTTCTCTCTTTTTTTAATCTCTCTTCGTGGCACATATCAAAGGGAATATTTAGTCACGTCGGCGCCAGATAGAAACTCTATCATGGATCACTCCATTTTCGCCCTGTCCCTTTTCGTGGGTCCGCTCGGGCTGCCAGTAGGCCACCCGCTCAAGGCCAGATTTGCTCGGCGCCCGCAGCGGATCCTGCTTGACCAAGCCCTTGGCATCGTAGGGAATATCTTCACCGGGGTGGCTCAAGTGTTCCATGTACGCCTCCGAGGACACAGGAAAAGGAGGTCCAGCAGCAAGAGGATTCTTGTGGCGAGGAAACTCGAGACAGATCAAGTTACCCTTTGGAGACGGAGCCAGAAGCTGAGTGTGCCGGAGTGCCCACTTGGGGCGAAGTGCTGGACTCAAAGCACAAAAGAACTAGATACAGTCAGAATTCGAATGATCAACAACGGGTAGAGGTAAGCAGCATCGCGTAATCAGGCGAAACGATCCATAGATAGCTGCATCTGATAATAAAAAGCAAAAATAAACATTTACTTACTGTGTAATCATAGATAATGTCAAATCCATTAAGTGGCACACCAATAGATTGTAACCACGCATCATCGAAAAAGTCACCCTGCACGAATGTGACTTTTCCTCGACCAATCGTCTGGTCTCGAACCCGGTACCAACTGTTGTTCTCAGCCTCCTCCTTCTTGCATGCCTCAATAGCACCTGGACTGTACTCCAGTCCATAGGCATCAAACCCAAAGCTGGCCAGAAGGAGCACGTCGACACCTCGGCCACAGCCAGGCACTAGAACCTTGCGTCTGTACGACTGGCCTTGTGCATCCTCAGCCATAGGTCCGCCAATGGTGGCCCGCTGTTTGACCAGTGTGTCCTCCAGCGCTGGGTTCGGGAATCCCGCATCCCAGGGCAGCTTGACATCATTCTTTTCCCACAGTGAAGCCCAGCCGTCGACATATTTTTCGTCTTTATAGTTGGCTAGGTGAGCCTGGATATCCTCAGGCTTGATGGCGGTAGGGGCAGTCATTGTTGGAGATGTTTTGATGTAGTGCGGGGTTATGACGGGGGGAAGGCGAATATGATGAGATATATACCGACAGAGCGAAACTTCCAAGGCTGTCACGTTGAGTTTTTATTTGGCAAGTTATTCCCTTGGTGATTTTGTTTCAAGAACATTGAAGGGATTGAGTGAATGTTAGGTTCACCGTCATTTCCACTCCATTTCATAGCTTGATTTGCAGTGGGCTTATTAATCACCTCCTTGCAGATGCGCGACCGTGCCAATCTGTAATGTAAGTTTTGCGTTCGTTTAAAATGCGCTTATGGGTATTTCTTGCTAATTACGACCAGGGACTCGGACTTCACCCCTGACATTGAGATAGACTGATGCGGAGGATGTACTAAATGCCACGCGATATGCCGGGTCCGGGGCGCCAAGATGTGACACACTGTCAACAATGAAGTGAGTTTCCCCAATCACACAATCCCTGGACTATACAGTGTTGTTGCATGAGTATGAAACCAGGCCTTAGTCCACCTACTATGTATAGCTTACCAGAACTAGAACACCGGTCAGCACACGATTCTTGTACATGAATCATATGTGGTACATTGTTGGGAATGTTCTCAGTAATGTTCACTTTGCATGTTCAACATACGTGTTGAGCTTATTCAACTAAGAATGTCAGGTTTTGGCTGGCAGAAAACATGGTAGAATATTATGTAAATAGTGACGGGGGTTTCAAACTCATGCAACACCACTATAAAAGCCAAGGCGAGTTTATCGAGACGTCCAAATACTCCTACTACTAGGAGTATATCTATCTAAACTTGGTGGAGATAGCGTCTTTCCCCTCATGGCATTTATCCGCGTTTTCGCTCTGCCGGGTAACCGGCTCTACAGTACTTTACGGTGACTGGCTGCATCGCAGGCCCGCTAGGGAAATCAAGGTCCTATGCCAGGTCCCCTGATGCGCCCTCATGAACAATTGACCGGAAATTAATCCGCTTGCACTTGATAAGAGCAGAATGTTAACCCCCGGTCGCAAGCGGTCGTCGATGAACGTGTTCCCCAGTGCTGCACATTGCTGTAGAGGCTACTTTGTGAGAACTCTATGAAGATCTTGATTCCTTCGACCCCTAAGGATTTACATTTACACTTTTCCCAAGAGTATTTCCTTCTACATTCCCACATTCAGATATCAATCAAGTAGTTGTTGACGATCACATTCAGACTGAGACCACTCCGAGCACATCCCAGATCCGTTCCTGCTTTCTAGTCCTATAGTTGCCCAAAGGGTCCACGCCTACCTTTTTCGGGGATTTGGTTGGTGCATCGACTCTTGAGAGTCTTGGTTTTCCGGTCCCTTGACGATCCCATCAGATTCTATTTTCTTGGCATCCATTGTAATGCTCGTTATCACTACTTTGAGTATTGTTCCAGCCGCATCGGACCCAGTTCATTCGCCAGCCTTGGCCAGATAAAGCACTGCAACCTTGGACCACTGATGACCTCAGGCTGCGGCGTTTCATACCGTCAAATTCTTATCGATCTTCAGGAGATTGTTACAATTGTTTCATGCACACCACGACACCGTCAGCCTTGACGATCCCACACTCACTTGGGTAAACCTTTAAAGGAACCCATCGGGGCTCCTTTGATCTGCGACAAATCAATCAACCCTTCTCACTCCCGAAAATGGGAGACAAGGCGGAAAATTTGACCATGAAATCGGGATTACCAGCCAGTAGCGCTGGACGCAATGAACGAATATTTACTGACAATCCTGAAATCGAATCAGCAATTCGCGACTCGGACTCCTTGGCTCACGCTCGATCTCATGTCTCTGATATCATTGACGAGTACCCCGAGAAGAGTGATGATACCGAAGCACCGCGACCTTTGGCGCGCCAATCCACGGAACTTGGACCGCCAATTGTGGTACCACGACTGAAACGAAGAGGGCTGTTTGGCCAACTAACTCTCATCGCGGAGGTCGAAGACCCCAGGACGTATTCTCGAAAAATGAAATGGTTCATAACTTTTATTGTTGCAACAGCAGGAATACTAGCACCACTGGGAAGCTCGATTTTCTTTCGTAAGTCCGTGAATTGATTCCTTTCTCCTTTGATACTGACCAAATGTCTTGCCTAGCTTCGCTCTCCCAAGTATCCAAAGATTTGAATACAACACCAACCTTGACCAATCTTTCCATTTCCTTATACATGCTGGCCATGTCAATCTGTCCTCTGTGGTGGTCATCGTTCAGTGAACGGCTCGGACGGCGAACAATTTACCTGACTTCATTGTTTCTTTTCGTGGTTTTCAATATCCTTTCTGCCATTTCTGACACAATCGCCATGCTAATCATCATGCGAATGCTGATGGGCGGCGCCTCCGCTTCAGTCCAAGCCGTCGGTGCAGGGACCATTGCAGACATGTGGGAGGTTCATGAACGAGGCCATGCGATGAGTATCTTCTACTTGGGGCCTTTGTGTGGACCTTTGCTGGCACCCATCATTGGCGGTCTTCTGGCTCAACGCTGGGGCTGGCGCAGTACATTATGGTTCTCTGCTGTCCTTGGTGGCCTCATACTTATCTTCATCCTCTTTGCGCTGCCAGAAACATTGATGGTGCAAATGCCCATGCTGCCCTCTGTCGCCCAAGATGAAGTTACCCCCATCAGCCGCCCACTTAGTCGCGTATCGACTCAGCAGGTGGCCAAGTCCACTGCTCAATGGCTGAAGTTTTTGAAGACGAACTTTATCGATCCTTTAAAAATCGTCTTCTACCTACGATATATTCCTGTGCTCCTGAGTGTATACTATGGCAGCATTGCCTTCGGATCTCTATATGTTTTGAGCGTCAGCATTGAAGACACATTTGGTAAACCGCCATACAACTACGAGACCGTTATCATCGGCTGCCTCTATATTCCGAACTCCCTAGGCTACTTCATTGCCAGTAGTTTTGGCGGAAGATGGATGGATAGAATCATGCATCGAGAAGCGAAAAAGGCAAACCGATACGACGAAAAGGGAAACTTGGTGTTTCACCCAGAGGATCGCATGCGCGAGAACGCTTGGCTCGGCGCTTTTCTATACCCTGCCGCTCTGATCTGGTATGGTTGGTCTGTAGAAAAAGGAGTTTTTTGGCCGGCACCGGTATGTTAATCATTTTAAAACATCCCCTCCTAGTTCGATGATCCTAATTACCGATCAAAGATGATTGCCAACTTCTTCTTCGGAATCGGCTCTATGCTAATCTTCAGCATGATAACTACTATGCTCACCGAGTTCATGCCCAAGAAATCCTCCAGTGGTGTAGCATTGAACAACTTCGTGAGGAACATTTTCTCTTGCGTGGGCTCTTTTGTCACGGCCCCTCTCATCAGCGCCATAGGAAACGGCTGGCTCTTTACCATCCTAGGAGGTATGGGTTTTGTTAGCGCCTTTGTTATTCTTTTCATGAAGATATATGGCCCTCGTTGGAGACTGAAGATGGACGAGCGCATGAAGTGACTTTACGCCCACTAGCATGTGGCATTATTCAACAGGCGTCCTGGGTACATATTTGCTTGCTTACTCTCTTTGAAAAGTTTTAATATGACATGAATGGATTATCATATCATGGCAGCGTTGCTTTTTGGCTCTGAGCATGTCGTTCTTTTTGCTATTGCCCTCTTTCGCAGAACGATACTTTATATTTTACTTGGTTCTTGAATGATACACACTTTACAGTTGAAATTTCCGAGACTGTGACCTCAGGAAATAAAGCCTCTTTAAGGCCTGGGTGGTATGTGTAAGTTCCTATCTTTAACACCAAGATCAACTATAAACACTGTATAGATATGATTGGTTTGGATTTTCATTGACCATTATCATCATGAAGAGAGTACCAACACTGATAATTCTGCCACATCCCTTCCTATCTTCTGTTCTTTTGCTTTCCACACGGAGGAAAGCCTTAAAAAAAACCTTGGAAGTCCTCTTACAACTTGGCCGCTGCAACGGGGGTTTTCCAGTGGCTATCGTGAAACATTGATGGCCTTTTCGACCTAAGCGCCTTTCATTCTTTTCTTTTCTTAAAAAGAGGGGGAGATCAAGCATGCTCCAGACGGACAGAGTCATATATATCCCTTTCTATAGCTTCAGGGGACCATAAACGATGATTATGAGCTCGTCTTAATACTCCCAGATCCTAATAACCTTGGTTTCTCGCCGTGGGAGCGCTACTGCAAGCTTGTGTTCTGTCCTTTAATGGATCTACTTACCAGCGGGCTATAACAATGCATTCTTTATGACTTGCATCAGTTGAGTAGCTTAGTAGTATTTCCTAAGTATGCATAGTAAGTGAAGGGTGAGCTACAGTAGGCACTAGGTTTACACCTTAGGCCCCTTGAAGGCTGTAAAGAGCTCCTCCCAATAATGCCTCCTTCACCCTCCTTCATGCTTCCCTCAATCGAATGAATCATCTCTCATTTGAACGTTTCAGAATTGGGCATTGGAACATTCCCGAGACTGTGTTGGGATATGGTTGAGAATGTAGATTGCAAGGGGGTCAAGGTAGCCCTATTAAGACCCAGCAGAGTTTGGAAGGTAGCAATAGGGTTAATCAAATATGATCTGCAAATTTCTGGGGAAAGATGACATCATACTATCAGCCTTGCACATACTCTGTAGTCATTCGGTCTCTCTATGTTATATTTAATGCGAAGGGATTCTCGAGTATGAATCTCACTCGCCTCCTTCAAGAAAGATAATATCAATTGCAAAGATTTTGAGACCAATTCCTTCCAACCATCATATTAAAGACGCGAATAAGCCAAGAACATTATGTGGACTCGCACGCTCATTCTCCCACTGCTCTTCACCCTCTTCGGAGCTACAGTATGTTCTTCACCATAGGAAATATCACAAATTCTCTAACAATATCAAAGGTGAGCATACCTACGGAGCCCATGCGAGCGAACGACCAATCCCTTGACGACAGCACCGAATTAAAGAACGAAGTCATGAAAAAATACTCGGAAGCCCGAGCAGAATGCATAAATGAGGAAAACATAGGAGAAGTCGCGGCCAAGAAATTCGAGGCAACACAGAAGGTGACACCTGAGTTGCACTGTTATGCTGGCTGTGTGGGCTATAAGATGGGCATAATAAAGAAAGAGGGAGGTTTCAATGAAGAGGCGTGGATGGGGTTTGTATCTAAGATCGGCGACGACGAGAAGAGGCAGAAATTGTTGCACGTGGGAACAATGACGACTAATGCGCTTGATGGGCTGGATCGGTGTGAGTCCGGGAATGAGCTTTCGGAGATTTCGCATGTACTTAAGGAATTGAAGGACTATTAGTGAAATGGATGTGTCTAGCTTGTTATGATGAATTGTACGACATCGAGGTTTGCGGTTCTGGGGCCATGAGCAGACCTATGTGTTTTTATACCACGTTTTTGCTTTCCAGTATTTTAAGATTCGAAATGAGTTCGATTGAGAGAATATCAGAAGACGCAGCGTTCTTTGACGGCATTGGATTCTAGGGATATTAGCCCTTAGATACGCGCTGACTATAGGAATAATTTAGCCACCAATGGACTCGCATGACATCGCAATACCTATACAGCATCTAGTAAAGAGACATGAGTCCAGGAACTATCGAATAAAACCCCGTGGGCAACACTACCAATAGCTTAATGACACTCCTTCGTCGAAAAACAAGGCTTTATGGTCTCGTTTCATAATACAATTGTTTGTGATATTGTACCGACAAGCTTTGATTCGCAGTATTATCGGGAAATATTGACCCAGCCAGGAGCTGGGATAGTGACCCTGTCTATACTATGTCTACGTATTGCAATGTCGCCCGCTGTTTCACCTAGACAGACCCAAACCTCGCAACCCTTTCGTTTTTCCCCCGGATACTCGACGGGCTATCGGATGTTACAATTTGAAATACAGCTGCATCGTCACTCTCGAATTACAGTGGAACTATAAGTTACACCTATATTTGCGCACCAGTATGGCCATATCAAATCAAGGCAGCCAATAAGGCCAAATCCAGGCCAATACCAGCATACAAACCCCTCAACCTGCAGATCAGGAGTCGAGCGGGGGAGTTTGGTAGTTGCAGCGGGGACTCGGGGCCATGCATGACTTCGAACCGAATGATTCGTCATCTGCAGTAGTTGCACGCGCTAGCATAGCTATTGGTTGAGAAGTACAGACTACTGTACAATTAAATTGGGGTGAACTTTCGTGAGACGGAAGACTCGGGCGTTAAGACTAGATAGTCGGAAGAATGAAAAGCGACATGTTTGGTTGGATCTGCAATGCAATTGCTGAACTAGAAGATTGCAATGGAACATTCCCGATAATTTGAATAGGATTGTAATGATTGTCGAGTTAATATCTGGGTCCCCTTAAGCTAAAGACATGGCCTGGTCCAAAGTCGCTGTAGCGCGTGTACTAGGAAACATATTTGGGCTTTCATCAGCCCGTATAGATACTTGAAGGAGCTGACATGTACTTTGGTCTACTTTTGCAATTCAGATGAAGTGATTTGGATCAATAGTGTTGGGTTGCGATCCACATTAAACAACTGTACAAGATCGCCATTGACTTTTTACATAGTTTTGATATTATCAGGCACTAGGTATTGTAACCTGTAGCTTGAAGACATGACCTGAGATCCATCTTATTTTGAATAGACTTGTTGTTTTGGATTGATCTAAAATGATCGCCTGCATTTCAACGCGAAGCGTAGAATGACACGAGTCATTGGCGAGAATATGGCCAGTCAGTGTAGCATGGATGCTCGGACCGATGCAGCTAGTCAGTTGACCCAATTTTGGAAGGAGGTTTCAGAATACTGGTTGTACGGGCGTTGGAACACAATCGGGCCGCGCCCTGGCCAGAACACGGTTTAGGTGGCGACGCATCCCGCTTAATTCGGGTTGACTAAACGAGATAAGGCAATTATTGGTCGTTTACTGAGCCCGAACTCGGGAGAAGGAGAAAAGAGAAGCTACGTATTGATCAGATAATGCGATAAACGAATCGAAAACGTGAGCGGTCACACGGCATGCGTCACCTGATCCCAATCACTTCTTTGTTCCACGACTTCCCTCTTGCTTCTCCTGCACGATTGATGCATGGTGTGGGATGATCCAATCTCCTTCCCAACTGTGTGCACCCTTGCTGAATTCAGCATTCCATGAAGCAACTCACAGGTCACAACTCCAAGGGCGAGTTTCTTTCGGGAGAGATGATCGACCTAGTGAAGTGTCGGTGTCGGAGAGTGGAGCCTTGATGACTACGACTCGACTCCATTCGCTTCAATCCCGCCTTTTTGAGTGAGTCAATGGGCCAAATGATTGCCCAAGGAGTGCCAGTGTCTCCAGTGCCGGGTCCTCTCGGTCGTGATCCTCGTCTCTTTCGTCTCCCCACTGCCAGGCCTGCATCTTATTTGCCGCCGTTACCGGGGAGGTTGGGCAGAAATGGGTTTTCGACTGCATCACTTTTTCGCTGTTAACTAGGGCCTTAGGGTCGTTTCCCCCTGGGTACACTGCAGGTGCAGGTGCATTTTTTTTTTCCTCGGTGTGGCTTCTTAGAAAACCACTCGATTTGTTCGTGACCCACACTCAATTCGGGTCCATTTTTTCCCAACCCCACGCCCGTGTTTGTACCCAGTACAGATGGCAATAAAAAATCAACACAAAGTTAGGAAATAGCAATGGAAAAATCGACTGGTGCCACTTATCTCCACTTCACCAAAACTGTGTTCTCCATGCTTGCAGCATTGTCTTGCCTAATTGGGCCATTGTGCTTCCCTCCCATTCCCGATTTCACCGATTGCTGCAGCTCCTGCAAGTGGAGACTGCTGCTCTCACCCGGCCCTAATCAAGGCCCTTCACTAATTCCGCCCTGGTCACCACATTATGGAGACCGGATGCGACGTGGCCCAATTGCATTCTGGTCATCGGGCAGTTCGTCAATGACGTTCAAGGGCCCAATGACTGCCACTGCAGCTAGTCGTTGTTGCCATCCACCACGGGGGCCGGGCGAACCCTTATACGCTGCCTCACCATAGTCGTCCAATTGTAATTGTTTTTGTCGCCAGAGGAACAAGCATAGGCTTCTTACCTGTTCGGTCTTCTAATACAGGAGTACCTGGCCCAAGTGTTTCGACCTTTTTAACTTCATCTTCTTACTCATTTTCTTACTCCTCCAAAGTACCCTTGCATCGAGCCCGACTGTATCGTGACAATCTATAATTGTCCGATTATTTTCTCACGCCACTAGTCCGCCCTGTTTTATGATACGTCATTAATCCGAGGATATGGTTAAGAAAAAGAACAAGAAGAATAATAAGAATAACGCTCGCCCTCCCGCTGGCACTGCAACACCAAACCCCGACACCAACGACAATAAAGATTCCATTGAGGCTACTGGCGAGCCCCCGGCCCTAACTCCGGAAGATGCCTTCGGGTTACAAGTATGCAGACCTCACTCAATTCCAGTACCAATCGGTACAGCTTCAATATCAAACATACGATTATGAAAAATCCCAATTCGCAAGTTATCACATCAATGAATCGACCGATCGTCTGACGGGGGCAAATGACCAGGACAACAAAGAAGACCCCAACACCACCGAACCAAAGGAAGACGCCCCTGCCGAACCTGCAGTAGAGGAATCTAGCGCACCGACCGAAGACTCAGAATCTCCAGAATCTGCTGGTAAGTATGATCGCGGTATACTGATAGAAGATTATATAATCTCTCCATCAGAAGAGTTACTCACTTGAGGGACAGGATCAACAGAGGCAACAACACCCGCCGAACCAGCTGACAATCCCGATGGCGCAGCCGACGCAGACGTCAAGGAAGAAGGCACAGATGCGCCTGCTGGCGATGAGCCTCCGCCGAACGCAGAAGGGGAGGGTGTCTCAGATGAAGCCCCTCAAGAGCCTCCTGCGGAGAGTTCAGAGCCCGAACCGAAGGATGAAGAGACTGCCGCAGCAGCAGATGATAGCGCCGCAAAGCCCGATGACGGTGGAAACAATGGTAAGTTCTAAATATGAGAGAACACACTATTAAGACTACTTTACTAACCTGTTTGACAGACGATGCTTTTCCAGACTGTGACCCTGAAGAGGGAGAGAACGGGGTAGAGGCCGAGAAGGAGGCCGAGAAGGAGGCCGCAAGACTAGCAGCTGAAGAAGCTGACGCCGCCAAAGCCGAAGAAGCTCAAAGTGATGATAATGGAGCCAACGCCGATGCTGCAGCCGAAGGCAGTGAAGAAGCTCCCAAAGAAGCTCCGTCGACTACCGAAGAGCCTGCTGCCGACAAAAATGAAGATGCAGCCCCGCCTGACGAAGCACCTGCGGCTGAGACAGCAGATGAGGCCAAGCCAGAGGGCGAAGCTGAACCAGAGAAAGATGCTTCAGATTCTCCTGTAGAAGCCGAAGCTCAGCCGGAGGAACCACCTGCAGCAAGCGAACCTGAACCGCCAGCACCTGTGGAGCCAGAGCCAGAGCCAGAACCGGTCGTCGACGAGTCGAAGTTGACAGCAAAGCAGAGGAAGGCTCTCAAAAAGAAGAAGAAGAACGCCAAAGCTGAGCCTACACCTACACCTACACCTCCACCTGAACCCGTAGTGGAACCCGTAGTGGAACCCGAACAGCCGGCTCCTACCCCGGCAGAGGAAACCCCGGCAGAGGAAGCTCCAGCAGAAGAAGCTTCAGCAGAAGAAGCTCCGGCAAAAGAAGCTCCGGCAGAAGAATCCCCGGCAGAGGAAGCTCCAGCAGAAGAAGCTCCGGCAAAAGAAGCCCCGGCAGAAGAAACTCCGGCAGAAGAAACTCCGGCAGAAGAAGCTCCGGCAGAAGAAGCTCCGGCAGAAGAAGCTCCGGCAGCAAGTGAGCCTGAACCGCCAGCACCCGTGGAGCCAGAGCCAGAGCCAGAACCGGTCGTCGACGAGTCGAAGTTGACAGCAAAGCAGAGGAAGGCTCTCAAAAAGAAGAAGAAGAACGCCAAAGCTGAGCCTACACCTACACCTACACCTCCACCTGAACCCGTAGTGGAACCCGTAGTGGAACCCGAACAGCCGGCTCCTACCCCAGCAGAGGCCCCGACAGAAGAGGCCAAGGCAGAGGAGGCACCAGCAGCAGAGATCAGCCCACCTGAGGAGCCTGCTGAGACGGCCCCCGAAGCAGCTCCCGAACCGGAAGCAACAAGCCAGCCCGAAGCTAAGCCTGAAGACGCTCCTGCTGAACCAGCAGAGCCCACCTGTGAGCCAGAGGCTACGACACCGGAGGAGCCCGAAAGCACCCCTGCTGTTGAGGAACCTGTGGTAGAATCTGCTGAGCCAGAAGTCCCACCGGCTGAGGAGCCTGCTGCCGACCCCGCTGCACCTGAAGCTGAACCAGAGTCAACCCCAGAGGTAGACAGCGAGGGAGAGAAAGCTCCCTCTACCGATGAAACTCCAGTGGAAGCTGTCGTAGAGTCATCTGCCCCAGAAACCACCGAAGAGCCGGTAGCGGACCCAGCCCCAGTTGAAGAGCCAGCCCCTGCTCCTGTCGAGGAAGTGGTTGAGGAGTCTATTGTTGAGCAGACGCCCGAGGAACCTACAGCGGATCCAGCTCCTACGCCAGAAGCTGAGCCTGTCGCGGAAACTCCAGCTGAGGAAAGCCTTCCAGAGACTGCAAAGGAAGAGCCTGTTTCAGAGGAGCCCGTCGCTGACGCCCCTGTTGAAGAGCCTGCTGCCGTCGATCCTCCTGCTGAAGAGCCTGCTGAGGCTGAGGTGCCAGCTGAGGAACATACTGAAGCTCCTAAAGAAGAATCCGCAGCGGAGGTTACACCAGAAGAGGCTGCACCTGTGGAGCCTGTTGTTGAGGAACCTGTTATTGAGGAGCCTGTTGCTGATGAGCCTGTTGCTGAGGAGCCTGTTGCTGAGGAGCCTGTTGCTGAGGAGCCTGTTGCTGAGGAGCCTGTTGCTGAGGAGCCTGTTGCTGAGGAGCCTGTTGCTGAGGAGCCTGTTGCTGAGGAGCCTGTTGCTGAGGAGCCTGTTGCTGAGGAGCCTGTTGCTGAGGAGCCTGTAGTCGAGGCAGCCCCCGAGGAAGCTCCTACTGAAGAGCCTCCTGTTGAAGAGTCTCCAGCACCGGTTGAGGAGGTGCCCGTGGAAGCTGCCCCGGCAGAATTAACACCTCCAGCCGAAGAGCCCGTAGTGGAGGAACCTGCAGTGGAGGAACCTGCAGTGGAAGAACCTGTCGTGGAAGCTGAACCTGTCGTGGAAGAGCCGGCACCTGAAGCACCCCCTCCTGCTGAAGAGCCCCCAGTCGAGGTCGCCCATGAAGAGCCAGCTGCCCCAGAGCCTGAAGCTGCCGAGGAGCCCTCGGTAGAATCAGCCCCTGAAGAATCAGCCAGGGAACTTCCTGTGGAAGAACCTCCAGTTGAAGCAGCTCCTCCAGCTGAAGAACCAGCCCCCGAGCCAACCCCTCCTGCAGAAGAGCCCCCAGTCGAGGCAGCTCCTGAAGAGCCAGCTCCTCCGGCTGAAGAGCCTGCCCCCGAGCAAGTTCCTCCAGTGGAAGAGCCTCCTGCAGCCGATCCAGTACCTGCTGATGAACCACCTGCCGAAGCAGCACCAGCTGAGGTACCAGCGGAACTTGCCCCAGAGGAGCCTGCGCCTGAAGAGATCCCAGCTCCTGCAGAGCCACTGGTCCCCGAGAGAGCAACACCAGCAGACTTTGCTCCAGAAGAGCCAATCGAAGCATCCCGCGAGATTGAAGAAATTGTGGAAGCACCGGGAAGCAGAGATGGTACCCGCCGCCGAAAGAAGCGTCCAACAGGAGAGCGCGAGCGACGCTACTCCAAGACATCATCCGATGGAAACAAGGGTCAATCTCTTCAACGCCAGAAGAGCGAGCGTAGTGTTTTCACCAATCGATGGGCTAAAGCTTTGGAAGAAGCCAAGCGACAACACGAGGAGAAGAAACGTGCCGAAGCACGCGCAAAGCTAGCTAAGGCAGCCGTGGAAGAGGACAAGGAAAAGAGTGGCATCACTTCCGAGAAGTCCAGGCGATCTGAGCGTTCTTCCTCGAAAGGGCCGAAGGAGCAGGATCCGCCGATCGTCGAGACCAAGCTGAAGCGTACTCTATCCTCCAAGGAACCAAGCCGATCTATCAAGCCGCCTCCATCTTCCAAGGCACCTTCATCCTCGAAGCAGACCTCATCTTCTCCGCCTAAGCCTCAGCCCCGCCACTTCCTTCAATACATGAGCAAAGGCCAGTCGGACACCACCAGACCTCTTGTGCGCGTTAATACGTCCAAGTCTGTGGCTCCACCTTCTGATCGGCCACGTCGCGCCTCGACAGCCCAAAGCCACGGAAGCAATGGCAGTCACGAGCGTTCACCAAACGAGGAGCGGAAGTCCAGCGGCCGTTCTAGTGGCTCAACTTCCCGCCGTGAAGAAGCAGCTCCTCGACCCGAGAAAGAGGTGGAGAGAGAAAAGGAGAAGGAGAAGGAGAGGAAGCCTCGTCGGCGCTCTCGCGAAGAACCCGAACCCAGTAAGCCCCGCGAAAAGGAGCGGGAGAGAGAGAAAGAGAAGGAGAGAGAGAAGCCCGAAAGAGAACGCCGATACCGTGAGGTTCGCGAGGGTGAAGATGGTCGACGTCGTCGACACCGTCGGGAACCATCGCCGCCGAAGGAGTCGAGGCTGAAGGGGCTTTTCAGGACTATTACTGCTCATTAGCTTTGATATTGTATTTCAAACTTGTCCTTTTGATATATGTGTGATGATGATGGTTAGGGTTTTTGCCCTTTGTATGAATTCACGGTTGCTGCATGGAGGAGCGATGCATTGGCATTATAGGAGTACTTGTCTTTCTGTTTAACAAGACTGATCTGCATCTGTGAGATTTCAAATGATGAGATGATGATTCCATACAATATCTATATTGATTTCTGGTCAATTACCTCTCTAAACACAATTTAGTGTAAACTAGAACCCCTTGGTAAGGTCGATTGGAAGCTTGAAAGCTTGCCAAGTTTGGCCATATCATTTTATTCAAGCCCTTCTGCACAGCAGGCATGAGTTATATACCATCATTAGTCATAGGGCATGCAAATCGCCATCGATGCAATGCAAAGCAAAATAGATTCATCCCATCCCAATCAATAATCAATCATTCATTCCCAAGTTCATTCTGCGCCGGAATCACCCTCGAACACCACCCACACCAAGCCCGACACGATCCACTCTCCTCCTTAATAAGATACTTCCCCGTCTCCCTCTCATCCTCATGCTCAACAACACAAGCACCAACCATGACTCTCTTTTTGGCCTTATGCTTAACAACGCCCCCTAACCCAATAACTTCCTGCCGGAAGTACCCCGGTTCCTCGTCGTCATGACTATCCGAAGAGACCAGCTCTTGGTGATAATGTGATGACGCAGATGGATGACTCGTTGGACTATGATAGCCTGTGCTACTTGTGTCACTTGAACTTTCATCCGCTTCACAGTCAACTTCGAGCTCGATCTCCTGTCCAGCGAGACAGGTTTCGCCGCGCCCGCACTTAACGCCTTGGGATCCTTCGCCGATCCCTGTGCCGAGGCCTCCGCCGAGGTATGTGCTGTATCTCGTGCGCCAGGCCCATACGCGGCGGTAAGTTGTGTCGTTGCTGCGGAGGGTCTGGCCGCATTGGACACATAGCCAGACTGCGTCGTTGCAGTGGCAGATGTTTTGTGATAACGTCTCTTGTTTTATCCCTTTCCCGAGGTCGCTATCGAGGTCCAGTGATGACCCGTCTGGCATCCCTTGTAGATGGTGAGAGAGCGGAGCCGTGTTACATGTGCGACAAAGTCGACGAATACGACCCTTCATCGCTTGTTGTGACGGCGGTTTGATAGTGCAATTCTATATCAAGCCAGTACTCATTAGCCATACCGATCCATCATTGTAGCTTATCTGGAGGCCATCACATACCCTGCAAACAATCTTACTGCAACGCCGACATTCACCCACCATGTCGCGTGCACACTTGCCCACTTTCCCACGCGTCATCCGACCTGACTCCGAGCTACCCTGGCTCAGTAATTGCAGGACCGATTTGACGCTGCTAGGAATGGCTGTACCAGTGTCTAGCATCTCCGCGACCGTCTCGATATACTCGTTCTCGCAGCGAAGGGTTTCCCGCACCAGCTGGTGCCGGAAGGGCGCCAAGTTAACATGGAACTGGCGACATGTACGCGATAAATCGTAGAGGGTATTTAAATCGATATTGCGAGCGATTTCCTTGACGATACTACACAATTAGCATTGATGCACACATAGAATCGGGCAGCGATTGAGTTATCGCTAGATCTCCACGTACGGGTAACAGCTCAGCGCAGCTGAGAAGGCATTCCGGTTAGGATTCACCGGATCCTCGACAGTATTCGGAGTCGTGGAGACATCTGCGTCGCGACTGCGATCGCGATCTTCGTCCGAGGAGGTGGGGGAAGGAAGGAAATCAGCCGAAGCTGCTGCGGTCGCGATGGGCGCGACGGTCAGCTTGGACGGGAATGGTTTGCCCGCTGAACCGGAATACTCGGTGAAGGCATCTTGGTCCAAGTCGACAAACACCACCATACTGCTGGTGCCATCAGAGGAGGATGAATCAGCACATCAGATAAGATGAAAGATCTCGAGTGGGTTTGGGGGCTTTTATAGTGGGTTTGTCAAGCTTGGTTCTGATGGATCCAGCGGCTGAGCTGTTCCGAGTGGGATGACTGTGGGACTGAGGGAATTGATGCTCCGTCTTCGGGGCGATGACTGAAGAATTTTAGGATGTGACTAAGGGAAAAGAAGAGTCCCGGGAGTCGAGGAGGAGAGCAGGTGAGGTTATTCGGATGATGACATGCTTCCCCTCATTCTTGTACCTGGCCCCATTTCTTGTTTTGATAAGCGCATCCGTTGATAACCAGATATGCAACTCAACGCAGCGTCAATCATTTGCATTGGAACCAATACTTCTTTTATTTTTGACATTGCAATGGGTCTCCATACGAGTCAAGCAATAGTCTAAGTTTTTTGGCCCCTCGCGGGGTAGTAAACGGTCCGGGGTAAGTGGAAGTGGGCCACTTGTTAGTGCCATGAGCGGAATCAACAGATAGAAGCTCTTTGCTTGCAAGCGTAGATCTCCTCGTATTCAGGCTCCCAATCACTCTAGATCTATGGATTTATTCTCCACCGCAATAAGCCCTTGTTTGAAACACGTACGGGGGTACTTCTCTAGGACATTACTATAAATTAGCCAACTATCCTCATTCGTCATCTTCTAGTCTTGCAAATAGAGCTTGAGCTCCAACTAGCTTAGATGATAAGCTATGAGCGATGCTGTGCTCCTTGACTACTCGGTGGCAGAACACGCAGCTCATGACACTAATGGAATGCGCGATTCAAATCTAGACTTGTGGAAAGACTTTATTCCACACAGATCGCTAGTAGTTGAAAAGGAGTTGTGTATTTCCATGCAAGCCATACATAAGATCGACTGTGCATGTACTGGGTTCATCCTTCGTGATCCTCGTGAATTCGAAGGATGATTAGGTAAGCACTACAATTCACCGAGTAAGAGGCCTTGATAATGAGGCACTAAATACTTGACCCCAAGATAAGTTTTAGAATTAACAAGATTTCCTGTAACACGGTCTAAGGACGCTTGCACAGATGGTTCAGCCGTTGGTCCATGTGGACCTGCTGTGTAAGGTGAGACAAAACGGTATAAGGGGTCCCCGAAGATAACCCCGAAGGAGCCCTAGGCAACTAGCTGCATAACTGTGACGTCCTCACTGGAAGGGATAAAAACCCGTTGGCGATTAGCTGAGGCTGACTATGATAAACCTTGCATACTGTAGACCTCCTTAATTTGAATTCACCCTGTTAATCACAATCAAACGGAAACCCCGAAAGACCGAAAGACAGCTAGGCTGCCACACACCCCGGAGAGGCAGACGATTAGCAATTTAGCCAAGACACCCAGACCGATTTCGAATGCAGATCTCGTTGAGCTGTACGCCCCGTTTCCCCCCCACGTTCGTCATTAGCGTCTGAAATTGATCTTTTTGTCTTTTCTTTTTCCAATAAAGTAAACCAAGTTGCTCCATACCAAGTCTGTGATAGACGGCTCCGCCAATAACAACCCCACGTCGCTACCACATTACCAAAGTGGGAATTGTCTCCGATTCCGCAAATCAAAAGCTTGCATGCACATTGAAATTTCGTTACTGGTTACTGGAATGAGTATCCAGCCCGAAGAGCCTCGTGACACACGCCCCCTGATCGACACGGCGCCTCCATGTTAAATGAGCCTGATCCAGCACGCGGACCGACCCTTGTCATTTGACCAATCACATTTTTCCACTTCCGAGACTGGGCGGCCTCTGCTTAACTTGATTTATTGCGATTAAGGGTTGAGGATCCAGGATTTGATATTAATTTCAATGCGAACCGATCTTACTACTTGGTGTGGTACACGTGCCGGAGTACCGGTCCTGCCGACCATCAAAAGTATAAGTTATTAGCAATCCATTACCTACTCTCTTCCACCTCCCCACAGTTGTTACCACCCAGTGTAGGATCGTAGAACCCCCCCCGATCTGGCAGGAGACAGTGACTCACGTACATCCCTGCTAGTACAAAACTCATCCCGCAATATTGTGAAATGACGTTATGTTAGCAAGGGTGGTTCGAACTGATTACCGAACGGGGTATCCAGATTGCATTAGGATATCAAGAAATCTTGTTCTACGCATTTGATTTGCCACGGGGTAATTATTACGTCCAGGCATTAACGGTCCCGCTAGGCCACAAGACAAAGGGACGTCGGGTGCTCCGTGTGGATCGACAACTCTCATCCATGGTTCAAGGTCGCCCGACCGATATTGTATCTCCACAGGGCTCCAAATTAACAAAGGTACTGGCTAGTCTAGGGTGTGGTGGGCGGTGATTGGTGAGATCGTAAAAGTGTATGCGGGTGGACGCCTTACCGCAGTTATCTTATCTTTCAGCTGTATGGGGGGGGGGGGACTTGACTTGACTGGACTGGACTGGGGTATTGTGTGCATGCAGTAGTTAAGAGATGTTCGAAACGGGAAATAGTAAAAGGTGAAGTAATTGGTGCAAATTAATGAAAGTCAAAATAATTAAAATCGGGGATTGGAGAAGTCGGGTACGGGGACGGGGAAACATGATCGACCGATTTCCTCCCTTTAGTAGAATAGTTCTGGTGCTGGTTAGTCCGGGCGCACGAACTCCTGAATCCTGGTAGAGTACAGAGAGCATGGGAACGAGTGACCTAGAGCCCGAATTACCTTTTTACATTTCTTTGTTAGAACTTGGATTGAGTTGAACTCAGCAACTTTACTTTCCTGGTTAGACTGCGCGTGTGCGCGTGGGAAGCATTTGCGCGCCCTTTTTTTCCTTTTTACAGCCGACTTGCAGCAGGCGACGTAGGCGAGATCAATGTGGGTAACAAACGTTGGGTCTGTTGGAGCGAGATCCTCCGCGATTTGGAATCTCTAGGTTTAACCGACCACGGGTCATGACGATCAAGCGAACCGTGGTTAGAGGAGCGTGGAGCTTTAGACGTATCATGTGGGGCCTACGGTAGAGCTACGGGATGAAATAATTTTGTGTAGTGCAAATCAGTTTGTATGCGTGTGTCAGTTATGTACAAGCGAGAGTCGTAGCTCAGAGATCCAGTTCGGGGTATACAGCCAACAGAAGGAGACGCGTAGGAAATCATCAAGGTCATCCAACAAAAGAAAAGAACAAAGAAAAACCATAAAAACAGCAACCAAAATCTATAGCCCAAATAACTTTCCCTTCTAAGGTGCAGTCAAACAAAGAAAAGAAGACAGAAAAAAATCTTAAACCAGGGAGCTTCCGTTGGAGCTTTGGACTGAAGTGGAGCTTGCTCCACTGGAAGTCTCGCTCCGCGCTCCGCGGTCGCGCCTTTTGCGCTCCAGACCGGGATTGTCCGCCCCACGAATGGAGCTGGTATTCGACGGAGAGCGCCATGGCGCCCGCGGGACCCAGTCGAGGTGGAGAGGGTTGAGAGAGGGAGACTGGATTGCGCGCTTTTTTTATTTTATTTTTTGTTTTGCGCATCCAATCCCGAGTTTGAGGTGTTGAGGTACGGGTATCTCCGTCCACGCCCAATGAGGGGAGTGAGGGCCAGCCCTCAGGTAGCTTGAGTGTCGTCATGAAGTCATGCATTCAGGTAAAGGTGGAATGCTCAATTGCAAGACCCGTTGAAGGGCAGCTTTACATGGCCCATTGCTTCCAGCCGAGAGGTTGGAAGTGCGCCAGGGACTGAACCTGGTCATCGTAGGGTAGGCAGTCTGGGCTGGACCATGAAGGAGAGGGGTAGGAAGGAGATGGGTAGGAGGGAGAAGGGTAGTGGCACTGAACGGGCGGCTGGATCAGGTTCTCCTCGAGGGAGATGGGCATCATGTGTGGAGTAGGGACCATGTCTGAGCCGTCCCAGCGCAGGGGAGAGTGCATTTGCATTGGTGAAGCAGTCAAGTCGGTCTTCATCATGCTCTTAGGGTAGGCATCAATTAATGAAACGGAGCCAGAGGAGATGGAGCTGCTGTGGGTGGGGAGAGAAAAGTTGGTGTCTGAGAGAGGAGAGGGGCAGGTCTCAGCGGGCGAAGAGTAGAATGGGCTGTCATCGGCGGGCTCTGGGAGCTGGTTGTGGAAAAGGTTGGTAGAGGGGCGAGGGTGCTGTAGAGGCAAATCCATGCCACTCCACACCAGAGAACAGTCGTTTGCGAGATCTGGGTGCACTCCAGGAGCCACCAAAGAGCCGATAGACATGGAGTTAGGCTGGGAAGTGGCCGCCATAAGAGAACCGTTGTCCATGGAAATGCAGCGCGGGATTGAGGCCGATTCACCGGTCATGGGAGTCTGAGTTCGGGAAGCCCATTGGGACTGTTCGGGTTGCGACTCAAGCTCACTGTTTATCTATTAGCCCAAAGCTCGGGAATTGTGTTGCGCAAGATTGCGGAAAACTCACTGTCGCTCCATGTGGCGCGCAAGCAAATCAGGACGGTGGAATGCCTTCTTGCAGCTCAAGTGTGTGCATCGGTAGGAAGCTTCGGGGTTGTGGTTTAATTCATGGCGTCTGCGGTGCTCGGCGCGAGTAAAGACCTATGGAAAATCGAGTCAGATTTTTGCGCATTGAAGTTGGGAGGAAAAGCGCATACCTTGTTGCAGCCGGGGAACTCGCAGGCGTGCACCCGCTTGCCCTTTTTAGCTTTGCTGATGCGGTGGGTGGTGGGAGTGTAGGTGATAGGCATGGAGATGTCGGTCTGTGGGCTGCTGCGCATAGTGTTCTTGCGGCCAACCATGTTGGGCGAGGGCTCTGGGGATGGTGAAGCGGAAGTAGCGGGAGAGTTGAGAACAGAGACAATGTTGGAAGACAATGTAGTGGAAGTCTTGCGTTCAGTGGAGGAACCTCTGGCCATGTCGTGGTGGAAAGTAGAATGGGTAGAATGGAGGAGGCGTGGAAGCTATATAGATGAATGGAAGTGATGTAATTGTAGAAGGTTGTAGAGTTGGAATGTTCAGGTCTGAGACGATGAAGAAGAGCGGAGGAACGAGGCCTGATATAGACGAGCAGGGCTGTTCCTGTGTACAGCGATCTACCGGCGGATTATTAGGCTTTCCTAAATTAATCAGTAGAATTAAATCCAAAAAATAATTAAATCAAAAAGAAAATGGAAAATGATTTATTCGAAAATGATTTAATGATTAAAAAATAATAATAAAAAAGAAAAAAAGAAAATACCCATAATTACTATTCTGGGGCCATAACCTTAGATCAAAGGGAACCAAGCACGGGCGTGGATCGCGGGAGGATCAAGCAATCCTAAAATTACACCACGTTGTCAGGGGGTGCGGCTGAGGGAATTTGCATTTATTACAAGCGCTGATCCATCCACTGACTAAAATAGGTTTAGAGGAAGGAATGGCTAATGCGGTTGGCGCCAAAACGGCGTTCTGGCCATAAGTTGTTGGTTCGAGATAGCGTTGTGAGTGGAGGAAAGTCCAACAAGTACTTGCTCGTTCGCTACCGACATGTCGGGTAACTAGAGTAAATTTGTTTTTATTCATATTACATGCGGACTAAAATGGATAACGTCCAGGTGTTATTCCATTCTCTCCCTTTTCTCATAGTAGATTTTTTCTTTTTCTTTTCTCTATGCATCTATTCTATAGTATAGTTATGTATTCCAGTTTGAATATTGGCATTCCAGTCCAAGCTCATCCAACGGGTTGGTTCCACTCGGTGGGGGCATCCATTTTGGGAATCTCGAAGGATCGCACCCGTTGCCTATTCGGGTAGAGTTAAGCTCGCTTGTCATTGGTTGGGCGCACGGACTCCGTGCAACAGGGTGCCTTGTCCCCAAGAGAGCCTCACTGCTTTCTTTCGAAAATTGTCTCCCTCTCCCTCTGTGCGACTGTTTTCTTTCAACTTAGAAAGAACAAACACTACAATAGTCATAACCATAATAACAATTCCAATCTTGACGTTAACACTCCCCTTCCTCGGATTTCCCGATAGTGGAGTCTGACAAGAGCCAAAGTTGCCAGTCAGCCTAGTGGGTCCGCAGTGGTCCGCCTTAAGGAAGGGTGAGCCCTGCCACGCTAGGCTTAGCCTTGGTACAGTTCACTTGCGGTAGCTTGTTTCAGCATGCTGATCCTTTACTCTATGAGGTGAATGAACACCACTCAGGCAAGCTCCCAAGCCCCCCCACCATCTTCGGCCCCGAGCCCCCCCAATCCACGATCGGCCTTCGATTAAAACGTCACTGGGGTTCAACAAGAACCTCGATCAACATGTCCTAGTGCACCCGATTTTTAAAACTGGTATCTATATTTGGATCCCTAATGCATCGATTTCATGACTTCATTAAATGATACGGACAATCAATTCTATCGTTGCATTTGTATTTGGATACGAGACACTTCAATCCAGCCTTATGTCTGCGCCCTGCTGTATAATCCCTATAGTCCACATTCCTATAGACCAAATGCCAATCTAAGTCTTGATTAGGTACTTTACGGCGCCCAGTTGCATATGCCTGCATACCACCCCTTTGGTCATAGCCCATCGCTCATGCCGCGTGGCAGAAAGCCCGGGGAAAAGCTTCCCTGGCAACAGTGTGCATGTACCGAGTGACCTCGTGGCACGATACAAGGGGGTGAAACCGTGGCGAACATGCAGGTGATTTAATTTAGGAACATTCTTGAAACACATGTGAGTGATCTCTGCAGACATTCTGGAATGAATCCTTCGTTCTGCACAGGCTGACCTGCCACGCGAGAAAATGCTCGAGCTGGGCCCCTCCATGCAGGGGCCATTTCTGTTTCATGTCTATTTTTTACGGGGTTTCTATTTTGCTTCGACTCTGCATGGATCTGACTGTGATGGACAAATCAGCTTGATAGGATGTCAGCGTGAAGTATATTTGCGGGTAACCAAGTCGCACGCTCCACTAGTTGAATAGTCCCTAAATAGTAATCAGGATTTATTCACCTGCAGGGTTTAGTGAGCTAACTGATATGATATCAGCTATGACCAAGTTCAAATTACTCCGTACAAAAGGTGAGTATCAGGAAGCTAGTACGTTAGAGCATCTGGAGTTTCCAAGTATAGAATGGAGGTGTTTGATCGACTCTGTTCCTTATGCGACCCGTTCTCCATCTCGCGTGGCAGATACTGTCCGGATAAATCACATCTCCACATTCAATCGCAGTCTATACCTATCTAGGAATATAATCGACATAACCCACTTTTGTTGGTCATTTCACTCCAATAACAGTTGACCCACACCAATTCCTCCTTTCACTGATTCATGTCATCTGCCCCTCACGTGGCTGACCAAGGTGAGATTCCTTTCAGTCTCTTCGTGGATCATGACGATATACCCGTGTAGGGCTTGTTACAGATGGGTGGAAACATATCGCCCCCAAAATTTTACATCTCTATCTCTACCTCCTGGATGTGCATACTCCGTACTCCGTGCGTGCTAATCTAGTCCTAGTAGAGTAATGGAGTTGCACCGCGATCGTCGATCGCGGTGACAGCAAATAGAACCCGAGCTCGCACTAAATCCTATGCAGTCTGGACCTTGGATAAAAACCCACGTGTTTTGTTTTTATTTTGGTTTTTTTATGTTCGCAGTATCTACCCTCATTAGATGGGTGGAGCATGACCAAGAGAACAAAACTAAAAACCAAGGGCCCTTCGCCAAGGGTGCTACTCCATTCCCCATGTCTCACAAATCTGGTCTGAAGAACCGGGCCGTATAAGGATCAGCGCCATCGTCATAGCCCATATGATAGCTCTGCAGAAATTAGTGCTGTTGGTTAAGTGCACGAGTCAGCGTCGAGCTTTGAGTGTTGGTTCTTTTTTTAGCGGGTGGTCGATCCCCGCTATCGCAGACACGGCTGGGATGCTACTGGGGGGACGCTATGGCGTCGTTTGGTGCAGGTCTGCCGCACCCCTTCTCCCGTTTCAATGACCTTCTCATTTAGTTTAGAAGATTTAGTTATTTTTGTCAGCATCATGCTCCCGAGTTTTCCTCCGCCCCCTAACTTCGTTGCTTTGAATTAGAAATAGAATTTAGATTTGGAAACACATTCCCAAGGAAATTTGGTTCCAGGAATCCGGGTCCGTTGGAGCAAGAGAACAAAGAACAAAGAAAATCAATCACTATGTAGTGGAATAATGGCATAATGCGATGATCACGGAATCTTGCCGGAAAGCATCGGACTGGCCCGGCAAACAGTGGAAAGTGCGAACGTCGGAACTATTCCGTCTAGCAAATTACTGGGAACAACAGTTCTCCACTACGAGGCTCTTGAGAGCAAAATCCTGCTTGTTCCCACCCCCGGCCGATCGGTGGACTGACCCTTGAGGTGGGGAAGGTAAAATGAACAAAGTAAATATAGAAACATAATTCAATTACTCGTACACCACTTTAGATGGTGAATTCTTACTTGAGCTCAGACTTTGCTTATATGAAAATAAAATAGGGCTTGGTCCACAATCTCACCTCAGATGGATCCATGGATCCTTCCCGTGAGCCAAAGTGGCCTGATCCATTCTGAATATCGTCAACAATTCCTCAAGGTACCTGACTCGTGTAGATTATCCCTAATCAATTTTTTGTTGTCTTTTTCTGGTACACATGTCCCCTGCGACACGGCAAATCTCCTTCTGGTCCTTGCGCAGTCCTTAAGCGGTGGATTCGGGCCCCGTGATCCTGACGGTCGGGTCAACCTGTTTATGCTTCACTTCACCCAAAAAAAGAAACGTTCATTATCCTTTATGGGAAGATCTACTCTATTCCCAACTTCAAATTTCCTCGTTCCCGCTTTCCTCCATTTTCACATTTCCGTTGTTCTCGGGGGATAGTCGGCGTTGGAGTCGGTGCACGCTGTCCCAACGTCTCGGGTGGAACTATTGGAATCCCGAACATCTGCGATGTCAGCACGTCACATGGCTATGTATGTGCCTCATGAAAAACAAGGAAAACTACCACCCAAGCCAACCTTCAATCCTTCTGTACAAACTCTATTATAATGACCATATTGATTCCTTCGGTCTTCAGCAAAGTTGGCATTGAAACCCGGCCTCCAAATTTTCAAGTTGTATCCACTCCAGCCATCTCATTCCTCTAAGTCGCGCTAAAACCCCCGTTATCAGGCCAATCTATCCTAAGGCATTACATTATCCCCTCTGGGTATAGTGGCAATCACCAAGGCCCCACTAGGTTTGGATTGCCCGGTTCTGAAGTTATCCCCCCCCCCACTCAGTCCAGTCCAACCACCTGCCCTCCACCGCAAAATCGCCCTCACCCCCACTCATCCACTGTTATCATTGACGCCAGAAACCAAGGTACGGTTTTCTATAGCCGCACCAAATAAGGAGGGAAAAAATCTCCGGACAACGTACGGCTCCACTACCCGGCTAGACTACGGGATCTAAGCTGCTGCTATGGGGCAGACGGAAATTTCAAATCCCGCGAACTTGCGCGTGCTATTCACCTGCCCAAGTAGGAGAACAGTCAGAAAGAGATGGTGCAATGATGAGCCAATGATCACTCGGTGATCGTCGCGGTGTCGGTATTTCCCCTTCTTTTCTTTATCGGGGTTTGAGAGATGTGAGTGGCCAGTTAAAGGTGTGCCAGATATGAATGCTGATGTTGAGAGTGAGGATACGTGGATTATGACGTCGGCTTATACTTAGATTATGTTAACTGGACAGGAGGTAGACATGCATGAATATACACTTCTCAAGGAAGACGAAGGAAGCGGCGAAAGATACATCATGTTTTGGTTCGGAATAGGACAAATTAATTTGTTCCGTCACAGTTCATCTAGTTCTTGTAGAAGAATCCTCACGATCAATCACAAATACCTGTGACGCTAACGCCATCCGGGCGCCGCACTTACCTAGCAGTTGCCAAATTCCCGGGACGAACTAAGATAATGGAACAGGGCAACGCCAGAACACGTACCTTCGATTCGCCCTTGTAAGTGATACTATTTTCCCGGGGAATCAATGCAAAACTCGCACGCCACGGGCATGCAGAGATCAAATGGTGGTGGCAATTTGCCATTCTAGGACCAAGGCAGAAGCAAGATTTCTTTCTGCAAAGGAAGCTTGAAAGTTGAAGATTGAAGCCACAAAGCCACTGAAGTCAATGTCGCTCCTTCGAAGATCTTTGTCACAATGGTATCGGGATTTAGATCGGTGGGTTCTATTGGCTGCCATTTTATCCTTTGTGGATATCGCGGAGTCTGTGCTTCATCTCGATGTGGACTGAATGGTATTAGGGACTGGTGGGTTGGTGGGTACCTACAGTGGACAGATGTATATTGGTATAGGTCTAAGTGGCAAGCAGGTACCCAAGGGTATATGTGGAGTGAATCATGTACAGTGGCGAGAACAAGCTCTTTTTCAGTGCACGGTGGCACAACTCGCAACTTGTGCATCACGCATAAATACTTGTTTCAGCTCGTAGGTACATTCCCAGTGTATGCAAGAGGTGCAGGGTACAGGATGTTTCAGAGATCTATGTCGCGCCGATCGTGCCATGTGGTTGTGCTGACTGACCATCAAAGGGCGAAAACACATGGCATGGCAGTGGATCTCACCTACATCCTATTCTGGTACGGAGTAACTCTGCAGTGTACCCATTGCCGTTTTTGAATGATGGAATCCACTCCGAGGCGGCCCCGAGAGGTGTAGGGACACTAAATCCTCATCGCCGATGTGCCAATCAGAAAGATGGATCACGTAGATACAGCCCACGTGGAGATGAGCATTTACTTCTTCGATGAAATTAGAAAGCAGGTAGAAGGGAAATGATCTCCTGGGTCCCAAAACGAGATTATCGGACTTGAGCGGTTCCCATCGAAGGATTCGGGGATAGACAGACATGATGAAGAAGACGGCTAAACCCGTGAAGTCATATGGATCGGGTAGCTTGAATCATGCGCGTAAAAGGGGGAGATGGGGGTCAAAGCTAGGTGAGGATGAGGATCTAGGCCAAGATCAATAGTGTTGCGTTGCACCGTGCCTGAGCAATGGTCATTTCCGGTAATTAAGTGAGGGATTAGCCGATGGCCGATGAAAAGTGTACGGGAGGATTGATCTTGCTTGATCCTCATTCATTTCCCATGTGGTAGCAACGGGGAGGCAGGATTGGGAACCCTGTCGACCATGTGTCGAAGGATCAGGATTAATTAAAGAGGGGACAGAAAATAATAAGAAAAATAGCACACTAGCGTTGAACATAAAAGGATAATACATGCGATGCTAATTAACCATAATAACAACCTATTCCGTCCAAGCGTCGAAGGATTGCAATTTCATTAAAATCTGACTGTGGAGACAACGCTACTGCAAAGCAATGCAATCCTTCGACTAGCCTCATCCGGGAACTCGATTCTTTTCGTTTCAGCTGCTTACACGTGGGCTTGATGCGGGTTGATGCTGATCAGAAAGTATTTTTATCTCATGCACTAATGACATACTTTCTCCACCATCTCGCCTCCTCACCAGTGATAACAGACTGATGCACAACCATGCAAAGAACAAACTCCGAAACGAACGCCCTTGCTTCAGCCACAAGTTGATCGTGTGTTTCAGGATCCCTGTTATGCGGGCACATTGGAGGCTGGTTGCTATTCTTGGGCGGAGTTGAGATCGCACAAACATTAAGCCTTGTGTTTCAAGTGATTAACCTTTCGCCACTGCCACATGGTGTCAGGGCTGAAGATCTTGACTATCTTGATCTATGTATATACGGAGTATATTGTATTCCTTCAGGATGGAATGGTTGCAACTGTCAACACTACATTTAGAAGTTTTTAGACCTGTAATCTCTTTCGTTGGTGCTGGTTAAGGATCGACAAGTCTGCCCCATGTAAAGCTTCATGCGTCCCACGGTTCCGTAGCTACTCCGAACTCCATTTCTCATTTTTGGATTTACGGTGCATTCTGACTCTACTGGACATCACTATCAACCCCCAGTCCATGGATATCAATCACACTTCAATCACGCCCCACACATCTCCATAAACGACCCCATGGAGTGCAGATCTCCAGGCAGCAAACTCTACATAATTAAATCCCCCCTCTACACCATTGACCTAATTCGGCTCACAGATCGGATTAAGCGGGTCCCATTTAATGTGACTAGTCGCAAGGTCCCCGGTTATTGAGTGACGTAGCGGTCGGCCAGGCCAAACCAACACTCAACAGTCTTAACAAATTTCCCAAATCAACACTGCACTGAGACATCCAAAGGAGGAAGAGAGCGCTCGATCAACGCACCAAATTAGCCTGAACCATGCAAGTCCTCGGCCTAGCTAAGTCGAACAGAGCGCATAACTATCCAAGGCGATCCAATCATTAAACCAACACAACCAACAACATGTCACCCACGAATCAAATCACCCACTACACCGCCTCAACTGCGCAAAAGCACCTTGCCTGCTACATCCCTGTCCCATCTAACCTATAAGAAAAAACAACGAACCATTAGCACGCCCAAAACGCACAATGACATCATTCCCCGGGAGGGCGCGCGCGAGGCGTTCTCCACAGCCGCTGTTGGATGAATGGACGCCGCTCATTCGCTCCAATTCGAGTCCAGTGGGAGAATTCTGTGTGGAGATTGATGCAGTAGCCTTTTATCCCCGCGACGGGCAGGCGCGAGAATGGAGTTGACAACGCATAGGCACATTATGTTGGATCCACAGGAGGCTGTTATCTCGCTGTGGGTGTTGTGAGTTTCAATCCCTGCACTGCACCTGCACCTGCACCACCCGGGGACCTTTTTCGGGGTTATCTCCTGTTGGGTTGAGGCTGGCTAGGGATTGGTCTAGGCTAACGAGACGGGAAGGTCAGTGAAAATGCACAGGGATGTTATTTTGGTGCTTTGCTTGTTTTCCAAGTTAATTTCCGAAGTTGGGCTGCTAGTTGGTTTCATTCGTGGGGTATACTCCTGCGTCGTTCTGGGGGCTCCTAGCCGGGGACTTTCAGGTTTCCAGGATTTTGAGGCACCTGTCATCGAATCCTTTGATTTATAAAGAAGGCAAATAGCTATTACTAGAGTAGAAACCTCCGAGCAATCCTTCACGTCCGAGATATCTCCTATAGTCAGGATCAAGGATCAATGTTCTCATGGGTACCTGCAATTCAACCCAACAGCGTGGAAAACAGAAACACAGCAGATCTCTTCCTTCTGGGGTAATGAACCTGTTAGCTGTCATTTAAATTCGGATGAGTCGCACTCCACCCAACCCCTTGTCCCGTGTGTTAGATCTAGACGCATACCAAATCGGGGTTGTGGGTGTGGATATGGATAAAAGTCCAATTCCGACCCCTGCGATCATCGCTTTCGGGTGGAAATGCTAGTGGCCGCTCAGATTTTGTCGACTAAGCGCCGTTGGATATGGTGGCGATCATCACGAACTTGTTGGTCGTGTTGCGTTGCGTTGGGTGGGGGTGTCTGGGGGCTTCGGTTAGCTATCTAGCACACTAGTAAACAAAGAAACCGAACCTGGACAAATGTTCTGTAGTGCTTGATTGGGCCGCTCGTAGAATTGTCGCAATTGTCTCATTTATTCGATAATGACCTCAGAGGCGCTCTCTTACCCCCTCGCCCATGGAGTCGGGATTCGGGGATGAGTGCGATTGTGGTTGCTGGTGCTGTTATCTGATGTCATGGTGTTGCAGTGGATTTTTGCTGTTCTTGGAATTCGAAGAGATGGATGATTGGAGCTGAGTGTTGGATTGAATTGAATGATGGTGGCTGAAGCCACTTTATGCAGGGCTGGGTTGTTGGAGGTTTGCTGGATTTGTTTGGGTGGTTGGAGCGCTGGGCTTGCTGTAGTTTGGCGGTTGGGTGCATGGCGTCAGTCTTGGTTTGTTCTTCAAGGTTTCTTATCCGTGGATGGCATATGAATTAATGAGTAAGCCTACTCAGGATCCATGGATTCAAATGTTATGATAAAAGAGGTAATGGGAATTTTGTTGGTAAATGTTGATGGTGGGTGGTAAATTGGTGGGCCTGACACTAAAATATATCTCCGCAATAAGAGACAGCATCAACAACGTGGGGACTTGGAACGAGTCAACAACCAGCCCTGGAGAACGTTGGAAAATTAAAGTAAGTCACGAATACTGAGATTATTGAGCGTCCATGGTTATTGAGTAGTCGTCAAAGTTCTATTCTATAATCCTAGCAAATCACCAGATCCCAAGATCTAAATCGCAAATATAACATCAATCAGTACAAACACGCATAGATAGAACACAAATCAATCCTGAAACTCCCTCCATTTAACCATCCTACTCCTCAAATCCAAAACCTCCCCATCAACACTAAATCTCCCATCCCCCCGATGATGAAACATCTTCATCCTCTCCCCAACCCCATTCTCAGCCTCATCCCCAAACCCCTCACGCACCCAAGCCTTTACAGCCCTCAAAACCCAAAGATTATACTTATCAACCATACCCCGATCATGCACCACACACTCAATATTCACAATAATACCCTCACCACCCACAAGCGGTGCCTCGACTTTTGCAGCAGGGATAGCCTCAAACCCGAATTTCGTCCACTTGTCCACCTCGTCGCCTGAGCAGTTCCCAATGTCAACTACCGATTCTGCGATGGAGACGTCAGGAATTGCGAGGACGCAGGATCCTGTTGAGGAAAGTAGATTGAAGCTTGCATCCCAAGGTCCGAGGCAGATGTTTATCAAGGCGGGTGTGTCGTGCTGCAGCATCATGTGGAAGCCTAGTGTCATGAGGTTGTGGGTTTTCTGTGTCAGGGAGCCAGTTGAGACGAGGAGGATTGGGCCTGGCTCGACTAGACGGTAGACTTTTGAGGCGGGGTAGGATTTGAAGGGGCTTGGTTTTGTCGTTGTTGTGGTCGAGGTTGGTACTTTATGTGATGATGTTGAGGGCTCAGAGATTGAGAGTGATACTTTGCGTTTGCGGGGCATGATGACAGTATTTGGATATTATTAGACGGAGCAAGAAGGTGGTAAGAGGAATATTGCCAGGATGCGATGTATTTTAGGAACTGAGAGAGGCGGTGGAGTGGGTATGATGCTCGGAGTCAAGCTATAGCCGTGGAGCCCTGGAGTTGTAGATGTTGAAATAGAGAGGAATGGTTCCCTGGAAAAGCACTTCGGGACGTCAGATCCCCGCATTCCAGGGAGCGGAAACATGGAACCCAGCAGCTGAGGCTCTTCTGGAAACAACTTAGTGCTGGAAATTCTCTGGAGGATGCAACTATATCGGCCTCGTGTGATTGCCTTATGACGGAATATAGTGGCTGACCAGATAACTACTTCAACTGCGTAATCACTTTGCAAATTCATACTCGCATTAGATACAGACTAGATTTTCACTACTTACAGTCACCCGATCGTCCAGGACAAGAAATATTTGTTCATGCTTAAGATGTTGGGACTAAAACAACCCCAACCAAAGGGCGGCTTGAGGAAAGAAGCTGTTCAGAAGAAATCGTGTTGGCAAAAAAAAAAAAAGGAAAAAGGAACGGTCTGTTCATCCAAACTCAAGCATCGATAGAGCCGAAATCAAACGCCTTTTTGGTCAGAGCCCAATCTAAATTGCTGCGCCTACTAAAGACGCATTAATTCAGAGGACTGACACGGACACGTACATCCTAAATGTTCTCGCGTAGTACAACCGGCACAATCTCCGAGTAGAGGTGGTATGTGTTGGTCCACGGCTCGAAGCACGATCGCGTTTGGAGATGCCGCCAGAAGAAGGAATTAAAAACAAAAACAAAATATGGACACCGAATCGGGTCGAGCCATATGCCTTTCGGATATCGTAACTCCGCTAAATAACCCGAGGAAAATATGACGACGGAAGAAAAGAGGCTCTCATAAACCAGGGCGGGATCGAAGGAAGGTGACGGTTATGTGAGGTGACAAGGATAAAGGGAATGGTACATTGCGAGGTCATGCAGCTTAGCGATCAGGATTGGTCACTTGCAGGATTCGACGAGAGAAATCTTGATCATCGTCAATACTGCCATTGCTTTGCCGGCGCTGTGCCATGTACTGGCCGTCGAACCGCGAATCCGACATGGACGGCGGTCCCGAATCACGACCACCACGGTATCCCTGAGCCTTTTGCTTCCGGGATCGGAAAAAGAAGAAGGCAGCTCCAGCCAGAGCAGCTACACCAACCACACCAACCACGACGCCGGCAGCAATGGCCGCGGTATTGTGAGTTTTGCTCTGCTTCTGCTCGTCTTGTTGCTTCGCAGCCTGTGCTGACGCGGCGGCAGCGGCGGCATCGTTATTGCTGGTATCCGTCACGTAAACGGTTTGTCCGGCGGAGTTGGTCGTTGCACTCCCACCTGCGCGGGTGGTCTCAGAGGCAGTCGAATTGCTGTTGCTGTTACTGTCGCTGTCGCTGTCGCTGTTGCTGCTGCTGCTGCTAGTCGTTGAGGCTGAGTAACTCTCCACGTTGCTCGCTAAGCCTGTCGTGTACACCGAATAGTAGTCGTCCGCACCACCTATGGACTGTCAGTATTCTCATCAAATGAAGGTACGGGACAAAACAACATAACATACAATCATCCTGCGGCCAACCCGGACATGGTGTATCACAGTTGCTCGAAGCGACCTTGTCCGACGACGGAGGCAATTCGTCACCACACAGACAGTATGAGCCACCGGTTAAAGCAAAAGTAGCTGCGCCATAATCCATGCATCTATCTAAGCACCATCCCGAACTCTGAAATTCAGCAGAGGTTTTGTTGGTCATTCCTAGGGAGCTGCTATAGCAGCCCACAAGGGTATCGGCTCGTGCTACGAGCCTTTCGGAAGGCGCAGCGACCGAGCCGGTTGCGAGAAGAAGAGTCGAAACCGTCAAAACGTTCCACATGGTGAATTTGATGGCGGATAAGAATGAAGGAGAATATCGAGCCGCGTGAAGGGAATAAAATACCACCGCAGACACAGTCGTTGCGATGGAAAAATTGAAGAACGAGGAAACGACCGGCGTTGCCCTTCAGAACTTCTAGAATAGAAGTATGCTAATAGTGTCGTCCTTGGAGAAAATGCTCTCCGTCCCGACGGGTGTTGTTTGGTCGCGTTGTCGTGGGACCTCTAGGACCCGCTGTGTAGGACTCGATATGAATCGAGACAGGCGCAAATGACGGTCGGCAAAGGGACGAAGTGAGAAGAACTGGGTCGGTGAGCGAGAGGAATCGGGTATCAAAAGCCCGGTAGTACAAAGAGTCGCGAAAGAGAAGTGAGATGGATGTTGCCCCTTCTTAGTTCGGCTTTGTTGGGGGAGGAGCGACCGGGGATCGGACCAGTCGAGTTGATAACTGGAGGGTAACGATTCAGGGTCGAGAGAGAGGTCGAAGGGCGTTAAACGAGCGGTCCCTTTTGTTTTTAATGAGAGTGAATAAGGAAAGGAAAGGACGAGAGAGAATCTTCAGGGAGAAAGAAGAAACGGGGGTCCTTGCTCAGGGTCAAGGGGTCTGTTCCCCAGGTACCAACACGGTACGGGTTTCTTACGTGCTGTAGTACAGGTTGGGCAGTTTGTTTGTCTTCCAGTCTCCTTTTTTGGGTCTTGGTATGGTATGTATTGTATGTATTGAATATTCCCTGCCGTCATAATATTGGCTTTAGACCAATGATAGCTCGTTACTTGGCTGAGTCATCAGGCACCGCTGATGACCCTTGGAACTTGCAGACGATCGCTTCCCACTTTCATCAAATGCGGGCCAGTCAGTGGAGCCACTGGTCGCTTTTAACTCTTTTCGGATTTGTCCCTGAACGCTGGTGCGACTTTATTCGTGTAAAACTGTCAGATCTGCGAGTCCCTACAGAGTTTCGCCACAATGAATCAAGGGCACCCATCACACCTCATAATGGGACTGACTCTGTCATACACCATCGAACTTCTACAATTTAGTCCTGACCAGCCAAAAATGGAATGATAGAGCAAATCAGTTCTGAACACCATTTGAGAATCGGCTTATACGTTGTATTCACTGTCAAAACGTGTGTATTACCTCGCGGAGACGCGCCCATTCGCCGTTTATTTCCTAGGGAAATGAAACTCATTAGCGCAATTTCCCAGCCGTGTCCGGGGTGTGAGGGGACTTTTCAGCGCTAAGACCGGAGAGGCTTGGCTTTTTAATTTGACAAGCTAGGAACTATATTACAGTCAACAGGGCTGTTTTGCTTTGATCATAACTACAAGCTGAAATTGAATAGAGAAAAGATATTTGTAAAAGAGAAAAAACATCACAAAAACAACACCCCCTTTTCGCGGACCACGGTTTTTGCGCGGACGCTCCCGAGTGGATCGTGCCCAATGAATGAGCTGTCCGTTTCGGTCATTTACGGCTCAATACGCCATAAATTACAAAGTGAATTTCCAAGCACATGTTCTCGGCTATATACCAATCCCGTCCGACTACATAGCCCTGGACCCTGTGAGATTTAGCTCTATACAGACTATACGATACATTATTCGCCGGGATAACCAAGGTTGGCTCGCCGAGGCAATGATGCAGGGACCAAGCATTGCAGATATTTGCTGCTGATCATCTAAGACAGGGTCCTGACCATATGGGGTTGATTGACTGCCTGCATGAGGTACGGTACATCTACAATCTTGGAACGTATGCATATGGCTGTAATTACTCTGGAAAACCTCACACGAGCACCCGAGCGATGGGACTGTATCTACGCCCCACGGACGCCACTTTCATAAACCAGATGACCTCAGTGCCTTTCTTGGTCTGTTCTCGTGACACTTTGGGTGGCCTTCACAAATGGTGGCTATGTAAATAACCCATCTTTGATGGTACTAGAGATGTCATCTGATGAATCAGTGGCCCTTACCGTACAGTTCATGGGACTTGGCCCACCACACTCACTTCTCGACGAGAATCACATCATTTAACCGCTCACATACATAGTCAAGATCGACACAGAGCCGGGCGCTACCGACCAGAATGTACATGTGGTAGATGCAATCAGTACTTTATAGACATGGAAGCCTCGGAATGTAACACTGTCCACTGATGTATAATGTATCACCATTCTGATCTTGGTTATTAAAAAATCCATGCATACAAAACCAAACTCAAAACCCTGAAATGTAAAACCTCAAGTACGCCCAGGTACCTAGACCTGTCGCCCAGCGGACCCTGACTCACCACCAAATGTATTTCGAGCCTGTGGCGCTCACTAGTCCGGTCCGAATCTGCGAAAAAAGAAATGTTGACCCCCCTTGCGCCAAAATTTGGAAACACCACAAAACAAAAACAAAAACAACATTGCAACAAGAAATTTCTGATGTCATCTTCCTGACCATTACTTGACGATTCACATGGTCCAAGGTTCTTCGGCTGTTCTGGTCTGCGAACCCTTAAAGTGGATCGTTAAGTTGGCCAAGGATTATGGGGCCTTCGAACAGGGTCTAGAACAGGGTTATTTTGTTTGCGTGGGGTGTATTCCCATGACAGAAAACCCTTCAATAATAAGTGGTATCTTTAAATAGATGGTTCCAGAAGTATTGAGGCCGGATGACTCGGATTAAGGATTGGGGGTTTGGAGATTTGATAGATGCTGAGTTTGTTCAGTTCCCGCTTGACCTTCTGAAAGGCCAGTAATGGAACGAGACCAAGTTTAATTGCGATAAGCTTTACACAGAGTGCCTGGAGATGGCAGTCTATGGGATGCTTTGCTTTTACTAAAACATACGATTGGAAAATTGCAATTGGATCGGCTTTGAAATTTGGAAGTGGGATATTCAGTGTGCGCGAGAGTTTCTTCTTCGCGACATTACTCTCGGTATACATGTAGAGCATACCATACTAATGATAGTGATATTTCCCCGATTGATAATTATTCAGGTATGAAATGACATGGATATGGACGCTCTAATTATAATAAGACGATAACTAATAAAGAAGTAGTCGTGGTGGTCAACAAGCCGGGGAGCAGCCATCCATAGCATACTACTTCCACTTTCTACTTTATCCTCCTCTACCAGTCAAACTTAAAATCCCATAGAATTTGCAAGAAAGTAAAGTTCATTAGACATTCCCACTACTCCAACGCTGCAGCCCAAAAAATCTTCTAGCTTGCAAATAGACTATTCGCGTACCGGCTAAAACCCGAGGCTTCTCCATATTTCAATGCTCTCTGCGCCCTAATCGTCCTAGTTGCAAGAAGATCATGACTTAAAGAAGGGTTGTATAGAGTTGTTGTCATTCAGTCAACTCAGCTTTGTCGTCCTCGGCGCTGTCATTCTTTTCTGCCTTCTCACACATTTCTGGAGATGGTGAAATTTGATTTCAAAATGAGTTTACACAATGTAGACCAGGCACAGACTAACCAGCTCGAGAGGTTCCTTGAGGGTGAAGTGAGGAACTGGCTTAGTGATCCATCCGTGCGTGTACTTAAACGATTATGACTTCAAGAAACTCATTCGTAGATCACTCCATCCATCCCGTTCCTGAATACTTCAAATGTTACAATGGTCTACGTCTCCTTGCGCAGTGCCTCCGGCAGTCTTTATCACTACGTTTTACCAAGACCGGACTGGTCTTCCCCAACTTGTCATCCTAGACCAAGCTTCGAGGGCTCTTACTATACAGGTTCAATGGAGCAGGTGGGTCAGAGCTTATATTCCAGCTGCATAAGACCATATCGACTGGTATTCGTACACTACATTTCATATTGAGAATCACTTGTAAGTTTCTTCTCACCATTAAATCGTTCTCAATTAAGCGGAGTGGAATCATTCAGCTTGCTTATAGACAAAAGAATCTCTCGTTCTTTATTTTCGTGGTCACTTGTCGCAATGCTGAGACAAGCCCAGGCTTCCCAAAATGAAAAACTAGATCATCCGACCAAATGCGACCACATCTATGGCTTGGGAATGTGGATGGTCTTGCTGACCATCGTGCAACCATGCAAGACAAATAGCAGAGCAGCGGGGTGGAACTCCAGGGCTGTGCCTTCGGCAATAAGTCCGAAGGGAATGTTCTCGTGGGTCAAGCTTTGGGACACACAGTAGGCCATGAGACCGGCGATATACAGAGTAGTAGGAATGGGAGTACCCTCGAAGTACTTGGACTTGCCGCTCTTGTCCTTGGGCAGAACAGCCACAGTGACGTTGAAACGGGCCAGACGAGTGAGACCACACAGAACGAAGAAGGTCAGGATGAGGTGATCAACGTTTGTGCGAATGCCGAGCGCGAAGGCTGCCGCTGCGGGAGCGAGACCGAAGGAAATCTGCAACACATCGCAAATAGTCAGCGCATCAATCCTGGGAATTGTTAGGACAACCGGAAAATTCTCCTACCAGATCTGCGAGTGAGTCCAGTTCCTGGCCCATCAGGGATGACTTCTTGCGCCAGCGGGCAATCTTTCCATCCATAAAGTCGAAGAACAGACCGAATGGCATTAAGGCGAGGGCAGCCCACATAGCACCGTAGTCCGAGGGCTCTCCGAGGCAGTAGCGCATGGACGAGAAAACGGACATGACTGTTCTGATGGTTAGCATCAAATCAAATTATTAGACCGGCTGGAACTTGCCTCCGCAGAAACCTGTAAATAGATAGTCAGAACCTGGTCGCTTTCAATCGCACCGAATCGAGGAGAAACAACTTACCATTCAACTCAGTAACCAGATCGGCAAGGTGGAGAGCTCTAGTAACGATGTTAGAGAGGGTCTTTGGAAAGCAGGAAGCAGCAGATAGACTTTGACTACTCACTTCACCATGCTGAAATGACCGTGTTCTTCAGATAGAAGCATTTTCTGCTTTTCTTGGCCTGTAACATGTGAGCGTCACTTCACGAGGGGTGCACTGTCGATCGCAAACTGACCTCCGTCGTTTGAAGGCGGGACGCTGCTGGGCTCACTCGACGCCATGGCCGATGTTCTGCGAGACATAATCAAAGAAAGACCGAGGTAAAATAAGAAAAATCAGGTAGGAGGGGATTTCTGATTCCAGGAATCTCAAAAGGTTGAGGAAGTTAAAATGACCGCCAATCCTGCTTCGAGTGTTGACGGACGCACAGATTCGCAGAGCGGTCAACGTCATTTCCCGAAAGACAATAGCCGCGAGGCGGTGCACTGCGCCACTTGTCAAGCCACATGATTTTGTCGCGGTCAACTTAATGTAAAGATTACTGGCATACGACGAATTGTAATGATTGGGATGAGCAGTAAAAAGAACAGATTTTTATGACTGGATATATTCTACAGTCTCTGCAGTCAGAGAAGCAGTAATTGTGTCAGGATGCACAAGAAAAAAAGAAATATTCCTGCAAAAAAGCTCCCGAATCCCCCAAACGCCGTAAGAAGACACAATATTTGGTCAGCAATATCTTAGTAGCGGCCACCGCCACCACGAGAGAAACCACCACCACCGCGGGGAGCACCACGGCCACCGCCGCGAGAGAAGCCACCAGAGCCACCACGGCCACCGAAGCCGCTACCACCACGACCACCACCGCGGCCACCGAAGCTGCCACCACGAGAGAAACCTCCAGGGGCACCACCACGGCCACGACCGCCAAAGCCACCACGACCGCGGGGAGCACCACCACGGGCACCACCGCGGGCACCGCCAGCGCGCTTGGGCTTGGCACCTGCAGGAGCCTTGGGCTTGGGAAGGAACCTGGGGTATACAGTCAGCACTACACACAGGATATGGATCATCAAAAGAGAATAACGTACTTCTCAAGAGGCAGCAACTTGTCGCCACCAATGAAGACCTTGTCACCAGGCTTGAATGAGGTAGCAACAATACCGTCCTGGGGCTTGACGGTGAAGTACACCTGGTTGATGGGGCCCAGAACCTCGTCTACCTTACCAATAGGAGTCTATTTGACAAGCTGGTTAGCTCACAATTTCAATGCATTGTAATATTGATGGTGGGATCGACAGCATACCTTGTTCTCCAGGTAGATCGGGGCGTTGAAGTAGGGAACCTTGGGGTTGATAGACTCGCAAACCATCTCACCCTCACAGGCGTGCATGACGGTACCCATCTCTATTAATAAATATCAGCATTGCGCCCGCAAAATATCCGCCGACTTGATAGGAATCGTATTTACCCAGGACCTGGGCTGGGGGGCCGAATGATGGCTGGAAACCTCCGCGACCTGTTACCCGGAAAAAAATTTCGTTAGCTCTAATTCGGATTCTCAATCGATGTCGCGGGGGCTTTTCTTACCACCACGGGAACCGAAACCACCCCGGTTCGCACCGGTGCCGGAGAAGCCACGGCCACGGAAAGACATAATTGCGCTGGATGGAAAGTTTGGAGGTTGGACTTGGGCGAAGAAGTTTTCGGGTGGTGGAAACTTCATGCGGTAAAGCGTCGCTAGCCAGGGCAGTTTACGGTCACATGACTCACCGCCCGTCCCTCCCGTCACAGAAAGAGTATTGACTCATATTTTTCCAATTGCGATAGCAGATCACTTACTTCTAGATCCCTTTTTCTCGGTCAATCTTCCTGCTACTGCCCTGGGAGATCTAAATATGGTTTCTGAGGCCCCCCAGGATTTGCCCGTGCGCCCTGCCGCCGAGGCTCAGGGCAAATCGGCCGCCGCTGCCCCGCCAAACGATGCCAAAGCGAAAAAGGCCCCCGCCCCCGATGTCCTACCCGAGTGGATGATTGAGCGCAACAAGCTCTTCGAAGAGCTATGGCAGCAACACCTTGAGGAGACCAAGACTCGTGATCACCCCGAGATCAATGTCACCCTCGATATTGGCGATGGCAACCCCTCCCCCCATCCCCGCCAAGGCCTACGAGACCACCCCTGGATCCTTCCTGCGCGACGTGCCAAAGGATGTGAGCGCCAATATTGTGATTGCGAAGGTCAATGGCGAGCTATGGGACCTCAACCGCCCTCTTGAGGGTGACTGCAGCGTTCTGCTGGTCCCTTTTAGCAACCCTGAGGCTCGGGAGGTGTTCTGGCACTCTAGCGCCCACTGTCTTGGTGAAGCTTGCGAGTGTGAATATGGTTGTTTCCTGTCACACGGACCACCAACTCCGCAGGGCTTCTTCTATGATGTAATCGGCCCTAAGTTCCAGTCTGATGGTAAAATATGCTGATATGGAGGTTTTAGATGGCCATGCCTGAAGGGCGTGTTGTCCGAGAATCTGACTGGCCGGCGCTTGATAAGCGCACCCAGGGCGTTTTCAAAGAGAAGCAGAGCTTTGACCGATTGGAGGTCTCCAAGGAAAATCTTCGGAAGATGTTCTCCTACAGCAAGTATAAGCTGCACTACATTGATAAACTAGTGACTGGTGAGAAAAGCACAGTCTACCGTTGCGGTTCCCTCGTCGATCTGTGTCGCGGTCCTCACATTCAGAACACCGGCAAGATCAAGACCTTTAAGATCATGCAGAACTCGTCCGCCTATTTCCTGGGTGACCAGTCCAACGACTCCCTCCAACGTATTCGTGGTGTCGCATTCCCGGATAAGAAGTTAATGGCCGAGCACTTGAAGTTCCTTGAGGAGGCAGAGAAGCGAAACCACTTGAGAATCGGCAAGGAGCAGGAGCTTTTCTTCTTTGATGACGTCTCTCCGGGATGTCCTTTCCTTTTGCCTCATGGAACGATCATCTTCAACGCCATTCAGACTTTACTTCGGTCCGAATACCGTAAGCGTGGATACCAAGAGGTCCAGACCCCTAACATGTATGATGTGGGCATCTGGAAAACTTCCGGTCACTGGGCTCATTACAAGGATGACATGTTCAAGCTTGATGTTGAGAAGCGCGATTGGGCTGTATGTAACCCATCCCCCGTTCCCTTTTCTCACTGGATCTAATCTTTATCGGCAGCTTAAACCCATGAATTGTTGGTCACTCTCTTTCGATTGCATATAAAACATGACTGACGAACGGGCCATATAGGTCCCGGTCACTTCATCTTATTTTCCCACAGAGACCGAAGCTGGAGAGAGCTACCCTATCGTGTCGCAGATTTCGGGCACGTGACCCCATGAACCGCAAGATAAGAGAACTATACTAACTATTTATTAGTGTCCTGCACCGTAACGAGGCCTCGGGAGCCTTGAGTGGTCTGACCCGCGTGCGCAAGTTCCAGCAGGATGACACCCACATTTTCTGTGCCCAGGACCAGATCATGTCTGAGATTGAGGGTCTGTTTGACTTCCTGCAATCTATTTATGGTCTCTTTGGCTTCACCTTCAAGTTGAAGCTGTCTACACGCCCCGAAAAGTACCTGGGCTCGCTTGATACCTGGGACTATGCTGAGGAGCAGCTCAAAAAGGCCATGACCAAGTTCAAGGGTGATGACTGGACCATCGATGAGGGTGATGGTGCCTTCTATGGCCCCAAGATCGACATTACTATCGCTGATGCTCTGCAAGTAAGTTTTGTCTTTCTTGAGTACTGCTGTGGATTGCGAACTAAAATTTTTTCAAGCGTCCATATCAGTGTGCTACTATACAATTGGACTATCAAGCTCCGATCAACTTTAACTTGCAGTACGCCACCAATGAGAAGGGTGAGAAGCAGATGACCAAGGAGCCGAAGGAGGGTGAGGAGGGCCAGAGCAAGACCAACACCAATGAGCTGCCGGCTGGCCGTGCCCGCCCCGTTGTCATTCACCGTGCCATCATTGGTAGCTTTGAACGATTCCTAGGCATTTTGATTGAGCACTTCGGCGGAAGGTGGCCCTTCTGGCTCAGTCCTCGCCAGGTTATGATTGTGCCCGTCATGCCCGCTCTGAACGAGTATGCCGAGGAGCTGCAGGAGATTCTGCGTGGCGACAAGCTGAATGTCGACATTGACATCAGTGGCAACACATTGCCCAAGAAAATCCGGACCGCTCAGTTGGCTATGTACAACTTCATCTTTGTTGTGGGTGCACAGGAGAAAGAAGGACGCACTGTGAACGTTCGCAACCGTGATGATCCTGCCAGTCAGAAGCAAGGTGTCATGGTCCCTCTGGATGAGGTGCGAACCAAGCTCCGAGCATTGCGCAAGGAGCGTCGGTTGGAAAACGCTCTGTAAGGGAGGAAAATGACAAGAGGTAGTAGAGATGTGTTACCGACTTATGAAAAGTGAAATGAAGTACATGCGAATATTCCTACTGAACTCTAATATATCACATATAACTAATGTAGTAGAGTAAATAAGGGTTTGGATTGAGCTACGGAATGCAGTCCCTTGGAAAGCGAAAACATCTTAGATAGATCAAACTCTTCCGGACTGTAAAGACGGGAGTGCTTGTTCGAAGTTGGAACTACTTGGTTCTACTATTAGAAAGCTTAAGCCTACCGCTCTTTATTCTCTAACCTTTTCCAAATCTCTGCTCTTACGATTGGTCCTGATAATCAGCATTATTATGGCCAAATGTACATCGATTAGATGAAGATATTTCGATTCTGGAGTGATATCTCTTCTGCCCAGAATTAACTTGTGAGATTGTGAGTGTCTATTTTGGCTGGGGCCAACGAAGCGTTATATTGCATGTTGAATTGAATCAAGAGAGGGATCTGTATGTTCTTCAAAACTGAAGATAGCATTTTATCTGTATATTACTTTGAATGAGGTTAGCGAGAGTGTTCGACTAATCTGATGGTATTCAATCAAACGACTTCAATAATGATGGGGTGCTATTAGGGACAGAATTAGGATAGAGAAAGTTGGCTTTAGTGTAGGCACTGTTCAAGAATATGGATACAAGAATATTTTACTATCACACGGGATTACAGTTGTAGGTAGCCAGCCTTGATGGCGTACCATCTCCTGATGGGAGATGGGTATCGTAAATGCTGTCAAAATGCTGAATGATCATCGTCGATAAGTGAATTGTGTTGGGCAAAAATTAGGTAAATGAACCGGTTTGCTCATCTTGTCGCGTTCGATTCCAGCACAATTGTTACCGTATCAGCGATTGAGGGCATATTTTGGTCCCCTCTTTACTAGCCCATCGTCAACAACGACCCCGGTTTCATTATGGCGGCCTCCAGGTGTTCTTTGCGAACAAATCCAATGCAAATAGACATGTGAAGCAATACCACGGCAGTATCAGGCATTCTTGCCCAAGCCCAGGTTGTACCTAGGCTTTGACCAATATATTTATCTCACGTCTTTGTATCAAGGGTCTAGCCCAAACCTTGGAACCGATCGCCTATAGGGCTGGACGAAGAAGGCGTCCATTCAAAAGGGTTGAACAAAGAATGTGATCCTTTCAAAGATAAATGTGATGCACAGATGTAGTAAACATGAAAAATAAAACCTATATATAATTAGACGTAAAAGATCTTTCTTTCCTTGAGCTTAATATACTTGCGTGGCCTCATCCAACCGACGCTCCGATCACCCGCGGGGACTGCGGGGCTCTTGTTTCTCATCACACGTCGAGTCGCGGCCCTCCCCTTTTTTCAATTGTGCCAGTCTTCTCTTCTTCTTTCGTTATCGACTTTTCTGGATCCACTTCATTTCTCCCTTATATTCTTCCTCCCTTCACCCCTGGTGAAGAATTCCCCGCCATGGCTGATTTGCAGGGTCGCAAGGTCTTCAAGGTCTTTAACCAAGACTTCATCGTGAACGAGCAGTACAATGTCACCAAAGAGCTGGGCCAGGGCGCATACGGTATCGTCTGGTAGGTTCCCTCGAAACTTTCGAAACTTTCCAGAAGCTCGCGTGGGGCTTTTATCTACCGTGATAGGGTGGTGGGCTGAGAACTGACGTCGTCAACAGTGCTGCGACCAACGTTCAGACCGGCGAAGGTGTCGCCGTGAAGAAGGTCACCAATGTATTCAGCAAGAAGATTCTCGCCAAGCGAGCCCTGAGAGAGATCAAGCTACTCCAGCATTTCCGGGGCCACCGCAATGTATGTCCCTCCCCCGCCACAGATAACATGATCGTGAGGCTGACTTGCGACCCCTCCTTAGATTACATGCCTGTACGATATGGACATCCCCCGACCGGACAACTTCAACGAAACATATCTTTACGAGGGTTTGTGGCTCCTTGCTCTATTCAGGTCATATATGCGATAAAAATAGGCTCTGACAATATTTTAGAGTTGATGGAGTGCGACCTGGCGGCCATCATTCGTTCTGGACAGCCCTTGACCGATGCGCACTTCCAATCCTTCATCTACCAGATCCTCTGTGGTCTCAAGTACATCCACTCTGCCAACGTGCTGCACCGTGATCTGAAACCTGGCAACCTGCTCGTCAATGCCGACTGTGAGCTGAAGATTTGCGACTTTGGTCTGGCCCGTGGTTTCTCCATTGATCCCGAGGAGAACGCCGGTTACATGACCGAGTACGTTGCGACAAGATGGTACCGTGCTCCGGAGATCATGTTGAGCTTCCAGAGCTACACCAAAGCCAGTATGTCACGAGTAAAAATTTCCACTATCTGTGAAGCAAAGTCCTAACGCAACTACAGTCGATGTCTGGTCAGTGGGATGTATTCTCGCAGAACTGCTGGGCGGCCGTCCCTTCTTCAAGGGTCGTGACTACGTCGACCAGCTGAACCAGATCTTGCACTACTTGGGTACTCCAAACGAAGAGACCCTCGCGCGCATCGGTTCCCCCCGCGCCCAGGAATATGTCCGCAACCTGCCCTTCATGCCCAAGATTCCCTTCCAGCGCCTGTTCCCCAACGCTAACCCCGATGCCCTGGACCTGCTGGACCGTATGCTGGCCTTTGACCCCTCCTCCCGAATCTCCGTCGAGGAAGCCCTCGAGCACCCCTACCTGCACATCTGGCACGACGCCTCCGACGAGCCTACATGCCCAACCACCTTCGACTTCCACTTCGAGGTCGTCGACGAGGTCCATGATATGCGTAAGATGATCCTCGATGAGGTCATTCGCTTCCGTAATACCGTCCGCCAGCAGTCCCAGGCTCACGCCGCTCAACAACAGCAGATGGCCCAGCAGACCAACGTTCCCATTCCGGAACACCAGCAGGGCGCCTGGAAGACCGAGGATCCCAGACCTCAGGAGGCTGCCGCCGGCGGTGGCCACCTGAACGATCTGGAGTCCTCGCTGCAGCGCGGTATGGACGTGCACCACTGATACCTTCCCCTCCCTTCCTTTCCTTTCATCCCACCCTCCTTCCTTGGCTTGGTCATTGTGCTTTCTTCGTATTCAGCTCGATTCGGCTCGTACCCTGCCAACTGCACTCGATCACCCTGCATGTCGATATAATGAATTAGCAAAGAGATACCTCCGAGAGAAAGGCCGGACGATTGCATGATATGTGTTTGTTTTGCTTGATTCGGATTCAGATTCAGATTCCTCGTGCTTTGCGTTTGTTTAATTCCGCTTGTCCTTCCTCGCTTTGCGTTCATGATTGTATCTGGTCTACTGGTGTGTTCATGGGTCCTCGCGCTATCCTTGGGGCATGAGTCTTTGGTTTCATGATTTGAATTTAAGCTCCCCTTTCCCTCCCTACCTTGTTTTTGTTGGATCAGATAGATAGATGGTTTGTCCGTGGTCCAAACATACCAAAATGAAATTTCGACTGCAAGATTAAGATGTATTTTGGTTGTTAGCAGTGGTTCCTTTTATGTAGTATTCATGTGTGAAGGTATTTGAATACAAATACTGTCTCACAGTATATCTGCTACATATCAACACTTGGATGGGGTAAGGGAACAAGTAAAGACGCTTTCATATGCTAGAATGGCATGACACGCTAAAACTAACCACAACCCCCAAAGCTAAAAAGCTAAAAGTATAAAAAGCCAAAAATGAGAGTAATAAATCCAAATTCATGCAACCAATCATTCAAGAGAAACATCAATGATAATATCCCCTCCACCAAACAGCCATACAAGCCGAAACAACCAAGTCCAACATCTTAATCCCCTCATCCTCAATGATCAATTTCCCCAACTTAGCACTCTTGCCCCTCATCCCACCTCCAGCAAGCTCCCTCGCAAGCGAAAAGTCCAATCGATCCTCATCCGAATCCCCACTACTAGTACTAATACTCCTATGATGAAAAGGCTGATGTCCAAACCGAGTACTCTGCTGCTGCGCAAAGCGGCCCGCGCGAAGCGATGTTCGGCGGAGCAGAGCAGCAGGGTTGAACGGTGGACGTTGGGGATCAGCTGTGTTCGGAGAAACAGTTGAAGGGGCATTGGGACCGGAGTGAGCACGAGGTCGGGCGTAGGTATTTGGATTCAGGAACTGAGATAGTGAGGCTCGTTTTGAGGATTGGTTGTCTGGACTTGAAGGGTCGTATGTGGAGGTTGGAGATGGGTATTGGTTTGTGGGTGTTCGTGGAGCGGCGTGGTAGTGAAGATTTGCGGCCTGGAAGGGCGTGTTGAAGCGAAGCTCGGCGACTGTTACGGCTGGGTTGGGGTCGTCGCCTGGCTGGGGTACGCCGACTGGACCTTGGATCATGTGTTTGCATTTCAGACTGCGGCCGTTGACGCTGCTGGCGAATGTGCAGGTGCCGTTCCAGGGTGAGTTGAAGACGTAGTAGCCGCTTTTTAATTCTGAGTTTACAGAGTCTTCAAATGGCTTGGAGACACAGAGTTGACGGTGAAATTTGCGTGGTCCGAATGATGGCTGCTGCTGCTGTTGCTCGGTGGGTTTATCGACGTTTGCTGATGGCGGAATAGGTATAGAAGACCCAGAGTTTCGCATCATTCCCGCGGGGAGGTTTGCGGCTAGACTGGCAAGCGAAAGTTGCTCATTTGTACCAGCAAATCTGTTATACCCCGGTGTAGCAATCTCAATTTCAATTGCATTGTGATCCATATGCGGAGTTGAGATCGTCGCGACGTTCCACTGCGTACCAGACGCGGGGTCACGCCGGATGAGCGTAAGGCGGAAACCAGTGTCATTGCCGCTGTTGATTGGAGCTGGCCGATTTGCTCTCCTCTGTCTAGAAGGAGACTGACCGGGACTTCTTGATGGCGATGCTGTCCGAGGCTGTGTCGGGCGAGGCGGCAACGGCGGCCTATTCGCATCAAGACTATGACGACCGGCCGCAAAAGCCTCATATCTGTCTCTCCATGAATCACGTCCTTTACTAGACTCCTGTCCCGCAAATGCGCTCCACCGATTTTCCACTTTTGATTGCGCTTCATCGCCTAATTGACCACTGAACGGCTCTTCACTGGGCGGCACAGGAGGCAAAGGTCGCCGCAAGACCGGGCTTGGGGCTGTAGGCTCCACGGGTGTCTTGACAAGATCATGGCTTATGACCGGTGGTGCATTGGCAACAGGAGTCCCCATAAAAGATATATTCTCCGCCGAGAACTGCGGCAGAGGGGGCAGTCGTGGCGGCAACGCAGGAGCATTATTACCCGGCGGGGCAGCGATGTTCTCTTGTGTCAAAGCTGGCGCAATGTCCGGAATAGCCTCTGCACCACCTACAGGCTTCCTCTTGGGGTAGTTCAGGCGAGCAAATTCCCGCTGAGAAGGGTCATCAAGACCAGCCGCCTCAAGCTCTTCCCTCCGGCGTTGTTTTTCCTTCTCGCGCTCCAGCTCAACCTCCTGCAGCAGCGCGTCATCCTCGGGCGTCGCGACGTGTAAATAGAAGAGCGATGCATTAACCGCCTCGGCAGAGACACTGGATTTCGTTGGCGGTTTAACAGGTGAAAGGAAGATGTCTGTTCATGCGTCATGCAGCACCGGTTAATATCCAGCTTATCTCTCCAGGCCCCGATAAGGTCTTGCATTCGCAGTGCGGGGAGGGCCTTAAAGAGTTTCGTAATCTCTGCAAGATGACATACCTTGACTCCCAGGAACCCGTACAATATATAGTACTAGCGGGTCAAGCTTCTCGTGTGTGGGATTGCGCGGATAGGCGGGGGGATTGGATGCGATGGCGGTGATCGACGACAGTGAGCGAGCCTCAACAGGGCCTTGCGTCGCGGTAACGGTAGACATGGCGGCACGGCTGCGATGCGCCGGCCGTGAAAAGCGAGTTATCAATGCGATGTAGGAGCCTAGTTGTTAGGAAAGGTTTGGAGAATCCGGGATGCGCTGCGAGTAAACAGGTAGAAAGCGGGTCCGGTTCGGTAGTGGGCGGGCCCTGGGGCAATCGCTGGGGCCTGACGACTTTTATTATTTAGTACAGGGTGTCTCTATCGTCGACGTAACACTCTGGCCTGAAACAAAGGTTAAAAAAGAAGCAAGGGCTACGTGCAACGAACTGCTGAGCCTGATCGTGGCGCAGTACGCGGCCTGCGTAGGCAACGGTGATTGATTACGTTGAGATCTGCGTACAGTGTCTAGCTAGGAAATATTATAAAATCACTAGTCTGCTTATCACAGACATACAGTATTTGACTTTACATTTAAGTTTTCCGTTTCTTCAATGCTCTAGGCACCCAGGTACCTAGGAACCTAACCATCTATCTGATACTGGGCGCCCATTTACTACCAGATAACTATATTCTTGTCTTGGGTACTAGTTAGGTAGATATTACCCTGATAGATATTGTTCACAAAAATTTAAACCCTACTGGACATATAGCATGGTATTTATCCATTTCGTAGTCAGGCACCGTATGTGTTATTGGGCAACGCCCTTTACGAAAGCTAATATGAATTCAACGAGAAAAAGAAAATTGATTGGTTGACGTATTCAACAGGTGGTATCTCCCGCGTGGCTACACGGCTATAAATATAAAGTAAAGCGCACAATGCATAGTAGAATGATGTAATAAAAGGAGGGAGTCCTCCGCAAGATGGGGTGTTCATACAAATGAAAGTGAAGAACTCCAAGTCCTGTTAGCGCCGCAAATGACAAATCCTATCCCAGTTTCCAGACAATCCCATGAACATTAGACGACGGTTTCAGACCGCTCTCCCTCAGCAATGATAGGTACACCAAGACCACGATCCGGACTTTGTAACACAAGCTGCTCATGGCGACGAGCCCGCAAGAAATCGCTCACAGCGCGGATAAGAATGAACCAACCGACAATCATGAGAATATATGAAATCCATTCGCTGGTACTGATGCCGGCCATGGATCCACTATCACCTCCAGCAGTATCTCCCACCGAGTTGGGATCAAAATTATGGCTGTTGGGGTCGGGTGGCGGGACGTATGAATCACCTCCACTTCCATCAGAAGTGGAAGAGTCGCTGCCTCCCTTCATGTAGAAGCCGTATTGAACCAGGGTGAGACCGAGACCGGCTCGGCTGCCATTCTTTGCGGCGTGAGTTGTGTGGAGAAGATAAGTCAGAAGGAATCCGACCAGCTGGAACGACATCGAAATCATCGCATTCCAAATAAACGAGAATATTGATCCAACGGGGAGTCCATCGACGTAGACTTCATCGGAAGAGATACCGGGGGCCACAATCGTGGTCTCCCAGTAGGGCGGGGTTGCATCGGCGGCGGCTTCCTCATAAGACTATAAACATTCACATAATTAGCAACCAATCATATAAAGATCCATGGACAATGAAGTATGAGATATTAATGAGTCACTCACAGGAGGCAAGTCCTCATTCTTTTCTCCCCGTTCCGGCTTGGCTGCTAGATTGGCAAAGACACCATCATTTGATTGCGCGACCGACCGACTGTTGCCCGACGTGGTAGTAAAAGTCGGTAATATCGTTGGCCGTCGAGTCATTGCCGCCACCGCTGACCGGTCTTGGCTCTCGGTTCTGGATTCCGACGAGGAGGAGGTGGCGGTCTGACCGTTATCCGCGGGACTATAGGGATCCGGGTTGGCACGCATCAGCCGTTGTCGGTCATCAGGCTCTTCCTCGTCGTCGGAATCATCTTCGCTCCCAAAGGCATCGGCTAGGGCGTTATCATCTTCATCCTGTCGAGTAGGGTCGCCATGCAGTAGTCGTCTCGATGATGGCGAAGAGGACCGGGAACGGAAGGAGGGAGGCGGAGAATTTGGTGAGAGGTTTGATCGTGTAGGGTGAAGCGGATAAGATTGGGTGTTATCTTCTTCATCTTGGGCATTCACCTGTATAATGTTAGATCAGATCAGGATCGTTATCTTGGGGGTCTCGAGGATCTGGACTGAGTGGGATCAGCGGGGAGGATGACGAACCCGGGTATAGCGCTGCGAGCTCATGACGAGCTGAGCGGGAGAGGAAGAAAGAAAAACAGTATTAAACAAAATCAAAGGAAAGAAAGCAATCTAGGGAAGGAAATGAATAAGGGTGAGAATGGAACCTTGGAAGTGTCGACAGGAAGCGCCGGGTTCCGTAATCGTTCGAAGGCAACAGGGAGTGGTTGCTGCCTGAGGCAGTCAAGATTACAAATTAAAATGGATTTGCCTTTGATGATTTGATGATTCGATGATTTTATACATTTAACATTTTCCCGTTTAACACATCCAACATGGCTACCCCTCCAGTACGTTTACTGTCTCCTAATTTTGCAATTCAATTGCGCAATAATTTCATGATTGAATCCATGTCACTAACACACCCCAGCGCACCATCCAAACACGCCTCACCCACCTCCTCAAACACTGGCCCGTAGACAAGGTCCGCCCGGCCTCCGTCTCAGTGCAAGCCTACCTGCAAGCTGCCCTAGGCCAAAAGCCCGAGGTTGAACCCAAGAAGTCCAAGGCCGATCCCGATGCCGTGCCCTTCAGACAGCCCGTGATCTCCGAGTCCTCCGCAAACGCGTTGCAAGCACTCCTTGAAGACCGCTTTTCCCGTCGCTATCCCATGTCGAATAAGATCCGTTACCCGGCCAGTGACCCAGAACACTACGACAATGTTGTGCGCGAGTTCGAGGAGGCACCGGATCGGGACTTCTTTGGTCGCATAAAGGCTCGCTTGGGTGGATTGTTCCGGTTTTCGTGATGAACTCGGAGGTCGAGTTTAAGATTTCTTACACCATGTTTTTGGTGTTCTGTGTATAATTGGGGGTTTCGTTTCCTGTACTTTGGATATCCGTGCTTTGATATCTATATTGGCACTTGGGGGTTTATGGGATTGCATTGCATTTACTTGTATTTGTACCGCTATTCTGCGGGATCGGACTGTATCACTACTCTACTGAGAAAGATAAAATATTTAACCCGTGAGGCGGGCTAATGGATATTAAAAGGAAAAATCTTATGGGAAACCAATGTAGATGAACTCCATTGAAGCACCAAAAACTGCCTATATACAAATGTGGTATGTAACGCTCCGACGGTATAAACTTGAGATAAAAGACGAGAAAATGCGGTTTTTACAGCATAGGCTTCAGGTCATCAGAGACCTTGAAAGGAGCCTCTGTCTTAGAGGTGACTTCCTCAACAGTAACGCCGTCGGCGATCTCAACCAGAGTCAAACCATCGGTGAAGTCAACGTCAAAGACGCAAAGGTCGGTGATAATGCGGCTGACACAAGCAGGTCCAGTCAGTGGGAACTCGCACTGCTTGACAATCTTAGGGTTGCCCTTCTTGTCGGTGTGCTCCATTGTCACAACGACCTTAGTAGCAGCTGGGTTCGACACGAGATCCATCGCACCACCAAAGCCCTTGATCTTGCCAGGCAGCATCCAATTAGCAAGGTCACCCTTTGCGCTAACCTGCATTGCACCCAAAATTGTAAGGTCAATGCGACCAGAGCGGATCATCCCGAAGGACTCATCACTGCCGAAGCATGAGGCACCGGGGTTGAGTGTGACAGTCTCCTTGCCGGCGTTGATCAGATCGGGATCCTCTTCGCCCTTCTTGGGGTAGGGCCCCAGTCCGAGAATACCGTTCTCAGACTGCAGAGTCACCTCAACGGAAGGGTCGACAAAGTTCGGCGCAAGCATGGGCATGCCAATACCCAAGTTCGCATACATGCCATTCTTGAATTCCTTGGCTGCACGACGGACAATGCGCTCGCGCTTGTTAGCAGTGTCACCCTTGCCCAGTGCTGAGGTATCAGCGCCCTCCTCCTGAGCGAAAGTATACTTCTCAATCTTCTTCTCTGTTGTGCTCTGGATGACTCGCTTCACATATATACCAGGTAGGTGAATGGCAGCGGGGTCAATATCACCGGGTTCGACAATGTGCTCCGCCTCCACGATGGTCATCTTCGCATTGCGACCCATTGCGCCATTGAAGTTGGCTGCGGCGAATCGGAATTGGCAGTTACCAAGCTTATCCGCTTTCCACGCCTTGATCAAGGCGTAATCACCCTTGATAGCCTCCTCCATGACATAGCTCTTTCCATCAAACACTTTTACGTCACGCGGCTGGCTGTATAGCGCGACAGTGCCGTCGGCATTGTGCTTCAGCGGCAGATCACCAGTCTGCACGACGGTTCCGAATGCTGCAGGCGTGTAGAAAGCAGGAACACCGGCACCACCGGAGCGACATCGCTCTGCAAGGGTGCCCTGTGGTGTAAGCTCAAGCTCAATTTCGCCAGTCAAGTACATGCGCTCGAAAGTCTTGTTCTCGCCAACATAACTAGAGATCATCTTCTTGATCTGCTTAGACTGCAAAAGGAGACCAAGACCTGAACCATCAACACCAGCGTTGTTACTCGCAACTGTGAGACCGGTAATTGAGGAATTGGCGCGCACGGCGTTGATGAGTGAGTCCGGTACACCACATAATCCGAATCCACCGGCGAGGACGGTGGAATTCGACTTCATGTCCTTGACGGCTTCTTCGGCTGAGGCGACAACCTTGTTGATTGCGGCGCGGTGGATAGTGCTGGAGAAGGAGCGCGCGAAGAAGCGTTGGTGCTGTTGTGGCGAATGGGGTCAGCTATGAGTTTGAATAGCAGTTCATTCCGCGGGGGATGAAGCTTACCTTGGCTGGATTAGCAGAGAACTGCCGCGCAAGGCGCAAACAAGTAGCCACTTGAGAAGGCATGGCTGCGGGAATGTGTAATAATGCAGTGAAACCTAGCCGGAGAGGTTGGGGAGAGTGGAAGATAAAGAAAGAGAGGAAGAATCAAACCGATGCATTCCGGGGCAAGGACCGCGGGTGACATCTTATAGTTCCGGGGGCGGCAAGAATCCGCACGGATCCACTCTGGACTTCCCCGCAGAATGGTTTAGCCAGGCTTGACACATATTACTCTATAGGATGAAGCGCAATAGAGCTATCTATCACAACCTTGACAAGCAGTTCCATAATAAATAATTGCGCCTATTTATCAACTTTTATCGTCTATTTTGTCTTGTATTTGGAGAAAACATGCCTAATGTCCCAGCCGAAACAACCGATCCGCAGCCGATCCCGCGGGCCGCCTTTGCTGAGTCATATCCGGGGTCCATGGATGCGAAACCTCAGGGTCCCAAGAGAACCAATTGCAAGATTAGAGGAAAACAAGAAGAAAAGAAGAAAATTGGAAACACGAACAACAACTGCGATTCAAACAGCCACTGACCACTGTGCCATTATGGCCACTGCGATTACTGTACTAGCAATCATATCAAGGCTTAACAAGAACCTGGGCATCTACACATCACTTTCTCATGAACTTTAATCATGATTTAATGTAGAATGTACGTATGTACTTGAATAGGAAGCATCATTGCGCGTAGTAGGGATTCATGGACTGAAATATGAAATACGTTGGAAAGCACCGCATGTAGTAATCCTAATCCGGGGCTCTAGGTTCTTCGTCCATGGTATCTCCATTTATGTACACAAACATGATAACCTCGCTGATGCAGGAGACATAAAGAGATATGGGAACTCATGATAAAAGAGAGCGGCAAACAAGGGAGTAAAACATCATAATCATCATCATGGTCAAAACATGCCTGTCGCTGGGTGCCATACATCAAACGTTGACCTATCAAAGGTCCTTCATGTTGGCATCCTGAGACTCCTCAGTCGCAGGAGGAGCCGAGGGAGCCTGCTGTTCAGTCACAGAGTCCCGGTGTGCTTGTTCGATGGGATTTGGGGTGAGAATGCCCTCCATGGCGGAGGAGTCATTGGCTGAAGTCTCTACCTGTGTATCCTCCACAATATCGCGGTAGACGGGGTCAACCAGGAGATCCTTCTTGGATCCGTGGATGTAGACAAGGAAATAGGGGGTGGGCGGGTTGGGATCATCCTTGTTCCCGAAAATTTCGTCGACATTCTGGACTTCAGTCACGTACTCGTCGTTGTATTTGCGCCAGATGTTCTTCTGGAAGTCTTTGATGTAAATCCAGTAATGGCCGAATGAGACGGATCCGCGGTGGACAAATACCGCATACAAGTGGTATGGGACGTTCTGGGAGTTGGCAAACTTGCCGGCAATCAGCTCTTTTGTGGCTGAAATCTGCTGCTCGAGGGCTGCTTGATGTTAGTATCAGGTTCAGTTGCAATGTAACAAACATCTATTCTCACCTTGGTACTCTGTCTCCACATCCTCAGAGATCTGCTGGAGCTCCTCGGAGAGCTGTGCGTCGATCTCCAAATCATCGAGATCAGAGGTAGATTTGGCCGATGACTCCTTAGCCTCCAGCATCGTAGAGTCTTCTTGCTTCGTGCTTTCATCGTCCAGATTCGAGTCATCGAGCACAGCCTTGGCATCGCGGAAGAGAGCTGCCATGTCAAGCCCATCATTTTCCTAAGAAAATATTAGCTTCGTGGCCTCAATAGATCCTACATACGGTTCAACTCGAAGAGCATGATCATACCTGTTTGCGCAAGAGCTCTGCTTGGCGTGCTTCAATGCCTGAAAGGCTTTTCTTCCACTCCCAGCACTGACGTCTCGCCTCCAGCAGGTCTGGCCTTGAAGTATGTTCCATATACCGATCCATGTAAATCGTTTCGAAAAGCTGCAAGTGGTTGGTCGACTTATAAGAAGTCTTCTTCACCAGATCGAATTGTACACGCTGCACCTGGATTTGAAGGATGGGGGGAATGCGGGTGATGGATCCGTATTGCTCGGCCTCAGCGTTCTCAACGCTGATCTTTTGGACATCGAAGGCCCCGTCAATGGCATCATAGATGTCCCGAGACCCAAGAGCCACGTCGACTTTGATATCACACCAGCGTTCATCCTTCGATCGCGTACCCCCGGAGGTGGTAATGTAGGACCGAGTCTGACCATAGAACATACTGAGAAGTGTTAGTATCACAGAGCGGGAAAGGGAACAGTCAGGGCTCTCACTCTTTGACATGGTCAACTTGCTCACCATCCGACGCAACCTCCCGAGGCTTGATGGCGCACTGGCTCTGGAAGAGTACGTTGTTGATGACCTCTGTGACATCCTGCTGTGCACCAATCTCCACTTCTTCAATCAGCTGCTTCTTGGGGTCAATCTCCGGAGCAGGCCGCGGAGGAACAGGTGGCGGACGGGTAGGAGGTTCAGTCTGAGTCGGAGAAATGTTCACATAGCCTTCGCTAATTGGTTCAGCATCCAAGGGTGGCGAAACCACACCCTTGCCATTATTCTCAGACACTAATGTTGCCTCACTCCCTGCGTCGCTGATCGCAACATTATCTGCCACAGAGGTGGTTTGCTGCTCGCTTTGGTCCTCAGCAATGGGTTGAGGGGGACCAAGCGGGCCCAAGACAGGGGCCCCGTTGATATCGCCGAGACCGTTAGTCCTGGAAGCGCTTATTGTGGACCGCCGACGAATCGCCGCTTCGTTTCCGGGGCTGATGAGAGTCAACCGAGCAAGCTCCTGGCTGGGAGTGACGTATGATTTATGCGAAGAGATCATGTCACGAAACAGAACCCTGAGTTCCGTGAGGACTGAAAGCAATCAGTAAAATGGAAAGTCGCATTGAGGGAAAGTGACTTACATCGAAGTGAGCGCTCAATTTCCTTGCCAGACACTCTGCGAGACCCCACTTTCTTTCCTGTCATGCTTGCTTCATTGGCCGTATCCATTTGATATTTTTCAATATTTAAGACGAGGTCTCTGTACGGCTTGATAGAAAAGTAGAACTGAAGGAGACTGTTTAGGTAGCAGGTGTTGCCGATATTCTGTAGTCCGACAGGCCATTCAGACAGGTTCTGTTCCGTCTCAGTCGTGATGCCTGCCATGCTCTTTAGCAAGGTGCTGTCCATTTCCCTGGCAATGAGGCGGAGGGCACGGCCATAGACTTCAGCTTGACCAGGGTTCTCATCTATACAGATTGTGTAAGCAGCCATGACGGCATCTTCGTCTGCAGTTCGGTCGGGGATCTGAAGCATGCGGTACGCGTCCCCGCTATCCATATCTCCGGCGACTGTCTCTCCTGTTTTGATGAAATGACTTAGACCGTCGGACTTGCGAGACTCCGCGATAAGTTGTACTGCTTTATCTGCCAAATCTTTGCAGGGGGGTTGTCGTTGACCTTCGTCATTATGTGAGCAATGTGTGAGAAAGTTTCAAAACTTGATTCGGGCCTACCTTTGCAGTGTACATTGTGATGATAAAATCATCTGGAGTCTTATCATCCACCCCAAGGAAGACATGGGCCTGTTCAACCGTAGAAACGCCTTTTTCGTCGTTAGCAAGTTACTTGCTGTGAAAATCAATATCCACTCACGATCTTCTGAGGCTGCTTTGATGCGCTCACTTCCACGATCCTGGGCGATTATCCACATCTGGCGCCGTACCTCTGTTTCTTGATTCGTTGAACCAAGGAACGCGTAGAATTTACCTATGATAGCTTCCTCGGTGAGATTGGGGTCCTCAAGCCCAAAGTACCTATATGCTTCAACTACGTCGTCATCGGTGTATCTTCCTTCCGAGTAGGCGAATTGAACGGCTTGGTCGATAATCTCCCAATCCTCACCACCCCGAAGAGTCCCAATCGCTTTGAGGCAATTTAAGTAACGCGGAGCTCGTGAAGGGTCTGCCTGCACTTGGTGCTGATATGCATCTACAATCATCGAAGCAGACATGTCCTCCACAGCGCCAAGGTCTTCATAAAAGCTGTAAGACAGAACATCGGTAAGAGAATGCCTTGAACCCAAAGGGTAGGGGGAACTAACGGAGCAGGTGCCATTTCAAACTCGTGTGCACGCTTGGATTTCGGGTCTATTGAAAGAGTCAGCCACAAGAGTTTAGAGTAATCAGAGTGATACAGACAGTCGGATGCTTCCAAAGCATTGAGAATATCATTTTTCGCAGATGGAGGAAGGGGAGTAGACTGAATTACACGCCGTTCTGACGCAGGCCTTTGATTGATTAAGCAGACCAACTCAAGAATGGCATCGTCGAGGAAAATGCAGAAGGCATCTTGATATGGCAACGCAGCCTTTGCGTCTACTGGAGGAGGGATCCAGGCAGCATCGTTCTGAACTTTTCGTTAGTGTCTCTTTGTTCTTCTTGTTTAGGAGCAAGACTGGATGATAACTAACCTCGTTGCGAGAAAATCCCAAGAACTCTAGCAGCTCCCTGCAAGGCTCTCCCTTGATGCCGAACGAAACCATGAATCGCTTGTTCACTTGGGTGATAGGTTTGCTGCGATCACCATGGCGAAGTGCATTGGTGAGGTACAGACGTAGATTATCCAGAACAGTGATGGGCAAAGGTGCGGCTACACCTTCGAGGCGCTCTGGCTGAGATGCAAATGCCTCGTCAGCTCGCTTTTTAATTATGTCCGGGTTTGTCAACAATTGGGTGAATTCCTCATTGAGAAGGGGCGACATGATTCGCAGCGACACCACGGCCGAGCATGAATAGTGTAGACATTGGTAATGGAACGTTTCAGCGGTCTGTCCTGTCCCCATCACTTCCTCAGTTGTCCAGGGACCTCTTTGCCGTCCTGATTTGTATACGAAATGATGGACATGTCCCGCTGGGCCATTGCCTGGCGCACCCATGCCATTTGTGTAGTTAACAACCACCTGTAGATGACGGCGGCATTTGGAGCATATCGCAGATACCTTAGACATTCCCAGTCTGCGGGGCTGATCGGCCTGAGCAAGGTGGGTTTGATCGGTCTTTGTCACATAGTTATGCCGACACGCATCTGGCGATATATACTCTAGGGGTCCACGGTAGTTCGCAGGGTATACTGGAGGGACCTGTGCAAGCAAGTTGCGACCGTTGCCAGGAGGGTAGACGGCATCGTACAACTGGATATCCTCAGCCAAACGTGGGGCAGTTTTACCTGTAGGAGGAATAAGATTAGTAACCTATTGCTAGATGGATGAAAAGGCCACAATCAAATCGTCTTCCAGAGTACCAACCTGCTGTTTGTAGATACGCCATTATGTAGGTTGTTTGACAGGCGACAGGCAATTACGGATGAAATAGACCCGTTATGAGCCTCGTAACCGGATATGTAGGAGATCCCAAGGGCAATCAACCCATGGGATCTGTTCAAAGAACGGTGCAGGCGTCAACGGCAATCTGTAGTGTGACGAGATTCTAGGTACAGCGGGGAGCCCACCGCACTGGGCTTCAGCGGGCGGGAAGCTTGGTGGGAGCTTCAACAGAAGTTAAATGGAAAGGAGTGTTGTGTAGAAAAATCTCCCGTAAGTGTAGGGCAGAAAATAAATGCGACGAAACACCAAGATAAAGGAAGGTGATCTAGTTATATCATGCCTGACATGAATGAGCTCTATCGGCCCCAGACAATGAGCGGTCGTATATTCGGTCATGGATGGCAGAACTGTGTCATGGTTGGCAGTATGGGTTGTCAAAGGAGAAGGCGGTACAAACTAGCAAAACGCATCCAAAATCCCATCGTCAACTTCCCGTCTAACCCGCAGCTCCATCCCTCTCAGCACACCATGGCGAACCACGAGGAGGAACACCACTACCACCCTGTGGATGCTATTGCAGCAGCCACAAAGGCCACTGCCCTGACTGGTGCCGTTGGTCTTTTTGGATCCGCCGTGCAGAACACCCTGGCCCGCCGCAATGTTGGCTCCATGGGCATCTTCATGCGCACTGGAGGTACCATCGGTATCTTCGGTATGTCTTCTCTGTCTATGTTTTAATGCCAATTGAATGCTAAGATATTGACTCCTTTAGCCGCAATGGGTGGAACCTACGAATTTGTGAAGACCGCCTCGGCCAACCTGCGTGAGGTGGATGATACCTGGAACACCGCCTTTGGTGGCTTCTTCTCTGGTTCTATCCTGGGTCTGCGAGGTCAGTGATGATCGGACTTTACCAATTACTCGGATATGGGAGGAATATACTGACAATTGTACAGCCCGCGCCTTCCCCGCTGTCCTCGGCTACGGTGTCGCCCTCTCCACCGTTCTCGTCGCTTTCGAGTACACCAATGGTCTGTACGGATACAAGAAGGACCGCTCAGAGGATGAATTTGAGCGCCGACAGAAGTTGCGGAAGAACTACCAGACACCGGCTGAACAGACCTTTGCCGAGCTTGGCGAGGGACGTGGTATGTTGAGACCTTGGAACCTCTTAATTGGCACGGCATATTCGGCATTGTGATACTAACCAGCTCACCTAGGCATCTACGGTCCCAACTACGAGGAGCGCCGCGCTGAGCGCATCAAGGAGGCATATGGCATTGACGTTCCCACAGGGAAGGTACCTGCATCATAAAATTGTCTCCTTGCGTTTTTCTCATGCCATTATCTGTTCTCCGGTCGCGTTGTGTAAATTATCCCCCTTTATCATAGTTGCCTCTCTAGCATGCCGGGCACGTCAATCCAATTCAATTTTCTTTGTGTTTATACGGAGTCTAAGTGACGTAGATTAGGAGCAAATGCCTTGAATTAGACATGATATAGCAGGTGTGCAGTTTTTACAGCACACTAGGTATTCCAAAACTCAAAATGCAGATCGGCATGCAATTTTCAATGATCATCTCTAGCTAGCAGCTACTCAATGGGTCAAATGAGAGATGTGGGATGTCTTGGTGAACGTGGAGGTTAATGTACAGCGGGGGGAGGGGATGTTCAAGACGGGCCAATGATGACGCGGGTATATCAAACTCCGATATCCCCAACTTCCAACTCCAGGAACTTGCATTGGGTATAGTGGTATAGTGAAACCACCACATGACAAACACACTTGAATCATAAAGCCTCGGGAATGAAAATCCGGATCATCGATCACGGTTTGGATCTCGTGGCAGAAACCACTGAATGCAGAGGAATCGGAGACACCGATCATCATAACCATGGACGATCATACATCTATGGAGCACATGCACCGCACATGATACTTCGGCCCTACGGAGTTCGTCTCCACCAGGAGAAACCTTCCAAAGTCTCTTGTGCATGACCATGGAACAGCATCAGGACCATATGTGATATCATCCCGATTACCCCGAAACGGTCAGCCACGACGAAACAGCGACGTCGTAGTTTGAGGATCATGATGATCGATCATCGGAAGCACGCGGGGAATTACAGCCATGTCTACTAAGGGGAGATCTGATTTTTTTTTTTTTTTTTCTACAGAGCTTCGATATCTCCTCGACGTCATGCAGTGTTCATACATGGCCGATCAGGGGGAAGCAAGCGCCCCTATTGAGCCCTCAGCCACAGATCGTGCGAATCATCTTACACTAGACCCATCAGCCACAACAGGCAGCGAGATTGATCGGGCATCCAGCGAACTATACTTGGAAGTATAGGATTCGAAAAAAGTACCCCTTTTTTTTCGAGGGAACCCCTTATCGCTATATTCACTATGCATTAAATGCCAAAATCTCAGGAACCATCCGGTCAAGTATTCCGAAAGTCCTCGACGTCAACTAAAGAATTAGCTTTCATGATATTTGAGAGCCGGGAATCCCGGAGTGAACTGGTTTTTTGGCTCGTCATATTCCCCGATCGCACCCCTCTTAATCTCGTAGACGTCATTTAAAGCCCCAGATTCATATTTACTTCACCCCTCCCCTTTTCCTTTTTTAAATCATAATGATCATATTCCCGCTTGGAACTCATTGAGATTTCATCCAGGATTTAAATTTTACAGGGGACCTTGAACAAACCCCACAAACTCCAGGTGAAATCTAGATGCAAGACTAGCACTTTTACTAGTACTAAGCCCCGTTCGCCTGGTAACCAAATCCACGCCATCTTCCCTGAACTGCTGTTTTTCCTTTCTACTTTCTTTCTGTGCTTGATTTTGGTCCCTTTGATCTATTTTTCTATTCTTCCGATTCTTATCTCTCACCCTTACATCCCCGGATTCCCGTTCCCTTTCCCACGTTCCCGTCATGGCCATGGCCGCGCGGCCACAGACGCCCGTGCAGGATGCATACTCGATCCCGAGCGCTCATGACCCCGGTGTTATGAATCGCGGATACGGCACTTTACGTTCTTCCTCTCGACCCAGTTCCTACGCTGGTACCGGTTCCGCCTTCCACTACAACCACGGCACCCCCGAGCAGTCGTCGCAGATCCCCTATAACCCCCGATTCAAGGAAGAACTCGACACGATTAGCCATCGTAGCTCCATCGCGCTGGATCGTCCACCGTCCATCGTGCACCGGTCGGCCTCGACGGCGTCCCAGGCCCGTTCAACCACCCCTTCACGCCAGGGGACGAGTACCTTGCGCAAAAAAGCTTCCCTGAGCAAGAAGGGTAGCTTGCGACGCAATGGCAGTCGGCGATCACTAGGCGCGGGCAGTGTCAAGAGTCTGAGCCTTGGCGACCGGGAAAAGTATCCCGATGGGACAGAAGATGTGAATAGTGTTTTTATGGTTCCTATCCCAACGAGCGGAAACCCGACCGAGGTGCTATCAACACGTTTCCAAGGTATGTGGGGGAAGAGGCGCAATTTATCACTTCCGACATGTATGACTATGGGACCGAACTGACGTGAGACGACCTTTCCTAGCTTGGCGCAAGATCTTGAAGGACTTGATTGTCTTTTTTAAGGAAGTACAGAAATCCTACGAGACTCGATCGAAGCTCTTCCTATCCGCCTCAAATGTCATTAACAACCAAACGACGCCAGCTGCATTCTTGCAGTCGGGTGGCCTCGCCGATGCGACGGAGATGCTACGCAATTTCCACCGTCAAGGATATACTGAAGCCAACAAAGCCGTCGAGGTGGAGGTCGAAGTGATTAGCCAATTAACCGGCCTCCGCAGCGATCTACAGAAGAAGACAAAGGAAATCAAAAGCTTGTCTGGCGATTTTAAAAACACCGTTGAGAAGGAGATTGATGGCACGCGCAAGGCTGTTCGCCACCTTCACGAATCTCTGGGTCTGGTGGATACCGACCCGTCTGCCACCTCAGGCAAAGGCGACCCATTTTTGATGCGTTTGAATGTGGAGCGCCAAGTCGAAAAGCAGATCGAGGAGGAGAACTACCTTCACAGGGCATACTTGAACTTGGAGAATTCGGGCCGCGAGCTCGAGTCGATCGTGGTCAGCGAGATTCAAAAGGCCTACAACGCCTACGCTAGCATCCTTAAGCGGGAGGCGGATGAGGCATATGACACTGTTGAAAAGCTCCGGGTGGGTCCGATCTCGATGCCCCAGGACCATGAGTGGAATGCGTTTGTCGCCAACACCGATGAACTAGTCGATCCTCGGATCCCTCCGCGGAACGTGGAGAGCATCACTTACTCTGGTAAGGATCACCCTGCGGCGGCCGAGGTTCGAGCTGGGATGCTGGAACGCAAGAGCAAGTATCTAAAGAGCTATACCCCGGGCTGGTATGTTTTGTCCCCGACTCACCTACACGAGTTCAAGTCGGCGGACCGGGTGGAGTGGCAAACTCCAGTCATGTCCCTGTACCTGCCTGAGCAAAAACTGGGCTCGCATTCGAATCAAGATTCAAGCTCCCACAAGTTCATGCTGAAGGGCCGCCAGACCGGTGCCATGCACCGAGGCCACTCCTGGGTCTTCCGTGCCGAATCTCACGAAACCATGATGTCGTGGTATGAGGACATCGAGAGCCTAATCAACAAGACCGGAGAGGCCCGAGACGCTTTTGTCCGACATGCCTCTGTTCGGCGCCACGTCCGTAGCGTGAGTGGCATGTCGAACCACGATGTACTGGAAGATGATGAGGCCGACCAGACCCCTTACTCTGCCGAGTCAGTGATTCTGGCCCAGGGACCAGTGGAGCGACCTATGTCTGCCACTCGCCAGGCTGGTGGTGCGTTCCCCAGCGATGTCCAGATCGACCGCCATCTGCAGGAACCGGAACCCCTGTCTCCCTCTAGCGGGGCCAGCTCAGGTGGCAGAGATGTGATTGCCGCCGCCGCGGGATACCCGGACAACAATGCCAAGGCCAGCAATTCGCAATTCTATGAGCAGAATGGTGCTTCCGATAGCCGGTCTCAGCGTGTTGCAAGCCAGAGCCCTGGCGATCAGTCTCGGAACCGAATGAGCCGACACGATAGCTACTACGGCCAATGGATGGGACCCGCTGTCGTTGTTGCCAAACAGAGGGATCAGCAACCCGAGACAACCCTTGATGATCGGGAGGTTCGATCAGACGGGGACCATGCTTCAATAGCTGCAATGTCTGGTGTGATTGGTGCCACAGACCGCCGTGAAAACTCAGCTCCTCCTAATGTCGCTCGTCGTGAGAGCGTCTCCACCGCACCAACCAACACCAACCAGACCGATTATACCAACAACACCATGGCCACTTCCGTTGATGAGGCTCCGGTATCCGGTGATGTTGGCATTGTCGGCACTGTACCCTACGGGGATGGGTTCACTGACAAAGGCAAAGGCGACATGACTGGATCTGACCTGTACCGGCCCAAGCAGGACAGGATGGACAGTGTGTTAGCCATTGACATGAAAATTCCCGGCCGCTACCCCCCAACAAATGTGGCTGCATGAATGAATTGACATATATCTCATCTTTACCGCATTTACCACCTTCACTGCTTTTCTTTGTTTGACGCTGTTGATCATCTTGTCTTTTCCCACCATTTGTTCCAATAGTCCTTGGTTTCCATGGATATATTTCTCGGATCTGTCTGTTGTACATGTACAAACAATCCTGAAATCCCCCGACACTTTTTAGCTTGCTTTTAGGTGTTTTGGTCAATACGCTCCGGTGGCCCGCTCATTGGCCTTTAGGCGTTCATTCCGGGTGAGGCGCATGTGGATTACCCTTTCCTTCTTTTTTTTGGCAGTCTCCCTCTTTCTCTGATATCCTGGGTGTTGGGCACCCGCGCTTTCGTTTAAGGACATTGGAGTAGAGTTATAAATGAAAGTTTTTATTTGGGACTATATAGCTTGATCTTTATCTCGGACTTTATCTTTATCTTTACAGGTGCGGTGTTCCATGTATCAGGGGAAAGGGCGTGGCAATTGGAGTAATGAAAATACGTCAATACGTCAGTCACAATCACAAGTCCTTGTCACGCATGGTGACACCACGTAGGCCAGACTGTGATAGGAAGGTCGGGTTTGCAATGGTGGGAACCTTTTATCACTGCATGAATTAGACGGGTATTTTTTGTATAGCAACTGCAAGACTTCACGAAGAAAGATTTCCAGGCTTCACAAGTGAATTAAAGAAATCACAAATAACCATCTAGATCAACAGATCCAGGATATAGTAGAAATCAAGACGATGATGGAGGGCGGTGGGGCTCGGTGTTTACAAGTATCAGGGAAAACAACCTCAAGTCTTCCCGTCTTCTCTTCCAACTTCTCATCTTCTTCTCCCCGACAACCTCTTCTCTTCTATTTGTACCACTCGAACTCGACCACCACACTTTTCAATCATGGGTATGTGCTCCGTGTCTATAATATTTCCATTTTACCCCCGCTTGATTTCCTCATTTCTACGTGTTTCCCCTCCCCTGTGTATCTTGTAATACTCGATACCTTTCCCCATTACTCCTCATATCCCCTTGGTACATTCTCACCCTCGGTCATTCCCCCCTCATCCAATCATCGTGCTGCTCACCCCCCAAAGTTGAACCTTGACGCCTGATTCTTCTTCTCTTTCGTCCTCCCCCGCTTTCCTTTCCTTCTCTTTTCCTCTTCCATATTTCCCCCTTATCGTTATTCTTGTTAGCTAACTTAGCCAGCCGACGTCTATCGACCATACCAAGTAAGTGTTTGACATATTTCTTTTGGAATTTTTTCTTCTTGCATCTTATACTGTATAATACTTTTCTATCTTCCCTATGCATTCAAGTATGGAATGCGATTCCTTGCGCTCATGAAGCTATCGCGACGGGATGGTCAGTGCGGGGGCGGAAGCTTCTATGGAACGGGATCTATCATCCACGAGCTTGGATGTAAGGAGAGGGGAAAACCCCCAAAAAAAAAGCCCGCGCACAACGCATTGAAGGCTCTCGAGCAATTGTCACAAAATGCGCTGTGTGCGCAAACCTGGGGATGCTGTGTCCAAGCCTCTCCCGCGTCCCCCGGGGTCCTCGATTCGCGTTGTCTCAGCCTCCTAGTCACCTGACCCACCTCCCCCGAAACTCCTGTTACTCCACCTTTGCAATCAGACTCCCGCATCTCTTATTTTTCCCTCCTTCAACTTTCGCATTTCCTTTCCCCCATTTTATCTATCGTTCTCTGCGGATCTCCGCAAGTCTCTCGTTGAGATGTCCGAATATCCCGATTACCCCGATTCTGACCGAATGCAGCAGCGTGAGAGATCTCGTTCGCCCCGTCGTCGTTCTTCTCGCAGCCCCCGACGTAGCCGTCGCTCGTACACTCCTCGCAGTCGCTCTCGCAGCCGTGACGATTACCGTCGCAGTGATCGCCGTTCGCGATCTCCCTTGAGTGCTTCTGGTGCAGCTGGATCGGGATCCCCTTACGGTGGACGCAGTGGTTACGCGCCGGGCAGGTCATTCGACGATCGTTCCGTCAACAAAGAAAATATGATGCAATCCGTTCGCGACTCTTCCCAGCAAGACCGCCGGGTCTATGTTGGTAACTTGGCATACGACGTCAAGTGGCATCACCTTAAAGATTTTATGAGACAGGGTGAGCAAGGATCCAATGCGGGGGTGTGATGAGAGTACAAAGATGGAAGACTGACCGATGGTTTGGTGGTGGCCGTATAGCTGGAGAGGTTCTCTTTGCCGATGTGTTACTTCTTCCGAATGGAATGTCGAAGGTGGGCGCCAATACGTAGAGTGGCTGGATCCCTTTCTACTCCCTGATTTTTCGTGGTTTCTGGTTTCCTTGCATGGACTGTTGGGTTGACGGGCTGGGCCTGGCCGTCCGGATATTGTAGGGATGCGGGTAAGCTTCAATGCCTTGAAAATCAGTTGAGGGACAATAAGCTAATGCGCATTAGGATTGTGGAATACGCTACGAGGGAGCAAGCACAAAATGCAGTCAACTCGCTCAGCAACCAAAGCTTGATGGGTCGTCTTGTTTATGTCCGCGAGGTATGTTGCTCACCAAGATTGAGAATGCGGGGTTCCATACTGAATCAGTCAATAGGACCGTGAAGCCGAGCCCCGTTTCGTCGGTGGCCCCCCGCGCGGCGATTTCGGCGGTGGTGGCCGCGGTGGCTTCGGTGGTGGATTTGGTGGCGGCCATGGCGGTCCTCCCGGTGGAGGTGCCCCCGGTCGTCAGCTCTATGTGTCGAACGTTTGTTATCCTCCGCCCCAGAGATACTAATTTTCATTAGACAGGCTGTTAACGCATCATTGTAGCTTCCTTTCAACGTGGGATGGCAAGACTTGAAGGATCTTTTCCGCCAAGCGGGTAAGTTTTGCACTGACAGGATGCCCTTTTCGGCATCTTTCTTTCCTTTATTTTGTGAACGCTTGGTGAAATTGACTTGAACTCCCTCGATTCTAGCTCAGCAGGGTGCTGTTATCCGCGCCGACGTGCACACAGATCCCACCGGCCGTCCCAAGGGCTCCGGTATTGTTGCTTTCGAGTCTCCCGACGATGCCCGTAACGCCATCGCCCAGTTCAACGGATACGAGTGGCAGGGCCGACCCTTGGAGGTCCGTGAGGATAGATTCGCTGGCGGTGGTCCCGGCTTCGGTGGCCGTGGTGGCTTCGGCGGTGGCCGTGGTGGCTTCGGTGGTCCCGGTGGCTTCGGTGGCCGTGGAGGCTTTGGCGGTGGTCGTGGAGGCTTCGGTGGTGGTTTCGGCGGCCGTGGCGGTTTCGGTGGTCCAGGTGGTCCAGGTGGTCCAGGTGGTCCAGGTGGTCCAGGTGGTCCTCCTGGCGGTGCTCCTGGCTTCGGTGGTGGTTTCGACCAGGCTGTTGCTTCAGTGCCCCCGAACCCCTTCACCGACTTTGCTACCTCTGCCGGTGAAAAGAGCGCGATTATCTACGTGCGCAACGTAAGTACAATGTTTAGGCCAAGTCTATGGACCCAGGGCTGACAGAATGGTAGCTTCCGTGGTCCACTTGCAACGACGACCTTATCGACTTGTTCTCGACCATCGGCAAGGTTGAGCGGGCCGAGATCCAGTACGAGCCCAACGGTCGCTCCCGTGGCACTGGTGTCGTTGAGTTTGATACTGCCGACACTGCCGATACTGCCATTTGTATGTCATTACCCAATTTCTTGGTGCGGATTATATACTAATATTTTTACAGCTAAGTTCACTGGTTACCAGTATGGTGGTCGCCCCTTGGGCATCACCTTTGTCAAGTACTTGAATGCTGGACCTGGACCTGAGATGATGGAGGAGGCTGAGCCCACATCTGGCATCACTCAAGATCAGATCATGTAATGTATACATTGTGTGATTTGATCTGTATTCTTTTAGGGGAGATTTTCTGGGGTTTTCTTTTGTTTATTTGTTTCTATCTCGCTTCTCTGATGATTCCCTATTCCCTTGTTGTTGAATGAGTTTCGATCTGCGTTAGCCTGGAAAACGTCTGTGCTCGTGCACGTGCAGATCCGATCCACCGAATAAGCAACTTTACTTGAACTCCTTCCGCGTAGTCTAAACTTAACCTTCTCCAACTCCGCAAGTTAACATGGCCTCAATCGCCCGAATCTGCCCACGAAGGGCCCTGATTTCCTCACTAAAACCAACTCAAACTCTCCGCCCCCTCACAACCGCCTCTATCCGCACAAGCCGACCAACAACCACACCACTAAGCCACCACTCACAACCTCTCTCCAAACGCCAATCCTACCAAACAAGAAGACCCTACCACTCAACTCTCCACCCAGCCCTCCCAGTCCACGAATACACAAACAGCCAAATCGCCATCCTCGAAGCAAGCCTCGCCCACACTCCAGTCCATGGCTTCACCAACACATCCGTTCTCCTCGGTGCCCGTGACGCAGGCTTTCTGGACGTGAGCATCCAGCTTCTACCAAATGGCGAATACGACCTCATCCTCTTCTGGCTAGCCAGTCGCCGCGGTCTACTCCGCGCAGCAGTCGAAAGTGGAGAAATCCAGTTCCCCGCGGGGCAGGATGTCCAATCTAAGATTAAGACTCTTATCATGGAGAGAATGAAGATGAACGAGGAGATCAGGGGACAATGGTCGGATGTAAGAACAGCCTCACCTTTAGATTCGCTAGATCTAATCTCCTTGCTATTGATTGCAATACTAACAAAAACCAGGCCCTCGCTCAAATGTCCCTTCTCGGCAATATCCCTCTCGCCCTCACAGAACTACATGCTCTTTCGAACGATATCCTCACTTTGGCTGGAGATACCTCCGTCGATGCGAGCTGGTATACGCGCCGCGCTGCAGTTGCGGCTATCTATGCCAGTGCGGAGGTTGTGATGACGCGCGACCCGACACCGGATATGGGTGAGACGGAGAGCTTTGTCGAGCGGAGGTTTGAGGATAAGGATTATTTGGCCAAGAAGGTTGAGGTTGTCGGGCAGTGTGCTTCATTCTTTGGAAATACTGTTGTTGGTGTGGCTAGGAGTTATGGGTTGAAGATTTAGACAGTTTTATTGTCTTGTCTGATTGATTGGAGTCGGTTGTTTCATGATCAATTGATTTGTTGAATCTAGACCCGTATAGCGGTGCCTTCTATCCTCTGTGGATTGTACTTTTATTTCATATTCTCGGCTTTTTATTTATATTCTACGGAATAATTTATCTTGATACATCTTTTCATGATCCACGAAATGCACCGTCATCTAGAAAGAAGGAAAAGTGGTCAAAAATTACACATTCAGAAGGTAATCTGTGCTGCTTCAGAGCCCTTTATACTCAGGGGATTAAAAGTGAATCCTCAAGACAGCAACCTTGCTTAGCTTCTAGCTTCTACATCGCTCTATTCGGCACTGTAGTTTCAGAACTACGTTTCATATTGAAATTGGGACCTCTCTTTCACGAATCAGATATATTCGCTCAATGGTGTTGTGTCATTATCATTTCAAACGCAAGTATGCGTGGCTGGCTATAAACCAAATGCAATCAGTCACATCCAGACTCACAAAAATTCGATACCTATAGGTACAATAGGCAAACGTGTGTGAGTTGGGATTAGCTACCCAAATAGTAGTAGCACTAGAATATAGCAAACCCGGTCTAATGCAACGAAACATTCTGTACCGCTTCTTCTACACTCACAGGCGCAGCAGACCCATTACTCCCGATTCCTTGTTCATCGCCGACTCGCGGGTCAAATTCAGCGGTGGGAGAAGTGGGAGAAAGAAGTATTGTGGGTGATGTCGGTGATGTGGGGGAGAAGGGATCACGGTCACCATTACCATCAGATAATACAGGGTGGCTATGGTCCTGTAGCCGTGGCTCTAGCTCTGTCTCTGTCTTCAACGTCGGGGGTAGAGTAGTCTCTGTGATGATGCAGGCTTCACCGTCATCCTTGGGTAGACTACCAGTGCTAGTCCCGCTCTCGACGGAGTCAGTGGGCATATGCGTTTTGCCACGGCCCCAGCGGCGAGCTTTTGGCGGGAGGGGTTTTGCGCCGTGCTTGCCGACTGCTAATGGTGCGGGAGATGGTGCTGGTACCGCTGTCCCTGGGGGTGGAGAAGGGCGGTGTTGACTAGTAGATGGTGTGCTGTTTGCGGAGCGACGGGGCGGGGGCACAGCCGGGGGTGGGTTTGATGCGGAGCGGCGTATGTGAGGGTGTCCTGGGGGCACGAGATGGGACGTTGTGGTGGAGTTTCGGCGATCAATGTGATGGCCAGTGTGGGAGGGTGTAGTTGGAGCAGTGTAAGCTGTAGGGCTGACCTCCACCCCTTCGGGGATCGTGGAGTTGCTGTTGCTATTACGCTCACTGCTTGTGTCGACCGAGTGCTGCTGATCTTCTTCGTCTGCACCAAGGCGACGGCCACGCCAGCGGCGGGACTTTGGTGGTTCGGGCTTGATCTTTGGTGGTCGAGCTGCAGGTCCGTCTTTGCGGCTGGGTGTCATGATACCTGGTTTCTCGTGCAGGGCTGCTACAGCTTGTACGCTTAGAGAGGAAGAGCTGGCTGGCTCGAGATTCATTCCCAACCGTGCAACCGCGCTAAGCTTTCGACGGGATTCCGGCGCCTCGGATGAGCCACGGGAGTCAATTCTCGTTGGCGATACTGCCCCTGGGGAATCGGGGATGGTGCTGGCACGGGACAGTGAACGGGTCATGTCAAGCGGATCTCCGATATCAATTGGCGAATCCTGCGGAACATTGTCTTCCAGTACTGTATCGATACTAGCCGTAACTGCAAGTTGAGTGGGGGTATCTTGCGCAGCATTAATGTCGGGTTCGACATTGCGCAGCCAATCCACCGTCGCACATCGAGCGACAAGTCTCCGCGTAGTCTCGTCAACTTCCTCAAAATGAAGGATCTTCGCCTGCTCAGTATCATTTCCATAAGATACTTGGCCCCGAACTAGGAGGCTGAGCACCTTCCTAAGCTCGTCACGCTTGTAGTGTGGTGGCTGTCTTAGCTGAGTATGTGCTAGAAGCGGATATAAGACACGCAAATAGGTATGCCGAAGTGCTGCTGCTTCCTCAGGAAGATCGAGCAGATTCCGGATCAAAATATCTACCAGAACATGGAGGTCGTTGGTGAAAAAGTACTCATAAGTGTTCGGGGTGGTAAAAATCAGATAAAGCAGCTTTAGTGTGAGCAACTGCAGTGATGTTTCGGCTATTACATGATCAGTTGTCTGAAAATATCCGCCAAGCAGAGATACATACCTTCGCGGTTAATAAGCAGAATAATGTTTTCCCCAAATGTCTTGTACAAACCGCCATACATAGACAGAACCTTGATAACCTTGTTGGTCAACTTGCTCGACGAAGACGGCCCATCCACCGGATCATGAGCGGAGATCATGAATTGTTCATTAAGGACAAGCTGTTTGACCAATTAGCTTGTAGTTCCGGGATAAAATATCATATCAACTTACCAAGACTCGAATGACTGGATAATGATATGGATCCGTGACATCATATGATAAATCCTCGATAATGTCAAAAAGACACCGAATGAAGTCGTCATCCACGAGCACTGTACAGAAGGGAAAAGACCCATTATCAGCCTACTGGCATCGAGAGGTAGTCCGCCCAAGGAACATACCCAAGTCTTCAATCCTGACGCGCTGGACTCTTGACATCTCATATAAAAGATCCATCAAAAGCCGGTGCAGACCCGCCTCGCTGTCCATATCCTCCCTCCTTCGCGCCTGGATAAGTTCCAATAGTCTGGCGAAAACACCCTCCTCATTCATCATCTGCAGCGACACTTCATTCTGTCGACCATCGAAGAGTAGAAACGACGTAATTAGGTGAAGGGTGTCTGGGTCATCTTCCTGTAATAAGAGAAGTATAAGCGCACTGCTGCAACAATCCAAGTGTTTAAGACAGAAAAGGTTTCGTAGTGGGTGACGTACCTGCAAGAGACCGTAGATGATCTGTCGACGAACATAATCAACATTTTCGCCAAAGATGCTTGACGCAAAAAGTTTATACGAGCATTGCGAGATATCCCACTCTGACAATAGAAATTCATCTACAACCCATTGAAAACAACATTAGTCCAAAGTCGAAATGAATTGACACAGATCTGCCGACAGTGACGCAACACAGCTCGGGGCGATAGAAAGGGAAAGGCACCTTTGTATTGAGTCGTAAAGCCTAAATAAGCTCTCAAAACATCATCGATAAGGTCTTCCGAGTCGGCAGGCTTAGAGACGATCGCATCGAGTTCTGCTGATCGTTAATTGGGGGAACGGCATGGTCACATGAGAATTGGATAATCATCAATAAGTCTGATTGGGGAGGGGAAAGGGAAACACCAGAACGATCGCTCTTGGCTTTTTCCCGGGGTAGTATGAACTTACCATTCCAGAACTGATCGGGCTCCGAGACCTCTTGCTCCATTTCCCGAGCTCGATCTGCGTCTTCGGGGCGTTAAGGGAGCACTCATCGCGGGCCCCTTTGGGAGGTTGGAGATGCGGGATTGGAGGCGGGGCGACAACGGAGTACGTACCTTGGCTCTCCCGTTTGGGTGTTTGTTCCGCGCCGCTTTTTGCACTATTATTGTTACATAAGCGACCTGATGTGCTCCAGTCTGATATTCCATCAGGTAGGGCTGAGCTACATCATACAGTGATTTTTTGGGATCTGTACTAAAATGGCAGGTACCCAATTAGGTTATACTGTGGCTTGAGCTGTTTGTAGGGCTAGAGGCTATCACTGCCCTTCCCCTATCTTATTGGAGAACCTATGAAAGGACGTCACAATCTGGAACGCTGAAACTTGAAAGAAAACAATATATGCAATTTTCGCTGGTATCACTATGCAAGTAAAAGAAATTAAACAACATTACATTCCAACAGGGCGCTGGAGAGGGTGCGCTTCGGTGTTCCTGTTAATTTCTGTTAGTAAAGTTCAAGACTCAATCAGTGTTCACATTGAAGGACTCACAAAACAAATTTATCCAAATCCACCACACTTGGATCACTGAAGAGCAGATAGAAATACTTCAGGGTCTCTGCCAACCAGAATGACTCCATGGCATCCTTCTGTACTGGTTTCGAAGACATAACATCCGTGATAGCAGCGTTTGCCAACTCCGTTCGAGTGTACTTCGAGACTGCCTCGAACATTTTCCAGCCCTTCTGGCGCCAGATATCATCACCTGTGAGTCGGTACATGATGAAAATAGACTCGATAGCCTCAGGTCGGAGATAGTAATCCGGTGAGGCAATGCTGACCATACCCGCCGGGAGATGATAGTCGCTGTCTGTTTTAGATGAAGAGGAGCCGGACTGGGGGGCACGAGGGGCGTCTCGGTTCTCGAGGTCACTGACAGCTCCGGAAGTGGGAGCTGGCGTGGGGATAGCGGATCTTGTTGCCTCCCTACCAACGGCAAATCCATCCCGCTTATAAACCTCCGGGTCTCTGTCGTGCGGGTTCAATGAGCCCGGCATGGGCAGAGGAACGGCCACGCCGCTGTCACTGGCTCCAGATTCAGACTTGGGGTCAGACGACATTTTAACGCGTTGTCCGTATGTGCTTTCTCCACTGCGGAACTGGGCCTCGGCGGCGGAATCGCGAACGGGTCCGTAGCGCTTAACTTCGTCGTCGTAGCGCGTCTGGTCCCACTCGCATGCTCGGTCCTTGCCACAAGGTAGCATGCGGAATCGCTCGGGCATGATTCCGGTGGTCGTGGACTCGTATGCCCATACACAGCCGTCGGTTAGTTTAGCTGCAAGGTCCATGTCTCCGTCGATGCCAAAGGCCTTGGCTCCAACAGCGACCATGCCTCCAACGAAGCAGGTCAGATGATGGCTCTCATACATCAACATAGACTGAATATCCGCATTACCGTTTCCGAGGTCCAGGCCGGAGGTTGACCCCATGAAACGAATGTCACGTTCACCCTTGACCATGGGAGCGAAAAGTAGGTTTTTGCGGGCTGCATCAATGGCCTTGGTGTACATTTTTTTGTACTGGTCGTTCGCACCGCCGAGCAGGAGGTACTCCTTGGGCAAGTACTCGTATGTCGAATCAGCCATTCCTCCCATCGTATACTTGTTGTCACGGTACGCATTGGGCATCAGCAAGCCCCCGTCGCACTTGGGTTGAACCGCCTCGGCCTCCTCCAAAGTGCCAGAGCTCTTGTGGTAGTTGGCCGGCTCTGACTCTGCAAAGTCGTCCATCAAGGCATCACGTGAGATCAAGTTGAGGTAACTGTCCAGATCAGTTGGCGCGGCATAATGCTTATGGGCTACAGTTGTCGTGGTGCTGTTCTGTGTCTCTGTTGGTGTTTCCACCAGAGGCTCTTGGGCTCGAGGCTCCTCTTTGTTGGGAGAATGGCCGCGGTTACTCTGTTGGTAAGTCTTATATATCGCACAGCCCTGCGCATTGACTTTCATGGGCCACAGTCCTGGGATAGAGGTTTTGTCTTGCAGCCCCTCCAGCTCGTTCGTGATTCGTGCAATGGCATCATAGTACTTGTCTTCTTGGGTCAATTGGGCCAATCGTGTAAATTCCAAAGACATAGATCCAATTTCAGCCAGTCCGGCCTTAGATGACGCCCTGTGGGGTCGAACAACATGGTCTCTGCAAACATGTTAGTTCCAGCATTTTAGCCAAACGTGAAGAAGATACAACACTCACGGTGTCCAACGGTAGTAAAGCACGGGCATGCGGTTAGGTGTATCAAAAGCGCCAATCAAGATCTCAGCAAGCTCCTCTGCCTTCTCCAAGAGCACATCGTATCGCTGTGCCGAGATATCATAGGCACCAAGCAAGCCACCCAGATATCGAATAACAGTCTCAAACATGGGAATGTCCTCTCTGGCGGAGGTCGCGAAATCAATTTTCTTAATCGCATCGACCGCTTCCGTGAATTCATCCTTCATCTCCATGATCCAAAGGGTATCAAGCGAATCCACCAATGTCGCTCCCCATCCGTTGAAGGGGTCCTCGAATGCCGCGGAAAGAGGCTTGACCTCATCATGGCCCATAGCAATCTTTTTATACCCGTCCCACGCGTGCTTGAACTCCGCCTTGATCGTACTGAGCTGCTGCATTCGTTCCTGCTTGTCGGTAGTCGCCTCATCCTTGAACTTGGCCTGCAGCTTCGGCATGGACTTCGCGTATGTCTTCGGTAGTTTGATGAGTTCGGCCGATGAAACGGGGAATCTATCGGGGAATTTTCTCCATCGCGTGGTTGGTGCACCGGATTCTGCGTGCTTAGTGGCCACCCTGCCTGAGCCGCCGAAATCGATCTCTTCCAGAAGATCAGAGCTCGAAGCCGAGCTCGTAGGTGGGCGCATAAGACCACTAGAAGCATCACTGAGAGTGGAATCGGTATTCTTCAGACCCTCTGTCGTCCCCTTCTCTGGGACCTTCTCCTGTGCATTGTTATACGAGCCCGCCCCCGAAGACGAAGACGAACTCTTAGTGTCCTCCTTTAACGGAGCTTTCGAGATAGTCGGCGGGCTGACATTCTCAGAAGAATGAGATCCAAAGGAGTTATAGTCAGGCTCCGCAGGCGCGAATCGGCCGCTGCCCTTGTCCAACACTGGGGCACCAGGGATGGGCTTCGCGTCCGGCGCGGATTGGGAATTTGGATAAGCTGCAGTATCCGGGTAGTGTATTTCAGGGGTCTCGATTATAGTATCGGTCCAATCGCGCGACCGAGCGAAATGAAGGGTTGCGAGGATAAATGCTGCCGCGAATACGAGGAGCACCCGGTAGCGTCGAGCGCGAAACATGACGGGCCCGGGTTTCGGGATGGGTAAAATGAATGTCGGGAAAGAAGAGGAAAAGGAAAGGAAGGACAAGAGTAAGATCGGATAGAATTCAAAGAAAAGATTAAATTCAAGACCTCAGCCTGGCATCACGAGACTAAAACAATGAGCGATCCACATGTGATGAGTGACGCGCGATAGAAGGAAGAATGTTATTGGATTAATTGTATGGATCCAGATCTCTAGTTCCTGCTCCATACTTACTCTAGTGTCTACATTAAACCTATTTAGGCATAATTGCCCGACTGGGAGATGAAGGTCTTCTATTTATAAACATGATCCTTTTTGCACTTCAATCTCCGTACACAAGAAGGGGAAGAAATGCGTGAATCTCCAAAGTAAAGGGGGGGAAAGAATAAGTGCTGACGGGGTTCAGCTCTCCAAGGTTCTCGACCGTAGCCAAGCCTGCCGAGCTTCCAACCGCGGTCTTCGGGGACCACAACTGGATGAGGGGGTGTAAGCCACCGAGGGTCAAACGCAGGGGGATCCAATCAAAGAACAGGTTACCTCGGATCGTGAATGATACATGTCTATTCGAGTCTAGACTGACTGCAGCCTTGGCTTGTTTCGCTCGAGCGGATCAGTAAGGGTCCAGAGGATCGACCTATCAACGTGTTGGAGTTTTGTACCCAATTTCGCTTCAGTACCCGAGGCTGTCATGCTCCTAATACGAAGAACGCCAAGGAATGCCAAGATGGAGGAATGGAAAGCCTTGAGGAAGTATCTGTACTAACCGAAATGAATTCCTGAAGTGTTACTTGCAGACGGGTTCAGATCCGCCTTTATGAGGCAAGTAGATGCATGTAGACTGAGTGTGACGGCCTAAGGCCATGCATTCTCTGATACTGATGTTGTGATGTTTCTGCTCTCTTCGGGCCGTATTTCATTAAAAGCTGCTCGATCAAGCAGAAAAGTGCAATTGTCAATTTCTGGGTCATGCGGCTCAAATAAAAAGCTTCATTGGAAGAAGCTCTCTTCAGAACCTCTACCAATAAGAAGGCTCTTCCCACTTTATCAAGTAGAACATCGCCCCTGCATTATGGCAAGCTGCCGGTCCTGACGAAGAGTGTTTTACTGCATGAATGGATCCCTCGAAACATCCGCAAGCCGATCCCATCTGTAATCGGCCGCCCCGTCCTGGCTCTCATAGGCCAGTCACTCCGGTGAGCTCAAAGTCCTCCACCCATCCGCCCGTGGTGAAGTCGCTCATGAAACCTAGGCATTTGCACTCGCTGATTCCCTCCATCCTATGGATGGCTGATAGGTGCATATCGACTCTGTTGTCGGGTCTTCTTTCCGTTGGCTCATATTGCCGCGAAATGGATTTCAGGTGGGGAACAAAAGATGTAAACAATCACAATCACGGACGGTAGGCTATAGCATGGATCCAACTGGGGTCTCTCGGAAATTCATTATAATCATGGCCTGGTGAATGGTGGGTCAACGTGAGGAAATATTTTTGGAATAGGAGCGTCCGCGCCTGGTAAGCAACCTGACCATCAATAGCGAAGTTCAGCAGGCGGATGCGTCCGTCCTGACACCTCTGGGTATCATTCATGGAGTAGGCGTGCCAGTCTATGCTTTGAAAGGTAATAGTACCAGTGGGGGTCGTAAAATTGCGCTAAAGTCGAAAGTTTCGAGGTAGTAGCTCGTAAGCAAATTCTCCGGCACAAGGAGTCGCGCATAGTGATTAGTAGTAGATGATATGACCGCGGTAGGGTCTAGCATGAATGCTGGGAGATGCCCGCCGGGTAGAAACCCCATGTTTAAAGCTTAGCGGGTGACCGGGTGCCTGCTCGAGGTGGATATAGAGGATTAATAGCTTCCAAAAAAGGTTGGTTTCGGGCTCTTAAGGCTTGTCGACAAGGCAGACAAAGCGCTTAGATGCATGAAGGCTGTTAAATTTGAGCAGTCCCGAAACCTTGGAAGGGACGCGCTTCAATAGCAGAATTCTCCACTTACCCTGTAGGCTTACATATATGGACATGACAAGAGCCTCGATGTACATCACGGAAGCTCGATCTGCCGATGCCCATTTTTCTATTAGAGCCCGTCGTTGGGCCCTATCCTCCTCTGGGGTCAGAGACAAGAGATCGAAATTCATTAATAGGATGCTATATCCAGGTGAGTTTACGAAGATTCGTACCATCAAAAATTGGCACCATCCTTTTAACTTCTTCTAGCGGGTCATCTAAATCACTATCGGATGCAGGCGAACAACGACCGGGATCCCACCAGGCCATAGCTGGGCAAGCAAAAGGATCGTTTGTATCATATTATCTAGGGAGGTGAAAATTACTGAATCTTTGGTGTAGAAGCAAAGCATGCATGACGGATGAGAACCCTGCCGCGCCCCGTTATGGGGCAAGTTCTTGACTATCTAGTGGATTACTTATTGATTGGAAGACTGAACCACGAAATATCTGTCGACAATTAGTTCAATTAGGTTCCAGTCTTGGAAGACTTACCTGGCCGTGAGCAAAAACTTTTTCAATTTCTTACAGCAGGTATTAAATCTTTTTTATAAATCGTGAGCAAAAAGCGATAATGGGTGAGCACTAGATCTGAAAGGGAAAATAAAAATTTGCCAGACATTGGTATATGTGGTCTGATGATAAACCTTGCACCTGCTAGCCCTATACAACACGGATAAGTCCAAATAGGAACTAAAAAAATTAAAAAATCAATAATTAAAAAAATCAATTCTACGTCGCTAAATCAATTCAGAAATGGGGAAATCCAGACATTATATGTATGGTTGCATCTTCTGGATTTATTCCCCAATGTGCGTGAATGATACCTTGGCCACTCTATATTCCAACCGTAGTCCGTCGACCATCCGTATTGGCTTTCTGGAACTGTTGTATGAGGCCCAGAACACCGGCTCCTCCAGCGATGTCATCCAGATTCTCACCCTCATTGCCTTCGGCAGCTCCCTCTTCATTGGCTAGTGGATTCATTCGCCAAGAATCTCCCAACTCTCCATCGCTCGTGCCAACGCCGCCACTTGACGCACCAGTGGGGCGTGGAGCACGGGTTGAAGAATCACGAGTCTCCGATGGCGACTCGTCGTCTTCAGCGGTATCAGACATGGGGTGCTGTGACCGAGCAAGGCGGGAACGGGGGTAGGGGGCAGTCCGTCCGGGGCGGAAGCCAGATGTGGATGGCTGATTATGCGGGTCCAAAAGCATAGATGTGGTTGGTGAGCGAGTATGGTCGGCTGCCATGGATCTAAATCTCGATGCTACAAGGGACGGACCAAATTGTCCCATCGGTCCCGATCGTGGCTGGGGATCAAATCGATCATGGAGACCGCCCATCTCGTGAGGCCCAAGCGTGGGCAGATTCGGGGGCGGATGGAAAGGCCGTCGTCCAGCAGGCTGGTTGTTGGTGCCATAGTGATCCAAGAACCCGTAGTATGAAGCAAGCATCTTTCCGTCCTTTGTCGAGAAGTAATCCGCCCGCAGGTCTTGTTTGCCGGGTGTGTCTCTCCGGCCAGCGGACATGACATTTGTGCCTTTCTTGAAATCAAAGACCGCAAAGGAGCAAAGGTAGCCCATCCCATCAACATGAACGGTAAACTCGCGAAAGAAGTCTATCAAACGATCACTACATTTGGGTAGGCTGAACCACAGCACGAAGGGCGTGAAAATCATACTAAGAATCTCCTCGAGGAAGATGACGATCTTCATCTGATAGCAGACAGCGAATTCTTTGCGCACATCATCGCTGTGCAGGCGGCCCTTCCAGGTGTTCGGAAAATAGTGAGTGAAATCGATCAGCTCGAGAAGTGCGTATTCGGGATCAAAGACGTCGGTTTCTTCGGGAGCCAGCCCACGTGCAAATGCCCAGACCGTACCAAAGATACCCAGGTAAAAGAGAACGGTGCGGTCAGGAGTGATTTCAAATCCAAGAAATAACTCGGGGTCCACCAGTGACGCAAGAGCAAGTACAGAAGCCAACGCACCAGAGATGAATGCCACGAACCGTGCTACCTGAACTGTCTTATCCTTGGGAAATTGGTCGATGTAGCGACTGGCAAATGGATAAGACATATTGATTCGACGCTCAAACAGATGCCAAAGCTCATTGAACTCGCGAAACTTCCACTCCGCAAGTGGGGTATATTGACGTGATCCGATCTGGCCCGGGTTCTTCTTGAACTCATTGAAATAGCGGAAAAAGTAATGCATAAGGAAGTAGACCACGATGAATGGCGCGACAAAAATATTCATGATGCCAGCAAATATGAAGCGTCGCCGCAGCCCATCACTAAGCGCTCTTCGATGGGTATCCTTAAGGAATAAGGTGCGCAGCTGACCTTGTTCATTGAAAACGTAGTCCATGATGCATAAGTTGAGATTCCATTCTAACGTGCGAGAGAAAAGCTGACGATTTCTCAGGAATGGGATGGGCAACGTCAGATCCAATATGTCTTTGTTGACCAAGGCGATCATGTAATTTTCCTTGCGCATCAGACGATTTGCGATGTCATGAGCATCCATTCGCTGCTTGGACTGGCTGCCCATGAATCGTCGGTGTTTGGCAGATACTGCCGCTGCCGTGGCTGGATTAGAATCTCGCAACGTCATCAACCGACTGACAACTTCCTGCCACGCGATAGTTTGTACTTCTCCGTCCGAGACTCCAAGCAAGTAGTAATAGAAATCATGCATGTGCTGGAGCCTTCGGATGTCCAGCAAATATTGGAAGAGCTTCCCAATCCAGAAGAAAGTGCACAACCATAGTAAAAAAAGTGTCGAGCCAGACATCTGCGATGTGCATTTGGGGACTAAGATCTCGTCCAGTGATTTGCTGCCCCGAACCTTGTGGTAATTGACGCAGTTGGTGAGAAATGTGGAGAACCCCACTACAAAGGCAAAGGTCAACAGGTTCAAGGCGCGACTCAGAAGAACGGACCAAAATCCATTTCCCAAGAAATAGATGTACACATCTTTCAAAAAGTTATCCAAGTCCTCCACATTCGCCCAGCGCCACATGGCTTTCTTCTTAGGGTCAACGTTAGCTAGGCTCAGATGTTGTCCATAAAACCACCGCGTCCAAGGATGACGGTTATCAGTATCTGAGGTGTGACGATTATGGGATGTTTCCCAGCGTCGTGAGGGTGCAGGATGGGGAGATGGTTGAGGACTGGGGGTTCTGGAGCGACTGGGCATCATCTGAGGCGGGGGAGGGAGCCGTGACTTCAGGTCCTCATCGTCATGTCCCTCCACCAAAAGTGACTGTGGCACATCATCATCTCGATCATCAAATTCATATCCCTGTGGCGACGCCTGCGTCATCCATCGAGGTCTAGAAGGTTTTCGACGACGCGACACTGACGGAGAGCCGCGAGGATTCGCCTTTGGTGATGGCCGACTCAGCAGGGCTGCAGTTGGGCTAGACAGCTGGCTATCCCTTGCATCTGCCAACGCATCCTCCAGCTCTCCATCACTGAAATGTTCCTGGTTCGCCATCGGGCCCATGCCTGCGCGTTCTTCAACATCAGAGGAATCGGATTCGGCATCGTGTTCTCGGATGGCTTCATAGACGGATGGCGAGTCTGTTGGTGGAAGGAAGCGCGAGAGTATATTTGAGGACATCATCTTTTAAACTGACTCAATTTGGTACTCTCGAGTCTTTGGGATGAATCGCCATGGATTGGCGGAGCTCGGGGGCGGTATGCCGATAAGGTCAACACGAAGCTGTGCTGCTGTGGGGACGCGGTCACTATCCACAACAGCTCTCAGTCTCGTATACAACGATGCATGGACTGCAATAAAATATAATCTACCTTTACCCTTTTCCTCAGAGAGTAGTGGTTCTTTTTCAAAGGGAGATTATGACCTAGGGCATCTGATCATGTCCGCGTGGACCTCTAGGAAGCTATCAGGTGGTCGTGATCTGAATGACAATGACATAATATTACAGCCTTAGGCCACAATCTTATCATGGCTAGTTACGACACGAGTCATGTGGATGGCTTAGTCAGTGCGGGGTCTCGGGAAGGAAGAACAGTCTGGTACACTAACTTAGTATGCATGATGCGCTGCAATTGCGCTTTTGGTCTTTCTAGAACCGTCAATCTGGCGGTGACTTGAAGAAATTGTTTCTCGAAGAACATACGTCTCCACTTCGGGGGATTTCCAGACCTCAGGAGACGGATTTAAGAAGCGGGAATCTACTTGATGACACGGCCCCAGTCCGCAATCCACTTTGAAGTTAGCACCCGCGTCTTTTTTCCCCTCCGAGGAAGGTGTCGGGATTTCCTATCATTTCGCTTCAATCGAAATTGCTAAAGTTTCTTCTATATAAGCTCGAAATTTGCTAGGAGGTATAATCTTGGGCAGATTACATCCCCTGGAGCTGCACCTAGTTAGTTATGTAGCTAGTGCGCTTATGCATGGAACCAGGGCGCATCAACAGGAGATTTTTCACGGTGGCATTGGATCCAGAAAGAGGGTCCGATCGACAACAGCCGGGATCATTGTTGAGCCTGTGGCTACTCTGGATTCATGGTGATTCGCCCCTGTCCACCAGCACTAAAGTACCTGCCCCAAAATGGGTGCCACGCAATTACTGCTCGAGTAAAATAATCTTGGAAACAATACACTATCCTGTATCCGGAGAGGCCTGGTTTGGACCCGACGCTAAAGCTTGGGAACTTAGGACTAAGGGAAACTAGGGGGAATCGCCTTCTCTACTGCCGTGTAGCCTCTTAGCGCCTCTCTGCACTCCCGATTGGCGTAATCTTGGTATTCCCGGTTAAAGGCTGGAAGAAGGAGCGGGATCTGGTCTGCGTTTTGTACCTGGAGGAACGAGAGCGCGGAATTCCGAGGTACGAAGATCTGCTAAGGCTCAACTTGAGGTTCTAGAGGAAAATCTTATCCAAAAATAATAATAAAGTCGAAACCGTTGGAGTCATCAATTCGATGTTTGTAGGGAAGTTGGCGGTGGATTTCTTCTCCCCTTTATACACCTCAGCTCCGTTATCCACTTCTCTCCCCTCTTCCCTTTCCCTTCGCCCCTCTCCCTTCCCTTCACCAAGAAAAAAATTCACAATTCATCTTCGGTCCGGAGTATCTATATATCCCCCATCCCTGCCATTCCCTGGCTCCGCCCGGAACGTCTACTTTTCTGCTGGGGGATCTGCAAAACACGGACGCACACACACAAACCCACTCCAAACGAAAGCGCCCCCTCCCTCCACCTCCCCAGCATCCCGCCCCGGCATATTCTCAAGACCTCCCAATTTTGAAGGGGACTGATGAAGGTATGTCTATAATGCTTGTCCATAAGCCCGATCGCTTCCCTTTTCCCTTCCAGCCCCCTCGATAATTATGATATCACGCTCGCCCCGGATCTCTCTTTCGGGCTTGCTTTGAAACCGACACGCCGCTACACCTTTTCCCCCTCCCGCGACCGCGGCACTCGTCGCAATCAAACTGTCCAACAATTGGTCGCTCACCGTACCTTTGCTAGATTCTGCATCTCTCAGACAAACGACGGTGACCCGCGATTCCCCTTTGTCCCTGTCTCGACCCGCCGTCTCGACCGAATGTACGACTCCGGCCACCTTCCTTCCCCTGGACTCCATGTGTTTTCATAACGTCCTGCACAATATACGACTTTCATTTATATTCGTGCGGCTGAGCAGGTTTACGGAATCTCTATAATATTGGTGTTAAGGTAGCCCAAGCGCTCCCTCCGGTGTGGACCTTCTCCCCATCACGCTCCCGTCCGCTCGCGCGAGAGTGACGACCGGGCAGCATGGATCCAGAAAACCCCAATGCAAATAGTACCAAACGAAATTCGATACACCAAGCATTATATAGTCGCCCCGTGGAGCGACGATCGAGCAAGAAGTCATCATCTAGGGACCGCCACGGCATGGTCTATCCAGACAGCTTTCGAGACACCGGCATTCGTACTGTGACCCCGGAGTCACACTCCCCTTTATCCGAAAGCGAACATTTTACACAAAGCGCGCCTTCCCCCCGAACTACCATGCGATCGCGAACCGTCGAACGAACCGAACCGGAAGCGCCGACGGAGGGACGGACCGTGCGGACGCGATCACGAACCACAACGATGGAGGAGCAACGGAGCGATATAGCATCCAATACTGTGAAGTCTCGCGCAAGGATTGGTTCGGTCAATGCCGCCAGCTCATCCCAGCCCAAGACGGCCGAAGGTAAAACCTCCGAGGATTCCTCATCTTCCATTGGATTTCCATCGATACAATCTCCCAACTATATTGGTCAAGCAGTTACGCGCCAGCGAAAATCCCCTGGGAGTAGCCGATCCCCAACAGTCGCACACAATCAATTCGCCTCACCCCTTTCAAACACCGATGCTGCCAAAATACTCCAATTGATGAAGACCACCTGCGGAAGGATGCATGGAATTCTTTCTTTCCGAACGTCTTCCAACTCCTCCTGGGGGTCCAGCCCCTGGACATCTGGATACTGTGCAATCAATGTCGCTACTGGAAGTCTCATATACCAGGCAAAAGGAGAACCTGCCCTGGCAAAGACCCTCATCCCTGATCTCCGCGGCTGCCGGGTACGGACATTGTTTGACTCAGAGCTTCAGACAACCTACCTGAGCGTTCATACATTCACCTCTGGGCTAGGGATCCAGCTACGACCTCATGTCAACGAAACATTCGACTCTTGGCTCGCAGCTTTATTGTGTTGGCAACCCATACGTCCCAAGGGCGTCCAGAATAAAATGACCAAACCTCAATCCGTTATGATTGGAGACCGACGAATTCCTGAACGCCGAAGAAATTCAGAAACCGCGTCCCAAAAAGATGCCGCCATCATCAAAGTTGGTAAGATGCTTCTTTGGGACAAACCATCGGCGGCTGGAGTGCGACCGGCATCGGCGGCACGCCGAGTTTCCACATACAGACAGTCAAGAGCCCTTTCTTCCTCCTGGCAGCGAGTGAGCTGTAGACTGTTAGAAAACGGCTTTTTCAAGCTCTATACTGAGTCCGATGTTGCTCTTGTGGCATGCATTCAACTTTCTCAATTATCGCGCTGCGCCATTCAACAATTGGATTCCTCGGTGCTGGACGACGAGTTCTGCATCGCTATTTACCCGCAATACACAGCACACCCCGTTCCTGACGCAGCGATGCGTCCCATCTATCTCGCTCTGGAAACCCGCGTCCTTTTCGAGGTTTGGTTCGTTCTGCTGCGTGCATTCACCATCCCAGAGCTCTATGGTCCTCAACTGCAAGCTGCGGTGGAAGATCCGAATAAAACCCCTGAAGCCGATACTTCCCCCACTAAGGGCATGTTCCGAATCGAGAGAATCTTGCACTTGCGAGTTACGGAAGCGAAGCTTTTTCGTACCAAGGAGGAGGAAACACCGCGGAGTCGAAAACAATCCAGATCGCATGGTTACTCCGCTCCGGCCTCGCCCAAGGTTAGCGACTTTTATACCGAGGTTCTTTTGGACGGAGAAATTCGCGCGAAGACTGCTGTCAAATACCGGACCACAAATCCATTTTGGCGAGAAGATTTCACTTTTAATGATTTACCTCCAGTCCTGTCGCAGGCTTCTATATTGGTCAAAACCCTCAACGCACAGAGGGATTGGACGCTCATCGCGCAAGGGACATACTCGTCCACCCAAGAAGTCAACGCAGTCAACATGCTTGATGAAATTGAGATCTCTACTAATGACGCGGTATTTGGACGGGTAGATTTGCGGTTAGACGAACTGGACTCAGGTGTGGACTCAGAAAAGTGGTGGCCCATTCTGGATGACCATGACCAAGCAGTTGGTGAAATGTTCATGAGAGCTCGGATGGAGGAAACGGTAGTCTTGATGTCCGAGGAATACCGCCCGATGATGGAGCTCCTCCACAAATTCACCAATGGTCTCACAATCAACATGGGCCAAGTTATGTCGTCCGAATTGACACAGCTGGCTGAGATGCTTCTGAATATCTATCAGGTCTCTGGGTCTACGGTAGACTGGATCTCGGCGCTCGTCGAGGATGAGATCGATGGTCTCCACAAAGAATCTACCACTAGTCACCTGCGGTACACGACAAGGATTCATTCGAATGACACCCGGGAATCTTCTGGTCACGACCGTAACGTCCTAGTCAGAGATATGGGAAGGACAGCAACTGTAGAAGCCAATCTCCTATTTCGTGGCAATTCACTCTTGACCAAAGCACTCGATCAGCACATGCGTCGATTGGGTAAAGAGTATCTGGAAGAAACGATTGGAGAACGCTTGCGTGAAATCGACGAGAGTGATCCCGAGTGTGAAGTGGACCCAGCCCGAGTACCGCGTGCCGAAGACCTTGATCGCAACTGGCGGAACCTGATCAATCTCACCACCATGGTTTGGAAGTCCATTGCAATCTCATGGTCCCGGTGTCCTGCTGAGCTCAGGCGTATCTTTCGACACGTCAGAGCATGCGCTGAGGACCGCTATGGCGACTTCTTACGCTCTGTGACTTACAGTAGTGTCTCTGGCTTCCTCTTCTTGAGATTCTTTTGCCCGGCCATCCTCAACCCCAAGCTCTTCGGGCTTTTGAAAGGTAAGAGCCCCTTCTATGCCATATTTTGTTTCATCCACTCACCATCCTCTTAGATCATCCCCGTCCTCGAGCCCAGCGCACTCTGACCCTCATCGCCAAGGCCCTTCAGGGCCTAGCCAACATGACAACATTCGGCAACAAAGAACCATGGATGGAGCCTATGAACAAATTCCTGGTCGGCAACCGTGCAGAATTCAAACAATTCGTCGATCTTATCTGCGATATCCCGTCCAATGCGACGGCTCCTGTTCCTACCCCCTCTTATACCACCCCATTACAAATTCTTGGACGGCTGCCACTTACCTCGCGCGAGGGATTCCCTAGTCTTCCATTCTTGGTCGACCAATCCCGGTGTTTCGCAAACTTGATTCATATTTGGCTGGAAGTTGTCCCGGAGCGACTCTCTGAACTGGAAGAGATTGATCCGTTCCTTTCCAAGTTTCATGAATTGGCACTTCACCTGCAAGAGCGCACCGAGGATTGCTTGGACGAAGCTGAGCAAGCTGAACGCCCAAATGATACGCTTCAGATCAAGTGGGAGGAGTTGGTGGATTCCATGGAGCGGGCTGTGACCTTTTATGATGAGAGTCCAAGCAAACCATCTACTCCAGCTCCAGAGTCTGCTACTGCTCCTGCTGCCCCAGGGTCTGCTGCCTCGGCAACTCCAGGTCATCGAGGTTCCATTGGCTTCTTTGCACCTCGGCCACCCCTACCCCGTCGATCAACCGATTGTGGACCAGAGGAGGATGACACCCCACCCAGCTCTTCCTCTGCCACTTGGGATCAGTCCCGCATGCCCTTCACGATACCCCGATGGTCTGATGCTCGTGATAGCACTGGCAGCTCCAAGAATTCCTCTACCTACTCCCTCGACCATTCTGAGACTTCCAAGGCTCGCAGGTCCAGTGTTACCAAGGAGAGCTCCAGCAAATATCGCTTCTTCGATTTTGTTCCCGCTCCCTCCCGCCGCAAGGCCAAGGAACGTGATCAATCCGGTCACCACTCCCACGAAGATCTCCGGAACGAAATCTGATCGAAGAAATTCCTCATATGCACTCGCATTTATTGATCTCTTGGTTCTTTACTCTTTATGTGCTCATGAAGTCCACGCTCCTCTTCTTGTGTTCTCGTCTTTTTCCCATTCCTTTCCTTCTCCATGTCACCCCAGCATGTGTCACGGTGTTGATACCCTTTCCCCTCTCTTGGTTTTGGTTTTTTTATTGTGTTTCAGGCCAAACTCTCCTATATGCCCGGTACACCCCGACCCAGCTCTTGCACGACAAGGATTCAAAACCAAAACAAAAAAGAGACTATCTTAACAGGATCGGGCGATTGTACCCTTGGTTTACACAAAAGCACACCTTTGCTGGGTCGGGGTCCGAAATTTTGGGAGGGCATGTTTCTTTATTCTGTTTCTGCATGGGCAGACTCATGGGAGAGGCTCTTCAATGTGTAAATACTCCTGATATCTTCCCGAATAGACGGATTGGGCTTTTCACCTATGCTATTGTAACCGTCATAATTCGTAGAATTATGCACATATACCAGCAGACCCACCGATCTAGTAACGCATGGTTCTGGTCAAGGACAGAAAGAACAACAGCATAATCTGGACGTTATATAAGCTTGGAATCCAACTGTATTGAAATGGTCGCGATTTCTCATTCGCATCATTTTAAATTGTGGGAATATCAACATGCTATACACCTCATCTCTATTAAATAGTCCTGCATAAAATGCTGCTCCCTCATCGTGCTTTCACATATTCTCCTAATACTCGTAGTCCAATCTTGCTCTATATTTGGTATCGTGTGTAGATTATAGCAATAACATAGACATTGCCTGCCCATTACGGAGGTCCGTCAAAATAGCTGCATATTCGCTTTTTGGGTGGTATTCAACATCACTAGTACGTTTTAGGCCATACACGAACCCCTTTCCCCCTTCCACACCTTTATGTACCCCAGCTCACCTGTCTATTTAACTGCCTACCTGCTCACCGTCATCATGGTTGAATACGACATGGCCATGCGTACGCTAGTCATCACCATGAAATGGATGGGAATGGATTCACTTCGTATCTCTACTCTGACTGAGATGCCTGTCCGAACGATTAATTCGATATGAGCCCGAGCGATTGAGTGAGGATTTGATCCCTCACATCGATCTTTTGAGATTTGTGAAGCCCATGTGATTGATGCTCCTCGTTCGGGCCGTCCTAGGAAAGAAAGGTCTGAAGACTTAGCTTTACCTTAACTCAGGTGCGTGTTGGTCGTTACATATGTGAAAAAACGTATGCTGATGTTGTTAGCGAATTAAGCCTTGAGCTTAATATTTCAAGGGTGCTACGTATCTCAAATGCATAGATTTAGCGAATACTACGAAATAAACCTTGACTTGAAAGATTGCTTTGAGGCTGGAGCTCCAGTTGGGGCAATCCCAGTGTATGGAAGAAATCATTCGTTCTTGATTCATGACCTAGTACTTTCTTTGATGCAGCCGCGCGTGTATCTTGGACAACAATAGGGACTGTTTAAATCAAGTTCTACCGTTTGCATAGATAAGTTGCACTTTCTATCGGGCTTTGACCATTGAAACCCGGATAACCTGCAGCCCGTCATCATATAGATATGAACCAGCTGACATTTATTTGAAATGAGAAAAAAGACAAGAGAGAAAAGTCTATCAGAACATATTCTCATCATTCCAGGAAAGACATCATTTTTTGAGACCAAATAATACACAGCTTTTCACCGCTTATTACTCAAACAACGAATCCGTTAATTACTATTTAAATCACCTTTACCCGGGTAACGGGACCCTTGTAGGACTTGTGGCCGCGGAAAATATAGTAGCCCATCGAACCAAGAATAACAGCGCCATAGATGGCCACAGCCCAATTCATATCAGTCGGGGCTGCCGAATTTGTCAGAGGGAAGAAACAGAAGACCCAGATTATCAACAAGACTATGATGGAGATCGTGTCGCAAATGGGTGTGAATTTCCCCATGCTCCAGCGTGCTGGAGGCAGAGGCTGGCCACGCCAGCGTCGAAGGCGAACACAGGAGATGGAGATGATGTAGGATGAGAGGAGAGCGGCGGTGCCGAGAGACATGATAGCGTTGAAAGCCACCGAGGATCCGATGTTGATGAGGGAGAGGAGTGATACGATGACTAGACTCACGCACAGGGCGTTGAGAGGCACGGTGAAAGTTGGGTTGACCTAAAGATTCAGGCTCATTAGGAGGCGTTCAGGGAGAGGTTTGGCTTTTAAAAAGCAAAACTTACAGTAGCGAAGAAGTCGGAGAAGGGGAGTCCCTTGTCCCGAGCGAAAGAGTAGATCTGGCGGGAGGTTGTTGCGACGTTACTGATTGCAGCACAAAACTGCATGATCATGATCACGATTGTCATGCCGGTTGCTGCGGGGACTGATCCTGTAGAATTGAGGAAGACCTGGATGAATGGGAAGCCTGTGGTGGAAGCGAGGACTTCATCGATGTCGCCGACGCAGAATGCAAGTGTAACAATCATGACGAAGCCAGTGGACCCGTTGAGGACCAGCGTCCAGACCATGCCCAAGGGGAGAACACGAGATGCGTCTCTGATTTCCTCGGCTGTTTAATCTATTAGTATATTGGGATTTTGGAAGGAGGGAAGGGTACATACACATATGAACTGCGGAGTCGGGGCCTGTGACACTGTTAGTATGTTGCGGCGAAAAGAACAATGTTGGACATACCAATCAAAGCATAAATGGGACCAATCAGTCCGACCAGGCAGGAAAGTCCATTGTTTCCCCATCCACCTCGATCCTCGATGGAACCAAACACCTCGGAGGGAGGGACAGTGGGAGAAAGCACCCAGAGAGGAATCAAGATACCAAAGAAGCCAAACACATGTACGATCAGGATGATACCCTCAATCATAGGCAGCTTCTGGGCCAGGAATGTATTGAACAAGATAGCCACTATAGCCACGGCAATGACGATCAGCGTGACATGGTATGGTTGATAGGTATACGAATCAGGATAGTTGATGGCCACAATACCAACCATCATGTTAGCGACAGTATAACAGCATCCTGCGATACCAGTGTGCCATCCCAGTACACAAATCCAACCAGTCATGTAACTCAGTACAGCCTGGGAGCCTGGGGGTGCAAACTCCGATACCCAATGATACTGACCACCAGAGGTAGGGGCCCTAGGGATCAAGTTAGCATAGATGGCCAAGCCTTGCCAAGACTTCTACTTACATGGATGCCATTTCAGCCATGGAAAGGATCACGAAGCTGAACCCTGCTAAGGCACCCAGGTAGGTGTAGATCATACCTCCCTTGCCGCCATCGGTCAAGCCATAAGATGAACCACTACCAAAACGTTAGTGACACAAAATAGAATTACCATCGCAGACTTACAAAAGAACGGCTTCCCATGTGCACATTAGTACCGCCGTAAAGCCCAGAACGGAAAGGAAGCGGAAGTTTCTCTGCGTTATTTTTAGTTTTTGTTTAGCTTTTTCTTCGTTGAAGAATCATGCATACGTTTAATTCTTGATCGCGACCAACACGCCACATATCCTGCTTGTCCTGCGTCGTACCCGTTTTTGGGTCGGCGACATCCTCACCTGCAGGCGAGCCCTTGACGTTTGCCGTAACTCCTTCCTCGAAGCCCATGATGGAGTAAATTATGAGGATAGATAAAAAGGGGTGTCATCCACAGGAAAAGAGAGAGAAGGGGAAAAAGATCAAGGGTATGAACTCAATTATAGCAAAATCAAGTTAAAAAACGCAACCACACGCGCAGACTCGGACTTCCCAAGGCTAGCAAAGCCCAGTGGAGTCAAGAAACGGTAGCATATGCAGGCTTCGGAGCAATAAAAATCGGGAAAAATACAAATATATGTTTCGAGAAATCTATGAATCCCAGCACAACAAACAGGGATCATAGTTGGTTAGAAGCAAAAATCCTTTGCATTAGGGCAGACGCGCTAGTTTAGCATGTGAGTGAGATTAAAGCACTGCGAGCTGGCCCAATCTCCATCCTTTAGTGTTCGTCAAGCGTTGGAAAATAAACTCTTAGACAATCAATGGAGAATCATTGGTTCGATACTATCGTGCCGCTAATCTGTTCCATCCCAATTCCTCGTGAACCTGGATCAAAATCCTTCCACCCGCTGCGTTGTGCCGATCACCACCTGTTATTGGGATAGCGGTAATATCGAGATTCGTAACCCGACAGGGGGCAAATCCAATACCAACCATCGCTTGCAAGGATCCTAGACATTTTGATTTTATTCGGATCCCTGGAGGGGCTATGGGTGGAGACTTTTTATCTTGGGGCGAAATCGGGTTCGGATTGTCATACTTTTACTTTAATATGCGTGGGACCAAGGCAAACCCCCTGTACAATTCATAGATCCTTCGAGTCCTACAGTGTAAGTCGTAACGTAGATTGTAGTATTATAATGCTATCGTGAAATCCCTGCTTTCAATCGTTGTCGCCATTTTTTTTTTGTTTCGCACCATGGCGTCCGATTCCCCTTATAGGATCTCCGCGACGGATCGAAGTGGTCTGATCGTTATTGTCGAGACGCTGTTTATGTCATGGATGATCATTGTGGGATTGATCCGGTTGTATATGCGGATTGCGATCAATGGACCCGTGCAGATTGATGATCTGGCGTTGTTTGTCGGGAGTGTAAGTCTTCTCTATACAATCTATCCAACGGGGTCTTCCACCTCTACAAAGCCATTTCTATGTTTAAGGCAAGCGATAGCTTAATTTTGCTCCTGTGTACAGGGACTAGGTGTCGCCCATGTAGGAACAATAATGGACGCCGTCAACCATGGCCTAGGACGACCGCAAGATGAAAGCTCGGTATCAAGCTTGAAAAAAGCCGGAGAGGTAACTCATCTCCATATTTCAAACGCTGCAAGCAAGAAAATATCAGCTCACGGGTATGCCAGGGTCTTTATGCAGCAAACCTCTTGTTTCTAGCTGCCCACGGAGCCTCCAAAATCTCCATTTGCCTGCTATTGAAACGCCTGGGCCGACAAGACAAATACCTCCTCAGCTCGAAAATTCTTCTGGCGGTGGTGGCAGCATGGACAGTTGCTTCATTTCTAGCCATTGCTCTCAGTTGCCACCCAGAAAATCTATTGATTGAATCAGCTATGGCGCAGGAATGCGGTAACCTTGTACGTGATCCTCAGCTCTCTTGTACCATCCAACTAACCATGGAAAACAGAACCTAGCCTGGAAGACCATCACAGCCTTCGATGTGATTACGGAAGTCCTCTCGTTTGGACTTAGTATATTCCTGGTCTGGGGTATTCAGATGCGGTGGAAGGAGAAGGCTACCGTGATCTTTGCCTTTGGAACGAGGACGCCGTATGTGTTTGATATCGCTCGCAAATACTGCAAGGCTGACCATTTCTCCTCTGACTAGGACTATTATCTTAATTATCCTTCGTCAAGCCTATCTCGACGACGCACTATACCACCCCAATCCATCTCTTCTTCTATCCAAAGCAACAATTGCCACTGCCGTCCTCATTCACTGCAGCCTCATGGTCTCAACCGTACCGTGTCTAAAGCCATTCGTGATTGCTTTCAATACAGGCTGGGGACAAGGTGTCACGAACAGCTATGGCGAGAGCTCATATTTCACTCCGACTGGAAACAGCGGATCTACCAATCATTCTCGAGTCTACACGACGAACCCAGGAGATGCAGACGAGGACGATGCGATTGAGGGTGGGCGGGATTCTCAGGAAAGCCAGCACTCGCGACAGCTGATTATTCACCAAACGCAGGAGTGGATAGTGCAAGAGGAGTATGAAATGCAGGTGGTTAGGAACAGGATTTGAGTCTTGGAAATCCATAATGATTTAACGGGTGCTTTGTAAATTAAATAAATGAGATTAGACTCATACATGTATACCCTTGGAACAGACAAATGCAGCTACATACAACTACTTCTATGCCGAGTAAACTACTTAGTCCCAGGCTCTCGAATCATCGAAACTGCCCCTTCAGAAGTGACCACCTTATCGCGATCTTTGAACCCGAACCTCCGATACATCGGAGCAGCATCAATGTGCGCATCCAGATACACAGGAACACCTTCCTGATCCGCAAGCTCACAGCCCCACTGAATTAACATCGCAGCTGCGCCCCGTCCCCTATACGCCGGATCCACAACCAGCATGTCCAAATCTAAAGCATCAGCACTGTAAGCACCCGCGCAATATAAGCATAAATCGCAATTTCCACATACAGTAAAATCTCCGCTCCCCAAAAAATTCTTTCTTCTCTTTGTCTAAAACAGTAAAAACCTGATCACAAGTCTCCCGATCGGACTCCGTATGCCACTCGGGAAAACGCGCGCCACTATGCTGTGGGTCCAGGTCCCATTTAGCGTATGCAACCACGGCACCAGGCACGGGCACGGGATCGACAACTTTGAGGTATTTTCGATGCGGGTTGTGGAGCAGATCGTGCCCGTTGGCTTCGTTCCACCATGCTCGGATGCCTGGTGTGTTTGGGAACATGAGGAGGTTGATGGGTATACTAAAGGATTTGTACCAGAGTTCTGAGAGGGATGGAATATCGCTTTCTGTGACTGGTTGCAGGATGAGGGACATTTTGACTCGGTGTGAACTGCCAAGGCTTGCTTGGTGTGTAGTGTACTCCGTAGTGTCTTATAACCTTTTTGGGGAGTGGAGGATTGTGTGTTTACCCAAAGGAACTGGACTCGGGATTAGATTGTTCTGGATGTGTGCAGATTATATGGCGTATTTTGGATCCAGAGATGCGAGTACACTTAGAGTTTAAGAGATGAATCCTCAGATGGAGCCAATCAATGGTAGGTTTTGGGGTGGATCGATGATCCTGCTGCATTACTACCTATCAGGCTACACCGAAGGGGGCTAGGTTTGGCCCCCATTTTTACCACTGATGTTTCGATTTCATAAGAGGATTCTTCATTTTAATTTTTCATTTGTTCATTGTGTGGCGGAATTGCTTTAATAAACTAAGAAGCTAAAGCTAACCAAAGTTGCCCTAGGGGCTTTTTCAGGTCCTTTACTTTACATGGACCAAAATGAAATGGAAGCACAAAAAGGAGAAATCAAGACAAAAAGATAGAAAAGAAGAAGAAAAAAAAGAGAAAAGTGAAAGGTAAAGAACGAAAAGAACAGAAACAGAAAAAGCCAAATGCAATGTAAAATGCAAACTATTCATCATGAATCCCCCAAAACCTCTCCGCATTAAACGTGTACCTGTTATCATCTTTCCACAAATCATCAAAAGCCGTAAAGAGAACCAAATCATCCCCCCGATGACCAAAACTCTTCCTCAGACTCTCAATAGCAACACGCTGATTCTCCGGCGATGGGGTAGCATCACCATTAGCCTGACCAGCATGCGGCCATCCCGACTCCGTAATGATAGTATGCTTCCCCCCAGCCGCAGCCGAAACAGCATGCATCTGCCCAAGGACATAAGGGCCAGCATTGTGCGGCTGCTGCGTAGCATCAAAAAAGGCATGACAATTCGCAGCACAATAATCCGATGCGATGCATAATTCCGGGTGCTTCAAAAGCACGGAAAACGTGTCCACCGTTACGACGGGACCTTTGTATCCCTGTCCACGGAGATAAGTGCGGGCTTGCGTGATGGCGCCCGAGACTTCGGCCGGGGTGCTTCGGCCGCCGTTTACTAGCTCGTTGCCCACGGCGATAGTGTGAAAGACGGACCAATCTTGAGTGCCGTCTTCTTTGGTTGCGGCTTCTTTGAATGCGTTGAGGCTTGCGGGGAAGTCGGTTAAGTCGTAGATTCCGCCGAATACTTGCATTTTGTGAAGGCGGGCTGCTCGGGCTACGAGAGTGGCTTGTTCACAGTCCGTTCCGTAGATGCGGATGAACTTATACTGCGATAGGAGGTCGAGGTCCTTGTTGACTCGGTCTTGGGTCTTGCAGCTTCTGTCGGCGTCATAGGGGGAGTATGAGATGCCGAATTGGCGGGTTGGGTCTGTGTTGGGTTTGGGATGCTGGGCTGGTTCGTCATGTTGCGGTGGTTCTGGGTGAGGTTGTTCGGGGTGCGGAGGTTGCTCGTGGTGAGGCGGTTCAGGATGGGCTGGCTCGGGATGCGCAGGAGCTTCGATATGAGGCGGTTCAGGATGCGCAGGAGCTTCGATGTGAGGCGGTTCAGGGTGCTGTGGCTCATGCGAATGGGGCGCGCCATTGGAGGGTGGCTTCTTTTGTTTTCTCTCGCTCGAGGTAGCGTCATTCGTGGTCATACCATCTTGCGGTTTTGTCTGTGTCAATGTTGTCGGAGGCACATCAGGGCTTGAGGTTGATGTTGGTGATTGAGTGGACAGAGTCTAAGAAGTTTTTTAACACACGTTAGCGATCTTTGATACTGGCCCTTAGAATGTTAAAGTCTACTTACATTTGCTTGCGAAGCAGGAGTTGTAGCAAGAACAAGCCTTGTCTTCGTATGAATGGGCTCCCCATTTTCATTAACCACAACGACTACCTCAGAAACAGTGCGAGCCTGAGATTCACCGTGTAGTTCTCCAAGACATTGGTTTGAATCTATTCGAATATTAGTACACTGCTAACATCCATATCGAGTTCTACATGGAGCAGGGTATCTCACCTTGAGACACTGCATGCACCCCAGATGAAGTAAGAAGCAAGGCCAATAGCGCCCGAGTAAAGTGCTTCATTGTAAAATCAAATCCCTGGGTCGGAACTTCCGAGCCCTTCAATGGAACCTAGGGTTAGTAGATCACCGACATAACATTGAGAGTGACCTCGAAGTCCTCTCCACGCGAACAAGGAACAAGGGAAGAAGGTATTTGTGCAGATCAACCGGGTTATATTCTGGGGATAAAACCCCGAGATCCTCTAGGCGAAAAAGTTAGCATACGTAAACAAAACAGGTATGCCGAGCATAGTTATCCAATGTGGGGTGACATGGGGAATGAGATCTGGGCCAAGTGCTACAACTTAATGCAGCCCTGTGCCCCTTGTGCGCAGGGTTGAGGGAAGACAGGTCTAGCTAGGGTGTGTTTCCAGATCATATTGGAGATACGACCTTGTTTTTCGAACGGGCCAGATCTGATGGGAGGGCGAAGAATGCCCCTGGCCACATCTCAGGTCAATGGAATGTTGGACTCATTCCGCTCGGTTCCCGGGAGACTAAGAGTTTGGCCCCGGTTCCAATCAGCTTGTAGACGAGATACATTTACTGTAGTGTTTGAGGGATATCTTATCTCTCCAGGCGGCAGTCTCAAAGCCAGGGAGCGACCGATGAGATTTCCCCCTAGACCAAGGATTAGACTGCAATATCAAGGGCTTGGAATCTTAGGCTATGGGCACGAAACGAGACAAGGAGTTCTACGGCAGCTCAATGAGACAATTTCTACAATTAGACAATATTAAAGTGGAAAGGCCGAGGCCATCTTTGTGAAAACTTCAGCACAGCACTAGGCTGCAGCCATGGAAAAATAATATTAAACAATCTAAAGCCATGCACCGGTAAAATGTGATACTACCCCGCTGGAAAGAAGAAAAGCGAGGGATGGGGGGCAGTGCTGTACAAGGTAGCGATAGCAAGATGCATATGAACAAACAACTTAACAATACAGACGAGAAAAGGAGGCATTAGGGCGTAGGATGTATAGGGTAAAACCAGAGGATGCCAGAAGTCATTGGGGGCATGAGCGGTCATTGATGGCGGCGACAGCCATCTTTTCAAGAGAAGTGCAAAAGAATAATCTACTTCTTCTTGCTCATCACCTTTGTGATGGCGTGCCGGATGATAGTACCAGCCTTCTCAATCTCCTTCTTGGTGAGGCCGGTTGTGACGCAAACCTTGAGCGCAGCGGGAACGATTTGCTTGGGCTCAAAGTTATCCTCGAGAGTCTTGAGACGGGTAATCAGGACACCGTTGGCGAGGCACTGTGAAAGAGATTAGCATTGTTTCTATTGCGAAGGAAAGCGGCCTATTGTACGTACCTCATCGACGGCATCTTGGAGCAGGAACTGCTGATCGTTGTAAGAAAGCTTCTTGGAAGCGACAACCTCAGGCTTGATGACCAAAATGAGGACAGGGTTCTCAACGGAACTAGAACAGTAGACCCAGTCACTACGGGGGTCAAGTTGAGCCCGCATTGCTTTTGTGAGCTCGCGAAGCTGCGATACTGTCTCGGGGCTGTTCTGGAGCAGATTAATAGTCTCACTGGCAGTGGTAGAGAGAAGAGCCGGGAGCGCTGCAGAGAAAGTGTACGCCGAAGCGGAAATACGCTGGTGGTGGACGATCTCCTCTGATCCAGCACAGAAGCCTCCACCTCCCACGAGACAACCCGCAAGCGATCCCACGATCATGTCAACCTCTGCAGCGTCAACGTTCTGGTGCTCAGTAACACCGCGACCAGTACGACCGAGGACTCCAAAAGACCATGTCTCATCCAAAATAAGACGGAACTTGTACTTGAGCCTCAACTCAATCTGCAGGTAGGGTTAGCGGAATGACTTAGCTACTTCCCCAAATGTACCATCACTTACAATCTTGGGAAGGTTCACGATGTCACCATAAGACTCGAACATGCCCTCGGTGATAATGAACCGCCGAGTCAGCGGTTTCCGGGCCTGCTCCTTCGTCACCTTGGCGAGAACCCGCTCCAAGTCCTCCATATCATTGTGTTCGTACCACCGGACAATGCTCCGCGAGATCTGGATACCCTTCCGGATAGCAAAGCTGACACCCTTGTCCGCCACGATAATGTCACCACGCTTCGAAAACGCAGGAATAACACTGGAAATAGTCGAAAACGCCTGAGAGTACATGATGCAGGCCGCAGTGCCAAGGAAAGATGCAATATCGGCCTCGGTCTTCAGGTGCACATCTTGGGTGCCGTAAAATCCACGAGGACCACAGGGGCCAACACCATAGTTCCGAAGAGTCAGAATCGCCTTCTCCTTAAGGGTCTCGTTGGTATTAAAGTTGTAGAAGTTGTATGAGCTGAGATTGGTAACGGTGCGACCATTGGCGAGCTTGGACTTGGGACCGACAGGACTAAGAACCCCGAAGCAGGTATTCGTCAGCAGAAGTTCAACACCCACAGGGTCTCATCTGGGACGAAGAATAGTTAAGACTTACCCCACAATCACAGTGCGCCTGGCAACCTCCATCTCCTCCAGAGGTGTTGGCTCTCCAACCAGTGGCTCAGGAGTCCACTCGTCCACCAGGTCGTCGATCTCATCCTCCGAGAGTGACACCACACCGGGCTTGGTCGAATACTTTGGGGCCAACAGATAACGCACAGCGAACAGAAAGAGGAACAACTCTACCGCGGACCTAATTGGATCATCTTGGTAGCTTGATTTGACGTAGCGCAGGAAAATAGCTGAGCCGGGTATTTGATGGAAAAGGGTCGTAAGTTCGTGTAGGTACTCTGAGAGGAGACGTTGCGTCTCTGCGAGATCCATGTTGGGTAACTCAGTGGCGCTAGTGTCGCTGAGAGCACCAGCAAGATCTGTTCCAGTAAAAAGGGATTGGGTAGGGAGCGGCGAAGGATGATGGATTCAGGGACATTCAGAATACAAGATGCGTCCGGGGGACGCGGTCCGGCTGGATCGGGGTCATCACGTGATTAACTTAGCTTACAAGGAGGAGCAAATTTCCCAATTGACAGGAAGGACCCACAGTATTTTATATTATTTTACAAACATATGATATATAATAAAATGAAGCCAATGCAGATTGTATTCCGTTATGTTTATGGTGAGAAAAAGAAAAGGAAAGAAAAACAAGCAATGAGAACGGCGAAGAATGAAGGTAAACCCCCCAGGGCTATGACGGAATCACTCAAATTACACCGAGTCATTCCACGGAAGCCATTAAGATCAACAAGGACGCCGGTGGTTTAGAAAGAATGCAGCGAATCGCAGGGGAAAGATGGAAAAAGACAAAACTTTGTACAAGCCATTTTCATACAAGATGGGGCCAATCCCCCTCAAATCATCCTCCGAACGTAGGTAGCAGAATCACCAGTAGTAGCGGGTTGAGCGTCGGTGGAAACAGGCTTGTAGCCATCCGGCAAGTTGCTACCGGTATAGTAGGAGACGGTATCGTTCAATCCCTTGTCCATGGGCTGCAGAAGGTATAACATCTGGCTGTTCTTACCGTTGACACCGATTGCGCTCCAGAGCGAAGTGAGCATAGGCTTGGAGATGCTAGACATGTTGTGAAGGATAATTGGCGCCACGAGGAGGACAATGAAAAGAACAAGCATGGCGAAGTAGAGAATGGCGAAACGAACCACACGTCTCTTACGCAGCTTGGACTGCTTCAAGGAATAGATAGGAGGGCGGATTTGACGACTGTGGATGTTAGTGGTTACATGTTAATCGAGGACATTGGTGAACATACCTGGGACGAAGCCAGAATAGGGTGACGGAGTGGAACTTGTCCGCGTATGGGACGGCAAGGATAGGCAGCATGAAGAACAGGATGATGTGGCCAAGAACAAAATCGGCGGCGAAGTAGCCGAGCTCAGTAATCTTACACAGGAACTCACGTCCGGGTTGAGACATGGAGTGCCATCCCATGTTGTACCATTTACCAGTCCACCAAGCGATGTTGGACTGATCGTGCTTGAACTCACGAGTGAGACAAAGTGAAATGATCAGCTTGTAGATGAAGCGCTGGATAGCCATCATGGCAACGAGACCGGACGCGGTTCTGGCCCAGTTGAAGGATTCCAAAACGAACAAGACCTCGAAGAAGATAATGAGCACGATGACGGCAATGGCATGGGCAATAGCCGCCAAAACAGAACCAAACTTCTTGCAGCACATGCTGAACAGGGGACCCATACAACAAGCCATGCCGAAGAACATGCCAGCAACACCAGCGTTGATGCCAACAGGCGCCAAGGCACACAGGACAATACGGAGGACGGCGTTGGGAGCATAAAGATCGCTGTTGCTGTACATGGTCCGGGAGTTGATGAACAGGTAGGGGACAAGGGTAACAGCGACGACGACCAGTGGGGCGATAATCTCACTGAAGAAAATGTTCGTGAAACGAGCCCGGGGAATGTCGCCGGAGTTCTTCTCAGAGGGAACACCGAGAACCTTGCGCTTGTAACCGGTAAGCCTGGTGCGAGACAGACGGCAGAAACCAATCCAAGACGAGGCGTGCGATCGGGAGTTACCTCGCGAGAGCCAACGAAGGTAATCGCGGTAATCGATGAAGAAGTCGTTCCATGCAAATTGGTGAGGGTTGAAGAGGAAGGGCGAGATGATCAAAGCCAGCAGGGAAACCCAGAACCAAAGCAGAGCCGGTGTCCAGACAGTTGATGTGGAGAAAAGCAACATCATGAGTAGACGAGCTCCGGCATAAATGGAAGGACCAGCGAATCGCGAGTACAGCACACCGAAAGGAATACGAGCCGTAGCGAAACCACGACCTGTACCAATGTACCGGGCACCACCGAACGACAAGTTCTGGTGCACAGCCTGGGCGTAAATCTGACACACGAACACCTCGAACATGAATGAGAAGGATCCAAAGTGCTTCGCCAGACGAGTGGCCATGCGCCAAACACCACGCTCAGTCAATTCTTGCACGGCGAGGGGAACCAAGGAGATGAAGAACACGATGAAAATGGAGATAACACAACGGTTGACCCAGTTGACGATCGGGTGAAGATCAGCACAGTAGGTAGGCAACAGAGGGTCAGTGACTGGCAGATCGGAGTTGTAACGGCAAATGATGGTCTCGTGCTTCAAGGCACCCAGGTTGATCAAAACGATCATGAACATTTGCACAGACAGCATGATGAACATGTTGTTGATGTGGAAACCAGGGTGAGCATAGTAGAATGAAAGGAAGCGATCGAGAGGCAGTTGGGTTCCAAGGTAGTAGTACTCTCGGGACAACATCTGTTCACCCATACCAGTACCAATTTTCGTAGTGAAATTCAAAACGGAACCGAAACCCAAATCACGACCCTTACCACACTGGTAGTACTCGCAGTGCTTAATACGACCACCACGCAAGAGAGCGGTCATACCGGCGTAAATATCCTCGTTCAAGTGCAGACCCTTCTGAGCCTTCGAGACACCACCGCGAGTTGTCATGAAAGTAGCGTTGAGGAAATCGGGGTGACCGTAATGGAGTTTACCACCAATCTGAGCCAGAGTACGAGCAAACAGGGTACCGAACGTTTGTTCCTTGGAGGCAGCAATATCACCCAGAATACCAATGTTCTCGGAGAAAATGTATTCACGAGCTCCAAGAATGGCAACAGGGGTTGTTTCAGGTGAGGGGATACCAGGGGTGTAGGGCGAGACGTTGTCCGTGGTCAGCTCCTCGAACTCGGCCAAAACGCTGCGAATCTTCAAGCACTCTTCCAGGTAGTTATCCTGGTTAGCGTCAATCAATTGAATGTATTCACCGCGGTAGAAGATGATGGCGTGGTTTTGGTTGTCAGACTTTCCGTCACCAAGAATCGGGTTACCAGAGAGCTGAATTCTGAACTTGGGCTTGCGCATGCCGTTCTCGAGGATTTCACAGTGGCCATCAATCAAGGCGGAGTACAGGCGGGGCTCCTCATCCTCGGTGGCTGGGGGCTCCTCATCAAGGTAGGCAATCTGGAGGTCGGGGTAGGCACGCAGAAGGAACTCGGTGTTCTCACGCTCATCCTTGGTCATCTTCGCGTAACGTTGCATAGAAACACAGATACGGAACTTGCGACGAGCCATACGCTCCAACTCACGCTCCAGCTTCTCCGAGTTACCACCGAACATCTGAACGACTTCGGGGTTCTCGACACGGTAGAGCAGCTTGATAGCACGACTGTAGTTCATGAAACCAGAGATAGTTCTGTAGAGAGTCTGGGAACGGAGAGAAGCCCAGATACGAGTTCGGAGAGTGTACTCGGGTGCCGCAGACTTGAAACCAATGCAGTAGAAAGGCAGATCATCGATCTTGCTCTTCTGAGCATCCTTCTCACCCTTCTCGTTGACATCGCCATTGAACTGAGAGGTCTCGTCGGCCAGGATCTTAGTGTCTTTGACAAAGCAGTCCCACTCATGAGGGTGCAGTTGCTTGAGGTATTCCAGGAGAGTGACACGGGAGTAAGGCTCATCCTCACGAATAATTTCTCTGAGGGACAGAAGAATCTTCTCACTGTAGTGGGGGATGAGGACACTGAAGGTGGGCATGTTGTCGACGGGCAATGGCTCGGGCATCGGAGTAGACAAGGATTGGGCGAAGAAGGAGATACGGCGTTCAGCCTCACTGCCAGCCGGGAAGAACTCTGTCTTGAAGGATTGATCTTCCTGGGACACGAAGAAGGTAGGGGCGCGAAGAGTCCGCTTGCCTTCCTGCTCTGAGGGAACCTGGTGGTAAAGCAGCTTCTGGACGTGGTCAATGGCCAAGAGATGTTCACGGTACATGGAAATAATAATAGCGTTCCACACTTGCGAGATCAGAACCTTGGGCTTGTACTTGATCTCCATATCTGTGGTGGCAAGCACCTTGGAGTAGATACGCTTGGGCAGACGGGAGAAGATGTTTCGCCAAGGCGACCAGATAGACACACCAAGGTAGAACGATCGGGCCACTGAGAAGATAGTGTTACAAATAATGTACCACAAGTAACTGTCCAGGAAGAAAAGTGTCAAATCCATGAAGAACATGAGACCCAGCAAGATCTGGGGCTGCTTGTGACACAGAGCGTTGCCGATCCAGTAGACACCTGTGCACTCCCAAATTGACATGGGAGACAAGATGCGAATCGGGTCCTTCAGCGAAAGGGTCAAGAAGAAGTAAGACTCAGCCAGTTTGGCACCGAAGACACAAACCCAGAGACCGTAGGACATCCACATATCGTTTCCATACAGACGAGGGAAACTGGCGGTGAATGTCTGACTGGCCACATACTTGCGACCGTTCTTGTTCATATAACTTCCGAACAGACCACCCAGGGGCTGGATGGCGAAGAAGGAAGCAGTGCAAAGCGCCATGACGAAGTGAACAATTCCAAGAGCAAGACCGACGGCGTGTGCGGCACTGCCGAACTTATCGAGGAAACCAAAGATGATGACACCAGGCACTAGATTGGCAATGAACACGCAAAGGAGCAACCAGAAACGCTTGCTCAGATGCTGAGCTCCCGCCCATCGACGTGGAACATAGACCCACTCGCAAATGGTAGCAAAGATCTGAATGAAGGCTGCAAGTGCACCACCGAAGCCGACCGCACCAAGGTACTTGGCTGCAGTAGGTTTGTTGTTCGCTTGCTGGGTGTAGTGATCGGTATAGAGAGTAGGAGCGTTGTAGGCAGTGAAGAACCAGAAAGCACACAAGTGAATAACCCAGATACGGTTGAAGTTGGTAACCATGTGGAACCAGGATCGGGTTTCCTTGTAAGTCTTGAAGAAAGCCTTGGTCCACACAACGTCCTTTAGCTTGGGCCATCGCTCAGCAGGAGGGCAGTCGACCAAACGGGTCTTGTCCTCAAAAGCAATGCGCTCAATACCCTCGGGGTACCAGAACAGTTGGTTCATGTCGTCGTAACCAATGATCTCATTGTGGTCACGCTCACGACGCACGTACTTGCCATCCAGAATTTCGTATCCCTGGTCACGGCAGTACTGGTAGAGGGGTGTGATGATCTCGTTCAGGTAGGTGAACTCCTCGACGGGCTCAACACGGTTTTGGCACTCGGGGGATGTGTAGTAGTCATCGGCACACTTGAAGATGAAACAAATGCACTCAGGCAAGAATCGAACCTGGTTGGCTTCACCCCAGATGAGAAGGTACAAAGCAATTTGACGGGCACGGTCATGCTGAGACATCCGGTTCATGCGAGACTTCCAGCGGTATTCGGCTGCTTCCAGACTGTTGTCGCCTTCAAGCGCTTCCAGAGTCTCCTCTTCGTTCTCCGGGTTTTGTTTCGCGGCCTTTTGGGCGGCCTTGCGAGCCTTGCGGGTCTTCCGATCCGCCTTGCCGAGCTTCATGTTGGCAAAACCAACAGAATCATCGAGGTCCAAGTGAGCCGCAAAGTACCAACGGCGGTAGTTGGCGTTGTGTCCACCGATGTAGTCGGCATGCAATGACAGCAAGGCCTGGTTCGGGGTCATACGAGAGGCACGCGAGTCGAGGAGAGTCATCATGTGGTCGTACATGTTACGCATGCTGTCTCTCTGGAAACCAAATTTGTTCACCAAATCCAAGAAAATGTCCTCCAATTCCTCCTTGGACAGAGGAATTTGAGCATCGGAAGTCCAAGCCGGATATGGCTCCCGCGAACGCTGGCCAGCCGGCAACGCGTTTCCGTATTCCATGCCATAGACAGGTGTGGATGCACCGGACGATCGGTTTCCGCCATAGGAAACCTGCGAAGACGGGGGCCGGTAGCCACCATATCCACTCTGACCACCGTATTGACTTCCCCCGTAGCTGTTGTAACGCTCGTCACCACGACCATAGTAGTCCATGTCCGCTGCACGGGCAGTCTCCGACCTCATGGTGAAGTCGCTGAATGTCTCGGAATCCTCCTCGGAGTCACCGCGACGGCCGCGAGCTTGGCCCTGGTCATAATATTGTTGGTCGCCGTAGTATTCATCGTGCTGGCCGCCTTCGTAATAAGACCCATGGGCAGCACCTGCGGCCTCATGACCACCGTCGGCATATCCTGCTGGGTGCTCACCGTCGTAGTATTCACTGCGTTATTGTCAGTTATTTCCAGTTTTCATATTCCCATGTCTGGAGTTGCATACCCTCCTGCTGCGGCTCTATCGTAGTATCCATCACCATATGTCTGGTTGTCGTAGTAGCCCTGGGCCTGCTCATGCCCATGCTCATCCTGATAATAGGCGTCACCATGACCTGCCTGGGCGTAACCATCATCATAATGGCCGCCTGCTTCGTAGCCCGCCATGATGGAAGGAGTCGCAATCGAACGCTTTTTTGATAGCACTGTACACAATGGATCAGCCCCAGGTCCTTGCTAATTCTTCGCCGCGACACGGAGATCCGCGATCCACCCAAATTATCTCACCTCAACGATGACCCATACACAGTATTACTATTGATGATAAACGGTTCTTCGAAATTATTGCCGCATCGACACGAAACGAATGGCGTAAACGTAAAGGCGTTGAAATGAATGCCGAGCCGGGATCGAAGTGAACCGAATGTCAAATTCGGGGTTGATGCTAACGAATGAAATTGGAACGGAAAGCCAAAATGGAGAAAAATGAAAACAATGGGAAGGAGCAAAACTTCCAACAAAATTTCCAAAACTCTACTCCAATCCTTCCTTCTGAACGAGTGTCACAAGGGAAGGTGAAAGTTGATGAGAACGAAAGGAAGGGGGGTTAGGGAAGGAAGGAAAAGATCCGGTTGCTGTTATTTTGGGATTTTGGGGGGGCTTGAGTTGGAAGTTTAATTTACGGTCACCGTACAGCACAGGTACACGTATGCCTGCTCGGAAAGTACCTGGTACCTGCATTCACTATGGCTTTTCCTTGAAATAGGGGAGTACCCACTACTCCACCCTATCATCTCTCCCTCAGGGGTTTTACGAGGCTGGGCTCACGATACCGTTGTTGTCCAACCTCATTTACCATACAAGATGTACACAAAAGTACTTGGAACATCTAATCCCAAGAAGAGCCAATCAGAGTATCCCAACCTCCCTGTCTGTATCCAATCACACTGTCTAGAAAGCACCGGATTCCAAGGGAATTGCGACGGCCCCTGAGACTTTCTCCACCTGTACCTTTACAGTATGTAAAGTGGTAACAAATAATGTGGTTGTGGTGGGTACTTTTCATCGGAAATACCATTAGAGCTGCTACACGTCCACAATAGGTCCTGATTTGCCTGTGCCTTGTTATTGTTACCACCCGGCATGCAGGGATAGCGTTGCACGAGGTTTTTGTTTTTCATTCCTCCCGTTTCTATGTCCCACTGGTATCATTCTAACTATAATGATCTGCTCTGTAGGTGAGAAAAAAAAAAATTAAAGATCAAGATCAGTTTTATCGGGGTGACAAAGACTCGGCCCATCCACTGGTCCAAGTTCCATGGCTTCCAAGCGACGGAACCCACAGACACGTACTATTCTTGTCAAAAATGACTTTTTTTCTTGCTTTGCTTTCCCCATGTAAACCTGGATTCATCCGTCTAAAGAAAACTCCATTGATCGTCGTAGTCGTTTACCGGACCAAACGATCCTCTCCAGGGACTGGGTATTTTTACGCTAGAAACTCAATTTGCTTCCATTCGCCACTCCGATACACACACGCGTCCCAAAATGTACAAAATTGCATGGTTTGACTTTTCCACCGTTGCGCTATCCCACACACAGTACAGTGTTGTCCTATAATAAGCCCTTATACGTACACGATACCCCACTAATGTCGGTAGTTCCAAAAACCTGTTTGATCATAACCTCTTTTCGAGCTATCTTGCATTGTCTTTTTTTAGGCAACTAATAGCATCTATACTAGTGGCGTGTTGACGTGTTAGGGGTTTTGGATAGGTATATACTGTATAGTGGGATATACATAAATAAACAGTAGCATTCCGCTGCACCTCTAATTGCCGACCGAAACATTTGGAACTATATATTATCCATGGATTGGTTCGATCAATTCCTGGGTCCATCTTTTGCTCTGCAATCAATCTGATTTCACATAAATTCAATGCAACCTGTATTTATGCTGAATTCCATGTATGAAACACCGTACACACTAATGGTAACGCCCGTATTGAAGCGTCGCAGTCGATCTCCACCGTTGGTTCCAGGCTTCTGCATCCTGTTCCACTCCAGGGCTGTTCAAGTGGGTCGCGCAATGCTTTTATTCTCTGATTTGGAGCCTCGGGGCCACCCCGGTCTAGCCGGACGGTCTGCGTACGCAACAGCCTGCGAATACACTGCACCTGTTGGACGAATATTCTCGATCGTCCCGATCATCTTGTCCGTCTCGGATAACCCATGTCACCAAGAGATCTGTAGCCCATATACTCTGTACACTAACCCTCATTACCCGCAGAAATACAGAACTTGCGACCGGAGCGTCACTGTCTGCCACATGTGCACTCGGAGCAGGATCGCGCAGGAACGATACATCCACTGCAAGAAGACGGGGCCATCCACTTTCATCTCCAGTCTGACTGTTGGCAACTCCTTCCCCCTGAACTGCTCCGTACTATCGGGGATTGCTCGAAATTCAATGTTTATGGAGTGCTCCGTCCCCGTCTCCCCATTTCCCCCCCGTTCTATCTATTCTTTTGGGCTGGGGGGGTTCACGGTGCCAAAAATAACCTGTCCAGCAAAAGGGTCTAGTCAACGATCGCTCATCAGTGGACTCATCTAGCGTTGCAAGTTTATTGTAATGACCCGCCTCCTTTTCCAAGACTGGCCACTCCCGATCCCCCTTGACCACTTTTGGCGTAGGTGTGGCTGATTTCCAGCTCTCGAACTGCCCTGTTTTTAAAATTGTTCATCCGTCCGTCGGGGTGGCTTGTCCGGCTGTCAGAGGCCGCTGCCGTAAATGGCGCTAATCTGTCCTCTTTTGGAAGGGGTTCACAGCAGTTGTTCGTCAGGTCTCTTTAATTGCCAACCCTGTTAAGGTATCCGAGCCCCTGAATGTAGAACATGGCTTATCCCTGAGATTTAAATTCGGTTTTGCCACTTAATATCTGATAAACACAAACGATTATTTCCAACTGTCAAGCGTCGTATTATTTGATTGGTAATCAGGGGGGCTGTGTGCCCCATACGCCCCTCACCTGGAGATTGACATGTTCAAAAGCCAATCGCTTTCAAGTCGATCGCCTCTTCCGACTACACATTGTACAGGGTACACATAATTATACATGTACCACATTACGAATATGATGTCGGGAGAGCAAATGTGTTCGCCACGAGCTCACATTTTCCCTGTGCTGGTCCTGATCGATTAGTAACCTCAGCTCATACAACGTACATCGTAATCTGCAGCGCTCGGAATTTAGATTCCTTCGATGCCCCTCCATAGTACACCACACAACCATCACACGGTGTCTCTTTTCATATTCAAGTTTGTCCACCACAAAGTATAGTAAATCAATCGTCGATAACATTGTACATCAAATGAATCATCTGCAATCTCTGCATCCTTACCTGTACCATGCATAAAGGATAGCATGTGTATCGATCACCGTAGACAAGACTGGTCCCCAGCCTCCGACGATGAGACCTAGAATGTAAGGGAGGGAGATCTGCGTGGATGCATGGCAAAGGAATGGCCGGATCACGGAGCCTTGTCGTTCCAGGGCCCGGGCACCCTTCCCGGTGCGCCTTTTCTAATAGGATCGGCAGGGTATCCATTCCACGGGGACCTGCATGACTGTTTGGCCCGGCATACTGCTTCTGGTAAGCAGCTTGTCTGCGGCGATATGCAGTGTCAGCCTCGCGTTTGGGTCCAGCCTTTTAGAGTTTTATGCTGGTTTGATGAGACGTGTTTGGGGGTTATCAATCTCCCCGGTCTCAGTCGCTTTCCTTTCGTGCCTTGACCAGATTTGGGCATTGCTTGGTTTGCGGTACGGTGTTAGCGCTGTGCTTGTTGACGTAGGAGGTGGTCTGTGCCCCCCTGTTTGCACGTCTATAGTTGTGGTGCCGTACCTGTCTTGTAGGCATATTCATTCGCATTTGCCTGCTTGGTACTCCGCAAAATCTTCAATGGGTCAGTCCCTGCGCTCGTTCTGTGAGTGGCCTCCGCCGCTGTAATTGTCAATTGTAATGTATTGTTTTACAATCTATACTGGATCTCACGTCGTAGCGAGTAGCGAGTAAGTAATATATGGGGGACGTATTGGGACTTGACATGTGAGGTCTGATGAAGCACGCTTGGCGCAGTACATATGGTACTGTGGTCCCATGGCGTTCCAATGTAGGTATAGGTGTAGTGCTATGTACCTGATGGTTCAAGGTTGACGGTGGGTTCTAGCAAGGGAGTTTGGTATCATATGGAGGTTTTCGGCGGAATAAATAATTTCAGTAAGCTTCATATATGAGCCGGGCGCGTGGTGGCCATGAATGTCCTAGGATATAGTGTTTTAATGGTTCGTGCTGAAGTTTAACTTTATGCCCAGGTTGACCTCCAAGATATATCACCCATGCCTCAGACCAACAATCCAATCCTGAAGAAGAAAATTGAACCAAATTAAGATATACAAATATAGACACATAGTACTACTATCTCTCAACTATCCATTGAATGTCTGAACTCAATGGAAAACAGATGATACGCGTGTAAGTGCTTAGGTGCCAACGTGGGCAAGGTTACACATTGCAGCTCTGAAACTTGGTTAGTGAGCGGCTATGACCACACCACGACGACATCTTTCCCAACAATCCGGAATATTAATGAGGGAAGAAGCTCTAAACTTGAAAAAGACCATAAGATAGTCAATTGACATAGTTGATAACTCGCTATAAAAGCCCTATTCCTGAATTTCCAAACTCACACCGTGATGATCACAAATTCCGATCATTGGCCCGCTAAATTAGTGGCCCCCACATAGTCACTTCACACAGAAACTGATTTATACGCTCATAAATCCAACTCCTCATATCAAGAACAGCCCGGGTGGTCTAGTGGTATGATTCGCGCTTAGGGCAGCAACTCCTAAGCACTCCTGCGCGAGGTCCCGTGTTCGATCCACGGCTCGGGCCTGTTATCTTTTTGTACAATTTTTTTTTTGCTCTGTTGGCGTCCTCCTTTTCGCTCCATGAATTGGCGTATTGTGATTTAAACTGTATGTTTTTCGTTTCCTTTCATTCTTTACTTTTTTTCTCTCTAGACCCCACCAACTTTTGGCCGCTCCAACAAATACTAATAGGAATTATACCCCGGTTCTTATGCAGTTCGGATCTATGATCAAGATGATCTGGACGATGTTGGAATCTATGCAGCGCTTTTTGTAGGCCAAGGTCCTCTTATGACTTCTTTTGCCCATGGTGTCACTCCATACTTGGGTATTTTTCACAAGGTCCAGATGATATATTGCAACACCAATTATGCGGGCATGTGCCAGACAGAAAGCACATAGGTCCCACGACACCTCATTTCTTGTCCTACAAGTCCCCGCACCTACAATTCCAGCGGCCTTAGCCAGATGACCATGCCCAGAAGGGCCCTTGCTACATAATAACACGAAAAAAAGATACTTTTCTCAAATCTATCGATAAGCATACAAGTTACTTATATATTCATTTAACGCTTGACGTGATACAAACTAAGAGCATCAATACCGCAGGATCGATCGTAACACTGGCCAGACCCATAGAAAAGCTGGTCTTCAAATGTGCCCGTCTCAGCATTGCCCATGATAGTGGCTTCATATATCATTCCGGGGCACAGCAGAGACTTTTCTATCACACCGGAATGGTTGGCGGTACGAGTTCGTTGACCCGTTTCACAGCATAAGTCGAAATAACACGAAATAAATCTCGAGTTCAAAGATACCTAAGAGCTTACCCACGGTTTTCCAGGCAGCACAACCTATAAAATAATGGCGTCTGGCTGGAAACATTAGAGGACAGAGCTGAAGTATTATGCAAGAAACTGCATTACTCGGCCAATACAGAATACATTTTGAGAACATATCTAGGCAGTCATGATGAATAGAGACACTCTACCTAACGGCTACGCTCAAGTCTGGTATTTATTTCAATATCAACGGCCGGTAAATCCCGGGTCGATTAAATAGGCAGGGGAATCCCTTCGATCTTCAAGAGCACTTGGTGGTTGGCATGTCCGAATTCTGTTCAAAATATTCTCCACATGCTCCGATTGAATGATTTACCTGACGAATACGTTATGGTTTCTACCGTGGACAAAAGAAGAGAAAACCACTAGCTAAGCAATAAATGCTTGCAGGATAATGGATACTTCTCCTCCAAATTGAAGGCCTGTTGATTTCAATACAAACAAAATCACAGTTCGAGCAACGTATTTCTTTTGCCACCTATGAATCTATCACTCAGAAATTGGAATACCTACTCCCTCAAGAAATACAGGCACCCATAGCCAGAAGGTGAATAGCAACTGGCTTGTATGTTCAGATATTGTCCTTTATCGGAATAGACAACCCGGGATTCCAACCGTGAATCAGCGTCAATTAGGTGTCAAATGGGCGTTGACAACACCAAGACAGCTCTACACTAGTAAAGTACGGTGGATTTTGTAAAGCGATAAACTGAAGGTTCTAAAAATGCTTAGTACTTTTTGAGTCGCGCGGCTCCACGGCCCACTCTAGCTGAACCCACTTTCATCCTTTCAGACTCATGGCCACGCGTCTTCTGTTTCTGGTGCCTCGGAGCCGAGACCGAATTATCGGCCTTTTTGCGGGGCCAAATTACCGCTATGATTCATGGTAGTTATTGACATACGGGGTACAATATACCGAAATGAGTCATTCACTCAACATGCTAGTTTATGATTCCTATTGAGAACTCGTGTACTGAGCCAGTTTAATCCACAAAACCTAACAACATTGCGAGATATAGCCATGCAAGAGAAACGAAGCCCATTGACGCTGCAACAGCTTGAATCAGCAAGGGTGTTTCTAAGAAAGCTCGCTCGAGAGGAATATGAGGACTCTCGAGAAATCGTACGCCTCAGACCCGCAGCACTAATCCAGGCCTTTATTGATGATGGTGGCACTCCGGAGATCACTTTGAGTTCTTTCGTCTTCTACCTTCTGGACAACTTGAATCTGCTGCCTGAGGATGACCTCGACGTGAACCTCGTCCTATCTGACCCGAACTCCTTGACTTCCTGGTCCCAGGAAAAGACCAAAAGTCTCGGTATAGCCTTGCAAAATTTCGCTCAGTCCTTGACTGATGGAACCGAACCTCTTCTTTATGCGTCCGAGCATGGTCTGGACGCAGTGGTCAAGCTGATACTCTCCACGGAAGGAGTAAATTTCATGGGAGACTACGACCCGGAAGAGCCACAGCCACTGTCATTGGCGGCGAGAAATGGACACGAGACGGTTGTCAAACTGCTACTCACAATAGAGGGTATTGATGTCAACCACCGCGAAGAAAGCTGGGAAGGCCAGACGGCACTATCATCAGCCGCGGAAAACGGACACGAAGCGGTCGTCAAGTCATTACTCGCTGTGCCAGGTATCGACCCAAACATCGAAGATTGGGATTACAAGACACCGATGTTGCTAGCAGCGCGTGCTGGAAATGATGCTATAGTTGACCTTTTGCTTTTGGAAGGCGTCGATCCAAATTTCAAGAATTATTGGGGAGAGACGCCCCTGATAGTGGCAGCAGAACTCGGACACGAAGCAGTCATAAAGCGACTTCTGTCTGCAGATAATATCAATCCAGATGTTGAGAATTCTCGTGGAGAAAATGCTTTGTCGGCGGCTGCAGAGCTCGGTCATACGGAAATAGTAAAGATTTTACTTACCACGATTGATGCTGGCTCCACAGACTCTGACGGAAATTACCCCCTCTGGTGGGCAGCCCGCAATGGCCATTGTGACGTTGTGAAGCTATTACTCACCGCGGAAAATGTCGATCCCGATTCCAGGAGTGCCGACGGGTACACACCTCTGTCATGGGCTGCCCAAAATGGTCATAAGGATATTGTTGATATTCTGCTCAAAGTTGATGGTGTTGACCCTGATAATCGGAGTTCAAATAGACGTACGCCCATTTCGTTGGCAGCAGAGAATGGGCACGAGGCAGTGGTTCATATACTGCTCACAGCAAAGGGGGTTGATCCCCAATTTCCTGATCTTCACGGACGCACACCAATGTGGTGGGCGGCATCGAATGGAAATGAGGCTGTGATTAAGACACTGCTTGCGACAGAGACTGTAAGCCTGGAAAGCATGAACTCTACGGATTCCCAAGGAGAAACGGCATTGAATTGCGCAGCACGAAATGGGCACAAAGAATCGGTGCAGCTGCTCCTAGACATAGATGGCATTGACCCTGACTCTAAAGATTCACAGGGACGAACACCACTATGGTGGGAGGTGTATCATGGACATGAAGTAATGGTCAAGAAACTTCTTGATAAAAAATGTGTCGATCCCAACCTTCGGAGTTCGGATGGGCAGACACCTCTAGTACTTGCTGCGAAAGCCGGACACGAGACCATTGTTAAGTTGCTACTGGCCACAAAGGGTGTGAATTCCGAACATCATAATTCAAATGGCGAGACGGCGTTATGGTGGGCCGCTCGGGAAGGACACGAGGTAATAGCCAAGCTTCTAATCGCCGAGGGCGTTGACCCGGAACCTCGGGGCTCCAACGGGGAGACTCCACTATGGTGGGCGGCAAAAAACGGTCACGACGAACTAGTGATGGTTCTCCTTGACGCAGGAGCCCACCCTGATCCACAGAGCTCCGACGGGGAGACGCCATTGTGGTTGGCAGCACAAAATGGGCACGAGGACATAGTCAAGCTACTACTTGCGACAAATAGGGTTGATCCCAATTCTAAAGACTCTAGGGGGAGAGACGCCACTCTGGTGGGAGGCACGAAATGGACATGAGATAGTTGTCAAGATCCTGCTTGGTATGGGGGTCAATCCGGACGTGGAAAACTGTGAGGGTCAGACACCTTTGTCTTGTGCAGCAGAATTTGGACGTTTGGAAGTTGTCAAGGTGCTACTAGAACATGGCGCCGACCCCTATTCTCGGAATTCTAGTGGCGAGACGTCACATTGCTTGGCAGCTCAGAACGGACATGAGGCCGTGGCTAAGCTGCTCAGTGAGGCCGCGCGTTAATATAATTAAACTGCCATCGTGCACGTGAATACGGGACTGGATCTGTTGAGTCCGAGGTAGTGCCAAAGTATCATAAATGGTATGAATATGTAGATATCCCACATCAACATTATTTTCCTCAATCCGTTCCTTTATTAGTTGAGCCTTGGTCTCTATTCTCCCTATTGTACATAGACCCAAGACACGGCCTTGACGTTGCCCCATATATGACATTATCAACTCTCATAGGATAAAGAGCCCAAAAACATAGAAGCGACGTGTAATTATGTCTTATAATAATTAAAATGCAGAGGTGTCGATCCAAGAAAGAGTTGCGGGAACGGTCACCGTGCCATTGATAGGCTTGCCCTCAGCTGTGTCGTTGTCAGTAAGATTACTCCAAAATGGATAGGATGGGGAAAATTTACCTCCGCTAGTGGTCAAGTAGAGGATGTGCTCATCCTCAGCCAAACGACCGAACTTGCCAGCCGAAACACCGGCCAGAATAGTCGAAATATTGCTGCCAGCGATGACAGTGGCCTCGGAATGCCAAGGGTACAAGACACTGAGCTCATCCATCTGGTTCTGAGCGATAAAGGCAACGCCATCGCTCTTGAAGATGAAGTCATCGGCCTTGGGCACGTTGCTGGTAACGACCTCAGCCTTGCCGATGGGAGCACCCTTGGCCGTGATGCGGATACGGTTCAGAGTGCCGACAGCGGTGTTGGACCAGTAAAGGTAATCATCGAGCAGCTTGATACCGTTGACGCCAATGTTGGTCGGGGGGTTGGGAATCGAGTCAAACTTCATACTTTCCTCGTTGACGGCAACGGAGTAGGCACCAGTGCTTGTGTTAACACGGTACACCCACCCATTGTAGGCATCCGCAACGAGAATCAATTCGTCAGACAGGGTAGTGAGACCATTCAGGAAGTCCGAGGTTGTCACATCAACCAGCTTGGAGACGGTAGCGTTGGAAACAACCTTGCCCGTGTGCTCAGAGACGGAGAAGGTAGACATGTCAATCTTCCAAATACTGTTCACACCCGAAGTGAGCACGAAATCATCGTCAACAAAGCCCGAGGTCACTACATAGAATAGGTCGGGAGTTGTCTCGGAGATACCGAGACAACCCATGTAAGTCGACGAATTCCAAGAAGCAATTGTGATTGGCTCTTTGATACCCTTGGGGTCAAGCTGCAGCACCTCAGGCGTGTCCAGACGAGAGACAAGGATTTGACCATTAGCGCGGACAGCGAGGTTCTCGGCCCACGTGCCATTGCCGAAGCTGTAGAGAACATTCACATCAACAGCAGAGCTAGCGGCCTTGCTACGAACAACGGGCACACTGTCATGAGGAAGAGCGAAGGCCGTGCTTAGAAGGGAGCAGGCTGCAAAGGCCAAGGAAAGAAGAGGAGCCATTGCAATTAGTGATTGTGTTGAGGGCTGTTTCACCAAGGGGAATCAGTGGAACCAAATATATATGCCGGCATTGCTTGTGGATGAACTAGTACAGAGTCGCTAGTGAGCTAGCCGTCCCCCCTCGGAGAAACTAATTTAGATTGGGAAAATGGGCTGATAGCGGGCTGCCAACGGCAATTTTGAGGAGATTGGAATAGCGCATAACATAGAGAAGTCGCAGTAGAGAGGCGGCGATAACACGGAAATAACCATTAACTAGCCGGGATCATTTCCTTCCAGGGGTAAGCTTAAAAAGTTCACTCTAATTGACTGTTGCCCCTGCAGCAAGTTCAGGAATGCTGCATCTCGCTGTACCCGTTAGTGTACTTCTCTGTAGCCGATGTATGCCGGGACCCACACACGGCTTGGATTTCTCAATTGTAACCAGTTAAACCCGACATCTCGGTCTTGCCACGCTAGCCATGTTGAACAAAATTGTTGCCCATTATACAGCTGATTGGGAACATAATCTGGGTCCGCGTCATAGCGGTGTCTGGCATGTCTTGCATTACGCAAAAATAAGGGGGAAATGTCTCTGGGCCAAATCAAATCATGATATGGGAAGGACTACACGGGCTTTCCGCGAGCTCCCCCGGCATGGGGCTAAATCTAGAAGCGTGTCCCGCAAAGTGGAGCCTAAGCGAGCAATAGATGCACCAATCGCCATGAATGGAGATATTAACATCTATATCTAATCCTATTTGAGCACACCTTCTACGTAGAATTTGTCCGGAACTCGGTCCAATCGGCTTTTTCCTCGTCCTGTGGAAGTTGACCTTGTTCAAGGAGGGGCAGCAAGGTGAAGGTGGCGCTCATTTAGTTACTGCAGGTGCAGCCTTGGAATAATATTCTGGAAGTTAGCCTTATAACAACAAGAATCCTTTGGATTCTTTTGGCGTTATGTTTGTTCTTCCCCACCAAAAAAATCCAGGCCTCTGTCGCTTCCCATGCCATGTCCGATGAAAGCGATATCGGTATGAAACCAAGAATGATTCTTGCAGCACCAAACTGACTTCCCTTAGGGGCCCCGGCCCTCGGTGTATGCTGGGCACTCGCTACCATTGCCTTGATCGTGACGATTGCCAGAATTTATACACAGGCGCGGATCACGCGTAAACTTGGGCTTAGTGACGCGATGTTGGCCTTATCCACTGTAAGTGTTCTTCTTCAATTCATGGTATCCATTTACTCACCGACCAGTGCATTGTTTTGACCTTCGCATCCCTGATCACCGTGCAATACCACTACGGTTGGGGTCGACATCAGCAGACGCTTACCACACACCAGCGCATCGAAGCCCTTAAATACAATTCGATAGGCCAGACTTTTGGAGTCTTGGGCTCTACTTTTGGCCGTCTATCAACCATTGCGACTATGTTTACACTCTTTGGAATCAACCGTAAATTGCGGCGAGGACTCTGGACAATATTTGCGGCACAATTGATTACCAACGGTGCCGTTGTGGTGTGTTTATATGCCCAATGCACTAATGTTGTCTTGCTTTGGGATTCGAGTGTATCTGGTACATGTTGGAATGCGGATGTGCAGACTGTAAGTGAAGCGCATCAATGGCCAAACATAATTGTGTCCATTACTGACAATCGCAGTATCTTGGATATGCGCACTCGGCTTTCAATGGTTGTACTGATCTCTTCTTGACCTTCTTCCCGGCGTACATGATTCGCAATTTGCAGATGAACCGATGGACAAAGCTCGGCGTGGGCATCCTCTTGGGGTTGAGTATTCTGTATGTCCCCACCTTCCAAAGTCTGTTATGGATAATAGCTGACCTATCAGTGCTGTCATTGCCGTTGTAATGAAGATTGTTAATCTCGAAGCCCTAGCGAATAGGGGCGACTATACCTGTCAGTATCCTCCCTACATTCGTTGGCAGGGAACAAAACTAATATCCACAGACAACACGGTTGCTCTATTCACTTGGATCTTGTAATAAACCCCATTTCTCCCTTTCCCTCAATCTGAAATCCTACTGATACACCCCCCAGAGCCGAAGCCGTCCTTCTCAACATTGCCGCGTCGGCCCCTGTTCTCCGTCCACTGTACAAAAGGCTTATGAAAAACGAATCTCGCAATTACTCCTATGAGATGAACAGCCACGAGGTTGTAAGGAGCCACGTCTTACGCAGCCAAGGAGGCATCAAGTCCAATGATTCTGCAAGTGACAAGGCCGCCATTCTGGTCAAAGACCAGTCGCTGCAGGACAGCTACTATCATATCACCGTGAAGCAGTCGTACTCGGTAACTATGGCTGAATCAAGAACTTCAGGCTAAAAACTGTAGGGCCAAAGAAAGAGAAAGAAGGGATGGTATACGCATTCCATGAACTTATAACTTGTAATATGATATGAAAATTAAACTCTGACATTTTACTCCACACACAAGTGCCGGGCAGTCCCCCCACCTGTGGAAAATCCATTAAGAGGTGGAGATTAAAGTTTTTTTCTGAAAATAATCTGTACATGATCAATCGCTGGAACGGAGGCGATAAACTTGAAACCTTAATTTGTCTGCCAGACTTTCCGTCGATTGTCGCGCCGACCGATCTCCGACCGATCTCCGTACAAAATGTTCGCTCAATGCAAACTCGAATTTGATCGACGAAGCCAATTCTGGCCAGATCTTGAGATAAGAAGCCCCAACCTCTCTTGCCGGCAAGGAGACGAGATTGTGGGGTCGGGTGTCCGGGGTAGAGCCAGGACCTACACGTTGTTGCGTGTAGTTGAAGCAAGATACTTTGAGATGGACAAGTGGAAAAAGGCCCGGAGGGTGACTCGAGCTACTAGCATCCGCCTATTTGAGTGACGATCTCGTTTACATTAACGCATGTATCCTTTTGATAGCTTGTTAAAGCATTGGCAGGATTCACCTATGATTGGATATGGCTATCCACCAACTACGGTACGTACCACATCTTCCATCAGACAGCCAACAAGACTTGTTTGTCCCGAAAGTCTGCCGGTAAGTCCCCCGAAGCCCCCGAAGGGGTTGGCATACCCTACATCGTCTAGAAGCCACAGTATGGTTCAAGTTTAAGACCAGGGGTGCTCAACATGGGAATATGATTTGTTGAAAGGATGCGGAGTTCCATGAGGATACAGCCTTGAGATTATCCTTCAAATGTTCTATCATCTTGACTTAGAGTCATCTTGATTCAGAGAAGAAATTGGCTCCGACTGAATGCTAGAGGTCTAGGTTTTTGATTTTGTGCCCAAGCGCCCAACTATGCATGGGAGTTAATATCGAGCAATGTCAGTCATGGGTCGAGAAATCAAAGGAAATAGAACCGAAACAAGCAAGCTGTGTCATGTAGGTCAATGCCCATGGAAGCATAGGTTCCAGGGTGAACGATAAGGGAAGGCGCTAGGTTCGTTTTGGGAAAGTGCATCTGACGTGTAGAAATGTGGCGAACAAAAAGCGGAAATATCTCGGCACGGGGGAAGATCGGTGAGGGAATTACAACAGTATGAACCAAAGGAAAAAGGAAGCGACCCTTGCGTCCCTATCTATATAAGTATCTGCTTGTCCTCATTAAAAAAATATGTGAACTTCAAGACTCGAGCTCTGCCATCCATTCCTATCTCTCGCTTCACAATGAGTACCTCAGGTTCTATCAAGTCCTTAAGCTCCAACATCGAGGACATTAATCCCACCTCCTCAAAACCACACAATGATACCGCGATGTCGCGCATTAAACAAAGTCTCAGACGTACCCGGGAGAAATGGGGGCCCCTGATGGCCGCTAAGGAGTACTGGGACGATGAGTACAATTTTCCTCCTGGGAGGTATGCGGGCCAGGACGACCGTCCGATTATTTCCGATAAATGGTGAGGCTCGATAAAGATACGGATCTATATAAAGGAACAAAGTCTCTGACATCAATTATTCTGCAGATCCTGGAATTCTCGATACAACTTTAATCGGTCTTTACTCGGGACTGGCTGGTCCTTGCTTCCAAGATGGGCCTCACCAAGTTAATCGGTTCGGAACAATGGGAAGGGATCTTATAGGCTGGAATAAATAATGATAATGTATAGACCGAATAATATTATGGGCTCTTTAGACGCTGGACAATTTACAGATTCGAACAGACCAATCATTAAATGTGACAGTATTGTAGTGTACGGAGTGAGATGGACATGAATTCTCGTGTTGGTGAAATCAATCAATATTACGCTAAAACCCAACCTCTGCGTTAGTCATGATTCTAGGGACTTGATCTCCCTTTCTGGACGTTGGCTCATCTTGGATGAGTTATGGTGACCAGGGTCCGATGACATCATCGTTTCTGTTTGGAGAAAAGTCGCGGGAACTTCCAAATCCCGCTAACATCCTCAACCTTTTTACCCAAAATCTTGCAGGTGTGAGCTGCTCGCTCAGTCGTCTCGCAATGTCCAACCACATCAAAGATGCCGCAATCGCCGAGGCCAAAAGTGTTCGGGCAGCCTCCGAAGGCGTCCTCAAATCCGGCGCATATCTGTATCCGTTCAAGGCAAGCTACAAGTCAATGCCAAAAGACTATTGAGGGGTCACTAATACAAAATACCAGGGTATAATCTTCTTTGCAACTCACAAAGATCTCTGGGGCCCATTTACCGCACGGGCTGGACGAACCATCAGTCTGGGCTTGGGTGTAACATCGTTCATGTTCTTTTTCACCTACGTTCCCCAGATGGCCATTATGGCTTTCACTAGTGGTCCGATTGCTGCTATATCCGCAGCAGTTCTTGTTCTCAGTGAAAGTGCGACTCTGACAAATATTTTCTCTCGATCTTTCTTGTGTGAAGATGCTCTGATTGATACGTTTGATGGTACCCTTATTGCCCGTCAGCAGGAGTCTCTCGTTGCGCAGGGACGTCAGGTTAAACCTCAATCTGCAGGAAGAGATGCAGTTGCAAGACTGGGGAAGCTTTTCTCGAAACCCTTTTCGAAATTTAAGCCCCAGGTTCTGTTGCGCTCTTTGCTTTACTTACCCCTGAATATGATTCCCGTTGTCGGAACCGTGCTGTACATAGCCGTCCAGGGTAAGAGGGTTGGCCCGGGGCTACATGCACGGTATTTCCAGCTTAAAGGGTGGGACTCAGTGCAACGGGAAGAGTGGGTGGCCAAGAATCGAGGCGCATATACTGGGTAAGTGAGCCTTTTGATATCTGTCTTCCAATGCTGACCAATATGCAGACTTGGCATTGCTGCTTTTGCTCTGGAGATGATACCCTTTGCTTCCATCATTTTCTCATTCACCAATACCGTTGGTGCTTCCTTGTGGGCCGCAGATCTCGAGAAGGCATTAGAATAGGTGTCTGACAGAATGGTCGGAAGGCATCAACACTTGATGGAAGAAAACGTTGTCATATTGTTGATATAGGTTTGCCGTGAGAATGTGATGATCTGGGGCGCGAATATTATATTATTATAATGATCCATGATTTAATTCAGAAAAGAAATTACCCCAGAAAAGGCTACAGACTTCCAAAAAAAAAAAAAGAAAAAAAAGAATACCCATATTGCAGCAGCGTTGAATCATGACATCTATTCTATACTCATTTAGCGATCTATCGCTGTGAAATGCCGAAAGTAATCTATACATCTAGGCCGAGCAGGTGAAAGGCTTGCCGACCGACCCTGATTGGAATTCATGAACCTTTTGGGACATAGTAAGTAAAGTATCAACGGGAATGGAAGAATATAAGCTCACCAAATCAGCGATACTCGCGTATGTACCGCAGACGAAGATAACCATGCCAACCACAAACACCACACCATTGCAGATAGCAGCCTTCAAGTTATGTTTTTCGTACCATGCGCCTTCCCTCAGGAGCATATACCACATAACCGGTGGGAAATAGAAAGCTAGACCAGAAACAAACAGAGACGACATGATAGATAACAATGCTGAGAAAATGGGGATAGCCTCGGCAATGATCCATGCTATCACTGTTATAACGAAGACGAGGCCAAGCCAGGTGACCCAGCCCTCCGGCGTATTGATGAAGCGGGCAATGGATTTCTGATACAATTTTCCATGGATGTATCGACTGGCCACAGTGAGGTTGATAGATCCCGAAATGAAGATGACTGGAAGGGCCAGGCCAAAAACAATCCTTGAAAGGAGAGGCCCTGCTGATAGCAAAGCTGGCGATTGCACACTCTGTCCCACAAAGGCATAAATGATCGACCCCGTGAAAGTGTAGATGAAAATCTGAACTCCACCCAGCCACCACATAGCTTTGGTGTAGTCTTCGGGGGTATGCATGTCATCCATGAAAGAGGGCAGACAACCAGCAAAGGAATACGCGAACACAATATTGTTCGTAGCCACAATCGCCGAAGTGAAAGAGATACCCGGCTTAGGCCACGCAGACCAATCCGAAGAACCATCGTTCTGAATCCCAGTAGCAATCATAGTGACACCGATAGCCAAAACAATTGAGGCGAAATCAATGTATCCCAGAATGGCAATCTCCGCAAAAGAAGGCGGAATAGCAAGAAGCATCAAGATAACAGCAGAAAGAATGCTAAAAATGACCGAGCATGAATCACTCTGCGTGATTGTTTTGAATGCAATGGCACCAGTCAAAGCATGTGACCCAATAACGAACACAAGCAGAGCAACAAAGCTGCCAACAAATATCCTCGATCCCCACCGACCCATAATAAGGGAACCGACATCTGCGTAATGCGCGACCTCGGGGTACATAAGCTTAACCTGGCCAATAATGTATCCTGCGTACATCGCAAGCAAGCCAATACCCACGGTCAGAATGATACCTGTGACCATACCCAGCGCCGCAAAGGCAGACGGTAACCCGAGACTGCCTAGCGCGATCGCCTCAACGATCGCGATAATGGTAAGACGCTTCCATCCTAGGCTTCGAAATTTCGCGTTACCCGCTAAAAGAGGCTGCGTCTCTGGATCACAGACATCGGCATCTTTCGAGATAACGCTGTTGGACCGACTCATAATGCCGGCTGATCCTAGCGGTGATCACGTTATTGGTGTTTATGTACAACCCCGCCCGCGGAAATGGCGCGATCTGGCCGAAAAACGAGCGGCAGCAGGCAGAGAACAGAGCAGGACCCAAGTTAGCAGGAGTTTTGGGTCGGGTATTGTAGTGAATGAGGATCAGAGATTATCTGATCAAAAGATGATTCAGAGTGGGCCGAAAACCGGAGGTCTCCGCATGGTGGAGTCTATTTCCTTGAGGAGTGAAACCCCCTTCTAAAAGTCAAGTGCAGTTGGGTGATTATGGATTCGTCAAAGGAATCCAGCGGAGTCACTTGTGTAAATGGACTAATCATATTGTCTGGATTTATTGAGCTGGGCCGCTGCAGCCGAATTTGAGCATGCGGCCATTTGACGAATCAAGATTAATATGCATGGGATCTTGCATAAAAATATGTAACACACAACAAGTAGGGCTTCAATATTTGATTTCTTTGCAAGTGGATTTGTCAAAATCACTCTGACAATGACATGGGTGTAATCATGATGCATGTTTAATTTTTTCCGAAGCATAATGTATTCAGTAAGATCTGTATAGCACCCGATCCAACTAAGAACATCTAGCATGTGACCTATATACTGCATCGATATCATGCGATAGAACACCCTGATTATTCCAGCTGCATTGTAAATTTCGGATCCACGGTTATCGAGTCATCCATTTGACTCATGTATTTCATAGGTGCCTGATATATTGGGCTAAAAGTATAGAATCACGTGATGAATATTCTCATGAAGAAATGGCCTGAGAGTGACTAGGTTAGCAATAAACTGTAGACATTTTGAAGTAAACAGTAGCTTGATATGTAGCAAACTGAGAATTACCCGCAATATAATTACAACTTATCATTCTGGAACAGGTAGAGTAGACGGTTGTGACATTTGGCAAACGTCATTGGGCGGAAGACTGCCTCCCGCAACTGCTGCCTCTGGTGTGCCTAGCCTACCTACAAGCATAAAACGACACTGAAAGCCTTCAAACATAAAGTTCCATTTCATACTGAACTTGATTTTGCCTTTTTCAAGTTTAAAACCTTTGAATTATCTTGAGGACCCCAGACCAGAACACGAAATCAAGAAGAAGAAAAAAATATCATCTCAACGCGGGGTCTTGGCATCAAAATTCTATATCGCAGACAACCTCGTCAAATCATCATCTCTACCAAGACAAAGTCCAGAAAATTCGAAAAATAAATATCCAAGTCTCCCGTGAGCGACTTCTCTCAACCATGTCAAACGTCAAAGAGCAAGACTTCTTTGGCGGAGCAATTCGGGGTGTTGTGCCACAGAACTGGATTGACGCCAGGTCAGTATATCTCTATTTTCTTAGTCCCCGGAACACCTTCCCGGCCCTAGCGCCCATATCAAAGATCCCCGATGAATGGGGTCTCAGCAACGGAGACAACGAAACAACACGACAAGACACCAGCTAGGACCATGACTAACATCCCTCACAGCAACCTCCGTGAAATCCCAGACCACCAGGAACTATTCCTCTCACCCGACACACTGTCTAACATGATCATCGAGATCAACCAGCGTGTCTCCCAAGAAGATGCACTGAGCACCTTCGCCACTCTTATTCAGCAGCAGCCTTCACTAGCAATTGGCGGCGGCAGTGTCGCTACCGCCACACCCGAGACGGTCAACCAAGCAGCTGCCTTGTACCATCTTCATGACCTCTGTGAGGATGATGATTCCATGCAAGTGGTTGCGCCGCCACAGCCCGTGTCTCTGGGCCGGTTGCCTTCAAATGCGCCATCTGGATCCACTGTCAGTGCGTACAAGGGTATTGTTGAGTTTAAGACAACTCCTCGTCGTCGGGATCAGCGGTTGCCTGCTGCCGAAGCAGGCTCAGCTGTTGCGGGTGTGGCCATGAATGGTGGCTCTTCTAGTGCACCGCCTGCCAAGACTTTGACATGTCATTTCCTGCTTGTGCGGCTTGAGGCGCAGGAGACGGATTTGTTGACATTCTTCAATGTGCCACATGAAGAATTTGATAAGGAAGGAGATGCGCGTGGTTTGTCGAAGGAGGAGACTGCTGCAGAGGATATTATGAAGGCTGTGGAGGAGAAGCTTGAAATTGTGGATTGGGGACTTTTTGTTTAGAAGCTTTGCTTCTAATTAGCAAGGGAAAGGGGGAATCGTTCAAATGTGGGATTGGCTGCTGGCCAATATGAGGGTGTTTCTGGTATATTGGAATTAAGTTCAGTCCTGGCGAGCAGTTAAAAATAAGTAGTACAACTTTTAGATAGACAATGAAATGAATGATTACAATGAGATTCCAAACACCTCCTTGGAGCTAAAATAGTCTGACTCAAATCAAAAATATTTGAAAGCGAAAAAAGTCTTGGTATCAACAATGTACAATAGAAATTCACTTGACTCCACGCTATGATGGTAGATACAAAACATATGCAACATTATAAAACAAATCTTCCGAAATCTCGTGTCACGTCATCCACAGTCTTCTTCTGGAAAGGTGTACCGGGGTTCTTCCTGGGTGACACATTCCGTGGCTTGGGCTTGATCTGCTCAATCTTGTTCTTACAAGCACCGCAGCGAACGCGAGTAGGGTCAATACTCTTTGAGTGACGACCGTAGGTCTGATCACAACCCACGCACGCCCACACATACTTATAATCGATCTTATACGAATGCTTCGTCGTGACATTAATCTGACCACCGTAGATAGGGTGATCCTTCAATGCCTCAGCACATTTCTTTCCCCATAGCTTGAAGCTAGCGCCATGCGGGTTGTCATGACAGTTGGAAACCATGTAGTTTGCCAAATGACAGTATTCATGCGCAAGGGTATTGAGCAGCCGGTACTCATCGTCGATGATTCGCTCAGCGAGCTCGATCGTGGCATGGTGGACGACTGAGCCCGGGATCTGGCGACCATCGGAATCCTTGGTCTTGATGCCACGCCAATGCGCTCGACCGGCCGTTTTTTGTAGTGTTTTAGACCAGACAATCTCAACACCGCCAGTCTTTTCAGCTAGCTGGCTGACTTTACCTCCTGCCACTGCATGGTCGAGCACATGGAAGAAGGTCTTCGCGAAGTCTGCTTTCTTGTTGTCGAATGAGAGTCGGCGGGCCTTGGCAGCTTTGCGGGCTTCCGTCTCGGCCTTTTTGAGAGCGGTTTTGCTGGGCGTCTTTGCTTCCTTCGCAGGCACTCTGGTCATTGAGTCGGACTCAGTGCTTGTGGTGTCTTGGCTGCTGCCTTCGTTGTCTGAGTCGTCAAAGTCCTGCAGCAATTCAATTACAGAGCGCCCAGGAGTTTTATCTTTGCGTGGTGAATGTTGGTCAACCCAGTCGTTGGTTAAGTCCTGGCTCCAGAAAGCATCCGTGCTTTCACGATGAGGTGTTGGAGGGATACGGAACTTTTCCTTCGTTGGAGATCCTAGGAAACGCTTCCTTGATGGACTGGATGGTGGTGTCTGAGGACCTTTGCTTGTCGCTTTTAACGTTGGTGGGGATGAGTCCAGCTCGATGACAGACCTGTGATATATACATTAGCAAACTTGCTGCATGCCATTTTGTAGATGCACGATGTCACACATACGGAGTAGAACCTACTTCCATCTGGGAAGTTGATTCATTGTCGCCATTGAGTTCCAGATCATCCAGCTTTGCAGAAAGATCAAGATCATCTTGAAACGTTTGTTTGGGGTTCACCGGTGGGCTTGAAGGAAGCTTCACAGAGTCAGGAAGCTTGACCTCTAGACAGATTGGATCAGAAGGGGAAGAGTTTCTATCCACATTCTGAAACAGATCAAAGCCTGGTCGCCGTCCTCTTATGAGCCTCTTTCGAGCGGATTTAGGAGGTGGTGAGGGTGTTGGGTTCTTTTGCACCTCTGTCTCAGAGTCGGATGTCTCATGATAGCTTAGCTCCTCATTGTCACTAACAATAAAGTCATCTAAGGAGGCAAAGCTATTGTCGCCAACATCTTCGCTTCCAACTTCAGGACTCAGATTGCTGAAAGTTCTGGTGGTTGTGTTGGTTTTGGGGGTTCGTGCTGGGGTTCGTGCTGCGTTTCGTCTAATCGGCGATCGCGGTGGAGCAGGGCTCCTTGTTGGTGAGTTTGTGTCCGTTCCATATTCTGTGAGATCATTCTCTTTCTCATAGTCGTCTGTTTCCAATTTAACAATGGGTCTTTGGCGTGGTCTCTGTTGCAAAGGAAGCAGGAGCGAGTTGGTTCTGGCGAGCTTGAGAGTCCGTGTTTTCTTTTGTTTCCTAGGGGTGATAGATGACGAGCTTTGATCACCCTCCAAGCCTGTATTTTCAAAAGACTGGTCCTCATCTGAGAAGATGTCGAAGAAGGTACCTGAATCCTTTTTCTGTTTTTGTGTTGAGCCCCCGGAGGAACTGGTTCCAAAGCCTAGATCACGAAAAATAGGGCTTGCGGGCGACTGAGAAGCCTTTGTTGTCAAGCATGCTTTCCGGGGAGAGTCATTGAGGGCCCGTGAATTGGCCGTGTTGAGTCGTGCCATCGTAGTAGTATTGGGAGAGTTCACTTGGTGGTTATATCGGTTGGGTTGGTCGGCTAGGAAAGAAGCTTGCTCGGTCGGAAATGACACAGAGAGGACCCTGCTTGTCGCATCACTTGTCACAGTGGATAGTGTCGCTTTCTATTTAGTCGTGATGGGGGGTTTTTCAACAGTTATGAATTGTTGACAGCCTCCACTTAGGTAGGCGTTGGCACAGCAACCGCATTTAACAGCATCATGCCCGTGGACGTTAGTGCATGCATGCACCACTCCATAACAGTAATTTCAGCTGCTGTTCATGAGCATTTAAAAACAGATTAATTTCCTGTGGTTTGCTTAAATTACCAACTTAATCTTTGTCATTGGTGGGATTGGCTTATTAACCAGCCTAGATATGTCCAAGTTTCGCGGATTTCTTTTAACTCTTATTTGTCGTATACGATCGTCTAGAGAATACAAGTGTAGAAAAGCTGAACAAGTCTCGTGAGACCTCCTTTAAAAATCATGAATCTATAAATGAACGGATCTGGTATATGCCCCATTGAAATGCAAAAAAATTTCCCAACGCCATGCAACAAACTAAGATTATACAAAACGTGAATGTACTACCATCCACCACCGATCTTTCCAGCAAGTTCAACCACCCGGGTGGTCTCATCAGCAGGGGCCTGTTCTTTGCCAACATCGCTTTCCACCTTGCGGTAAGTGGTATAAACAAGCTTAGAGAGTGGGATACCCATGAACTGGGACCAGCGCTGCAAGCTCTCGTGAACCTGTGTCTCTTTGTCCACAATGGAGAGAGGCTGGGATTTATCAACTGATTCAGTCTCCGAGTCCGATTCCATGGAAAAGTAGGCCTCGTCCACGCGGGCAAGCCAGGCTCGCTGTTCATGGGGTGATGGCTTCGACGCTTCAGATACAGCTGCATCAGCTGGCTGAGAAGAGCCTGTTGCTTCCCGGGCATCTTCCACCCGAATTTGCCCACCACCATTGGTACAGCCACCAGGGCAAGCCATGACCTCCACATAAGCATATTCAGAGCCTGAACTGGCTCCTGCTGCCGCATTGCGAGACATAGGCTGGCGACGACCAGCCATGGGCTTAGCCACAGGCTTGGCTCCGGGCATTCGGGATGCTCGTGCAGGCTTTAATTTTCGAACAAGATTTTGGATGTTGCGGAAACCGTAGTATCGGGCTGCTTTCATGATGGGTTGTCCGTCTTTGGACATGAGAACGTACTCGACAACATCTGAGTTACGTCCACGATTCGTGACAAGATCAGACCCTGGGTTCCGAGCTTGAAAGGTTGTGAGCACGTGGTGCAAATAGCCTCCAGAGGTGCCTGTCGCAAGAGATTGTTCCACAGGGGAGTTTTGGAACGAGATGAATGAGCCCAGGGTCTTTTCTGGGAATGGAAGAGAGAATGTCGAGGAGAGCGGTTGGAGGGGCAGATTTGGAAGCGAGAGTCCCCGTGAAGAAGCCAAGGAGAGAAGTTCACGAGAAGTGATAACACAATCCACATCACGAACAGGTTCATATGGCTCAGTTATGTTTTGCTCGAGGCCTTCTTGCCACGAAACATCCGTGAGTTCCTCCCGACTAGCCTCCAACTTCTTGTCAAAACAAGGCATGACGGCTAGATGCCAGATTTGAGATGGTGGCACTCCAAGAGATTTGCTCAGAACGGTTTTGAGGAAGGTTCCAGACATTGCCTGAGGAGATTTGAGTCGAGACAAATGCGGAAGAACGAAGGGATGTGTCTTTTCAGCATAGCAAATCCAACCGGGGCACGCAGATGACAGAATTGGTCGCTTGGGAGGGGCTTCTTGCCCCCCCTTTGTACCGCCCACAAGTGACTCGGACACTTCATCAGCCGTGAGGACCAATACTGCCTCCCGCATAGCGTTTGTATCCACAACCCATGTAAAGGCACTGCCTTGCTTCCCGCCACTTCGCAATCCCTGCGGGCCGCGCAGGAACTGATCGATCATGTACCCTGCTTCCTTTTCGGAGATGCCATATGTTGCAGCTAAGCTCGCCCGAACCTGCGGACTCACACTGGCAACAAAGATCTTTCCATTTCCCGGTCCCGCCGGGCCAACTGTCGTCCCATGGTGTGATTGGGTCAATGGAATTTCCGAGTAGGCGTCAAGGGTGTTGAGAACTTCGGTATGAGATTGTAGCGAAATCAAAACTGCCTCCGCCGAGGTCACACAGCCAGAGCAAGCCAGACAGTCTGTCAAAGAAATCTGCGCCGGAGGGAGGTTTTCTGGTTCGACTTTGTCTTCTGTTGTCACTTCGTAGGGGTTCTAGAACAGGTCAGTAAGCAGCCAGATTACAACGGCTGAAGGGACACAGACCTTTGGCTCCTTGGCACTTTTTGGAAGGGATTCAACAGGCTTGATACAAGCAACTCCCGGCGAAATGAAATCATTCAGATCGTCGGCCGACAGAATCGCGCTCATAGTGGCGGGGTACCGCTTTGGCAGGGACTCCACTCACACAAAAAGCCTATTGCTTTAGTATTGAAATGTCCCTTTGTCCGTCAGGAAAAGAAAAGGCCAGTACTTAAAATAGGCAAAGGCGGATATGGAATTGGAAAACAGTTTCAGAAGCAAAGAATAGTTCCGAATAAAGAGAGCCAACGAGCGATGCGGGCTTTGTCATCGGTGGCGATATCGGCCTAGATAAGGACTCACCGCCCGTGGTTGGATGACTGCCCCGCTGATTGGCTGCAATGGATAGACTACAGTTTTTTTTTATACAGTGCTTCCGGAAATTGGTGTCATCACCTATACACTCTTTTATTCTTTTATTAACCCTACTACCAAGGAACTTTAAGCTTTCTCTAGTATACTCTATAAGCAACTCCGGTTTTTATGTATTGATCTACAAAGTACTGGATAAATACATAAGCCGTTTCACTGTTAATCACCTGTCATGGCTAATGCCTTCGTACTGCCTATTTCCTCCCCCTCCCCCTCACCCCTCTCCTGTACATTTTCAATTTCTACCATAGTGTCCATTAGAAGAACTGATCCTCCACGCTGCTAGTATGATAGATCATGGCTCCCAACCTGAGGGTCGCAACTACCGGTAGGTCTCAATACCCAATCCCATGAAAAGAATTTAGTCATGTGCATTATCCAATACTCGAGAGGACCCAAATAAAAAACACAATTCATATGTTTACGGCAAGATGCCCATTCCGTTTTCGTATGACACTGTCTAGCAATCTCACAGGTGGTATACGCGCAAGGCATGGTCATAGGCTGTTCTTGGAGGCGGGCCGGGTGTAGGTATCTAGGTGCCGAGCTAGCTCACTCAATGGGATTGGGGTCATAGCGACGAGGATGACCACTCGCTACAGTAGGCTGGAACGGCTATGAACCTAATGATAGTCCCAACTGGGAATTCTCTTCGACACTACGTAGCACATTACTAATTCTTGGCAATCCCGTTCTGCGTTAGTGCTTACGTCTTACCACTTCCAGACCAGCGAGTAGGCTAGGCACTTGCTAATTACTGCGGTGAGCGAGCAAGTTAATCAAGGAGACTCTACTAATAGGACTACTCCCGGCTTTTGAAAGATTTACGTATTCTACAAGCTATATAGGCGTTGGCACGGATCGCAGGAGATGCTAGGACGTGACACTACATAAATAAAGCCATAACCCATAATTGTCAGCTTTCTATAACATCTTTCTAGTCTTCACACGTTTCTGAATAAATCGCAACTTACTCACATCATGTTCGAGACTCCAGTAAACTCGAACTCATATGACGGTAGCTGTCACTGTGGACAAGTTACCTTCACTGCGCAACTATCTTCGCCTATAGAAGAGCAGACTCTTAAAACGTGCACATGTACAGACTCCCTCTTAATAAAACAAGCAGGTGGATGGATGAGTGTTCATATTCTTTTTCATACAGGCTCAATCTGTAGCATCAATGGCTATGTCCTGGTTTATACCCAGAAAACGAACATTACTTTCCATAATAGCGACCATGCTATTAAGGTCGGGACCATGTCTTCCTAGCCGTCTTATCTGATCATCCATTTTTATGGCAACTAACAGCTGAGATTAGGAATACCGTTTCGGAAGTATGAAATATCCTCACGGCTTTTGTCCCAACTGTGGGACTAGTGTCTATGCTCGAGCCGAAGGAGGAGAACACGACGGTATTATGGCGATCAACGTAAGTGCTTTATATGCTGGCTTGCCTGTCTTCGGTTGGCTTATAAGAATGCAGGGACGAACCCTGAAGAATGTCGATGTTAGCACATTGAAGACTGAGCAATACGATGGGAAGAGAATTGATGCCATCTAGGGAGCTAGATGGGCTTGATTCTCTTCTCACTTGGCACTGGAGCCCGAGAAAATAAAGGCTATCTTTAGGGAGGAAGCTAATTTCGCTGTCGACTTTACTTCATTCTTTCAGTTGCATTTAGTTTTGAAATAAATTTTTGAGTCTCTCTCTTCCTCGTAAATCTGCATGAGGTCGAGACAGTTGTTAAGGGTCACATCGCGTGCTTTGTTGATGTTATCCCTGCATATCTCGTTGGTCATCCTCTTAAGGAAAGAAGTAGGTGGATGGATGAGTGAAAACTATGGCTAACAGGCTGATTATTATGCTATACAGAGACATAAGCGTTCGTGAGTAAGCAGAGAACTGTACGTTCAGCCACTGATTGCACTGCTACGATCGAGTCAGCCTCTAGATCTTAATTAGACAAGGGAGTTGAAGAAAAAAACGACTACATTTGCCAGATCGTCAAGACCCACGCCTCGAGTGTATTTCAATAAAATGTCCTAGCTTTATCTTATTACCCATACGGTCATAAAACATGGCATCATGTTCAAATTGAGGTAAAATGCTATATACTAAATGATATAGGATTACATTTGTTGCGAGCCTAGTCTATATATAGCCTAATACATCTTGGCATTAGGGTCCAAAAAAAAAAAATAGAAGAGTATAGCGAGTGACACAGGCTTCCGGAAGCACTATATAGCCTTCAATTATGTTGTTCAAATTCTTTGGGTTACAAAACCCAAACAGATAGGGCATGCCAAAGATTTGCTACCAAAAGTTGCCAAAGAGACGACAGAAACAGTTTTTTCTATCTTGCAATCCAACAAAGAGATATTGCCCAACATATCTTAGGTTATTAGATATGGTGACGCCCTGCCTCTGAATATATCTGCAGCGCTCAATATCAAGGCGAAGCCAACGACCCTTATCAAGGTCACATCACAAGATAGCTTTGACGCGGCACTTGTGCTTTTGAACGCGAAAGAATATATAGGCGCGGACTCAGGGGAGGATGCCTGTGGTCTGCATGTAGCTAGTCCACAGAAATTAGACGCTGGCCTGCAGAAACCAGGTGGTGACTGGAAGGACGGGTCCATGGGCCAGGTAGCACAATTGTTCTACCGAAGCACGATGAGCGAGACACTTCGACCCGAATACTTTCTTACTCCAGAGGAGGAAATTCCATGCATATAGTCTCCCAATGTAATTATCTTCCGAGAGCGCGAAGAGGTTGAATACTCGTGGATGTGAATGAATAAGCCCGAGGCACTTCAAAAGGTAGCCGTCATGAGTATGAATGTTGAGGACCAGCCCGAAGTTAAGAAAGGTTCTACAAAATATCATGGTTTGGTGAGTCGTAACAACATGGTGCGTAATATGCGCCTCTTTCTTCGTGTTGCTCGTAGCACACATCACAGTCTTCTTGTTGTTAATACCTTTGGATGTGATTATGGCCACCCCAGCTGAGGTTGCATATTGATGGCTGAAAGTGCTTCAAGAGGGAGAATTTTTCGGGATACTTTGAAAATATCATATCTGCTATTGCGGGCGAGGACAAACATTACTATCAGGAGTTTAGGAATAAGCTGCATGATGTTATTCTCTCGGGGGATGATCGTCTTTTAGTTGTCACTTGATTCTTGTTTTGGGTCTCGAAATTATGAAGGAGAATTACTATTTGAGACGCATCAATTAACACGCTTGGACCTGTATTTATCTGCAATTCTTTTACTTGCGTGTCCGGGTAGAGCGTCTTTTGATCCCGGTATCAACTTTCATCTCGATTTCTTCCTTGATCGTTGCTTTGCTGTTTGTAGACCGGCTCTTGGCAGGTTTTGCTTCAGCCTCCGAATCACTTTCTTGCTTGACACGCTTTCGTTTGGGGGTGTCGCTCGTATCCTCATCTTTCATCACAGTGCCGCTCTTCTTCTGCACCGCGGGGACGACAGCACTCGTCCTGCCCCCGACGGTCACAAATATGATCTTATCGCCATTCGGAAGAGCAGAGGGTTGGTTTTTCTTTCCTTTACCCCATCGATGTTTAAAGAGCCAATGCTCAGGGAATTTTTCAGAGTCCGCTAGAACATCGACGGCGGTTGTAAAGACGTAATGCATAGCTGTATGGAGCTCTTTGATTTGATCATCGGATAAAGTGTTGCTTATTTGTTCCGGATGAATCTTGGCGTGGTACAGAATTTCATCACTGGAAATCTCATTAGCACCAGTTTGGGGGAACCAAAGGGCAGAGCTTACGCCATCCAATTTCCAATTCCACTGAGATTCGCTTGGTCCAGTAGCAGAGCTTTTATTGGCATCCGCTTCTTCCTCAGCTTCTCCATCAGCCAAGCTTCGGTGACGATATCTTTATCTGCCACCGGATCTGGTCCATTCTCCTTCAGAGGCGTATGTTGGCGAATTTCGTCGGCAGGACAATCCACCAGACGAATTCGACTCAGCCTGCGAGCGTCCACAAATGCGGCCTCAGTTTTAGGCTCATCATTGGTCTCGAGCAAAAATTTCGCATATTTTGGCGGCCATTCTTTGTCTGCTGGTTTATCAGAACGATAGTAATATGTATCGGCATCCTTAATTTTCAGCCATCCCGCCATGCCAAAATGCATCACTGGATGTGGAGGTGACGACATGGCGATCCAGAAGTATTTCCCTTGTTGCCCAGCACCCACCACCTTCTTGCCTTGTATCGACTTTTGGAATTCCTCGGCGCTGGTGCCCACCTTGCCGTACACAATATCATCGTGTTGAGCTTGAACCTTGGAGAGGGTTTTTCCGACCAGGTGTTTGCGGATAAAATGCACTATGCGTGCTACCTCGGCGTGTTCGGGCATCTTGAGGGTGAAATTGCCACTAAAATGGTGGAATTCTCTGGTAAAATGTATGAGAACTCGAGGCAGGGATCATTCGAACGCGTCTGCCATAACACGAAACGCGGGATCACCTGACTGGAATTGAAAGTAGACGGGACCATTCCCGATTGAGAGAGCATACCACTAAATTACTCCAGCTACAGAATTACGTCAACTAGCCTCAAGTACGAAAAAGCTCGAACCATACACGATACTGCTAGATATTCGGTGCAATATCTAACTTGTTCCCGATATCATCACTGGACGCCTTTTCCTATATTTTTCGATCACTTGCTCCACTCCTCACCGTCTCCACTTAAGCCAAGCTGGAGTGGTTCTGGGCTAGCAAGACGAACGGACAGTCCGAGGACGCTGTTCGCAACAAGATGTCAGGAACCTCGGTTTCGGAGACCCCGGCACTGACACCTCAGTTCTGTTTTAATGAAAAGCTCCTTCAAGGTGTGTAGAAGCTTGCGCCCGGAGCTCTTGGATTTGCCTCCACTGACCTTGATATCGTATCTTACCAGATTTTCTTCGCTTATCCCGCTCAACAATCGACGATTCAATTACACAGAACTTAAATGCCTTGATCACGCCCGCTCAAGAAGGGTTCGACCCGTCGTCAACCGCCGTGCGGCAAACCGATTCTAGAGGCCAGAAAGTCATCCACCCCGAGGCTTGCCAGGGCTTCAAAGAGAACGTGCTCTTCTCGTCATGGCAGACTCGCTCTGATGTCTTGAATTATTGCGCTGGGGTAGCTACCAGTCCCGATCCCGATGATCCGGATTTGATTCTTCGAGAGAACGAGTCCGCCCGGGACCGAGAGCGAGTTGTTGATGAACGACTGGACCCATATTCGGGTCGCTTTTTCCCTAAGGAGCCTCGAACCGAGTCACTGGCTAATTTGGTTCGCAACCAGCGCATGGTGGAGGAAATCATACGAGCTCGGACATGGGGGTTGGTATCAGAAAGATGTGGCGCTGGCTCGTCATGGGAAGATGCTCTCAATAGTTGGCGACACAAGCACCAACGATGAGAACTTGTCATAACACATAGCTGCATGGGCTGGCTCTAAATTTGCCCCTACAGCTTTCATATCCTTGTACATTATACTGCATATAGGAGCGTATGGCCTGACGAATATGACCATGTGGGCATGAACTATCTCGAGTAATAACACTGATCGTAACATGGTAGTTAAAAGGTAGTTAAAAAAAAAAAGCCGTACTCTGGCAATTTGTCTAATGAATATCTATCATGTATTTCGTTGGCCGTTTTGTAGTGTTCTTAGGCATGTAAGTGCTCAGGCTTGTCCTACCGCATCTTATCGGGGCAGCCATTCTGCCAAGTTCGGACTCGGAGAAGTTGCTCCCCGCACACTTTGATTCCTCTCTCGCACAAGTCAATCCCCTCCCAGCCATCGCCCACCATGCCGCAACCATTGAACCCCAAGGACCAGTCCTTGTTTCGTCAAGTGGTTCGCAACTTTGAGCTGAAGCAATACAAGAAAGGTCTGCCCCATTTCCCCTCCTCAATGGCCAGAGCTCAGCTGATAGCATTTTCACCGCGACAGGCATCAAAACGGCAGACCAAGTTCTCCGGAAGAACCCTAAACATGGCGATACGCAGGCGATGAAGGCTCTGATTATGAGCAACATGGGGCAGTCAGAGGAGGCCTTTACGCTGGCCAAGGAGGCCCTGCGCAATGACATGAAGTCGCACATTACCTGGCACGTTTACGGCCTGCTATACCGACAGGAGAAGAACTACGAGGAGGCGATCAAGGCATACCGATTTGCTTTGAGACTTGAACCCGAATCAGCTCCCATCCAAAGGGATCTGGCCTTGCTTCAGATGCAGATGCGCGATTTCCAGGGTTATATCCAGACTCGCACAGCGATGCTGCAAGCGCGCCCCGGCGTGCGACAGAACTGGACAGCGCTGGCAATCGCTCACCACTTGTCCGGAGATTTGGAGGAGGCCGAGAAGGTGCTTACCACATATGAGGACACACTGAAGGGAACCCCACCTGTTTCGGATATGGAGAACTCAGAGGCAATTTTGTACAAGAACACCATTATCGCGGAGACAGGCAACCTTGAAAGAGCCCTCGAGCATCTTGAGAAATTTGGATACCGGTGTACAGATGTTCTTGCGGTCATGGAGATGAAGGCCGACTACCTCCTGCGACTTGGACCCGACCGCAAGGCCGAGGCTGAGGAGGCATACACTGCGCTTTTGGAACGGAACCCTGAGAACTCGATCTACTATAATGGCTTGATACAGGCAAAGGGTATTGCGGAGAGCGACCACAAGGCATTGAAGGCTCTATACGATGAATGGGTGGAGAAGAACCCGCGTGGTGATGCGGCTCGCCGTATCCCCCTCGATATCCTAGAAGGGGAAGACTTCAAGCAAGCCGCCGATATTTACCTGCAGCGGATGCTGAAGAAGGGAGTTCCATCCCTTTTCGCCAACATCAAATCCCTGTACACCCACTCCGCCAAGCGTGACATAGTGCAGGAACTGGTGGAGGGCTATGTCTCCAGCAGCCCGGCACAAGGGAATGGCTCTGATGATGCCAAAGAAAAAGAATTCCTGGAATCATCTTATTATTTCTTGGCCCAACACTACAACTACCACCTCAGCCGCAACATGTCCAAGGCTATGGAGAATGTCGACAAGGCCATCGAGCTCTCACCAAAGGCCGTGGAATACCAGATGACCAAGGCGCGAATCTGGAAGCACTATGGCAACCCGGTCAAAGCAGCACAGGAAATGGAGAAGGCCCGTCTGTTGGATGAGAAGGACCGCCACATTAACACCAAGGCTGCCAAATACCGGCTCCGCAACAACGAGAACGAGAAGGCTCTGGAAAACATGAGCAAGTTCACCCGCAACGAGACTGTTGGTGGCGCGATGGGTGACCTCCACGAGATGCAGTGCCTGTGGTATCTTACGGAGGATGGTGAAGCATACCTGCGACAGAAGAAGCTGGCCCTGGCACTCAAGCGCCTCCATGCCGTGTACAACATTTTTGATACCTGGCAGGAGGATCAGTTCGACTTCCACAGCTTCTCTCTGCGCAAGGGTATGATTCGTGCCTATGTCGACATGGTGCGCTGGGAAGATCGTCTGCGCGAGCATCCCTTCTACACACGGATGGCTACCTCTGCCATCAAGGCATACATCCTTCTCCATGACCAGCCTGAGCTCGCCCATGGACCGATGCCCACTGTTGTCAATGGCGCCGATGGATTGACTGACGAGGAGAAGAAGAAGGCTCTCAAGAAGGCCAAGAAAGAGCAGCAACGCCTGGAGAAGATCGAGTCCGATAAGCGCGAGGCAAGAAAGGCTGCTGCGGCCAATGCCAAGAGCATTGACGGAGAGGTGAAGAAGGAGGACCCCGATCCATTTGGCAACACCCTGGTGCAGACCAAGGATCCCCTCAATGAGGCCATGAAGTTCTTGACACCCCTTCTTTCCCTGAGCTCGCAGAACATTGAGTCCCAGACCCTCGGTTTCGAGGTTTACCTCCGCAGAAGTAAGTTTTGATCAGTTCGTATTGTATGATGTTCTTGCTAACACAGGACTCCATAGACAAGCACATCCTTGCCGTGAAGTGCCTCTCAGCTGCCCATGCTATCGACCCCTCCAACCCCACTCTCCACCTGCAGCTCTTGCAATTCCGCAAGGCTCTCGACAAGCCTGCTGAGCCTCTTGACCCTAAGGTTGCCGAGGTTGTCGAAGCTGAATTCGAGAAGCTGCTTCCCAAGTCCCAGAAGCTCGAGGATTTCAACGAGTCTTTCTTGTCTGCCAACAAGGGTAGTGCCACACATGTTCAGGCCGCTCTCTCTGGTCGTATTTTCCTAAACGCGGACTCCAAGGCCCAGTGTGAGCAGGACCTGTTGGCTACCCTCGACTCTTCTGACATCACCATTGATGAAGCCGTTCTTGCTCTCGACCTTCTGACCAAGTGGGGCGGCGATAAGGCCGCCTATGCGGAGAAGGCGAAGCAGAAGTGGCCTGAGTCTTCTGTTTTCCAGCTGAACTAGAATCCTTTCTCACCAGTGGAGTTAAGTCGAATTCCACGAGGGCAGGAAGGGAGATCTTATCGTTATACATATGATATCAATCACCATTTCAAGAAGAAAAAAACCAATCAAATATACAGATTCTCCAATCAAATCATCCACCTGGGCAGACGCCGTGGAGTAATATGTATCCGCAGCAGCATTTAAATGCTCGCAACTCATGTACGGTTTTGATAGATGGAGATTTTCAAAAGATCTATTGCATAGCTTGCCATGTACATCCCAAATGAAAAAAAAAGACAGAACATTGAAAGGCGCCTTAATGTACAAGCCGAGGAGAGTGGATATGCAAACATTTTAAACTGAGAAAACATGACACCCTTCATGCTGAGGAGATGAAACAGGAAACACCACCTTTCTATTATAACACACGGGCCCCCAAAAAGCCCGTCGGGTAATGAATATAATGCATTAATTACGCATCAAACTCACCATCGAGATTGCCAATGATTGGCTTGCGGCGGATGGTCTCCTCATCCTCACCGTATCCGTACTTAATCCACATGCTCTTCCAGAAGGGGACGGGCGGCGGACGCTGTTCACCAAGGATGTATTCCTGGTGCTCAGCGATGCGCTGAGAGCGAGCCTCATCTTCAGGAGAAAGAATCGCGGTGTTCATGCGCGAGGAGATACGAGGGTCCAGGACGATATCATCCAGCCACTCGCGCTCCTGCTCTTCATCATCGCGCTTATGCACGGACTTGTGCCAGGACTCTTCTTCCTTCACCAAGACAGTTTGCAGCTCGTGACCGCGCGCAAGGTCGGTAGCGGAGTCGACGGATGCACCGGTAAGCTCAGAGTCGACGCTGAAGGATTCGTCGCGGTAGGGCCTCGAGCTGTTGGCGAGGACGAGACCGGCAACCTCACGACCGATGTTCTCGGCGAGGTGACGCTGGTTGAGGTAGCGGTACATGCGGATGGGGGTGTTCAGAAAGCCGAGGATGTGAGGGAATTCGATGGGGACGGAGCTGTCGAAAGATTGAGGGATAGCAGGGGAGAGTTGAGCGGAGGGGTATTCGGCGGTTGTGATATAGGCAGGCTTAGGTCCGGTAGGTTTGGATGGCTTTTCCTCTTCTTTCTTTTCATCCTTCTTTTCCTCTAGCTTTTCATCTTCAAGCTTCTTCTCAAGTGTTTCGAGAGTCTGCACCTGAGACTGAGACGGGGTCTCGATCGGAGCGTCTCCAGCCGCAATCTCCTGGATGGGCTCTTCGGACACCTCGGGAACAGTGATCTCCTCAGCCGGAGGGACTGGAGCATCCATGGGGCCTAGCCAGCCCTCATGTAAGCCCCGGATATACTCCTTCCAGGCGTGTCGACCGATTACCAAATCACCCTTAGGACCGGGCTCATCATGAATCCCAATGGAATCCCGTTTCGCCAGCACAACCTCGTCGACGCTAGGGTCGTGAGCATCTGTGCTCGGCTCACCGGCCCTGCGCCTCAGCTTTCGGATGTTCTCCGCTGTGCTGGCGCGCACCTGGCCTTCCCGTCGGCCCTCCACCACAGTGTAGTCCAAAGCCGCGGCCGTCAGGATGGGCTTCACATATTCTTTGAAATGATCCCTAGCGACTTTCAGGCCATCGCCCGGTGGTGCAGCAAGGTAGACAGTCAGCCTGCGGCGCATCTCCTCAACAGGCAGTGGCTCCTTTGCGAGATGGGCCACCAGCTCACTCCACTTTTGCTGCGCGCGGCGCTTCTCTCGACGGTCGTAGATCAGAGCACCGGCAAAGGATCCGGTGATAGTGAAAAAGATCATCCAGTTTCGGGAAGGAAGCTTAAAGCTCATGTTCGGCAGACCTGGTGATTTGGCATTTCGCGTTAGTACTCTTGTCCGATGTGTAAATTTCCGGTGACAGTGAAGCTTTACCCATCATTTTGAAGACCGGGTTGGGTGGCTTGGGAGCAGCCTTGGGCTTAGCAGCCCCAGCGGGCGCTGCTGAACTAGACGAATCCGCCATTGTTTGGATGTGAAAACCACAGTGACAGTTGCTGTTGCCATCCTGAATCTGGAAAAAGTCGCCCGAATACCGGCGCCAGAATTGATCCGCGTCACGTGTGCGTTTATAGTTTTAACATTATTATAACGTTATCTCTTTTCCTTTTTGATTGAGAGATACAATTCATATCCCAAGTCTTCATGGAAACTCGATGATTGAGATATCAAGAGACTATACGATCTCCTGTGTTGGCCTCGATGTCTAGTCATCAACTCGGGTTGTCCACAGGAATTCCATGAGTGGGTTCCGCGGAGAGTGGCTGCTACACTCAGGCTATCCCTGTTAACAATTCAACTGGAATGTCATATATTTTTGAATCAATCAGGGGGCTACTACCCCTCCCCCTGCATTTTTGTGATCAATGAGGTATACAATATAGATATCATGTATTTAATGGTTAGGAGACAATAGTCGACTCCGGATCTAAAACCATCTTTGGTAATATCCAAGCAATGGGTGCTAGATCACCATGGTTCAGTCTCTTTCTTATAAGATGCTCAAGCAGAAAGGTCTAAGTTATATAGTCAAAAGGGAAAAACACAGGCAAAGCGGGCACAGTCTGTGTGACTAGTCATGAAACTCCAGGGGAAAACTATAACAATCTCCAGTAGTGGTCGGGGGTGGATTATTCTTTGCCTCCTGAGAGCCACCGCTCCTTCCACCTCCCCGCCTTCTCCTTTACCCATCACCTTCCTTCTCCCCCCACCATCTTTTTGTCTAAAGTTCCCTGGGAGTCGGGGCAACTGTCAAGATGGATCCCAACAACAACCCCAATAACCGCAACAACATGAATTACGGGTACAATGACCGCAACTATAACGCGGCTAACAGCCGCGCCTATCCCACCACCCCGTCCGCTTTCCCCCAGCCGATCTATCAGACTCAGGGGGCTCAGGACCATGTCGACCCCTCGAACCCGGCCTACGCTCCAGGCTACTTCATGGCCAACCATTACCCGCCCCAGAACCAGGCCCAAGCCCAGTATGTTCAACAGCAACAGCAGCAGCAACAGCAACAGCAATACGCGCAGCAACAAAACCTGCAGTCACCGCAGGCCGCCTACCAGAACCGCATGGGCTATTCCAACGACGGCACCAATGGCTTGATCCAGCAGTTTTCCAACCAGGATCTCAATGCCAATCGTGGGGGTTTCTTCGGTCGGACAAACTCGCCTTCTCAGCGGCCTCGTACCGCGGGGGGCTCTCCAGCTCAGGGCCAGGCCCAGGCCGCACACTTGGTGCCTCCCGTGCCTCGCAGCCCTCGCCCGCCGGCCGAGAATGAGGAGTTGCAGCGATTCCCTGACCGATACTCCGAGAATGTGCACAAGCGGGGTAAGGCTGCGAAGGAATTGGTGACAGTCTTCTTCCACGAGAACATCGAGCGTGCCCGCGATCGTAACATGCGGTGAGTTTTGGATTTTTCAGCGACGATTTCAGTTATTATATCTTATTATCTACTCCGGTTACTGATTGTCTCTTTGGTAGATCCGTGGACCTTGACAAGACCCTCCGAGACCCCAACATTGCTGCTGAGAAGAAGAGCGAGGATGCCGAAGTGATTTCGAAGAGAGAGTCAGACTTCCTCCGGTTCCTTCGAACCAAGGAAACTCCTCAAAACTTCCAGACGATTAAGATTATCGGAAAGGGTGCTTTCGGTGAGGTGAAACTGGTGCAGCGCAAGACCGACGGGAAGATCTATGCCCTCAAGTCTTTAATTAAGACGGAGATGTTCAAGAAGGACCAGCTTGCGCACGTTCGCGCTGAGCGTGATATTTTGGCGGACTCGAAGGATAACCCGTGGCTGGTGAAGTTGCATGCTTCATTCCAAGATGCGGCTTACTTGTACCTGCTTATGGAATTCTTGCCTGGTGGTGATCTGATGACCATGTTGATCAAATACGAGATTTTCTCAGAGGATATCACTCGCTTCTACATGGCTGAGGTCGTGATGGCCATTGAAGCCGTCCACAAGCTTGGCTTCCTTCACCGGTAAGCGATTGAACGCCGATTATTCACATGATCAATAATGCATGCCCTCAACCTGAACAATACTAATTCATGCTTGCAGTGATATCAAACCAGACAACATTCTTCTTGACCGTGGTGGCCACGTCAAGCTCACCGATTTCGGTCTCTCCACCGGAGGCAAAAAGACCCACGACAATGCTTACTACCAGAATCTCCTTAAAAACTCGACATCAAAGGACCGTAACCGCAACTCCGGCTACTTCAACGATGCCATCAACCTGACGGTCTCCAACCGTGGACAGATCAACACCTGGCGAAAGTCTCGTCGTGCCATGGCGTACTCGACTGTTGGAACACCCGACTACATTGCTCCCGAGATCTTCAATGGCCAGGGATACACATACCTGTGCGATTGGTGGTCCGTTGGTGCTATCATGTTCGAATGTCTTGTTGGTTGGCCTCCGTTCTGCGCTGAAGACACTACGGATACATACCGCAAGATTGTGAACTGGCGTGAATGCCTGTACTTCCCTGATGAGCTGGTTCTCTCGCGTGATTCTGAATCGTTGATTCGAAGCTTCTTGTGTGACCCCGAGCACCGTGTAGGTAATGAGGGTGGTCAACATGGTGGTGCAACCCAGATCAAGAACCACCCCTTCTTCCGGGGTGTGGTCTGGGAGCAGCTCCGCAACATTCGTGCTCCATTTGAGCCACGCCTCAGCTCGAACATCGATGTGTCTTACTTCCCCATCGACGAGATTCCGCAGGAGGACACCAGCGCCATCCACCGCGCTCAGGCCCGTGCCATGCCGGACTCCCAAGAAGCCGAGATGAGCCTGCCATTCATTGGGTACACCTACAAGGCATTCAACGCTTTCCAGACAAGTTAGATGCTCGGCCATTTTGTTCTTTTGTTTCAAGGATTGCCACTTAGCAGTGTGTCGTGCTGGACATGAACGTGTGAAGGCGGGCAGGGCTTGCATCAACGTGATTTCTAGCATACTCAAGGCCGTGGAATTCTAGACTGTTTTGATCTCGACACGACTCGTCATTCAGCATATCAGCGCGATGTTTTCCGAATCATGAATCTAAGCGCCGTCTTTTGGTTCCGGTTATCAATATCTAACGTCCTACGTGGTGGTTTCATCCTTTTCGCACCCCCCCCCCCCAAAAAGATGGGGATACAGACATTGGATTCTGCACATCAGGTCATGGTTTCTATCTCATAGTTTGCAAAATCAAAAATATTCCCTCTATGCGATATTCTTGCCGAATTGATCTGGACCTGTGGTATCAACACGTTGGAGATGTCATCTGTCACTCAATGCCCAGCACTTGTAAAGCTTCTATCAGTTCTACTGCGAAAAGTTCCGGTTTGGCTTTGTACCCCGAATGACGACCTGGAAGCAAAACATGAGGACATGATAATATTTCCGCCTGGAGAAGCGTAGTCCGCGCATAGAACGCATTCTCACTCTTGATCCCAGCCGCAACCCCAATCTTGACCCTACTACAACATTTTCTCAATTCAGGACAGTATATAGTGAACTGCAAGAACTCAAAGTTCCAGAAAATCCTCCAATCCTGGCTCGAACGTTTTGCAAGGGTTTTCCTCCGCCGCCTGGAATGAATATGAGAAGAGGTCCTGTGCATTGATACAAAGAAAATGCAGGTTGCAGTCCTCGTTGACTGTTAAATGGCATTGTTTAGACAGGGTAGGCTGGTGTTTTGTGGAATGAGAAGAATACTAAGAGGTGAGCTCTGGTTCTCTCCACATGCAATGCAACCTCACGCATCCAGACTAATCCGTCCAAGCTTTGATATCCATGAATCATCGCCATTGATCTACTGGTGATTTTATACAGTTAAGATAAATTGATTTCTCTCGATCAAATCCCCATCCCAAGAGGTTCAATTCCTCTTCAATGTCTCAAAAACCCAGCCCCAGACTAGCTCCCACGATGGGCATACAATCGGATTCTCCAAATGATGAAATTCCTCAGAAAATCACCACGCAAATGATATATCTGACAATCTGTGTCTCGGGAGCTGCATGGATCGCTGAGTTCGATAATGGCTATTCCGGAATCGCCCTAGTCATGCCCGCATTCCAGAAAGCATTTGGCCACTGCGAACAAGTCCCCGATCCAGCGACCGGAGGAACGATCGAACATTGCATCTTGACAACACTCCAACAATCCCTAATTAGCGTGGGTATATTATTTATGGCAGTCGGGTGTGCATTGGCAGGATTCTTCGGCTCAGTACTCGGCCGACGGGCAACTATACAAATCGCTTGTCTTTTCTGTATCATCGGTGCAGCCGGGATGCTGGGTACATCAGGAAACTTCCTCAGTTACATGGTCTGCAAATGCATCAATGGAGTCGGGATCGGTCAGCTCCTGGCTTCGAGTATCGTCTACGGTTCCGAGTGCGTTGTCGCAAGCAAACGGGGCCTCTTACTGGGTATCTATAACATTGGACTTGCACTGGGAAATGTGACTGCAGCGGGAGTATGTGCCGGATCAGCAACTTTATCACCGAAAAATGACTGGCAGTGGAAAATGCCTATTATCTGCCAGATTCCACTTGGTGTTATGCTCGGTCTGGGCGTGATGCTGTTCCCCGAATCGCCACGGTGGTTGTTACTAAAGGGGAAAGACCAGCAAGCGCGGAGATCGTTTGCTAAATTCCAGAATTTGGATCCAGACTCAGCTGCTATCAAGAATCAAGTGGATGAGGTACAGAAACATCTCGATTTCGAAAAAACACTGGACGCCAGTACATCCTGGACAGAGATCTATATTGGTGTCAATCTTCGCCGAACAGCCGTTTCTGCACTCATCCTCATTGGACTCGCTATAACTGGCGTCCAATTCGTGGGTCCCTTCGCAGCGCTCTTCCTCAAAGGCCTCGGAATCGAAAACCCATACCTAGTCAATGCCATCGTGGGACTTTGCATTCTCGGCGGCGCCTTCATCGGCCCGCTGGTACTAGATTACGGCGGACGACGGTTCGCCATGCTATACGGATACGCAGCTATGGCAGCCTGCATGCTCATTTTATCCGCTGTCAGCACAGCACTGGGTCAGCATAATTCAATATCCCAAACCGTCGTGGTTGTCTTCCTCTGTATCTGGGCATTCGTCTTTGGCGGATTCATCGGTCCAAGCGTATGGCTTGCTTCAGCTGAGATGCATAGTGTTCGAATGCGAACATATGGGCAAGCGAATACGACGTTTCTGTACGAGATTTTCAGTTTTGCAGCGACGTTCTGGACGCCTTATATGTTGAATGTCAAGTATGGCAACATGGGATCCGATGTTGGGTATTTCTACTTTGGGGTTACGGGTGCGGTCTTAATCTTGGTGTTTTTGTTTGTGCCCGAAACTTCAAGATTGACACTTGAACAAATCGATGACGTTTTCATGTCGGGGAAGAGAGCTTGGAAGACTTCGACGAAGAGAAATATTAGTATCTCTCGTGGTGGATTTGTGGAGACGGTGAGATCTGAACATGAGGTATTTGAGATTGAAAGGGCTCGGACTGTATCTACGAGCCACAAAGATTCTGACTGAGCTGACCAAGTGCCTAATAATCTTCCATCGTATACTGAATACCTTTATTTCGGTGATGGAAGGTTGGAGAAAGCTTGGCCTCCAGCTCTTGCCCAGTTGGCTAAAATTTGAAATCTCCAGGCTTTGTGTAAAGTCTGACCAAAGCAACCTCAAATGCTCGGCCTAGTATTAGTGTAGGTAAAATTGGCCATGCAAGACTAAATCGACGCACATACATAAGCTTTCATGTCTGAAGATTCTATAGTTCGCCCAACGATGACGTGCTTACTAATCATCAAAGATCCGCGCCGAAAAGAAAAATCCCGCCGCCAGCTTATCTTCCACAATTACTTTCCACGACCATCGCATCCATCACCCAGCAGAACTTTCCAGCGCATCACCTCCGCAAACCCACAAACCATCCAAAATGTCTCGCGAAGCCTACCAGGTCCCCTCCTCCGTCTCCGGAAACCAGAATGCCTTCAGCAACGATACCGGATACGGCGCTATGGCCATCGACTCTCCCTCCGTTGTCTACCTGTGCGGCGAGTGCTCTGCCCGTGTTCCCGTGAAGAAGGGAGATCCGATCCGCTGCAAGGACTGTGGTCACCGTGTGCTCTACAAGGAGCGTACCAAGCGGTGAGATTACCTTGACTTTCAAAGCTTCTCCGGAAGTGCTCTTTCTTGCTGGCGCATTAGCTGACTTTCCTTTTTTTGCTGGATAGTATGGTGCAGTTTGAGGCTCGGTGAAATATACAATGATGGAGAATAATGGGTCTGGACCGGACTTGCGGTCTTGGAGTTGAAGGAACCCAGCTTGTGATATCTTTGCGCTTCTTTATTCTCGTTTTGACGAATTATGCATCAAATGGCGCTTTGGGAGTTTCAGACAAATAAATTTCATATGCGATATGAGATTTGACGGCCTCTTGTAGGTGGACGTCACATAAAAACAAAAAGTTTAAGATTACTTTACTCAGGTATGGAGTTTTGCAAGTTACTTTAACTTGGGAACCCATGTTTCTTCACATAATCCATTAAAAAGAAATACATGCCGAAGTATTCTACAGATATAGAAATAACTAGATAACTAGAGGTCAACCATTTTGATCCGAACAGATATCTAACGTAGTATCAGGGCAAGATCTCAAAGCCGAAATATGACCCGAGATATGATCGGAATCTGAACCATGATCAGAATCCAAGATACAAGACGGTATCAGGGCTCATTGGAGCTTGTTACTGATCTCAATGAATTTTTCCAGGTTGTGAAGAGCCTGGCCGCTCTCAACGGCCCAGCGCGCCCGGCGCATTCCCTCCTTCCAGCGTCCACCACCCGGTCCACGCTCCGTGATGACTTTGCCGTCATCGCCGAAACCCATGTCGCTAGTGTCGGCTTCACACACTCCGGAGGTCACAAGCAGAGCAGCAACATTCATGAGGACAAACTCCAGAATGGGGTCGTCCCGAGGAAGTTCATTGCGAAGAATGGCCATCAACTTTTTGGCGTTGTCTTTGGGCATCTTGCGCCCATAGACCTCAGTAAGAGGGTGACTCTGCACTCCAAAGTCTGAGGGCTGGATCTTGAAGGTGTCTACCTTGAGGATAGTACGAGGGTTATGTTGTTCGTCGTCACTGGAATCGTCGTCGTCGTCGTCGCCGTCATCACCCTCAGGGTATTCCTTGTAATTCGGGTTGGGGTGCTCGGTGACTCTCCAGCAGTTTGTGTAACCCGCACAGCTGATCTCATCCATGTCCTCCTCACCGCATACAACCAGGGCCTTCTTGGCTCCAGCCTGCTTAAGAGCCTCCACGAAGACGGGGCCCAGGGCCTGGTAGGCCACACCGACAACCCGAGCTTCAATGGCCCAATCGACGGGGTTGGCGAGAGGTCCCATGAGGTTGAAGATGGTTCGGAGACCAAGGCCACGGCGCACGGGGTTGGCATACATCATGCCAGGGTGGAAATTGGGGGCGAAGAGGAAGGCATAGTTGGTTTCAGCGTACACTTGGGCGATGTTGTCTGCGGTGACGGCATCGATGTTGGGCGCAATGGGAGGGATTGCCCTGAGGACATCAGCAGATCCGGAGAAGGATGTCTGCGCACGATTACCATGCTTTGCAGTCATCAGTAGCGGCGAGGCAATGATCGAAGAGGTTGTCGACACATTAAAAGTTGAGTGGGAATCACCACCAGTTCCGACAATATCGCACTGAGTTATAGAGACACGTCAGCAAGAGTGATACTTGTGTACCTATGGGGTGAGATCTCACCAAACCACCATTGTAAGTGCCCTCCGGACGACCCCGCAATTTCACGGCCTTCCTCAAAGAAGGCTTGTCAATGGCGCAAGCTGCCGCGCGCATACGATGTGAGCATTTCGCAATTACATCAGCCTCCTTGTCTTTGCCAGTCGAATGAAGCAATGTCAATAAAGCTGCACATTGGATATCTGAAATTTGATCCTCGAAGATCAGTGCAAATGCTGAAGCAATATCATCTGCGCTAACTTGGAACCCAGGATTGGCGGGGTATGCTAGACGCTTGAGAAGGGGGGAGATGGAGACTTTTGGGAGCTCCTGAGGGCTCTCGGGTTTAGACATTGTAAAAGAGAGCAGTTGACACAGTGCAAATGTTGTTTGAACAAAATTTACCGGGTCAATGGGCAAGGTTGTGACGCATATAAACAGAAAAAGAAAGCATCATGACTCAAGAATGCCCCTCTCACCGCGCGGTCGTGTCGGGCAGAATATTATACCGCCTGCAGGGCGCTTTACTGCTTTGGGATCCAAAAATTATCACCCGAAAATACCAATTTCAATGTTCTTCCGGGGGCTCTCTTGATTCTTGATCCACTCCTTCCATTTGCCATTGCTGGGATTTGTTCTAGCAATACACACAATGCCGCCCCGGTTACAAATTCCTTCACTTCGGCGACCCGCCCTGCGGTGTCCATATGAACTCCAGATCGTCAGGAAAGCCAGCACCGCAGCTGTGACTCCTGCGGCGCCCATTGAGCAAATGACACGCTCCCCGGCACCAATCTCACGATCTCCTCCTACCCAGCCCCCATCGCATCGTAACCCTGAATACCGTCGGTCACAGCTTCTCCGACAATATACGTCAATCCTTCGTACATCTCCCCTGATGGTCCTGTTCCAACACAACAACCTCAAGTCCATGGAATGGGCTTCTATCCGACGAGAACTCACCAAGGCACTCGAAAAGGTGGATGAGAAGATTGCCGCCGAGGGCCGAACATCTCCAGCTCTAGCTCCCTATATCAAGGTCCAGACTGTCCAGACTAGCATCTTTGAAGTTGCCCTGCGCATTGTCGAGCACTTCCGGCCTACCGAGGCTGCATTGGCTTCCGGAAAGCCCCCGAGCGCCGTCGACCCCATTACCCAGACCTCCGCCGAATTGCCCATGCTTTCCGGATCCCGGGATGATCCCGCCCTTACCCACGACTTGTCGCGTGCCGCCTATGAAGCGGTGAAGCACCTGAAGGGCCGCCACGAACTTGCCGACGTCCTTGTCGGTCCCATCGCCATCCTTTCTATCCCTGCTGTTTCTCCCGAGCACATGAAGGCCGCTTTGTCGATTCTTACTCCCAAGGAATCCGGCTTCCGTGCGCCTACTCGGAAAGCCAACCCAGACTACCACGAGCCTATTGTGCAGATCGGTTTGCAGAAGCTGAACCTTTTGGCTGCCCGTGTGGATGGCCAGATCTTGGACTTGAACCAGACTAAGTGGGTTGGAGGTATTGAGGGTGGCATGGATGGCCTGCGCTCTCAGCTTGTTACAGCCCTGCAGAGCATGGGCTCCAGCCTTACCAACACCCTGGAGGGAGCTGGCAAGAGCCTTTACTTCACCATGGAGAGTCGGAGAAGTGTTTTGGAGGAGGAGCAGAAGCCCGAGGGCGAGAAGAGCGAATCGTCTTAGCTTGGTTAAAGCCATTCGCAATCTTGTATAATATGTCATATAGTTGGGTTTTCATCCTGAAGCATCTTTTGTCCCGGAAGGGTGTATACTGTCTTAGCAATTAACATTTGAATCAATTATTCAATCATCCTCACCCTCCAAGTACTAGGTATGTTGATGTACGAACCGTCTACGGATACTTAGTCATGGATATCGCCAATAGTCCGAATTCTGAAGCCATTGCATGATTACATGACTACATGCGTATCTAAACCTGGAATTCGCAGCCCCAAGATGAAGCACTAAAGCTCCATTGCAGCAAAGATACTTAACGCTCCTATAGCATAGAAGTAGCCCTGGCCTCCTCACTCGTCGTAGTCAAGGGATAACCCGTCCTCCCAAGCTCCTCATTAAACCGCATGTCCGATTTCTCCGCATAATAAGCCGAAATCCTCTCCGCCTGGTCCTCAGCCCACTCATCGCCAGAGAATCCACTAGCTTTAGCCTGCTTGGACGAAATACTACTAAACTCTTCACGCGAAATACGGGTTTCCGTCCCGTTTTTTGAATCGAGTAACATGTAGACAACCTTCGGTGGGCTGGAAAGCACATTGACACGGATCAGGAATGTTGCTATGAGAAAGATAACCACAAATTGAATGACGACTGTTTCGATCGGCCTTGTCTGGCGGTAATGGTGCATTCTGCCTGAGAACCACATTATGGCATGTCGGGTTCGTGGGATGAGCATGGCTATTAGGCCGGCTAATGTGCAGCTAATGATGAAGTTCTTGTTCGCGGCGATGAATTCGCCGAATGAAGATATGCTAGAGAATTATTAGATGCTTTCTTCATCTGGATATTTTTTGGTACTTGCTGGTCCTCCATGTTGGCGGTTTGGAGCGTTGACAACCTCCGGGTATGACGGCAGTGCAAGCTTTGGTGAGGCTGAAAATGCTTGATGAGTTGTCACTTGCAGTCCGCGGGTGGAGATTGGCCTCTAGATACATGACGCGTCAACAGCCAACATACAGTCTTATCACCATTTAAATGTGTAAGGTTTCTCAGCCTTACCATTAACGCTCTAGTCAAGATAAAATTTTAAGATGGAAGGATTTAATTTAACATTGGTGGATCTAAAGCTTGACTGTTTCGGTCATTACTAGCTGAATAAATATGATGGGTCAATAAAGATGATAAAAAATAAAAAGCCCACCGAAGCTCCCATTTCAAGTACAGTAAGTCTATTAGTTCTGTCGAAGGCGCAGCTTAGCATTCATGCCCACAATACAACGCACAAGATCCCAGTCCCCATCATGTCCAACCCAATCAGTCACCAAGATACCCGTCGAGCAATCTCTATCGTCGTCCTTGTGACGACGGCAAATGTAATCAACAGTAGCCGGGTTGACCTTAGCAGCGATCTTCTCCGGCCAGGTATCAGTCTTCCAGAAGTTACTGGCACTCAAAAAGTTGATAAAGAAAGGATATTTCCGGGCCTCCTGTGCATTGGGCAACACACCCAACGGATATTGAGCATGCGAGGCGCGATCAATCTGCTCCTTGACAAATTTGATCTTCTTCTCAATATTAGTCGATTCTTGGACCTCGTAGAAATCCTGAATACAGAGTTGTCCACTTGGGCAAACCGCGCTGGGAGTATTATCCTCCCAAGCAGCAGCATCAATGCCCCACCCATTTCCTCCATGCTCCTTCTTCAGTGGCTCAGGCAAGTTGAAGCGGCGAATAAGAACCACCTTACCACGCGCCTCGCCCAAAGTCGGGATCTTAGGTCGAACCCACCAGCGACTACCTTGAACGGCGTAGTGCTGGTGCAAGATGCGAGCAAGCTGTTCATCCTTCGCATTCCCGGCACCTTCACGCTTGACCGAGATAATCAAAGACTCGGACGGATTCTGCTCGAGGAATTCATTGACCTCCTTCATCAAGTCGCGGAAGTACTTGTTCCCAGTCAGTGAGACGGGAAACACGCTATGCACAAGGATCAGTTCATCCTTTGCCGGGTCATCGGGATACTGTGGTTGGACACGGATATCGAAGAAGCGGACACCGTTCTTCAGTTGTTCGCGTGGGCTCACGGCCTGACAGCGCACGGAAGGTGGGGCTATATAGCATGTTGGGGAGTTGTGGGTTCCAGGAATCGAGAGCGCAGAGAGAAGGGTATCATCGCGCAGTTGGTGCATCCAGGCATTCAGGTTTGCAGAGGAGAAAATGCTCAAATGAGACTCGGGGGTGATGTAGATGCCTGTGAACCGGAATTTGGGGTGCTCGGCCAGCGCTTTCATGGTAGCCGACTCGGCGGTTGGCACGGGTGTTTGAATCTGGTGTCGCTCACCCTCGACTTCGAAGGTTAGACGCATGCGCTCCTTTTCAGAGTTCTTGAAGGCTCGGCGCTGGGTCGTTTTGGTTGCGAATGGCTCAACACGGATATCGAGGCCTTGCAGCTCCTCGAACGGCTGTGTCAATTCGGTGATCGCGAGAACGGGCGCATTGGCACGGGTTTGGTTCGTGAGAACCCGAGTGAAGTTTCTGGCGAGGATACCGAAGTCATTGTTGGACTCCGGGGGCCCGAAGCGCTCAATGCGCTTCAGGATGATTGGAGTGCTTGTGTTGTTGCGGATGGTGAGAAACTCGGCGACCATGATGGGCGATTTCCAGCCTGGGTGCGAGGAAGTTCCCGGGAGGAGCAATTGGTATACTGGGGTGAGAGTGATGTATTAGAAACCCGGGGGAGCTGAGCAGTTTTACCCCTCCGTAGGATCTGCGGGCGATCGTGGGCCTTCTCTCTTGGCACCCGACGCTGATTCGAAGATCGCGAAGATTTCTGACGCCGAGATCCATTCTCGGAATTGCAATTCAGGCACCTGCCATTTTGGTTTGCTCACAATCCACACCCAAATGTGCATGTATACATCCTACCGCCGATCGGGTGGAACGTGAGAAAATTGGAGAATGACGCAGCTCCGAAATGTGGGGTACATCTTGTACATCCATGGATCGTGTTATCAGATTGATGGCATTCTTCTACCTTGAACTCAGAAACATCTGCTTAGCTCATATTTCTATCTCGGTATATGGAGGAGAAAAGAAGACACCAAAAATAAATAATAAGCCTTTCCCGCGCAAAGTAGTAGATATAGTGGCTTTCGTATAACTGCAAATTAATAGAACTAAGCAATGTTTCAAATCTTGAGATTTCCAAGTAGATGAAAATCAAGATAACACTGGATAAATCCCCATATGAAAGGGTAGCGTCGTTATACTAGCTTCCTCACTGAGGTTATCAGGGGCTAGGAAATCCAAGTTACCTGTAGGTGATATAGTATCAATTCAGTAAATCACATTTAAACGTGTCAAATGGGTGACACGCTACGTGATAAAACGCACGTAACGCGAGAATAACCGTTCTGATCAACCTATGATAACTCGAATCTGGTGCACACGAACAACCCTTCCCATATTCACGCCTTTTATCTCATATCAGACACGTGCAAATCTGATATCACCTTTCCCAAGACTATGGCTAGCGCCAGCGAAATGATCGTCCGCCCCACCCTTTTTTGGTGTTTACCTTGCCTGCGCTTAGACGTTCAACATTTCAAGCCTGAAGAGGGTAAGATGTTCGGAATCTCGTGCGCTATTGATACGCATCTGACCAATACGAGATGCATCGCATGTGCACCAAAGCATGGAACGATCTGTGAGACGGTACGTGGTTTTGATTGATCCCAGCGACCTTATACTAAACGCATCTAGACCTCTGAAGCCATGGAAGGAAATGCATACGATCTGGTCCGTAATCTGCATTGGCTTTCCCCACTTTTTGATGAAGAGCAGGCACTGGAAACCCGTGTTGCGGCAGCAAATTTACAAAGGGAACTATGTCGCTCTTTTCTCCACGTGGAAAGCATGCACCGAGATGCCCACAAGATTGCGGGCCGGCGATTGTTTAAGAACCAGGTAGTAAGTTTATGTGGACTATACATGAACCTGAGCTTGATTCTATGATTAATATTTAACATAGGGCGCCGAGGATTACAAAAAGCTCGTGGCTGAACGTCAGCCTGCCCTTGCGTCCATTCCCGATGAGTCTACTTCGCCTGATTTGCAGACCCGGTTTTTTGCCGACAATATGCTGCGTTTGTGGATGGGTGACGTGGGATATTTTGAATGGAGGAACGCGCTTCGAATATTCAATGACGGCCGGAGGAAACTTGTAAGGGGGTAAGGTGCTGGGGTGGATAATTGATTTTGGGGTCTCATGGAGAGTATGTTTCTGAGATACGAGATTATTCGATTGATGATTGCTGAGATTCTTTCTGGCTGGGCAGCCGAAACCTTCATTTCTTCATTTTTTTTTTCGTATGTTCGTACTTGTACATCGCCATCTTTGCTGTATTCCATTTCATTAACAAGATTTGGTATAGGATGAAAAGCATCTTCTTGGACGAATCACCTGTCCTTCCTGTCGAGATTGCCAAGAAAGACCCCGATCTACCCGAGGTGCCGAAATCTAAATGGTCCAAGAATAATGTATTGTGTAGGTACTGTTGAGATGAATACAAGAGGGTTGAGAATAGAAATTCTGACGACGCCTTCCATGGTTTCTACATCGGTGATAGGCCCATGTCCCGCATCGTTCCCCGCACAGTAATCTTCAACAACGTACCCATAAACCTAAATCAGGAGAGCTCCTGAAGGAGGACTTACACACCATGCCGCTACGTACTCCCTATATTTAGTTCTTCACAGCTGTCGGCAGCATTCCCAGGCGGGAATACCCCCTCTTGTGGGGCTGTGGACACTCCCCCACCAGCAGCTGAGGAGATCGTGCAACACCATCATCATCAAGGTCACAAAAGACCTATCGAGCCATTCATCACGAAAATCAGACGAGCTGAAACCTGTTCAGCAGCGCCACAATATCCCACAATTCCAGTCGAAAGCCCAGAATCGCCATGACGACACCCAATTGATCTCCGCTGCGGGACAACGCTAAGGTTTAGCTGCATGACAAGCTACATCATGGCTCGATAAGCGGGCTCGCCTTGGCCACACCCCAGCACGTGTTTAGACCAAGCAATTTGCTTTGTGAATAGATAAGGAGGCCTGCATAAGTGGCCAGATCATCTCGGCAGCATGACAACAAGGCGATATCGGCCACCCCAATTCCATCAGTTAAATAGACCTGTACCTTCCTCCTCAACAAGGAGATTAACCAACCCCTCAATCTTGTTACAATCTTCCAATTTACCCCCCTTTATACCAAAATGACTATCTCCCACTACGGTGTCTGGGCTTGCACCCCCACCAGCTACGAAGCCCAGACCACAAAGGAGGACCCCAAGTCCCCCCACATCTACCTCCACTTCACGGACGATTCCTCTTCCAGCAAGAGCCTTGAAGCCGCTATCAACGTCAAGTCCACTGACAAGGACACCCGCCTCGTGTACTGGTTCGACCGCAACTTCACCAGCTCCATCACCGAGCAGCTCTCCAGCCTGGAGCTTGGCTTCCACCTTACCACGTCGCCCAGCTCTAGCAGCTCCAGCAGCTCCAACAGCTCCAACAAGAAGAGCGAGAGCTCCAACCACCACAACAACCGTCGTCACCACCGACACGTCCGCCGCGACCAGGTTGCTACCCTCCAAGGCCTGGATTTCATTCGCACCAAGGACCTAGTGGACATTCAGAAGGGACAGGTTCTGTCGGAGGGCAGCGATGGCTCCGACGCTACTGTTTTGGCCGACTTGGACCCGATCATCTCTGATGCCATCAACCAGAAGGCCACCGCTTACATCTTTGGCTCGTCTTATGGGTCTGGTATTCATGATATCCACATGAACCAGGGTAGCTTACCCAGCTACTCCAACGGTATCTATGAGGATGGTGCGCTGCTGTTCAAGTATGATGATGGTCACTGGGAGGCTGTTTTCTTGGCTTTTGCCTCGCAGAAGATTCCTACTGATGATCAGGGAGAGTACACTTCCGATAGCAAAACCCTGGCTTCCATTCTGGGTGCCAGCGAGTAGGTGCTAATGTATATACACTAAAGAGAATTGAATTTTACCTGCTCAGTCCAATGATCAAGAAATGACGGTACACTTGTATACTTCAATTTAGCCGGGGTTTAGCCGGGCTTAAACCTTGGAACGGTAATCGTAAAGACAATTTGGAGAATACGCAGTTCTTTCAATTCTATTCATGCTGTTCATTATGCATTTGAATTTATCTGTACTCTATTCACCGAAGATTGAGCAGCATCAACTCGGGCGATTCAATCAACTCCCTCACACGATTGCCCATGCGTGCCATAGTCGCTCCATCAATGACACGATGGTCAGCACTCCAGCTGAAATTTACTAGCTCGCCCTTTGTGACCTGGCCTGCCTCATCAAAAACAGGTAGTGTCCTCGTCCGTCCAATACCAAGAATGGCAACCTCCGTCGGCACGATCACAGGTGCAACGTATGTGCCACCGATGTTTCCGATATTGGAGACAGTAATGGTGCCGCCGCCCAGATCAGCAGATGTCAATTTTCCAGCCTTGCCGAGTGCACTGAGCCGTGAAATCTCGGCTGCGATGTCAAAGATGGATCGGCTTGCCACATCCTTGATATTGGGGACGATGAGGCCGGTGGGTGTGTCCATAGCAATGCCGATATTGTGCTTGGCTCGCATGACCAACTTCGGTTTCTCTGGAGTGCTAGCGTCTACTCTGGCGTTAAGAATAGGGAATTCGTTGAGAGCGAGGGAGACGGCCTTAACAATGAAGGGTAGGAGGGTAATTTTCTTCGGATCTCGAGAATCGCTACCAAGCTTCTTTCGGATGGAGGAGATGTCGCCGACTGTCAGCTCGTCGGCAAAGAGGAGGTGTGGGGTATTGAGAGATTTGGTCATTGTCTTGAACATGGCTGATTGAATTGGGGTTAGTTTGACCTCGGACTCGGTCTGCTTGGTGTCTGGTGTACTGGAAATTTGCACTGGGCCCGAGAGAGATGCTGTAGGAGAGTCTCGAGTTTCAACAAATTTAAGGACGTCTTCTTTCATGACCCTCCCCTCTTTGCCTGTCCCGGTGAGGTCTAGGATATCGACATTGTGGGTCTTGAGTAGTCCCCGCACAGCAGGGGTTGCAAGGGATGCATGCTTCGACTTGGGTATCTCGGAGATGTCTTCGGAGGACGGAGGGGATGACTGAGGTACTGTAGAGCCTTCGGCAGCTTGAGTTGCTGCCACTATCTGTGATTCAGGACTTGGCGCAGCTGCTTCAGGAGCTGCTTGTGATTCGTGTGGTGGGTTGTCATCGTGGTATTTTCCATCTACAACCTCGATGTCACAGAGTGCCTGTAAGAAACAAGTTAATGACAGGATATGGCGGGTAATTTCATAAGGTCAACTTACCCGCCCCGTTGGAACAGTATCATCGGCCTCGAAATGGAGCTTCTTGATCACGCCTTCGTACCGCGATGTGATCTATATTTGTCAGTTATCTGCAGCAGAAGATAACAAAAACACCAAGAATACTCACATCATCCACAGCTTTGTCAGACTGGTACTGACACAAAGGCTTCCATTCCTCAATGTGTGCCCCTTCTTCGACATACCACTGAATGATCTGGACCTCAGTGATACCTAAATGTCAGATTAGCAATCAATTGGCCCTTGTAGACTTTAAACAAAGCATTTGCTCACCTTCCCCGACATCTTTCAAGATCTGTGACTTGATACCCCATAATGCAGGCCCTGCGTGGAATCCCCGGCTCAGCACGGACGTGATGGGGCTTCCAATGCGGAGAACACTCTGGGGTTGACAGGATCGCAGAATACGGGGAATATTACCCCCACTGCGCAAGATATTCATGATATCCGGTCACCTAACGAGGGAAGAGGTGCGAGTATGCATTTATATGTGATTGAAGAAAATAAGGAAGGATGGTCTTTATCTGTTGACTGACTTCATTCTACGCCGACGGTAACCGACGGTAACCACGTGATCTTCCCCGCATCGCCGCGGAGTACAATTCACTTTTTTTTTTTGTTGGAATCAGCTTGGAAATTATGTCATCTGAGTTGAAAGGCTAGCGTCGGTCATTCGGTTAGCAAATAGGAGATCTGGTGTTTGTGTATCTTATATCAAGCCATTCGCACCACGTCTTTATCATGGCCTAGATCCCCCACTCCTTCCCCTCACGGTGTCTTACCAACAGACATCTTAATCACCACGCTTGACACAAAGACCATATACCATTCAAGATCAGTCAAAGTTTCTAGCTTGTTCTGAGACAATGTTACCATATTGATTGCAGATACCTTGACTGGCATCTTTGGGTCAGCCTCAGTAATATTTATCAGAACACAAGTCTTCAGTCTCTGAAGAGCAAGAAGAGGAAATATCAGCTCATGCATGCATGAAGGACGGAATGCCATCCATGAGTAACAAGCTGAGGTCTGCGTTCTATTCACATGAATAATGCCAAGCCCGAGAGCTTTGTTTTCCATAGACAGAACTCACAACCTCAATATAAGCCTCCACCTGTAAAGTACAGTTCGTCACTCTGATCATGCGTTCATTTTCCACGAAAGCAGAATTTTCTTCCGACACCATGAGCTCCTACTACATACTCATCTGGTTGGACATCCGACCTCTGGTGAGAGGATCTGGAGAAGATTTGGTGAACGATGGTGGAGATGCCAATGAAGTGTTATGGCTCATACGAAATTCCAGATTGAGAATCCGGGGTATAATATCCTGACCAAACAGGGATAATCGTAGTGAGTTAGCGCGTTTGCCAAGAGATTGAGTGGCCCTTGCATAGCAAATCCAATGACATACTGCTTAATATGACTAACCATAGAATACTGAACAATATAACGAATAGATTTGAAATTGAATTTATGATTCCCGGGAATACACTTCACAAACACCAATGTCAGTAGATTTGGTCTATGGAGTATAGACATTGCTATGCCATTTGCCCCGACATAGGGTATCAAAAGCCGTGCGAGGCAAAGCCGATGAGAACATCACGCCAGAAAAACAATGCGAGTATAGAACAAACACAAGCTCCCATAGAACGCCAAGTGGAGAAAAAAGCAGTCCACAAACCAGAATCCGTATGCAAAAACTCCCACAGGACTTAGTATTCTTCAAGAATACTCCTTTAGCTTCTCAGCAACAGCTTTCAACACATTCTGTTGCACCTGCTCCTGTGATCCCTCCACATTAATCGTGATAGCATCCCACTCGCCCTGCGGCTCCTCTAGAGCAGCTAGCTGCGATTGAACCATGTCACTCTTCATATAGTGCGACTTGCGTTGGCTGACACGCTGCATGAGAACAGCCTCTGTGAGCTTGAGGTAGACGAAGTGGATCTGCACGGAGGGCGATCCGTATGCGGCGACGCGCATCACATCGCGGTATTTCTGCTTCAGGGCGGAACAGGCCACGACCACGCCGGCGGGTGGGTGGAAGTTATTGGATTCCGAGGGGGAGAGAGCATCGATGGCAGCCTGGCGGAGTGAGATGAGCCAGTCCCAGCGGTCTGCATCTGTAAGGGGGGTGCCGTTGCCCATCTTGTCTTTGTTGGCTTTGGGGTGGTACTGCGGGGAAACATGTTAGCTTTTGTTCTTTGCTGTCCTTGTACATTGGGATGTCTTTATTGGGATGGTGCCTGTGTTGACATCCGTAAAAGGGCTTTCCACGTACATCGTCGCCTTCCAAGAATGGTAGGTTCAGTTTCTGGCGGATGGCTTGACCGACGGTGCTTTTGCCACAGCCAGCAGGACCTGTCACTACCCAGATATGCTGGATCGGGGAGACCTGATTGGACCGGGGATGCATTGCGGCGTGTGTGGAGGTGCCGTTGGGCTCGAGATCAGGCATGATGTGCGTCTTTGTCACGGGTACGCTGGACGGCGAGTTTACGAGGCTAGGTGTGATCGGTGGCTGACCGGCGGAGAGCATGATGCTGGAATGTGGGTGGAATTGAGCGGTTTATTGGGGAGATAAAACCCTCTCGCGATTGCAAAATGGACCGTGAGTGGATGATAGGTATAAGGCGGTGATCCACGGAACTGACGTGGATATCTTTTTGTAATAAGAAGGAAGGTGTTTAGTAGTGTTCTCGCGAAGTAATAGATTTTGCGCAATCAGTCTGACTATGTAGCAAGAAAAGAGAAAACGGAAGAGTCGCGCGACAGGAAGATCTCCCCTACATTTTTAAGTATGACGGTGGAGTCGGGGGAAAGAAGAAACCAGAAGCCGAGTGGAGGAGCCGTGTATGGCTGTGATTGGTGGGATGTGAAGAATAGTCATTACCCGAGTGGAGGAGTGGGATGAGTCTCCGTGGAGTCGGGAGATCGATCGACAGAAGTACGGACTGAGTCTTGCCAGTTCAACCTCACATCTTCTGTTTTGGAAAAGATCTGAATAGTATAGGTGTCAACAATCGCTTGTAGGACAACTATGGATCAATTGACTTGGACTCAACGGTGTTTGTGCGAGGCTCTGCACTTCCGATGGTTCGGATGATGTCACATGTATGTAAGTTACACTGTAAAGTACCCCCACACTAGTGACACCGCCAGTTTGGCTACATTTGCATCCTAAATTTTGGATAAAGAACCCATATATGAGCTCCAAATACATCATAAATGCATCATATAGTTCCTACCGTGATAGTTGGCTATGCAGGGTCTACTGTCTTAATCGGGAGACTAAGAGCGTATCTGTGGACCAGAAGAGACTGAATCGGCTGAAAATATGTCCCCCCACGCATGTTTCAAGGTACCCTACAATGCCAAGCCGTGGGACAAGCGAGCAATGAAAATTAGGGGGGGAAAAAGAAAAAAACGGCCCGATTTCTCGGATGACAGACACGGCAACGAAAACAGGGGCGTGGGCAAATATGTGGGCAGAGATGTGGCCAATCTCAGAATCTCAGCTTTCCGACTTGGCTAAAGACCGGCTAAGCATGGCCCAGGCGCATGACAACATTGTCTTACTAAAATCCTCTAGGTAGGCCGAAGCGTAAAAGTCTGGGGAATATCTGCGGGGTTCAACTCAACCCTGGAGCCATCATGTAGGAAGCATGGAATGGCCATGGTCTTTGAATCAACATCTCGGAAAATAAAATCCGATGTCCGGTCAGAGAACCTTGGAACCTGGTCTCTGAAAACAAACCTTCAATTATCACATTGGGGTAATTGCGAATCAACGAAACACCTTGAATCTGGGAAGTTGGAATGATTCTTTACAACCAGTATCTTCCGGTAAAAGTGATCTGTAGGACATATACTACGCTTCAACGTGTTCCAAGAATTAGAGCCAGGTATGACCTCATATAGTATCATCTTTTTTCCCGGTTCTAGGATCTCAAACATGGCCATACGGGCGACCTGATCCTGTGGAATATCAGAAGAGAAAGCAGTGCCTTAAATAGCACCAGTATGCGTATAAGAGAAGAGTGGATCCGAAGGCCCGATTCTAGTGCTTAACTAGAAGCCCGAAGTACAGTAAGTGATAAAATCGGGTATAGATCGAGTTACAGTCCCTATAAAAACATTCGTTTACCCCCACCCCTATCCCCATCCCTCCTCTAACTCCACAAGAGTATTAATGCGCCTCGATAAAGTGTGGCTGGTGAACCTGTTGGTGGTCACACAGCAACCTGTTAGCCCACCACGGGACGAGCTGGACGGGAAACATCCGCCTGGGTGGTCTATTGAAAGAGTGTAAGAAGGCTTCACCTAGCTAGGACGCCTCTCCTACTGCTTTCATCAACAATCCAACTCGTACAGTTCATATTGAGTCATATATATGCCCAGGTGGTAGAAAGACTTGTGGTGGTCTGTTTCCCGGGGGTGAAAGCTACACAGATAAGGCGGTGACCTGTTCACAAAATTACAGGTTCACAGTTGCATAATCAGATCAGTGATAAGACGATTGAGAAAAAAAATCGTCGCGAAGCTAAAATGAACTCAGAATTTGAGCCATTGATATACACGAATAAATATGGAAGATGAATACATCTAGTCGTGTGTTTTGGTTGGAGAAGTAGCTGCCTGCGGGGTCTTACTAAGCAACGAGGCCACGTTCTGGATCTCCGCGCGCTTTCTCCAAACATCTTTAACTAACACACGATGGCTTCTCTCTTCTTTTCCACCCCGGTCGATATCGACGTCGTCCTAGACGATCTCGATGATCGCCAGACAGTCGATGTCAAGCTCGACAAGGGCCGCCGCGAGCGGGTTCCCCTGTACATGGACGGGGAGTCCGTCAAGGGTGCGGTGACCATTAGACCCAAGGATGGCAAGCGATTGGAGCATACAGGTATCAAGGTGCAGTTCATTGGCACAATTGGTATGTTGGCATGATACTGGGCCCCGTCCGATCCCGGATCAGAAGCTAAGCAAGCTATCTGTACAGAGATGTTCTATGACCGAGGCAACCACTACGAATTCCTATCGCTGGTCCAGGAACTTGCTGCGCCGGGCGAGCTGTTGCACCCCCAAACCTTTCCTTTCAACTTCAAGAATGTCGAGAAGCAATACGAGTCCTACAATGGCATCAACGTCAAGCTGCGCTACTTTGTGCGGGTGACCGTCTCGCGGCGGATGGCCGACGTCATCCGCGAGAAGGATCTCTGGGTTTATTCGTACCGCATGCCGCCAGAGACCAACAGCGCGATTAAGATGGATGTCGGAATCGAAGACTGCCTGCATATTGAGTTCGAATACTCTAAGTCCAAGTACCACCTCAAGGACGTGATTGTAGGCCGCATCTATTTCTTGCTCGTGCGACTCAAGATTAAGCATATGGAATTGTCGATCATTCGTCGGGAGACCACCGGTTCTCCTCCCAACCAATATAATGAGAGTGAAACGTTGGTTCGCTTCGAGGTATGTGCACTAGCTTGCCTTTTTTTTCTCTCTTTCTTTGCGGAGGTCTCGTGATCGTAGCCTGGGCACGACTTGCTAACAATCAGTTAGATCATGGATGGCTCACCTTCTCGAGGTTAGTACCTTCCCCCCTGCACCTAAGATTTGGTCCATTGCATTTGCTTTTACCACTTCGATATTTAAACAAACCGTCAATATAATCCAGGTTGCTGACGAAGTTGCAGGTGAAACAATCCCCATTCGTCTTTTCCTTGGTGGATTCGACTTGACCCCGACTTTCCGCGACGTGAACAAGAAATACTCGACAAGATACTACCTCAGCCTGGTGCTGATCGATGAAGGTGCGTTACGCAACATTGAAATGCGTCCTATTCGCGGAGACCATAATCTTGAATGGCCAATGACCGTCATTCCGCGGAGTCCGTGGAATCTGTGGGCTGGGTAATTTACATAGCCGACGGTCTTTGAAACCGAAATGATCGGGCCGGCTAGTAAATCCCACAGCAATTCTTGGTCTCGGCTTGCCCACCCCCACGCTAAACTTACTTTGGAATCCGGCGTGGAACTAGACTGGCGTCTCTATGCATTACTGGCCGTTACTAACGTTGGATTTTATAGATGCCCGTCGTTACTTCAAGCAATCAGAGATCGCCCTCTACCGGCAAGCACCCGAGATTGCCGCGACACCACAGATCGCCCAGCAGCAGGCAATTCAACAGCAGGTCCTCCTCCAGCAACAACAGGCTATCCTGCCTCCGGGCTCTGCGACCGCTGGTCCAGGACGTGAAGTTCCAAGCGCTCATCTGCAACGAGAGCAGCAGCAACAGAGTACTACCCCGCCAGTCTCGGCGCCGGCGGCATAATTTGATTGTTTTCGTCTAGCCCTTCTATACCCACCGAACTTCTTACTCTCATCCCACCTACATTTCTCTTGTCTCCAATCAATGCTTCCTACCACGGTCTTGTTACGAAATCACTGTAGCCTACTGTTCTTTCTTTTATTGTATACTCTATTTTCAAAGTGAACCATTCGGCTTGGTCGCAATTTGTAATGGAATTGCTGGATAACCTCCCTTTTCCCATGCGTCATCATGGAGATATGGGATTAGATACATAGAACAATGAATAGATACACGCATGTGACGTATATGTCTATGAAGATGATTGGAGCACTGGTAGCCAGCGCACTAGTCTAAATCCACGTTCGCGCGCCTTATTCGAAACGACCTGTCTCCTTCAATGCCTGCCCGAGGGTTTGAAGTACCTGTCCATCATCGCGTTCTTTACCTGCCACCTGAATCGCCTTGACAATGAGAGGGTACAGCCATTCGAGATGCTTGCGGTGATGACGTGGAGCATCATCTTCCGAGTCGGTCATTGCCGAGACAGTTTTCAAGATTGGTGGATCCGGAATGGCAGAAGGCTCGCTTTGAAGCTGAACCATGTGAACAAGAAGATGAAGCAGAGCCTTACGTGCAGGCGTAGGTTGAGGCATTAGACCGCGCAGAGGCTGGTCGGCGATGTATGCTTTCAACGACATAGCGCAGCGAAGCAGGAGGTAAGGAGAGACCGATTGAGCTAGCAGAGTCTGTGGAGATGGCGTCGATGCATCATCAGCACCAGCACTTGTAGCAAGCTCGAAGAGAGTGTCCATGAGCGCGTAGGCCATTTTTGGGCGCAGAGTCGGCGGAGGGTCGAAAGTACGGCCTGAACGGACTTTGTAGAAGTCCTGAAGAGGGTTCTTTTCGATTGAAGTGGCCGGGAGATCGAGTCGTTGGGGCGGGTATATGAAAGATGAACTGAAAAGAGCGTACGCGAAATCGCGGCGGACTGAGCTTGCGATTGCTGACGCTCCGAGCGAAGGTAGAATCAACGTCTTCAGGCGGGTGAATGCGGCGATATCAAATGCCTCGTCGGTTTGGACGCGGGCGTTTGATAGCTGCTGGGCTTGGAAACCACGGGCAGAGACGATGCCGTGCGTAGCATCCACGACGCATTGCCAGAAGCGGGTTATCTCTGCAGCGTTGGTCTCGCTGTATTGTGTTTCTACATAAGGGACTGCGACTTGTAGTACGTTCAAGGACACCGTTGAGGCCTTTTGCCACAGGAAAGGCTCGCGGTCTTTTCCTTGCCATGTGTACTTCTGCCCGATTGGCCCATTGAGACGATCGAGGATAGTTGTCAGTGCACCATTGGTGAAAATGTCTTGCTTGATACCAAATTCAGTGATGTACCAGCTGATAAGATCAATGATGTTCTTCGAAAAGGCCACAAATGTAGGCCTTCTCGAGTCACTTTCCGCACTCCATTGGGATAATGCCGAAGCAGAGAGCTCAGCAAGACACAAAAGAATTGCATCCTGAGATTCTTCTTTCTCCAAACATAGGGTTTTGATGCAGTCGATTACCAGCGCTTGGACGGTGGAAGGTCGATCAATATCTGGAGAATAAAGTGGGGATACTGAGTTCCACACCAGCAGTCGCAAGTGATTTAGGATCTTTTCGATATGTTCCGTAGTCAAATCGTCTTTGTAGAGACGATATACTTGTTGGAATGTTTGGATATAGGCCAGCGCAGCATCTTGATTAGGTCGATCCAAATCGAGTTTGGCTTCGTCACTGGCGGGGTGTCCATTAATCCACAGATCCCAAGCACACTGAAGCGCATCTTTGCTCAGCCCAATGGGAGACTGCACTCGGATGAGGATAGATGAAATACTAGCAAACGTGGCTTCACTGAATTCAAGGAGATGCATCTCAACCAATGCTTGCAGGTACTTCAGAAGTCGGGTCCATGACTGGTCGAACTTCTCATCACTCACAATGGTTTCGAAGAAAGTCGTGATCAGATTAGCAACTCCATTGATCATCACGACCGTCGTATCCACCCAAGATTTCAGGTCGTTTTTCACGGCCTTGGGCTCATTTAGTGTGCTTTCAATTTGCTCCACCATCAAAAAGAGGACTCTGTTAAGACACAACCGCCATGCTTTAGGAGAAAGCTGCTGCCCATAGGCATCAAAAATCCTAAGAAGAGTGTGAATCGCGCTGTTTCGAATTTCCGGTCTGGTATCCGTGGTAACATCCACATTACGAAGCAGCAGCAGAAGCCAGAGCGAGTTTCTCGAGACAGAAAGGTCCTTGGATTGAGCAAGATCACCCAGAACTTCTTCACTGACAGAAGCATCAACATGACGCTCAATGGAGAATTCTTCGATCTGTCCCTGGAGGAAATCGGATACAGTCCAGAAAAATGAGGTAGTTGTAAGAGAGATGTTGAAATCCTGTGTTTGAGAAGCAAAGCTCGAGAGCGAATCTACCAGGCTCAAGAGACAAGCCGCAGGCAACAAAGAGAGGAAGTCAGATGCGACCAGATGCAGTGACTTGTACGCAGCGCGAACTAATCTTGGCCCGGCTGGCAGGCCGGATGATCTGCGCTCAGTGGGTAAAGATAGCTGATCACTACTTTCCACCTTTGCGACACCTTGAAAGACACCGGATATCAAACCGAAGGCAAGATTCCATCCATCTTGGAACGTTTCTGCATACTGCTCAAGAATATTTTGGAGAACTTCTAGGCTCTGCTCATGGATCTCAACCACTGTGATTGGAAGAGACTTGGAAGAAACCAGATCTGATGCGTACAAAGATGTAACTTGATCCTTGAGAGTTTGAAGATTCCGTGTCTGTACCTTGTTCTGTGTCTCCTCTTCATCGCCATCCCTTGGTCTCATCGTCAAAAAGACCAATGAGTTCAAAATCCCGCTTGCCTGCAGGCGGAGATTTGGGCTAATCGCAATGTTTGCAGAGATTGAGATGAGACTTCGTGTCAGCAGTTGCCAGGCGTTGCTATCTGCTGCATCCAATGAAGAGAGTCTGTCTAGATTTGCTCTAGCCAATTCATTTCCTTTGTCTAAAACAAACTTGAGTTCCTCATCTTGCATCCTTGATTTACCCACCGTGTGTGACACGCGCCGGGCATTCTGATGCATGCGTCCAGGATGCCGGGATGGTTGTGGCGACCGGGGAGTCTCAGATACCTGTTGGACTTCCTCTTGCTCGTCTCGTTGTTCTGTGAATGAGGAAAGGCCCAGAAGGGCAAGGAGAATGTCCTGGAACGAATCAGTGGGGTAATCACTGGTGCTTTCAAACAGCTTGGAAGATGCAGCCTGTACGGCAATTACTTCTGTGCCAAGATTTGCAGTGGGAACATCATTCCCTGGAGTGCCTGGAACTTCCGCCGCGCCACTGGCTGATTTAACCATTGCACTCGACGAGATCCCAATAACCAGGCCAGTATACTGGAGTGTCTCCAGCAAAATAGACCAGGCTGGCTGGTCCAAAGTCGGCCCCAGGGCAATTCCAAGATTGATTAGAGCTCGGAGACAGAGGAGGTTTCTGGTGCTGAGAGACACAGGTCGGCCATCTCCAACCGATGAACCAGTTGAATCCACCGGCAATAAACTGGTTCGTGAGAAATCGGTACTTTTTCGCTTTTTCTGAAAATCATCATGGGCCTGGGATCCTGCGCCAGCCGGTGCACCAGAGGTCTGCGCCTTAGAACTACCAGTGCTTGCAGGCATGGCTGCCTTGCCGAGTGTTGTGAGAAAAGCGTCTCGGGGCACTGATAGCCTGAGCAAGCCTGCGACATGGGCCAATTTCTGAAAAGCTCGAACCAGGTTGTGGTAGAATTCATCGTCAAGGGAGGCGTGCAAAAAGGTTGAGCATGCTGCAAGTACAGCAGGCCAACAATTCTCAATAATGCCCGCACATGTTTTGATAGCGGAGAATTGCATGTGGGACTGCAGTTCCAAGGGATTTATGGGTACTGAGGGCTTCTTGAACGAAAAAGCTGCTTGTGTTCTCGTCGCATCTGGTGATTGAAGGTCCTGAGACGATCTAGCCGAATCAGGCCCCTGGTCAGGAGTATTGGCCAGTCTGTTCTTCCGTTTTTGTTTCAGATCCGGGACTGTGAGTGGGAGAATGAACTTTGCAAGCCCTTCAGCAAAGGCGCTAATACAGTTCAGAACAAGACTATAAATGTAAGTCTCTGGAGGCAGCGATGGCTCTGTTTTATCCAGTAGCTCAATGTAAGGTGTTCGGACGACACTCCACTGAGTGCTGATCCCCGGGACCCTCATCTCATTTTGAGGAACCGATGTTCCGATGACACCCGCTACACCACCAGTCTCAAGAGCAATCTGATCCTCAGTCACAGACCGTGAATGATCAGCGCGCGGCGGTGATGTTGACTGATTGCTGACGCCAATCAACGAAGGTTTTTCAGAAGCCAGTCGCACAAAGGAGGCCATATGATCCCGCAGGATGTTTTTTCTGCCTTCCTCTGCATCATAAAGCGAGTAGATCTGCCGAACAACACCCGGTTCAGAATAGAGGCCCCGGAATAATTCCATGCACAGAACTCGCTTCCATGGTGCAGTCCCATCAGGTTCAAGTAAATGCGTCAGCAGACCAAGGACCATTTCGCATTCTGCGGTTAAGAGAGACATATGGCGCTTGAGCAGAATGAGAAGAATCCGAGTTACTCGGACTGTCTGGGAAAATGTAGTTCTCTCAGATAAGCATCGGACAATCAACGGCACTAAGCGAACCCGCAGTACTTGAGATAGCTCCGGGTGTCCTACAAAGAGGCGGCCACTGTTAAGTATGATGCTCTCAATAAGCTCGAGAACGAATGGAGGCGAAAGGGTTCTCGTGCGAAGAAATTGCAATTGTTCACCATCAATGAGGCGACAAAGGTCATCCAGGACCTTGTAAAGCTAGTCAGTAGAGAATAGCGGCGATCAGCTAGACAAAAACTAACCTGTAAAGCATCATATGAAAACCGTCCAATTTCTACAAACTGGCCGTCGACTTTTACGGTCTTGGTAACTTTGCCATCAGTGGGTAGCTTGTCCTCGCTAGAGACCCTCTCGAAAGTCGATACAACTAGTTGTTGAAGCGTAGCAGCGGCAGTACTGCTGACCGCGATCTGTTTGCTTGCCTGCAAAGTTGCACATATCTCCAGTGTGTTTGCGAGAAGATCTCCGCTAAGGTCATTGGAGTAAAACTGTAGTAAAGAAGGCAGTGATTGAAGAATTTTGAGTTGAATATCAAGACCTAGCCGGCGTCAGTAACTCTCGCCTCATCGTTAGGTGTTGCTTGTTGTTTGTTGCTTACTCAGGTTAGTCGTTTCCCGCAGGCCTGCAAGCACATCCTTCAAACGATGCGATGGCAATGCTCGCGATGCAATCAATCTTTGAAGGCAGATCACACCTATTCCAGCAAGTTTTGCATGTCGAGTATGACATGCAATGACAAATGGCTCAACAAAGGCCGGCTTGCGGATAAGGTCTATATCATACTTTAGCTGCAACCCATAATCGACATGTGTAGAATCAGACCATACCTGCCGCTATTTGCGCCTCGGATGTCGAGGGTAGCGCTTTTAACTCATTTAGCGATTGCTCTGCTGCCTGGATTTAGTTCGGTTAGCCTTGTTATTCAAGGAGATTATTCGGGGGAGGTAAGACCAACACTTCGAAGATCAGAATTCTTTCGTCTAGACTCCTGAATGAGGTTTGCAAGCTCCGTCTGCAAGAATTGGGAAGACATCTCTAATCAGAGAGCTGCATCAACGCATGGCCGACGCCAATATTCCTGGTGACCGCTCCCCGTGTCAATGGAACAGGGAGCTTTTAAACACGGCTCCTGGGTATTTTTGCAAAGAGTGTCAGTCTTGAAAACACCGGACTTCTCTATCCCTCGAGCTTCACGACACGATCGCGCTTGTCACTCCGAAAGTTCAATGGGAATCGTAACACAGGTCAACAAATCCCCCGTGGCATCTCCAAAAGCGCCAAGCAATTCCGATAAGACACGTATCGCACGTGACCCCTCGTCATTAAGCCGTGCATGAGCGGCCGGAAAGTGCCCCTCCTCATTCATCACGAATTCTCCCCCTCCGGTGCCTCTGTCCTGTCCAGTTTCTTTCAATAAAATACTTCCACCATGACTGCCACGGTGCCGAGAAACTTCAGGCTTCTTGAGGAGCTTGAGAAAGGAGAGAAGGGTCAAGGTGCAGGTAGGATATACCCATTGATTCCGGAATTTAGAAGCACAAACACTAACTTGTTTTGTTTCCAACAATTACAGAGGCTTGCTCTTACGGACTTGCTGATGGCGAAGATATGATGATGAGCAACTGGAATGGAACAATCCTCGGTCCTCCCCACGTTGGTTTACCCCACTACCTACTCTGCTCACCGTCGCGTGCCTCCCGTCGCTAACACTAGATTGGATCAGAGCGTCCATGAGAACCGGATATACAGCGTAAACATCCACTGCGGACCCGAGTACCCCGACAAGCCCCCTACAATCCAATTTATCTCTCAAGTCAACGTTCCCTGTGTCGACCAGCGAAGTGGAAAGGTAGGATGAGACCAAGTACCAAAAGCATGGAGGCACAATTGCTAAGACGACCGAACACCCTAGGTCGACCCAACAAAGCTCCCGTGTCTTGCTCAGTGGAAGCGCGAATTTACTATGGAGACCGTCCTGATTGATCTTCGCCGGTTCGTCCTTTTTTCTGCGTTATTACTTGAAGCTTTGTCCAGCTAACTTGCATTCAGATACATGGCTCTGCCCCAGCATAAGAAGCTGTCTCAGCCGCCAGAGGGCTCGACTTTCTAAACCGCATTCTCATAGGTTCACTAGGAACCCGGAGTCCCACGGTCATCTTTCTCGAGGTTTAGTTGCTTTTCCATGTCCCTATGATGATTCTCTCAGAGCGTGTATAGTCTATGCATAATAGCATCGGCGCGGTTTCTTGTAAAAAAAATCTCAAAATGTTCTCGTAGTATATGAATAGCCTGCTCGGGCATGATCGGTTGTTACCATTGGCTACCTAGAATGATACGTAGGGAAAACATCCACCTGCCATCTCTAGGTTCTAAAATAACTAATTTGTCAGTACTTGTATACTTCCAGCGGTCCTAAGAACCAAGGGCTTGGAATAAAAACGTGAGATAAAGAAGTTGGTAAGACATGTATTGTAATTTGTGGTGCAGCCTTAATGCAACCTCGAGTCCACTCATTATAAATGGTGCTGGATGGACCAAAGGGTTTCGTATAGTAAGCAAGTAGTCAGTCTATATAATATTGATATCATGTAATTATCTTTTTTTGCTTTGCATCGTCAGATCTACTCGAATCCGGGGAACATGGTCACGTGTTGATTTTATTCAAATCACATGTCGGAGCTTCCGCAATTTCTCCCGCATCTTTATTTGGACGGAATGCATAAGGTGGTCGTGCCAAAGCATTCTGGGGTTCATCGCTTTGCTTGTGAGTCAAAATCTCGATTTATATTACTCAATTGTTCAAACTGACATCCGTTCCCCCCCCAGGTCTGGCACTTTATCGAACCCTTCTCCGACAATGTTCTCCTTCGACGAGTAATGCACCATGGCTGAGCGAGACCAGATTCCTCGCCCGGCAGAGATTCCGCAGATATAAAGATCTCCAAAGCCCATCACAGGTAGCAAATGCCTTGAAAGCCGGCTATCAGGTAGGTTGTATCAAAGCTTCCCTCGGGCAACCTACTATACCATTCCTTGTGCTAAGCTATTGGCTTTCTAGGCTCTGGACCTGCTTGATTCGGCCTCGAGAGGAAACAGACAGGACGAAAGGCAAATCACAGCAATCCTCGCGCAAGCAAAATCCATCAAGGAGAAATCCGCTGCCGTACAGAGGGAGATCAATCGATCGAAATCCCCGAGTCCTCCGAAACCGCTCTCTGAACGACAAATTCAAAGGCAGAAGTCGGTTCGTCACGAAGAAGAGACTTGGCTACGACATCCGAATGCCGAATCAGTCCTCTCACGCCCCAGACCAAAGGTGAGCGGAAAGCGACAAGTGCCGGTTCTGGTCAATGCTCGTGGAGTGCCTTTCCTACGCATTAAAAAGCCGCAGCCTAGGAATCTTAGTGGTGTCATTCGGTCGAAGCTAGAGAAGCGCTGGCATCGTATTGAACTGAGAGAACGGCTGCAGGTGGAACTCTTATTCGCCAAGGACGAAGACACCTGGGACCACCTCACAAAGACGAAGGCTGGAGATCCAACATTATGGTCTGCAAGCGTCAAAGCGTCCCTAGATGACGTTTGTCAAAAAATCAAGCAGACAGATCACGATAATCGTGAAATGTCGGAGCGTATGTGGCAGGTTGTGCTTGATGAGCGCGCGCTGGCTGCTAAGGAAGAGAAAGAAAGACAGGCGGCGGAGGGGAAAAGCCCCACAGGTGGATGATGATGCCTTTATACTCAACTTTCTTCATTTTCGGCGGATTATCTGCTAGTACTTGGAGCTTTTTCTCCACCTACATTTGGATTCCCCGCTTGAGTCTGTATTATATCGCGAAATGATACCCCATTCTTGTCTGATGTATTGAAGCAATATTTTTTATTTGAGGCGAGCAGCTCATATCGACATATCTATGCATAAAATTAAGCCGTGACCTTCAGCTTATCAATTGCAGGCATAGCATCCTCATCTTCCTCATCATAGTCACCCTTGCCAGCCAGTCCTCTCTCCCACAACTGTCGCCCAGTCAGCTTCTTCTCTTCCTTCCCAGACCTCTTCTTCTTGTCCTCGGCCTCTTTCTCTTCCTTTTGTCGCTGCTCCTCGTCCGCAATCTCCTTTTGGAACTTGGCCATCCACTCCAAGAATGTCTCCCGGTTGACCGGTGTTCCCCGGAATTTTGCGTTCTCTATCTCCTCCAATTTGGCAGCGACCTTCTCCTTCTCAACCTGAACGGCATTGGCGCGCTCCAACATGAGAGCCTCGGCGCTTTCCTTTAGCGCGCTCACGAGTGTAAACACCATCGCCATCCCCATGTTCTCTTCAATGGTCTCCTGCAGCGATTCGAGTAGTTGGTCCCGGTCCTCTTGGATATCTAGCCTCTGGTACCTGGCATTGGGTGGAGAGGAAATGCTCAGTTCTGGGGCGACATCGGGGTATTCTTCTGGGTATGAAACTTCCAGATATATCACAGGCTGCTCGGATTCTTCAGGGTCGAATTCGGGGTTATCGAGCGTTATCGATACTTTGTATGCATTCTCGGAAATGTCTGGAGGCGGGGAATATGGAGTCAGTCAAGGCTTTCCTCCTCATACATGGACTGATCAGGGTGGCAGTTCGGTAATTTACCTGTGATCTCATCTGGGAAGATTGAGTCCAGAACCTCTCGCTCCTCGACTTGATCTTCGCGACCCATTTTGCGATCCGCCTGCGGATTGGAGGGGTACCGGGTAGGAGAGTAGAGCGGGGTGAGGGTAGAAAAGTCGAATATCGTGCAGTCGAGTACCTAAACTCAATCACAAGAAAATGTAGAGACCGTGTAAGAGAGGAGCTATCTTAGCGGATATGGATCGTATCACTGTCGCGAAATAATGAAGTGGAGGGAACGTCCCACATGCAAACCGGTCAAACAGCTCCAATTTTAGGATTTGAGAGCTTCACTTTTTTTTTAATTCCGTGTCCCGCATTTACCAATAACTCATATTTTTTCACTTGTCCACTTATTGATTTTGTTCATACATATTTATTGAATAGATCTGTCATGGGAAAACCTAGACCGCAAAAGAAAAAGTCTTCCAAATCCCGTGCAAAGTCCGTCCTCGGCCCTGGTGGCTCAGTCTCGAAACACAAAATGGCCCAAACTCCTACCGAAATACTCGATCAAGCCACGATCCTCCTACAGACCGGCCGCGTCGAGGAAGCGTTGGAAAGTGCGCAGCAAGCGCTAGAACTTACAGCTGGCAACGGCAATGCGCAGCTGCCCGCATTGAACTTGCTGGGAGAGATCAACGTTGAGCTGGGAGATGTCGATACCGCTAGAGAATGTTTCCTGCACTCCGTTGAGTTGGATCCCACTGGATCGTTACCAGAATCCGAGGGTGGCGGCGCAGAGAAGTTCATGTGGCTTGCTCAATTGAGTGAGCAGGGTGGAATGGACAGCGTCCAGTGGTTCGAGAAGGGTGTTTCCTCTCTGCGCCAGACTTTGCAGTCGCTGGAAGGAAAGACTGGTGCTGAGGATGTTGCCAGTGCTGAAGAGAAAAATGTTAAGCTGGCGAATGCACTCTGTGCCGTTGCTGAGATTTACATGACTGATCTTTCGTGAGTTCTACTTCACCAATTACCAATAGTTAAGTGCACTGCTAACCCGTTTCTTGTTCTTTTGCAGCTGGGAGGAAGATGCAGAGGCTCGATGCGAGTCGCTTATTACAGAGGCCCTTGCTGCTACACCTGAGGCCCCGGAGATCCTTCAGACTCTTGCCTCTATTCGGATCTCACAATTGCGAACTGAAGATGCCCAGGCAGCGCTGAAGAAGAGTATTGGCTTGTGGAAGGATCTGGCTCCCGAGGACCCGAAGGTGCCCGACTTTCCGGTGCGCATCAGTCTTGCACGACTTCTCATGGAGGTGACATTGGAATTTGAGGCTCTGGAGGTCCTGGAGCGATTGATCTTAGAGGACGATCAGAGTGTGGAGGCGTGGTACCTCGGCGGTTGGTGTCTGCATCTGCTGGCAGAGAAGCAACAGGCACCCCAGGATATCAAAGAAGATGAATCTGAATCCCCTCGACATGCTTCCCTGGTCGCGAGCCGGGAGTGGCTGAAACAGAGCTTGAAGCTTTACGACCAACTGGACTACGAGGATGATCGTCTTCGGGATCATGCCTTAGAAATTGTTCAGGGGATTGACCAAGAGATTGGAGAGGATATGGATGACAGTGAGGCGGAGGGCGAGGGTGAAGACTGGGATGGGGAAATCGACATAGAGTCGGACGATGAGGATCACGAGATGGCTGATTCATGAATGTTTGATAGATAAAACAAAAGTGAAATGATGATCTAATGCATGCATGTCTATATATATTATGTCTTTCTCTTTGAAGTTTGAATTTGCTTCTCGCAACTATCTGTTTCTTTGTTGATATTAAGGATAAAGACTTCTCTTTACCCTTACTTTGCCCATCTTCTCTACCAAAGTTCAACTTCGCCACTTGAACCGCCTCGGCCCGGATAAAGTTGTCTCCGCGCATGCAGAAGCCGATTTTTTGTCGACATTGCGCAAACAAGTCGTTGAGGTAGTCATATAACTCCTGCAGGATGGACCTGGTACCACCGTCAAACGGGGAGACTCTGGTGAAATCACCCATGGTCGATGTGGATGCCGTGGACGTGAAGCAGGCCGATGAGGAGACGGTCGCCCTGGAGGTCACCTCCGAGTTTGAAACCGACTCCGATGATTCAGATGGCGATGACGCCGATTCTGACTGCGGGAGAGCCATCCAGTTCCTTCGTGACGACCAGCTGCATGAAGGTAGGTTTTTCCGTTATTGCGTGGATGTCTCGCGTCTTACCCCGGACATCCCCGCTACCCGGAATCCACCCTTGCAAAGATATTAACATTGCTTCTTTCATATAGTTCCGGGTGGCTGTACTTTAGAAGAGGCTGTTGCATTTCGCAAGCGTCTGCATGATGTCGGTAAGGTTGCTTTTGTAGAAGAGACTATTGTGCTTGAAACTGTCACGGCGAAGAAGCTCTGCACAGCCTTCGGTATCAGACCGCCAGAGTTTCTGGAGAATGCCCCAGATGAAGCTTACCATCCGCTTCTTGCGGTCGCTATCTCACGGGAGTTCTCAAAGCGGCCAAAGCTTCCTCAGTACAACACTATTGAGGACGCTGTCAACCTGCTTCAAAAGTCCAAGAACATCATTGTTCTGACTGGTGCCGGCGTATGTCCAATCCTCGTTATGCATTCATCCATTTTGAGTTTAAGCACTAAGTATATTTGTGTTGGGCCTTTAGATTTCAACGAGTCTTGGTATCCCTGACTTCCGTTCAAAGGATACCGGTCTCTACTCAAAACTGGCGCATCTAGGCTTGAGTGATCCCCAGGAAGTATTTGACATCAATATCTTCCGGGAAGATCCTAGCATCTTTTTCTCAATTGCGAAGGATATCCTTCCTACCGAGAAGAAGTATTCCCCAACACATGGGTTTATCAAGCTTCTGCAGGACCATGGAAAACTCCTGACGAACTACACGCAAAACATCGATAACATCGAGGCAAATGCGGGTGTACTTGCAGAAAAGATGGTGCAGTGTCATGGATCTTTTGCCAATGCTACTTGCGTCAAGTGCAATTTCAAGGTCCCCGGCGACGCGATCTTTGATGATATCAGGGAAGGCAAAATCCCGGAATGCAAAGCGTGTATACAGAGCATCGAACAGGAGGCTCTGAAGCCACAGGGCTTGAAGCGTAAGCGAAGCTCGAACGGCAACCAGAAAGATCGCAAGGAGGAAAGCTCCGACGAAGAGGACTACGAAATCCCCACTCCTGGTGTCATGAAGGTCAGTACGCACGAGTGGGCATGTGCGCCATTGTCGCCTAACTAACTTTTTTTTTGCAGCCTGATATCACCTTCTTCGGTGAGGGCCTCCCGGATGAGTTTGGTCAGCGCCTTATTCACCATGATCGGGAACTGGCGGATCTGGTCATCGTCATTGGAACCTCGCTTAAGGTAGCCCCCGTTGCAGAAGTGCCGGGAGTTTTACCGCGTAATGTTCCGCAAATTTACATCTCACGCACAGTAAGTTTTGCTGGTGAACATCCCGTTACGATGATCAATTTTACTGACTTATCTTTAGCCTGTTACTCACACCGATTTCGATATCGATCTTTTGGGTGACTGTGATGTGGTAGTTTCAGAGCTTTGCCGCCGCGCCGGTTGGAACTTGCAGCACCACATGATTCCTGCAGATGAGAAAGTAGAGATCACTCCCGTGGAGGGATACGAATCACGACATGTGTTTAAGGTGGTCGGTGCATAGCGTCGGAGTTCGGTAATAGCTTCTCTGACAGATGGCGTTTCGGTTTTCATTAAATGTTTCGTGGCTGGGTTGATTTCCTCGCTTTTTTTTTTCGCTTTGCTATCATTATTTGGGTACATCTTCACTCGGTTTGGTCAGCCAATACCATTATGAACTTCAGGGTGATTGTTCAATGTTTTTTTAATGAGGCTCTTCTTCGTAAATTGGTCAACTCTCATGGTTTTGAATTTCCACCTCCCGACATTTGGCACCTAGGCACAGCCCTGGAAACTATATGATAACCAGGGAAGAAGAATTTAGTCTATTCCGACAAGGTTCACAATTACAATCCAAATCCTGAGATATTGATAGTGGCCTTGAAACATTTCAGGGTTGATGTTGAACTAAACTATGCGTTCTTACTATAAAGTATATATCGGCAAGACCCGTTTCATCGGAGAAACGAAAAAATCAATCCCGCAGTTCATACCCCACCACACCTTGTTCTGGTGGCCAACATTCCACGAAACTACGCCAATTGAAAAGGGATAGAAATTCAAAACCCTTGTCATGGAATTCCTTATCCGGCTTGCCCAATGGCATGAATCCTTCCGCGTCGCGGAACTGAAAGCCGTGGCCACAGTCATCGGGGCCGACATTGAGATTGTCTCTTATGAGGACGCTGTATGTGATGACACGCAGCTTCTTCCAAACTCTTGAAAACATTGCATTTTTTTCGGCGATTATCTGTTTCGCCTGCACTGAGCCTCTGCTAATGAACCCCACTAGTCACCATATTGCATCGTCAAGCTCCCAGACGAAGCAGCTGCACGCGCATTGATCGCGCGCTGCATCTTAGCCAAAGACATCTATGAGCTATGGGGTCATGGAACCAACTATGAAGAAGTCCATGCCGATGTTAAGCAACGAACCCCACATCTCTGGGCCCAATATGAAACCGTCCAATTCGGCTTCGACTTGGATGCATACGTAGGAAAGCGCAGCCAAGCTAAAAGGGTAGAGATCATCAAGTCATTCTCCTACCTGGGCTTCCACGGTCCTCTCAAATTGAAGAATCCAGAAAATCAGTGGTTGATTATGGAGAGATACCTTTCTCCTAGTGGAATACCTGGCGCCGAGAGAGAGAAGAATCCCGAGCCGCTGAATATCTACTTTGGACGCTACCTGGATAAAAGTGGCCGGGGTGTTATCGTCGACTACGATTTGAAAAAACGGAGCTATATTTCCACTACATCTATGGATGCGGAGCTGAGTCTTGTGACGGCGAATATTGCGCTCGCGGCGCCTGGAAAGGTCTTCTATGATCCTTTTGTTGGCACTGGAAGTTTCTTGGTGGCTGCTGCGCACTTTGGGGCTCTGACTATGGGCTCGGATATTGATCCTCGCAGTTTCCGTGGAAAGGATGAGGAGCGCAAACATGGTGAAATTGCTTTGTTGCGAAATTATAAGCAATATGGCACCATGAGCAAGTTTGTCGATGCTTTCACTTCGGACCTCACCAATACCCCTTTGCGAAATGGTCAACTTCTTGACGGTATCATTTGTGACCCGCCCTATGGTGTGCGTGAAGGACTTCGGGTTCTGGGAACTCGAAACGGGAAGGTTATTGAGCCTGTCGTGATTGATGGCGTTCCTGCTCATTAGTATGTCATCCCCAGCCTTCAACTATCACTAAAGCAGTTGAGGCTGCCGAGCTAACTTCTCCAATAGTCGAGCTGGATATATTCCGCCTAAGAAGCCCTACGGGTTCGAAGCAATGCAGAAAGATATTCTCGACTTTGCGTCTAGAACCCTCGTTACGAATGGTCGCCTCGCCATGTGGATGCCAACAGCTATCGAAGGCGATGACTTGAAGGTGCCCATGCACCCGAACCTGGAGGTCGTCAGTGTTTGTGTTCAGTCTTTCGGCAACTGTACGTGACAGACCTATTCTTTCCTGGAAGCAGACGTGACAAAAACTTATTCACAACAATCTAGGGGCCCGTCAACTTATGACCTATCGCCGTCTTCCGGAAGGTATAGTCTCTGATACCTCACAGGGAAGAAACAAGGTCGACAAGACCGGTATTACGGCAAGCGAGGTCAATGATTTCAGACGAAAGGTATATATGCATATATGGCTACTTTTCAAACAAGAGGCTAACACTCCTGGTATAGTACTTCAACAGGTTCCGAACCAAGGGGACCGCAGACTAGCGGAGAAAAGACAGTCGACATCCAAAAACTGGTGATGTCAAGCATCCCAAGGCCAAATGGGAGCTGACCAGCACGTCTATCTATACATCATGGGCCATAAAATAAGAAAGCTGATCGTCAAGAGATAGAGAGCACTCAAGCAGCATCTTCATGCTAGTAGAGCACTCATAGTTTACCCCGATCGACGAGATCAGCCGAGAGATCGATACCTTCTTCTCTGTGGATACGTTTGATCTCCTGTACCAGTTCAGCTCTCATGGCACGGGATAATTCCTCACCCTCATCATCATCAAGTTCCGAGCGCTGTCCACGACCAAACATGGCGAACCCAGGCTTGTGGACACCCTCTGTCTGAGGACGGGGAATGATGTGGAAGTGGACATGAGGCACTACCTGTGCAGCCCGAGCACCTAGACTAGAGTTAGAGACTTCTTTACGTCGCATTTCTTGCAGAAAAGATAGAAAACAAAATAAAACACAATAAAAACACCTCAAAAATAGAAGACACGATTTGGGGAAAGAATTCGATTAAACATACCGTTATTCTGTACGACATTCCAATGTCTATCCGGATCCTCACCGAAGATAGTTTTCGTCACAACTCTTGAGATAATGGGAAGCCATTTCCCCATCTATGCAAGGAATCAGTAAGATCAAAACAAAAAAGACAGATGAAAAGCATAATACGCGTAGAACTAGTGCGAGACAAATAGTAAGGAGGAAGGAAAAGAATACATACCTCCTGTCCAGCCTGGACGCCCATATCCCCTAACATCTCATAATGGCGTCTCGGAGCCACAAGGACATGACCCGGAGTAAGAGGCATAATGTCCAAAAAGGCCATTACATGTTCCGTAGACAGGATCATGTGGGCCGTTGTCTTTGATGCATCGGAGATTGGACCCGCGACTGCGGATTCCGATGGGGGCTCATTAAAGGGGGCCGGTGGGTTTGTGGCGGCGATATTGCAGAAAGGACAGCGGTCAGGCATGGTGGAGATTGAGCTAGATACAAGGGGGGATAAATTGAGATAAATAGATGGGGAATATTGTCTGATGGCTGTATGAAAAGCGAGGGGGGGTGGATAGATGTGATTTTGGTTCCCCGCCGCTGTCCGAGAGGCTTGGAAATGAGATGTATGATGTGTCTTAGAGCGGAATAATCTGAGCACCAGGTCCAAGGCAAGGCGTACGTTGAAAAAATAGCTAGGATTTGGGTTGTTCAGTAGTTACTGGTGTTTATGAAGAGCAGTTTCAAGCTAGATGACCGACATCTTCCCGCGGTGGAATCCAACCTCGGTTAACGTAAGATGAAGAACAATCAACGAAAATGCAGGTGAAGGTGATTTAGCGCATCTGATCCTGAAGAAAGAAATGCCTATGTACACCGAGATTAAAAAATAGCACAAAGAATTCATAGAAAGATCAGGATTGCATCCAGTAACCACGCTAAGCACCCAGTGCAGAAATCAACTACTCTAAACAAAAAGATAAAAACCCATGCTTAAACCGAAGGACCTTGACGCTCATTACCGCTGCCCAACCCTTCCAGTATCCATGGAAGACTCCCCACCGGAGCTCTTCCAGGCCCAAGTGAACCCATAACAAATCTGGCCTTGCCAGCGCCTTTTTTTCCATCTGCGATGCCATAATGACAATAAACATGAGAGCTGCACAAGGTGTAACGCATATTCCCCAAGGTCGCAGGAAAACATTCCAAACGAAGATAAATCCACGGGTGTAAGGAGATAAAATTCCGATCTGAAGAAAAGAAGACAAATAATAAGGTCCGACGCCAGTCACAAAAAAACGCGAATGAGAATGTTAAAAAAGGTATCAGGGCGAGAGACCAGGCACCCCATGCACAGTGAAAAGAAATGAAGAGCCAATCCAGCACAAATAAAAACCCCGGACTGAGCGCCGAACACCACCAACCCATCACAAAAACAAAATGCGAGAGCGCACAAATCAAGTCATCGTAAGAATATGCAAAGAGGTATTCGATACCAGCACAATGAAATGCCAACATATGGAGGAATTCGAGTTTCCCTGGTCGAGCCGCTGGCCTTGGGATCGTCATGAAAGGGTAAACGACATGGGCGACACAGGGCTAGCATAACATCGTAAATGGCATCATTACTGTTCGCTCTCCTTGATGTAGGTGTATGGCTCCGAAAGCGAGCTGTCGATGTACAGGTGGTGGTACTTCTTGGCCCACTGACGGGTCAGAATGGAAGCTGGGAACATGTGTTAGCAAAGGTAAGGAATCAAAATAGAAAGACAGAATACGACATACCCTTCATGAACTTCTTGCTGGCGTACTTCTTGAAGAAAGCTTCATGGGAAACAGGACGGTGGAGGTAGTCAATCATCAAGCGGAAGACAGGGTCGATCTCCTCCTCAGTGTATCCGGCGTAGTGGGCCAGAGTAGCGTCCCAGGGTCCACGCTCCAAGATCAGACGGGCAAGGTACATGGCGGCGGCACCAATCTGACTTTGGGGGTAGCACATGAATCGGTGGTCGAGAAGACTAATTTCCATAAGATACTTGCCGAGGGTTCGGGTCTGGATATCGTAGTTGTCTGCTTTGGAGATGCGGCGCAAGAAGTTCATTGGGTTGGGGTAGCTCATGTTGTAGTTGAGGGTTTGGAGGATGTGACGTTCGGCATCCAGGATCTCCTTGTCGGAAAAGGTTTCATCGGCGACATGGCTAAAGTTGGCGACATGGGGAGACAGGACTTCTTCATACTTGGACGCAATGAACATGGCAGTGACACCAACTAGCTGCAGACGATCCAAAGCAACTTGCTCTTCGGACAGGAAGCGATCGATGATGTTGACAGCCAGGAAAAGGGTCTCGGGAAGCAGACGGAAGCGGGTGTGAACCTCAATCAACCAGTCGACAAGGATGCCACGCATCTTCCACTCTAGATCGGGCTGGTGGTTAATGTATTCGTGGTTGGGCAGGGTTGAGAGCTCAAGCTGCTGCAGATGATCGAAAATCTCCACAACATACTCAGCGACCATCAAAGGGTCTTCCAAGTCTTCAATATCCAGATTCTCCCACTCCGGCTTCCCATCTTGAGCCTTAGCACCCTTGCCAGTAGGCTCGGATTCCTCTGTAGTAGCGGGCTCGTCCTTGACTGTTTCATCCTCCTGGATGAAAGTTTTGGTAATAGTGTGGTGCCTTTTGAGAGGAGGCTCATCCAACGACTCCTCCTTGATCACCTGATTGCGCTTCTTTGGCGATTTTTTGATGTTGTTGTTGTCGCTGCGGGGCTTGAGAGGACCTGCCCGTGTTGAGTTGGCGCGAGTGACTTTCTGGATGGCGCCAGCTTTGGTAGTGGCCTTCGAAGACAGAGCAGCCTTTACCGTAGCGGGCTTCTTGCCGTCCTTGACCTCAGCACCTTCAGTCTTGTTGACATTGCTGACATCGCCCAGAGCGGCTCGGCGGCGTGGGGGTCCATTTGTGGTTGACAATGCACGCTTGATAGGCTGCGTTGGTTTCTTGACTGCGTCGGCAGGTCCATCGCCAAGGGCGGCCTTCGCCCGCGTCAGACGCGTCGAGGGTCCGTTTTCATCGTTCTCGTTCATGGTTCCTCGGGGGCGGAGGCTACGGGCCTGTGTAGAGGTTAGAGATGGCCAAGAGACAAAGAGAACTGCACGCGTTCCAATGCTCAGATGACATGAAGACACATCAAACATTGAAACACGAGCTGGCAGAGGGCTGGGATTGCTTACCGGTGCCATCGTGCTAGACTCGGGAGGAAAAGAAGGAGAGGGGGACGCGATGAAAGAAATACAAAGGGAGAGCAAGATGCTTCTCCTAGTCCTGTTCGGATCAGGTCAGCATTCCGGTGGACATTACCTCAGTGGGGAACCCAAATACCACAGGGTCGAGGTCGAGGTGCACGTACCACGCGTGAATATGTAGTCTGTTCAAAGGGAACTGCACTGGTGCAATTTCCTAAAAACAGTGGACTGGGGTAGGTTGGATGTTATGATTCGCGGGTCACGTCACATACGATCACGAACTTGATATGGCGAGAATCCGTGTCGCACTCAGGCTCAGAAGCACAACAAAAACACGCGAAAAGGTGGGATTGAAGGGCGTAGAGGTATTCAGATCACACGTGGAATCTGTACCTAAGGATCGACCCGTGTAATATGGTGGGTGGGAGGGATGTGGAAGGGTATCTTGGACTGGAATGATGGAGGGAAAAGGAAGAAGTCGAAGGCCAAGCGATGTTTGGCCCTATTGTGCTAGCGTGGAAAACCGGTCAAACCTGAATGACGCCCCACTTTCCGAGGGTCGCGGGTTGATATTGCAGGTTTTTCCCACTGAGAATACAATAAAATAGGGTATGCTGGGTATGAGGAAATTGCAAATTAAACACTGAATTGGAAAATGTAATTTGTCTGGACCAGATGTGGGAAAGTCGATCGAAAAATGCAGGGGACAGGACAGGAGAGGCAGGGACGGTATTGGTAACAGTGGATACACGTCGCGGACGAAACGTGAGTCGCGGTGGGTAAACAACCTAGTTGCGGGGCAACGGGGAAGGGCGTTTGAGCCGTGATTATGTCACTGCATCTGATCACGGGACTAGCCACACTTGTCCCGATATTTGTGGCGGTGTCTTCGTGAGGCGGTGTCGATAGTCACGTGTACTAACCCCAAGAACTTTTTGTTCTGGCAAAGATACAGCAAGTTAGAGAGCGGAGATCGAGAGCCCTGAGAAGGATTGGGATTCGAGCATCGGATTGTCTTTTCTTTCCCTTCTTCTTGTCCTTGCCATCATTTCTGCTCATATTCGCCTCCCACTTCTCTCTCAATGATGCTTCAACCCCGAATTGCCCTCCGGGGCATTCGGTTGCCCTTCAGGTGTTTACCTTCCGTACCCTCCGTATCGGCTCGTCGTTTCGCTTCCACCATCAATGAACTCGAAACCCCTTCAAACACCCTATCGAGCTCGGAAATTGATCCTAGTGCTTCGTTTGCACCGCCACCGGCTCGCGATACCGCCGGTGTCCTTCTTCGCACATACACTCCTCGTACGCCCGGTGTGCGACACTTGCGCCGTCCAGTCAACGACCATCTTTACAAGGGCCGCCCAATCCACCGATTGACCTTTCCCAAGAAGGGTCACGCCAAGGGTGGTCGTAACAACTCTGGTCAGGTCACTGTCCGTCACCATGGTGGTGGTGCCAAGCGTCGAATTCGTACAGTCGACTTCATGCGAATGGATGCTGGACCTCATCTGGTAGAGCGAATCGAATATGATCCCGGCCGGAGTGCCCATATTGCACTGCTTCGCAGCAAGGAAACCAAGAAGCTGAGCTATATCCTTGCCGCCGATGGCATGCGAGCTGGTGAGACTGTGCAGAGTTATATGTCTGGAATTCCTGAGGATCTCTGGAAGAGCATGGGCGGTACAGTTGATCCTGGTGTGCTGGCTGCCCGAACTGCATGGCGTGGAAATTGTCTGCCGCTGCATATGATTCCCGTGGGAACTCTCATTTTCAACGTTGGACTGCGAGCCGGCAAGGGTGGCCAGCTGTGCCGCAGTGCAGGAACATACGCTACTGTCGTGGCCAAGGGTAGTGATTCTCGGCAACAGGACATTGAGGCCGAGCAACCGGAAGCCGAAAAGAAGCCCCTCTCCATGCGCGAGCGTATGAAGCAGGAGCGTCTGGCCCAGCATATCACTATCCGCCTTGCGAGTGGCGAGGTTCGACTCATCCACAAGGACTGCTGTGCCACCATTGGAGTGGCCAGCAACCCCAATTATCATTATACTCGCTTGGGTAAGGCCGGTCGCTCGCGTTGGCTCAACATTCGTCCAACTGTTCGTGGATTGGCCATGAACGCCATGGACCACCCTCACGGTGGTGGTCGTGGTAAGTCCAAGGGTAACGTTGACCCGAAGAGTCCCTGGGGTATTCCGGTATGTACACCTCATTCACTGCTCGATCATCCATTCAAGATTTATAAGCTAACTCCATGTGTTTCCCATAGACCAAATCTGGTTACAAGACCCGCCCGAAGTGGAAGATCAACAAGGCAGTCGTACACGCCAGACCCCGCAACCAAGGTCAACGTCGTCGTGGATACAATTAGAAGTCTCACCCTTGGCTTTTTTCCCGCTCATGGGTAGACACGGCAGCTACCTATTCTGCATCCCTCTCCGAGACATGCTTTCTGTTTCATTTTATACCTCGTCCCAATTGCATACGGGATGGCTGTACGATATCTTGCCTTGTATTTTTTTCTCTTCGCATTCATCATGTCTTGTTCATTCCACTGTGCACTATAGCTTATTTGCCACTGGTTGGAGCTTGGGGTATGGGATGCTGTTGTTGTATAGTATGGTGGCTCAATGCCATTCGCACAAAATGGAATTCAATAGATATAAATTATGTTTGGCTTGAGCTTCAAGAGTATAGAATGTTGTCATATAACCTTGGAAGTATAAGTAACCATTTCAAGGTTGATGGGGTTGAGCTCCCAGCATGGATCAACGTGATTGCCAAGCCTTTCTAGGCAGCGCCGTCGTGCGTAAGTTACTTGGACCTCTCAAGCGCCGATCTGGTACCTCCAGGGCCACCGACTCTTTTCATAGGAGCGATATTAAAAAAATAAAATATTAAATTCACGTCTCCACAGTATTGTCTCGAAGACTTTCGAAGTTTTTTTTCGAAAAGGGTTTCGGGTCGTCACAACTTGATAAAGGAGCCTGGGGCCAAAGAAGCTCACCTTGCCCTGAATGCCAAAAGTGCCGCCGTCATCCATAGAAACTTTTTGTTCCTACTTATCCCCGCAATAATCAGCAGCCTGTGGAGCATGAACTACTTCTGTCCGACTAGTGCATCGTCCAGGCCCGCAACCTTTGTGTCAGTTTGAAGATCTCATCAGTGATAAGCGGTGGGCTGTCAGCCAACTCCTTATCGGTCGGAATCACTACTCAGGCATTTTCGACACCTCGTGGTCCAACTGGTCTCTGGACTAGCCATGGATAATTTCTCGTCGTCCGAGTTCTCGCAGGAACCGTCGCAATACTCTTCCATGCCTATATTCTCTCGAACAGGTTCTTCCGTCATAGAAAATGATGCGCCAACCGACAGTTTCGCCACGGGCGATAGCAGCTATGTTCCACGCCCCAAGCGCATCGCCTGCGTGGTCTGCCGTCGCAGGAAATTGAGATGCGATGGGAAGCGGCCAAGCTGTGGAACATGCTCACGCTTGGGTCATGAATGCGCTTACGATGAAGTGCGCAAGAAGAGTGGACCTAAGCGGGGGTATGTGAAGCAGCTGGAGGCTCGACTAGGTATGAGACTCGATTCATCGCGTTTGCTACCGCCTTGCTGACCATATCTACTTGATCAGCCCAGGTTGAAACTCTTCTTAAAGGCCAGGATTCGGATACCACGCAGCGCACTTCTCCCCCTCAACCACAAGAGCCGGCATTCACGGGGGCTTTTCAGGATGAAGCCGGTCTCGCTCTACCGGATCTCACAAGCCTTGGAAATGACATGAGCAATACAATACCTCCACAAACAAATGGATTGGACACGTCTCAGCCGAGTCAACTATTCTTTCCGGAAACCAATAATATCCCGAGCGGCCCTCAATGGGACCTGATCAGTTTGGGACTGGAGGAACCTCTTCCGGCCCAAGATGCGATTGATGAGCTGTGAGTGTGATGTACGATGAACATGTCCAGCTCAGACATCTAATTGATTATTTAGGGAGAGCATTTTCTTCGAGAAAATATATCCGATGATGCCTATCATTCACCGTCCTCGGTATTTCGCAAGCCTCAATCTCGGCCCTAATCTACGACCGCCCATTTGCCTGCGCTACATGATGTGGTGCCATGCGGCTTCAGTCACAGACAAGTACTTCTTTCTGCATACCCATTTCTACCAGAGGGCTCGCAAGTATGCCGAGATGGACGAAATGAAAGGATTCGGAGAGTCCATCATTACTCTCGGGCATTGCCAAACATGGATCCTTATTGGCAGTTACGAATTTCGAATGATCTACTTCCCGCGCGCATGGCTGAGTGTTGGAAAAGCCACGAGACTGGCGCTTATGATGGGTCTCAATCGCCTGGACGGCTCAGGGATTGATGTGAAACAGTCCATGCTTCCACCAAAGGATTGGACGGAACGTGAAGAACGAAGGAGAGTGTTCTGGATGGCCTTTTGTACTGACCGATACGCAAGTATTGGAACTGGATGGCCCCTGGTCATCGATGAACACGATGTGGGTTGTTTAGAATTTAAGATTCTACAGTTGCATGGCTAACACATAGCAGATCATGACAAACCTTCCGGCTTCTGAAGAGTCATTTTTGAAGAGCAAACCACAACGCACACTTCGCCTGGCTGATATTATCGGCGGCGAAGGTGTGTCTACATTGGCTCCATTCGCCTGTGTGGTGGTTTTGGCAAATCTATTTGGTAGGAATTTAACGCACATCCATCGGCCTCAGCCATCAGATAACGATCACGATCTCAATGGGGGCTTTTGGAAGAGACATCGGAGCCACGATAATATCTTACTTCATATTGCACTTTCTTTACCCGAACACCTTCGACTTCCGTCTGCTACGGATGACGTGAATGTCATCTTCGCCAACATGAGTATTCATACCTCGACAATTTGCCTTCACCAGGCTGCAATCTTCAAGGCCGAAAAGAACAGAATGCCTAATCAAATCATCACCGAGAGCAAGCGCCGATGTCTAGTGGCAGCGAACCAAATTTCTAGCATCATGAAGATGGTCAGCCACGTTGATTTGACTATTGTACGTCCGAATCTACCACGTTCCCCTCTGATATCAATCTAACTGGTTATAGTTGAATCCCTTCATGTCCTTCTGCCTATATATTGCAGCAAGGGTTTTCGTTCAGTACATTAAATCGCGACCTGACGACTCAGCGGTGTATTCTTCACTGCAATTCGTTGTTGGAGCGCTTAATGCCATGAAATCCAAGAACCCTCTGACGGAATCCTTTCTCATTCAGCTGGATGTGGATCTTGAAGGCACTGGAATCCAGTCTCAGGTCTCAAAATCTAGTTCAGCTTATGCTCAGCAAGCGAGGGTCGGTATTCTCCGAGCTTTATTTTATTTTTGGGGGTTCAAGCTAACTGGGTCGTGTAGCAAACGGTTTGCGGTGATTCGGTTGAGTGTGGGCAAATCTACAAGATACGTGAATCGCAACAAGGTGACATACCCCCAGGGCCCTCGCAAAATCCTACAAGTACCGGCAATTCCAATCGGCCCCCTGCTGGAATAGCTACATCTCTTCCCAGTCGGCACAGAGAATCAGCAAACATCGATGCGAGCCATCCTGCGGCTCTCGATCAAACTCACTACTACTCCAACCCAATGCGACATTCCGGCATCAGTGGCGAGACAGGCATCCCAGGAAATATCATAGATGTCGACATGGACTTCTCACCAGACTTCCTTGGGGAGAGGAATCCACCCTCCGATCACCCCACGCCCTCCACATTGAACTCATCTTCAAACACATCCTACTCAATTTCAGGGACCGACAATCCGTCCCCCGGGAAGAAGCAACAAAACCTGGGAACGGCTCACTCCGGTCAAAGCTCTGGTGCTATTCACATATCTCCGACAAGCACAGAATCCCCGCAGATTCCAGATATAAACATGAGGCCTGGCCAGGCCAATGCGTTCGACATCCCTCCTGCGTGGGACTTGCCCACGCCAAATCCTGATCTGAGCAATGTGGACTTCAATGTGAACATGAACTCCTTAAGTGAGGCTCAGTGGGCTCAGATTTTGAACAATAATGCCGGTGCAACTGGATGGGATAGCTGGCGCCCTTCATGAGTAGATCAGAATATACCAGTCAAATCCTGATGACTGCTCCTTACTATACACAACTCCACCGACCCTTCCAGGGCCGAAATACTTGCAATAATGTCACAATTGCTGGTAACCGTGAAGAACGATACACAACATTTCGACGACGGCCCTTTCAATCTCTTCTCTCTAATGCGAACTCAGCCTACGGGACTCATGCCGGTGTTGGACTTGGGTATGGGAAAGGTGGGCTTTTGGGACCCTGGCTAGACCAAGGTCATGACAGCCAGTGTGTCCGGCGTTTTTGTTCCCCTTTTGTTACGACCTTATGATGAACGAACAGCTTCAATCTCCAATCCATGTATATTTCTCCTCTTCGAGCCGAGTTTCAGACATATGTGTCTCCTGTTCTTTAGAAACCTTAAACGAATAGCCGTCTTGGACTTCATTCAGGGCAAATAATAATTCAATCTCATTCATTACTCCTGGCTTCCAAAGTTATATCGAATTAAACAAGGTGGTGTATTTCTAACAGTCCATAAATTAAAGGCCTCCACCAGCTGCACCGACAATCTTCAGCCCCCCAGATCCTCCACTACCAGGCCCATCATGAGTAGTCGAGTAAGCAAGCCAATACCTAGACGGATGCCATGCAACAGCAGGGATTCCAGCTCTAGTACCAGTAGTCGGAACAGTATACACGCTCTCACCAGTCTCGGCATGGAAAATCTCCAATCCACTCGACGTCGCATCAGGCTCATCCGACGCACCGCAGATAAAACGCCCATCAAAGCTCCAGCTTACACCACGGATTGCACCACCATTCTCGCTAGATAATGTGCGGCGGCAGATCCAGTCTGTGGTATCCCATAGCGAGATCAGAGCGTCACTGCCTCCCACGGCCAGGTAGCGACCTGTCGGAGCTAGAGAAATCGCATTACAGGCGGAGGTATGGGCATTTAAGGTGTGAATAGGTTCGAAGGAAGGGTATGAGACGATTTTAACACGGCCCTCGCCGGTTGTGAGGAATAGGTGGAGGTCTGGGAAGTCGGGAGTGGCGATGTGGTTTGAGAATGTTGTTGCGTTTGTTTGAACAGATTGAGGGTGGGAGGGGAGGGCGGTATATGTTGAAGGACCAGGCTTAGAGGTGAGATCTGTTGAGGAGCCATTGAATGCGCCTGTTCCGTTGGCGAGGAGGTGAGGGGAAGAGGTCGATTGAACGGATATGGGAATTAAAGTATCATCCTGTTGCGGTCTGAATTAGCTGCTTGAAGCTTGAAACCAGAATCAGGGTATGTCTAACCTTTCTTCCGACAATCATGGTACTTCCATCGGCTGACCAAGAAAGTGTGAATGCTTCCCCACCGACATCTAAACGACTGACGCAGGTCTTCGAGCGAACATCCCAGAAGCGCACTGTGCCATCTGCAGAGCAACTAGCCAGCTCTGCATCACGGACAGGGTTGAAAAGGACCTTCTCAACAACAGAAGTGTGGCCGCGAAGTTCAGTCGAGTATCGTACGTTAGGACGTTCGGGGTTGCAAATGCGCAGCGTCTTGTTGGCAGAGCCAGTCGCAATCAGCTGGCCGGCAGGATTCCATGCCAACGTGCGGATACTAAGATTGAGGGATTTCGTCATTTATTGTGCGCATATATCCGGTCGCGTAGCACTCACGTGTGAGATCCTGGTCCCTTTGCGACAGGGTCATGGTAGCTCTGTGTCTTGACGCCGCCGAAGACAAATGCGAAATGTTCCTTGGTGAGGAGGTCTCGACGCGAACCGGGCGCCATTATTGATTTTTTCTGTTGCGATTGCGATCGCTGCTGTTGAAGTCGATTGCCTACTGCAGGCGCATGTGTATCAATGGCAATATCAAGAGGGGATTCGAGCTCGGCGAGCACAACAAGCTTTATCTGGCGTGTGGGGGGTTCGGACGGCTTAGTGTCTAGGCCGGGATTGCTTTCTGACGGAGGAAGCATCTTATTGCCTCAGGCATGAATGCGGCTCCCACTTTGTTTTTCAAATTAATGATAACGAAAGAAGATAAAGATGGCAAGTTGATTTTAGCTGATGAATCTAGTAATAAGATTTCTTGTATTTTCTCCGGCAGTTAGATAAAGTGTGGTTTGAAATAGATGGATTGTTGGTTTGGCGAAGTATCTATACCCATGCAGGAATAGAATCCACATAGAAAGGTTCACTTACTAGGCTAGTTAATCTGCTATAGATCTTATAATAACCTGTTTGATTCTAAGTTCTAACCTCAATTGGCTACTAAGGCTTCATATTCTGCTTCACTATACATATTACGCATCACATAACAGGCCTGGTTTGAACTTGCCTTAACCAATAAGACTTGATTTGCTTAGAACTTTTAACAGCCATCTAGATAGTGGTGCTTGGCTAATCCAAGGCTCAATTGATTTGTGCATAATTATTTATGCATACATCCTCACAGACTAAATCTTAAAAGAGCCCACACGTGCATCCATGCACATCGCCAACAAGGGTTTGCTTGGCACACAAGGCCTAAGAACTGTGGAAGTAGGCATGATGATCAACTGAATTCATTTCACCATTCATCTTTATTAGCTTTCGATCATTCCTAGATTCGTGGTTGCTCCCCGGTCTAAGATCGGAGTCGAGGTGATCTTGATCTCATTGGAGCTATCGATAAGCCCGAGCTTAATCGAACATCAAATTTTGAATTTTTGTCGATCACCTACAGCACTCTCTTCTATCCCCACGGTCCTTCAAAAGTACGGTCTTTTGATAATTGAGAGCCCTGCAAGATGCTTGACTTTGTTGATGACGCGTCCCGACGCGAGAAATGCTTCACCACCATCGCGCAGCTCCCCGCAGTAGTCGACCCGAAGGAGGTCGCAAGTAAAAAATCGCCTTTCTCTGCCATCCTCAACCACCCTTTTGTACATACGGTAATACTTTCTTTGATGCTTATTGAGGAATCAAGTGTATCTTGGGATCTTTTAGTCATGATACTGACGGGTCTATACAGGTGGAGGTAATCTTGCCAAAAGATGTCTATGAGAAGAACCAGACGTCATTGGATGCGCTGGAGAGCCCTCAATGTGCTCGGGTTTCCATGTGCCCATCTGACCTCCTCGAACATGACTTCTTCAATACATACATCAAAGCTGGTATGCATGGCCCGCCGTGTTGTGTCTGTCCTTGCAGGGCTACACACTATTGTTATCAATTCGGAAATGAAACATCTAACACTTCCACTAGGAAATATCCTCATGATATCAGAAGGACGTTCTGGCTCAGATACTGTGTTTACCTTGCGAGATGGTTAGTGCTGACCCTGCATATTAAAGCCAACCCGCGGTGACAAGATGACTGATATAATGTTGTGATAGGCCTTCTCAAGGTAGAAACCGGAAAAGAAACTTATGAACGCACTGGGCTTTCGGGTAAACCTATTCGAAGTGGCGGTCGGAGACACGGCAAGGAAAGATTCGGTATGTATGAGCTACCGAGCCCTACAAACTCAAACTGACCACCTGAGCAGTGATTGAAATTAACTTACGGCTTCCATCAATGTTACACGGGAAGAAAGGGTTTGACCGGATTGTATGGTCGTTCAAGAACGTCCTTAATCAATCCATGTCATGGTTATTTTATGATCTGGAGTCCACGCCAGAACAAAATAATGGTTTGCCCCGCCGTACTCACCATGAGAGAAAGTCAGATTTACTGATATGAAATTCAGATTCAAAGCCAATTCAGAGTCATTCTCCAAAGTGGTTCAACTGCGCCCCGGTCCGAACTCGGTTGGACCGAGTCTTGGTACCATCGCTATCAGGCCTAGTCTCAAAAGACATGCCCGAGGTTGAGCAACAAGAATCTTGCGGGTCATTCTCAGAATGGATTGCTCTGGTCCAAATGCGGTCACCTCGTGTGTCTGCCGATGATGCTGTTGACCCCTATCTCAGTCGCTACAGTGTCCCTGACTCGGATAAAACAAGTGTCTCTGACTTGATCAGCTTGAAATGGCACGGTCTCATTTCTCCGAAGTGGACGATTCAATTATTTGCGTCTCTGTTGTGAGTAGAAGCCTTGAGGATCCATTTTCCAAAGTTGCCATTTCAAGCTAACCATGCCCTTCTCGGGCGGTATCAGAACTCATACTACAAACTTCAATTCCTCTGCATGGTTTGTTCTTTCTGCATCTGCTTTGGACAAGCAGGCTGTGGAAGGTAGAGATGGATACACCATCGCGGCTGCTCCAGGCATTTGTTCGGAACAAACTGGCGAGGCAGGAGCGTCCACCAGGAGTCATGCGATTTGTTGGGAATTTGTAGGGGCAACTGCGACTGAGTCCTGAAATAGGAATTGACGACGGCTTCTACGGTGACCGTGAATCTTATATCAACCATGGCACGTTAGCTAAGGAGGATGATATACTTACATCAGAAACCCCAACGTCTTTTTTTGCCCCTTCCTTTTCTCCTACTTCGCCCATCTTCATCCACTATTCAACCACATAACATACTCTGTATAACTTGCTTCACTTGCTTTCATTTCCTTGCGAGTTTCCCATTCTTTTCTCACTTCGAGCGTCATGTGCACTCATTCGGGCATTTTTCCAAATTCCCACATGCCAGGAGAGCCTGTTCCTATGTCTTTCCCTCTGATTGAGGAAATCGACTTTGTGACCGCTAATAACATCCACTCACTGCATCAGTTTGCTCAGCAGCCTCAAGTTGACGACAAGGATATAAACGTCATTGTGGACTCTTTCACGAAAAACAACTGGGATGATATTATAGCTGAGTTTGACGCTATGAATGATGCTGGCTCATCTAAACCCCTTCTTCAAACCGTCAACCCGGCTTGGCTGGTCAACACTTCTCGACTGGGGCTTTCACCAGGCTCTGAAACGCCTCCGCTGGATGAGCATATCTTCTCCCCGCTGAATGAAAACATCTTCTCGGAGAATCCATCTTCAAATACCAGCAACAGTTCTATAACTCCCAACATGGCAGAAAATGCTGCGGTTATCAACTTGCTTCCGGACCCTTTCGAGATCGTCGAGGGCTCAATTGCGATGTCCAACGTCCCCCCTACTCCTGTCGTCGACTTGAATCCCACTGCCCCGCCGCAGAATGGTCCAGGGACGATGCCTGCACAACCCTTCAACATGCAGCAAGCGTTCCCCCAGCTTTACTGTCCTCAACCTTACTATCCTCAGCCCATGTACAGCCAGAGAATATGCCCACCTGACCCCAATGCACAGTCGAACATGGCCATGGTGCCGATGTATCCCATGAACTTCAGCTACAATATGCCACCATTTGGATACGTTTCGCCTCAATACCAGCATCCCTACCAGATGATGCCTTCGATGGGACCCCTGATCAACCAACAAAACCAACAACAGTCCTTCGCTGTGCCTGCAACTATCACGCCATCGCCACCCCCGAAGCCATCTCCAGAGCCCGTGTCAAACAAGCGTGTCTTCTCATTCATCAATCAGACAGCACCAAATTTTGTCGCCAATCCTAACAACCACGGCAGATGGAAAATCGATAGTAAGGGCAATCGCCAATACCTGAATGCGCCGCCTGCCAAGAGACCGTGTCTTGCCAAGCTCTGAGGGAATCAAGGGTCTTTCACATGTCGATCCCATCACATCTTTCCTTACTGTCAAGTTGCTCTTCCTGTCTTTAGTCCTTTCGGAGTCATATTCTTATCGTTGTGTTGCCTGGCACAAACTTGCCCTTTGGGTCGTTGGTCCTTTCACAAGGTGATACCGCCATCGTACGTCTTTTTTTTTTTTTGTTCTTCTCCAATACACTGTTTTGTCGGTCGTGACAGCCGAACGTGTGAAGGTTTTTTGTAAATTCTATCAGATGGTGTTATTATTATTTCTTACGTCGCGACATTGTTGCATTCACCAGTCCATCATTCTGGTGTTGCTCTACTTCTCCTGTTTGCAGCACACTGGATTAATTTGTATAAGTCATATCTTCCTGGTAGCGTTCTGAAGGTGTTCATTTCACTATGCAGCCATTTGGTTCCATCTGATGGGTAGAACTTAGCAATATCATTTCACGGTATTCTTCCGCCAATTTGAATCAGAGAAGCTCGTTTCAGGCATACTGATAGAAAAACCACATGTTTGAGTATCCCGAGCTAGTTCTTTGGATAACGCCAATAGCTTGGCTTGTGGATCCGGAACATTACCGGGAAGAACCACCGAGTGGTTGAAAGCAGGGAACTTCTGGGTAAAGTTGGTAAAGGCGCTAGACGTTGTGCGGAAGGGTTGTAGCTCTGAAGGCCCACAGGGAAGCGGGCGTTGGCTAGGCCAAGTTTCTGGCAAGGAGGTGAATCATCGGCATTGCTAGTCCACGTAGGAAGATCCTTGTATGTGCCTTTACCGCCTGTGCTCATGATAGGCCCAAGCTTTTCGAACGGCTTAGCGTACTTTTCTTCAACGGCATCGACTCCTTGTTGGAGAATGAAGAAAGCAATGACGGGCTATCGAGTTCAGTAGAGGAAAGAAAGTTCTACCTTTCCTGGATGGACTTACATGGTTGTGATCGATGGCAGGGTAGTTAAAGGGAAAAAAAGTAGTTCATCAGGTCTATAGCCTGCTTCTTCCCAGCACCAAGGTATCGGTTGATTGCATTATAAAGCTCTTTTACCTTGTTGAAGCTGCGGAGTATACTGGCTACTTGACGAATGTGACGATTACAGGCCTTTATGCACAGGAGATCAAGGGCGCTGTGATTCTGCTTGAGCGTAAATTACACACTCCATCGTTCTGAACATCATAGATCTTAGAAGTGACCGAGGTAACAATACCAAAGTTATGGCCAGCACCTTAACAGCCCACCATAATTCTGAGTTCTTGTTAACGGTGACTTGGGTACCATTCGCAAGTACTGTATTCAAGGATACGAATTGATCAGCAATGAGGCCATACTGGCCCCCGTACTAAGATCAGCACCTCGCAGTAGATCGACACGCAACCGAGCTTTGCATTACACACTATGTGGGACCCGTGTTTATATTTCGCTTGGAAATCTGGGGAGGTAAGGTGGATCCACACATGTAGCCCGTGTTCATTTGCTCGCCTTGAGGCTTAGTGGATACAGTGGAATGAGTTGTCGTGGGGGCAAGATAACTCGCAAGATCAATTGGACCTTGAGAGTGATTGAGTAGAAGTCTGCCTCGTCAAAGTAAGGGCCAAGAAGAAAGCGGAAAACACAAATCTTATTAGATGGTCACAGTACCATCTCGGATACCTACATCGGGGGCCTCTTCTAAATAATCGACACTCGAGGGAAGCGATATTCGATTTTCAAATAAGATAGATAATGATGATAGCTAACGATATTCATTGCAGTTCAGAGCTTTCATAACCCATATCCCGAGATCCCTTGATAATAAAATCAATCAACCGACTGATAAGACAACGAGAAGTAGCTTTCGGCACAAGATCAGCCTCCACCTCAGATTCTCCACACAAATATTATTCCTCAGAATTCAAGATCCACCTCTGTCCATCCAACTCTCTCATCAACTCCCGATACTTCCTTTCCCGCAAAAGCTCCGAGTTCCTCCAGAACAGCGACTCCTCCGACAACGCACTTCCCGAACGCGCCTGGACAGAATCCATCTCAAACTGCACCCGCGGATCAGCCGTCATATCAAAAGGCATATAATGCTTCGACTCAATAAACGATCTCCACATAGAATCCTCCGGATCTAAACCTGCGCCCAGACTCATCCACCTAGTAATGACCAGGGAAACATCATTCGGCTCGATCTCTCGGACCTGAGCCTTCCACGCCGTGTTGCAACGTGGGCAACGCCCCTGTGCAGTCAAGTACTTTCCCCGCTCGCCGCAATGGTACTGCTTTACGAGCTCGCTGACCCTATTCCAGATGAAGAGGTCGCCGGACCCAGCGGTGCTGATATGCAAGCAGATTCGGATTGAGTCGGCGAATGGGTTTGGAAGAAGGTTCAAGGCTTTCTCGCGGCAGACAACAGCCATTTCTTGTGAGCGCATGCAGAAGCTTGGTGGGTCGGCACAGATGCGGGCATCGACTGAGAAGAGGGTTGTCTGGGTATTGAGCTGAACCTCATCATCGGTGACTCTGCTCTCCTCGAGCTGAGGATAAATGGTGCTTGCATTTTGTGCGATGGGACTGGTTGCGACCTCTGTGTGGAAGAGGGATTCAATGGGAATACCGAAGCCAGGACCATGCAAGAATTGACGCATTGCCAGCTGGAGGTGAACGAAGTAAAACTTGTATTGCGTGTAGGAAGGGAACTGGATCAAGATAAGAGGCTGGTTGAGGAAGAGATAGTGATCTTTCTTGTTCCAGTGATTGAGGGCGAGCTTGCTTGGGGTTTCATAGCAGCTTGGGGGCTTGCAGAGGGGCCCTGGGAGTTGAACGTTTTCAATGCGGTGGAGACGGTGGCAGCTTTTGCAGATGTAATGGTGGGGCTCACAGCTGGCTAGTCGGTTCAAGAAGTCGAGGAAGATGGCTTCGTCGTATCCGAAGTTGTAGAACTGAACTTTGGGGAAAGAGCCATGGAGCCATTTGCTGCATAACGACAGGCAGAGGAGGTCCACCGGCAAGAGGAATTTGGCTACCATCTCAAGGAGCTCGATTGGAAAGTCATCCAGATGTGCTCGGGGCTTTTCCACGACCACGGTGCTCATCCAGTCTGGCTCTAACATGGTTTCGAGCATTTGAAGTTTGCGTTTCTTCAAGAAATGGGTTGGGACTTCGAAGGTTCGAAGTGGCTTCCAAAGGGGTTGGCGGGAAGAAGAGGTAGGCTTTGGAGGATAGATGGGGATGGTCAAGGTATTGCGGTAGGAGCAAGAGATGAGTCCTCGAGTGCTGCGGTTAATGTCACTGCGGCGGGGGCGAGAGGCGAGCATTGAGGAGGTGGGATTGGTCAAGTCACGGTGGGAGTGAGAGATAGACATAGCAAGAGGGTGGTGGGTGGTGAAGTTCATGGGGAGAAACTAAATGGAAGTCTGCGTTCAAGTTGCTGAGATATCCACGAAGGAGAAATCACACTAGTCTCAGACGGTCATGCACACGCTGTGTCGTAAATTCAGATTATGATGAGAACTTATAGGGTTAGTACCCCGTTTTCAATGAGGAAATAGATCAAACCACCACAACCCTCTTCCTTTGATCAGCCTCAAAAACAGAACGCTAGTGTCAATAATAAAATCCGTAATCTCTGAGTCCCATAATGGATCATAATTAAATAGGGTAAAAACGCTTTTGGGCAGCGAAAATACTCTGAATAGTGTCATTCGGCTCAGCTCAGCCCTAATTGGTATCCCACAATGTCAAATCCAACTTCAAAACTCAACACAAAGATGAATCAAATAAATAAAATCAATTTAAGATGATAAAGAATCCACCGATGCGTTGTAGCAGGCCCACTGCCCAGCTCCTAACCGCGGCAACCTCCCAGGACAACTGGGTGTGGCCAGATTTTACGCTCGCCATACTACGCAGTATCCCTATGGCTCCTATGAGTTTCGTGTACCTGAAGTGAGGGCCACAGACCCAAGTTGTAAACTAGTAAGCTGGAGATCACCGGGCTGCGTGGAGGCACAATGGGACCTTGTTCCTTATCAGGGCCTTTAATGGACAAAGTTGGACTTGGTTGTTGTTCTCCTGATCCTCTTAGATTGCTGTTCCCGGCCGTTTGGAAGGCCTATCCTCCATCCTTCCCTATGTCTTACTTCAAACTTTTCTGGATAACCTTCTTTGCACCTATCTTTACACTAATTCTTCTACCTTTCTTCTTACCCATCTATCTACACACTTTACACCCGTTTTGCTGCTATCTTAATCGTGACGTTCCCAAAGGCTTCTCGAACTGCAGCACATTCCGTCATGAAACTTTCTTTAGCACACGGTCTCCTTTTGAAGGCTAGAATTACAAACATTATTGTGGATTATCATGCTGGCGAGAACACAAAGATTACAGTTGAACATAAGAAGAGGTTTTAATCATCAGCTTTTATTTCAATGGATATCAGTCAGCGGCAACGAAATTGGCAGCCTCTTTTAAAGGGCTTATGCTAGATCATCGTTGGTGCAAAAAGACTCCTGGGTATCTAAGGCCGGTAATTGGACATGTACTTGCCATGAATCAAACATACATGCCCATCAAAACAAGGGACCGGGACCCTTTCTTTCTCCATGAACCCAGCCTCATCAATGTGAGATTTTTGAGCATTCAATACCATCATCTTGCACATTTATATCGATACGGCAAATGCTGAGGCAAGTAGATGGCAGACTGCCCAGGAAGCCCAGTGCTTGCTCCCTGGGACTTCAAATACCAACCAGATCACACCCATCCAACCTCTCTTATAGAATCATGTTATACTGCCTTGAATATCTCATGCCCGGCCTCCAGACTTAAGAATCTGATCAAAGTTCTCACGGCTGTTTTTCAATGTCGTCTCGTGGTAGTGCAGCTTCTTCTCCAAGTTGGTGATCTCCGCAGAAGACTCGGAGCTCTCGCGTGTGAGGCGCTTGTTGACAGTGTTCATGGGGACATTAACAAACCTATGCGCAAAAGTCAGCTTCTATAACCGGGATAACGAGGGAAGAGACCCACATCTTTCCAACACCTTCGTAAACCCGTGTCTCCGAGGGCAATTCCGACAACTCCTTGGTCGTCAACTGCTGCATGCGAATTTCGCGTTGCTTAACGGTGATCTGTGCTTTGGTAACATTGATCTGCTGCTGCGATGCAATGGCGCGGGTTTCGATCTCTTGCAGGAGCTGTGGGCGGTCCGTTCGTTAGCCGGTGTTCAGGTCGTAGACAAGCCGCAGGCTGGGATTTCCAAGCGCCTAAATGCCAGAAATGATTTTCTCACCTTCTGCAGGGCTTCCGGAGGGACGGACATCGTGATCTGCGGGGTTGGCGGCTTGTGTATAGCTTCGCGTTCGTTGGAGGGGGAGGGGTCGAGTGGGGTGATGGGTGGCGGATGAAGGCGGGGCTGCTTGTTTGTAGGAGGGGCTCTGGGACAGCTTGCAAGGCTGCAATCGAATTGGCTCGGTAGGTATTACCGTCTCTCTGACAGTGCTACAGATGGAAATGTCGACGACGGAGATCAGTTGCGCTTGGATGATGGAGGCGGTGGGCAAACGCTGGGCGGTGAGGCCGTTTGGCCAGACTTAGGGTTCAAGGAGAGTTGCATATAAAATGTGCAACACGAACTTGACGTTTAACGTTCAAAGCATGGCGATTTTCAAACTTGGAAATACATTGATACGTGCATATGGCTATCAAAAATGGTACTTTGATGATTTGTAGTGTATAAGTTCCGGAATACAGCCAACAAACGCCAAAGAAGCACACAAATCCTCCGGCGAGTATCAATCTCCAGTCCCAGTCCTTTCAGATTACTTCCAAGACAAATCCCATAATCCCAAACCGCCTAACCCAAGTCAAATCAAGTCCAAGTAGAGTAGAACAGAAAATTAGAGCCTGAGGAACAAAAGAAATAGAAAACCTTCATCCGAATGCCAAACCCAAAAAGGTTTCCTCCTGGAACTTGTTCCACAAATCCATCGGCGTGGCCACCTTTTATTTGCTCGGCTTAACCAGGAAATAAGAGCCAAGGTATGGATCAGCCCGTCATGCTTTATCCCGAGAGATAACTTCGCCCTTTTTTTTTTTTTTTTTTTTTTTTTTTTCCATGCCTCGTGTGTTTTCATGCAAACCCTTCTAGTAATTTAGAAGTTTGATGAAGGGGTATGCAAAGCGGGCCAGGGGTCACTTGTCTCATTGACATCAGGGTTGGGGTCCCATGAAGGGTTTCGCTGCATGCTAACAGGGACAGAAGACGACATCATATGGGTGAATGGAACTGGGCTCGATGTGCACGATGGAACCGACGTGGTCAGGTACGGATCCGTAGCATCCTCCTCCCAAACAGGGTAGGGGTTCGGCACTGCAGGATATGCTGGGGCTAGACTCATCTGAACTCCAGACTCAGCATCATAGCTGAGCATCTGGGGATCCAGACTGCCGTCTGAATCGACGCGACCGGAGAAAGGTGTGCCTGGTTGGGGCTGTAGTAGGTCATGGTGGGAGCCACCAGGAAGTCCGTTAAGACCATTGGACATGCCGTATTGGATTTCCTGAGCAGGCGGAGTTAAGCGGTGGAAATGCACGTCCTCAACGTGGGATATTCCACCATGCAAGGAACTAGGCTGGATTGTGGAACAGCTAGATCCTAGGTAGCCTTGCCAGGAGGGGGTTATATAGCCATTGGCACCCAGATCATGGAAGCTTGTCGGTGTGCTGGATCGGGTGTGGTAGGTAGGATCAAGATAGAAACTACCCGATCGATCGTGAACGGAAGCGGGATAATCAAGATCGCTACTGCTCCATGCAGGGCTAGCATGATCCACGAAAGAGCTATTGGCAGTAGTTGGTGGAGAACTTGGTGCTACTACCGCTGCAACTGCCGGACCCCTGTTGGGCTTGAACTTGTACTGAGGGAATGTTCGTTGGTGGTTGTCTTTTTCGATATTGGCCATGTCCCGGTAGTGGTTCTTCACCTCCTCTGTCTCCACTGCCCAGCTATCGGCTATGGCGCTGTTGACAACCTGGTAGTTCCTTTGGTTGATGAGCACCTTTGCTCGCTCTGCGTAGGCAGACCGATACATCATGAAGGCGTTCATTGGCCGAGAGATTTTGTTCTTTGTCTCGACTTCCTCAAGACGCTCTTCAGCAGACCGGTGGGCATAGGCGTGCATATCACGGATTGGAATGTGCACCAGATGTGCGGCCGTGACACTCATTGGTTTATCAGTGGACACACCTCCCTCTACTGCCCTAGCAGAGGCATTCTTCCGTGAGCGGCGTCCTCGCTCACGGGGAGGACGGTTGGCTCTAGCCCGGGGTGTCTGACCCCGACGCTTTGGGGATGGTGACCAGCTTGGGCTTGGAGAGGCGGACAGCCTACTGAGCCCTTCGTCATTCGTGGAAGGGGGTGTATTGACCCCCTGATCAGGAAGCATCTGGATCCATTTGTCAGTCGAATGGATTCAGCTGAGTATAGATGAAGATGAGCACTTACCGGGTGTGAAGTTGGCATTGAGGGATGCCAGTAACCTGAAGCTGGTGCATACATCTACTTCATATCAGAATATGCAATCTAAGTGGATAGGATGAGTACGGGGGTCTGTAGAACTTACCACCGATGTAATTTGCGGGTGCTGAGCATGGAACATATTGACTTGAGCATCCGTATACTCTGCAAATTCTCCTTGGCCGGGAACAGGAGGATAGGTCTCCTGGAGATTCCTCTCGATGGAATGCTCGCTGGGGGGAGTAGGTGGTAACTTCGGAATATTGGAGACGGACATATTGCCAGTATATCGCTTTGGTAGCGTTCCAGAATAGAAGAATAAGAGTAGAAGGAGATTCTGTAGAATAGTCCGTCTAGTTTGATAGACAGCTAATGCAGAAGAGTTCCTAGGGGGCTTCGTTTCCAAAAAGAGAAAAGAAGAGGAAGAAGAAGGAAGTTTGCGTTGATGTTGTCCAACTGTGTGGAAAACAGTCTTGCATATGGGAACTGAGGGCTCGTACTCCGACACAGTGCAGAGACTGCAGGTGAGACAAACAGAGACAGAGACGGGAGTCTGGATTGAAGTTGAAAAGTTCTTTACCAAATCAAACAATCGGGTGAAGGTAAGGAAGAAAGGATAGAGTGCACGTTGAATGAGTTCCACTGGGCGGGTCTCATGAATAAATAAGAAATTGGCAGTCAGAGGGGCGAGTATGAATTCAGTGTAAGTTACCCGGAAAGTTCCCTGAGAGGCTGAAACTGACTCTAGAAGCTTAGGAACTAACAATATGGACCAGACGTAGGTCGGGCATTTTGGGATCATTTTTATTTTCTTTCTCGTTTTAGCGTGACAGGGATGAATATTCTGTATTTTATGTCATTTTGGGGTTTTATGAATTTCGATTTTATTTAATTCAATATTTTATTTGATCTTTTTTTAAATCTTTTTTTAATCTTTTCTTAATCTTTTTTTTTTGACAGAACGCCGACCAATGATACCGTTACTGGCTAGATTTAGTCCAATGCATTCCCCACTCCTACTTATCATTGGTCTGCCTTTCTCTTTCTTGGATTTATTTTTATTTTGATTCGCTTGTTCTTTCATTCATTCTTTCATTTATTTTGAGACGGGCTCTGCAGCGTCGTACCCTATATGAGCTATAGTTATACCCTCTTTGTGCCATGGATAATCATAGAGCTATGAGAACAGAGAGACTGTAGGCTAAAAGTGTATGAACTGTTGAACTCTAGGATCCTGTTCTCAATCTGTTAGATGTCGGATCTCACTGATTGCTAGTCCCGAGCGCCGACATATTTCCACATGATGCAAGTCTCCAAATCCAGAAACGGCGGGAAAGATGGGGATAGATTACTTGACGGTGAACTATTTGACAATAGGGCGTTCAGCCGTTAAAGCCAAACTGTCTAGGTGGACCTGCAACTATCTTAGCGTCTATAGGGATCCACATCGTACCTGCAAGACATGTAACAGGTGTCAAAATTTTCTATTTTTCTCAATGAAATATACTAGAGAGTATAGTCCCTGGGCGCACGGCCGATCGGGCTCCCCTCTTAATTCTCGTGTGATAACGATCTCCCGTCCTCCGGCTTTCGGGCTCCTAAATTCCGTCCACCGATTCCGGGGGAATCACTCCCTGAGTAGAGTTCAAGGAAACTCAGATCACGGAATGGGGGGAGTTCCAGGCAGCGTCTATCACATTATGAGCCATGGGTTGCAAGCCGGCAGTTAGGACTCCGGTAGATCTAACAATTACAAATTGCATCAATACGAATCAGAAGGTGGTTTGGTCAGAGGGTGAACAATACCGTCACCGTAATTAATCGTCCCGTCGTCTATCTCGGCTGCGTAGTGGTTCCTAGGGTCGGGGCGGAGCAGCCGGGGTCGTGATCGACGGGCTTGCACTCTGGACATTTAGGTGGGGCTGGGCCGTCGGCTTAAGAAACAGTAGCCCTATGCTCCGTCTTGCTCATCTCCCCTTTCTAGTAGTCGCCTAATCTATCTACGCCACTGAAATCTTATTGGCTCTACCAGGGTATGGCTGAATTTTCCGTGATGTCGACACTCACCAACTCTCCTTCTGCGCTCCTCATTCGTTGACGCTCTTCCCGCTTTTAGCATCAGTTCCAGTCCCCATGTTGTGGGGTCCACGATGTGCGGTCATAGCTCTCGCCAATTATACCTCTCTAACTGGACCAGGGAACCTTTCCCGCCCCTAAATCGTTGGCTGCTCGAGCCGATCGTGTCTTCTCTCCCCGCGCTAATCATTCCATCACGTGTAATCCACCCAAGCCTGCATGCTAGCCTGCATGCGATCGACACGCCCTAAGACGATACGTCAACTGACTTCGGGGACCAAGCTTGGTAGATATCACGATTCCCCCAACAACCATCAGAACACAAAACATGCATGTCAGTGTTCTCCCCGGAGGCAACATCACCGTGTCCCGAACTATGAAATCGGATGTTATGCGGCTCCGCCCTTGCAGGGAACATCAACGCCTCCACCGGATCAAGCTTAGCTCAACGACACCGTTTTCTTTGATACTGACGAAGGACCGGGGTACTGTTCACAAGACTACGCCTCGTATTATCCTCGAAATGCGGTGAACATCTTCACGGCTCATACGAACTGGAGTTCGACTTCCCCTGCAGGTCCCCGACCTCCTACTTTGCGCAGGAACCCTCGACCACGTTTCCTCCCCGGTATCCTCTTTTGCGATGCGTGCATGGGTTCCTTTGTGAGACATCCCGGTCGGGCGTCAGGGCCTCTTCCCTGTATCCAATGGTCCGGACAAGATCTATTCTGGGTGGGGGCGCAGTCTGCCATGTGGCCGACAAACTCAGATTTTCTAAGTACTGAATTGCCAAAGCGAACAGGGGAGGCACTTCCAGCACCTAGGTGTTGGGAATCTCTAATCTCACGCAGTGAACTTCTCATCGTGGGGAAGGAATTGTCAGCATTTTTGCCGCCTTTTTCGCAGGATCATTAGACAAGGAAGTGCACGGTGTAGATCGCATCGCCTTGCCAACCTTCATGGTAGGCCATATATTCGACTATTGACAACTCAGAAGTCATGATCTGCATCATTCCAAATCTCCACTATTTGCAATTGGTGAATAATCACAAGTGGCTTCCATGGAACACACGGGTGCTCAGGCCTTCTAAACCATACTTCAACCTGTCAAACCCTGCAGTTCTTTTCTCCTCCATGGGTTGCAAGTGATCCAACAAGGATGACCCTGGCTCAAGTCTCTGTCATTCCCGTTTCCTGCCCAGCCCTTCTGCAGTCACTCTGGAACTCCACTAGGACTCGAAGAAGGATTCGGTGGCTCACAGATCGGCTATCGGCCACGTTTTTCCTTTGTTCTGATGGCCCCGGTTACGAAGCCTCCGATCGCCGATATCTGTCTCACTCTCAAACATTCGCGTCTATTTGTTCCAGATCCGGCGACATTCTAAAGATATCGTGTTTCGAAATGCTTCAACTTAGAACGAGAACTATTCTTATCGCTTCATACTGCGGAAGTCGTGGGGAGATCGACTACGAGAAAGTAGTCGAAAATCAGCAAACAAGAATTAGATGAACCTCAATGATCCTTGACATCTTTCCACATCTGGGATATCGGCAACAGCCCCTGCAGTGCCTGTTTTTTATTTCTATGGATGGCGCTAGTCGGGGCAAAAATGGTCGTCATTATGCAGTCCAACGGCGCGAGGAAATGATAAATTACGCCTAGGGTGGACTATCTCGCCTTGCTCGTGCGTGGATCACTGGTTAGTGAGGTTAGTGAGTTTCGCCATCGATCAGCGGGCAATTGTTCACTTTTGGTTATTGGTCGGGCTCATCATGATATGAGAACCGTGACCCATGGCATGTCCTGTAGTAACCCGACTGCCCAGCCTATTACATTCGGGGCCTTTCTGGGGCGGTATACCGCTTTAGGATTGATCTCAGAGAATCTTCCAAGCCATGGCTGCCACGAGGGATCCCCGATCACAAAGAAATACCTTCGGGGATCGCTTTAATGCTTGCATATATGCTTCAATCCCGGCACCCCTCGAGGCTTCAGGTTCTCAATACTTCGAAATACCTCAAGAGGCCCGAGAGTATCCATCCCTTTCGGCTTGACATGACTCGAGTAGCAACACCAAGGATTTAAAAATCCGAAAAATAAAAAAAAATTTGGAAAGAAAAAAATGCGCCAAAACAAAACGCCAAAATGCAACCATGCAAAAAGGCAAAAGGAAATAACATCCTCCATACCTAAAACAAATCCTGCCGCAGGTGGGTAATCATACTGGCGCTGTCACCCAACACCAGTCAAGCCTCGCTATTGGTCTCGGTATCATCCCGGTTTCTGCCACATTGCATCGCAAATGCAGTAAGAAAGCGGTTAGCGCGTATCTGCCTTCTGCGTGCTCCGATTGCCTGAGTTTCGTTGCATCTCGATCCACTCTTCCTGTTCTGGTCTAGAAAAAACCGTTGCGGCCCTGTGTCATACTTCTTGGGGAGAGAGTCGCTTGTTATTGCCTTGGCAAGGACGTGCCGGCATTGACTGTCGATCTTCATATCGTGAGCTATGATCTCCTGTCCATTTGATTCTCTTGTGCAGGGCAACGACGTGGTTTGTGGACACCGCCAGTGTTGCGACCAGTACCGCGATCCCAACACATCTACGCTTATGCATCTTGGAGTCACGGCTGCATACCTATGAGTCTATGATACCCACATGGTAAATATACGGGGCTAAGCAGAAGGTCTTTCGATCTTCTTGGGCGGCATTCTTCGACTGATCGGTTGTTGTTGTTCTTCTAAGTACCGGGTGTCAGCCCCTCCCCTCAGACACCCCTGACTCTGGACAATCGTGTTCATGATCCGCGTCTCGCCTGGGGCTAAGTTGGTTGGAGGGTGGGGTAGGGGAGCACGCACGTGTGGTCTACTTTTACTTTCTGAGATAGAAGCGAGAGATCTAGATCTCCAGATCACATCGTGACTTGTCCGTAAAAGGGAGTAGTTCAAGGGGGGTAACACCTTCTGGTCCACATTTTCAAGGACAATCTCTGTATGGGCTTTACGGGGACCACCGGGTTTCTTCATTTCTGCGGGATTTAAGATGCTGGTACAGGGATCTAGCCCAGGGAGGAGGGGAAAGTGACCGGGGATAGATGTGTTCGTCATAGCGGCACAAGGTCCCAGTCCTTGCCAATCAACTGTGGCTCTTTTATTTTACTAAAAGGATAGTTTCGCATATGAACCTGGTCATGTGTTTACGAATCGGCCTTGTCGGCTCCGCCGATATCTGTACATCAGACACCCCACCCCGTGCTAAGGGGCAAACGAGTTTTAGGTTGAAGCCTCCGAACCATAACATGCCAGATTTTTGAGTTTGGACTATACCTCGAATTGTGATCATCACACCGTCAAGAGATAACAAGGGAAAAATTGGTGAAAATTGATGAAAGAGGAAAGAGAGGCAAGAACCATTTCTCCCCGGCTTCAATACATCACGTCTGGCTCAGTCAGAGATCCCGTTTCCATGGCCCTATTCTCGTTTTGTCTTAGATCAGGCCGCATCGGCCGAAACCAGCCGAGCGGTCCGGTAGATTACGTTCCACTATGATTCTAATTGCAAACTTGGGCTCTCATTAACTTCCTTGCCTGTTTACCAATTTCATGTTGATTCAAAATTACCGGCTTATCCGAAATGGCGAGACTCTCCCTCTATCTCTATGTAGTAAATGAAGCTGGTGGTATCAAGTATGAAAATTGGCATTATAACCCTAAGCCTTGAGGCAAGGCTGCCAGCAATAATTCAATTTTCTAGTGGGATATCGCCCCTAAGATAACATGCAGATAATGATTATCCCCTCTGGCGAATAAAGAAATAGAGAATGTCCAAAATTGAATGCAATTGTCCGTGCTGTCTAGTGTCCGGGGAGACCAATGACGGGTCGCCCTATCCACTAAGAGTTGACAAATACTTGCCGCCAGCTATCCACACTTCCCCACGGATATTTTCTCCATATACTTGCAATAGTATACTGCCATGCCACTTAAATTGGAAGTATAGAAGTATAATATAAAATAAAATAAAATAGTCGAACTAGGTTATAGTCCTCGTAAACGCGCGTACCTTGGTAGGCCCGTAGCTGGGATAGCTGATTGTTGGCCGGGAATTGGCGGGTATCCGGGGGAGGGTAATCGGGTAATCGGTGGTGAGGTCACGAATCTCGGACTACGCGTCTCCAGAAGTCAAATCTAATTCAAAGTGTGGTCCTGGGCGGGAAGTGCACATCAAACAGTCGCGCCGTCCTTGCTCTCTTCCCCACCCTTTCTTTCTCAGTGAGTGGACGGACTTAATCCGGCTCCGCTTTGAGGTGCATAAGTGGATCCTGTGCACGGCTCACAGCTATGATCCTGATCGTCTGTCTAAAACGGTCGAACCAAACTCTACTGTGATAGGCGGCGTTTACAGACTAATCTCAAGCTACGATCACGATGCTAGTCCTATATGCTAGTGCTAGTGCCATATTTCCTGGTGTACTTGGTATAGTGTGGTTTCATCTCGGGAAGGACTTTGCTAGTCCACCATAAAAATTACTGTAAAAAGGGGCTTGTCTCTTTCATTAGTGGATAGATCAACCTGCCCAGGTGTCCTATAGCCTCCCTACCTACACTAAGTCACTCGAGTATGTCTCCGCGTATGTCCACTCCGTGCCTATAGGAGAAACGGAGAATGAAAGACCGATTCTCGGTTAATTATCTAATCTACAAGGATGCGCAACGCTAACCGAATATAGACCTGTAGGTTAACTCGTATTAGACTCTATGAATTCACCTCCCGTCGATAATTCATTCGCGGGCGCATATTTAGGTTTCTCCCACACTTTATCTCCTACCCTATTAGGCCATAAGTTCTAGAAAAGCAAATACACAGTAGGAATTGATTTACACTTTTCACTTATTCTCATTTCTAGCATTCACCTGCTTAGTTATTAACTCTGAGTCTGATCTTACGGAAATCGGGGTTGAACGCCGACATCTACGCCCCGTGCGGACCGCGCGGTGAGTAGAAGCCTAGACCACCGTGACTAGTTCGGCTCACTCATTTTCAGGGATGTGATAGCCACCAGAGCAGTCAGTCCCTGCCCAATCACGGCACTCCCTATTCGTATAATGATACTTAATCTAGTCAAGCTTCCCAAGTTGATCATCTTCCCCACTACAGGAACCGCGGGATCCTTCCCCGGGCATCCCCCTTTACTAGAAACGGACAAGCGCACGCACGAGGGAAGCAGGGAGACATATCATGGCGTTTCTTAGCGAAAACAGCCGAGAATCTACTCCATAGTAGATCTGTCTTGCTGTAAGGGTATACTTCTGTTTAGGGGTTGAACACCGACGCTTATCAAATTATGTTTTTTCGAAAAAAGATTTTCGTATACTAGTGTTACATTATCAGTGAGAGGCAACTAAGCTAAGTATGAACTAATTACTAGCTTGCTAGCCTCGTTACGATGGCGATTCATCGAAGATCTGCAATCTCCCTGGGCTTGTTCGTACCTATACGAACATGAACGGTGGAGGACGTATGCGGTAAAAACTACTTGAAGCAAAAAAGTGGTTCTTCAAACCTCGGTAGCATAAGGCTAGAGCTTTCACAAAGCTTATACCCTGGGGCTAATGAATTCCACTACGGCCTTTAGTCTCTATATCCGAACGAGTCGGAGGGTCAGGATTCAATAATGATAGATTTTATACATAATCTGAATTGTGGCAAGAGGTAAGGTTTAAGAGATCTACTGCATTGTCAAACACAGAGTTTGTTAGTATTTCTAATTGATTACCAATTTTAATTACCAGTTATCTTCGTCGGAGGTGATGTATCAATTACGTGTTCTAGCACTCGGTACAATCCTCGTGGCGAGAGCTTTGGTTTGGATTTAGGGGGGGACGAATCACACGGGCTATGCAGATCGCGCGCGTCTAGCTAGTGCCATCGCTTGCACGAAAGTGGATCCTAGTCCATCTTAGCGTGTGAATCGATCTTGGTACTTTGGGCTTTATTACTTTTTTTCTTTTGTTTGGCCCCGCATATGATTTGTTCACGTGAGTGGATCAAGACCCTAGATCTACTAATTACTACCTGAGTCAGGAGGTGCCCAACATTTTCCCACTTGAGTATGCATTGCGTAAGATGTCGTATTAGAAAATTCACGCATCATTAGGTCGGGACAAACATTCCCCTAGATAGGTTAGATTTTTCTGTATTCGTGCTGTACTAGCTTGATTTTTTTTCCTTCGCACTATTGAAAAATTGAATTATGACGTGAAACCATTGAGGGGTTTACGTGTATGACTGCGCAATATGCTAAGAGCCGTAGAGAACCGCTGTTGGTTTTTACGTGGATGCAACTGGTCGGGTTTGATGGTCGCTGCAGCCGGCAGCGGCAGTTGTCCAGGTCTTCCGGTGTCCCCAATCATTACCCAGGAGTTTTATTTTCTTTCTATGTTACAATAGTCTTGTTGAAGTTTGTTCTGTCATAGAATCGGAAATTTAAATATTGGACATGATACGTGATGGTGCTATGTTGCTTCAAATGCTAGACATGGACGTCATCTACAATTACGACTATATCCTATATAGGTATACGAGCTTCTCATAACAGTAATTGGGCATGATCTCGATATGAATTCTCTATTACAATACACCCCTAGCCCAGGCCAGGAAGATAATCAATCGTGAACTCCGGCCTCCAGGCCCTCTGAAAACGCCCAACCCCCAAACCATCTTAATGCACATATCAAGGAAATGGTAACAAGAAAACGAACAGAAATAAACTGGTGCCTACGTGGTATCAAAGCTCGTAAGGGCTCCAGACACCTGGACAAAACAACAAAAAACAAAGACAAGTTTTAGAGCATAGGGCTGATGACCCCATATCAAACGCATATCAATCGACAATCAGTCACATCCCATCTTATTCATCGATCCACCAACCAGAGATGAGACTTGAGCGCAGTAAGTTGAGGATCGCTCGATCGATCGCGATCGATCGAGATCGAGGACACGGGCCCCATCCACTGTTGAACTATCGAGGCTGGGCCGGGGATAATGATTCCGGTTTGTCACCATTCGCTCCTCATCTCAGAACGGATAGATCCACATATCAATACAAGAACTGGGGAAAATCAGGGAAGTGGATATTTCCAAATGATGCATAATGTTTAATTCAACCGTGAGGTTTCTCGAGGGCTTGATCTTATCAAAGCCGGATCCACCATAAATGCGATGAACCACTCACAGGACACATTTGACGTTATTCGTAAGTTCACTGCCGTGAAGCATCACCGCCTCGCTGGGGCGATGGCATAGGCTCTGGCTGTGTGGCTGCAGGTCCAAGGGGGGGAATACGGTTCATAGAGGGTGAGGACATGAGACCGCTGTGACCAGGACCCGGGTGAAAGAGTGAAGCATTCTCGCGGGCTCGACGCTCTTCTTGCTCAGGGGTCATGCATTTCACCGGTGGGGGGATCGGAGCATCCGGCGAGCTACGGCCCATGAGTTTCGGGCTGGGTTCTAGTCGGCGGATTGGAGGTAGAACCGGAGCACCTGCCATGCCGTTACCCGAAGTCACGGGGCGAGGGGATTGCTTGGTAGGACTGATTCCCGACATGCCAATTCCGTGAGAGCTGTGCGGAGGAGAGGAGTGGTTGCCATTGGGGGTTCCACGGGCGGAAAAGGAGGGATAGTGGCTAGACATGGAGGGTGGGAGTCCATGTCCGGACTGAGGGCGGGGAGTCGTGTAGCTTTCATAGGAAGACCAATTGCCGGATCCATTCGCATGCGCTACGGGTGGAAACCCAGCGAGGGGGCCAACCTCATGGTTGCCCTGGGTGGGGGACATGGCCGGTTGATTTTGGGTGGGAGTACGTCCGGAGTGGGAGGAAGAAGGCCGCACGGTATGGAAAGCTCCAATAGGAGGTAGCTGGGGACCTGGCTGCATAGGTTTGAACATATGCTGGCCAGGTGCAACCATAGAAGGGTGAACAGGGCCATTCTTTGGCGGAGAGAAATTTGGTCGAGGAGGGCTGGAGGAAGGCAGAGGGGTTTGGTTTGTGGGATGCAGGCGACGCTCGGGGGAGGGAGGAACGTAGAATTGGCCTTGGGAGGTGAGAGAGGGAAGAGAAGGCTGGGCGGGGTTTGTAGTAGGTGGCTGAGGGCCATTTTGCAGGCTAGACAAGGCAGCATGGGTCTGCTTCACAGGTGATGATGGAATAAGATCTTCGTCTTCCACCTTTCGTTTCTTGCTTGATGGAGGGGTGGATTGAGGCGACGCAGAGGAACTAACGCGGAACTTCAGAGGGGGTATTTTGGGCCTACTGGCCTCTTCCGCCTTTCGCTTGCAATCACCACAGACGAAGTGGAAGTCTTCCTTTTCAGCATCTTCCTGCGCGATTCCAAGACATTTGCTGTGTTGCCAGACATTGCATTTCTCGCAGGCAACGCTGTGGCTACCATCATCGAGGTTCTCGCCATACGCACCACAGCCAGAACAATCGAAGACCCACTCGTCATCTTGCGACAATTCTGTCAAGTTCTTCTGGGACTTCTCCATTTCGGCTTTCAAGTTCCGTGCAGAGACTCTGCCTTCGCCGCGCTCTAATCTCTCTTGCTCGGCGGCGATCCGCTCAAGCTCTGCTTCGTGCAAAATGCGCTTCTGCTCGCGATCCTTGGTTCGCTGCTCACGGGTCATCATGCGCGACTGCCGATCTTGCTCGAGCTGTTGTTGTCTGGCCTGCTCCCGACGAGCCTCAGCCAGATCAGCCTCGTGCTTGCGGGCAGCCTCAATGGCCTCTCTTTCGGCACGTTCCCGCTCGTCCTTTTGTTGAAGTCGGCTGGATCGCTTGGCTCCAGCAAGCAGCTGCATGTTGAGCAGCTCCTTCTCGCGTTTTTGGCGCTTGCGCTGTTGCGCCTCCTCGGTCTTCTCCAGTAGGGGCACGACATGCTCCTCAATTTGATCACGGAGGTATTTCTCGTCCGCATCCTTACTTTTCCGAATGGATTCCAGGAATGCTTGGTATTCTGGCAAGGTAACTGCGATACACTCCCATTTGTACTCGTCTCCAGACGAGGCGCCGTTGGTAGCTTCCCCCTTGCTTTCGTTATCGGATTCTTCTTCCGCGGCGAGAGCGGACACACGTCTCGAGGTTCGGGACGTTCGCGAAGAACGACTCTTAGGCTTTTTCTTGGGGCGCTGTTGCGCGGGGATCGGAGGATCAGTGCGGCGGTAAAGACGATTGTCATCCAGGACATAGTAGGAGCGACCTTCGCGGTCAAATCCGAACTCTTCTATGCGCTTATAGGAAGTTAGCAAGCGCTTTGATAGCAAATAAGTGCTAGACTCACCCATTGAAGCTGTTCACTTTCTTTCTTTTCCGGCATCTTATCCCGAATGCGATCGGCATTCCAGAAGGTCCACACAGACAGCTGGTGAAGAACACGAAGCTTGGTGAATACATCGAAGTGCAGGAATTTCAGGGGTTCCTCATCGTAGCCGAAGGGATTAGGCAGGTGCGGACACTTTGCATTGTACTGTCGGCGTGTGTATTCATCGAAGGTGTCGGGCCTGTTTCAAAGTGTCAGCTCTCACCACTTCATCCCAGGCGTAGCCGCAAAGGGCGTTTCATCTTGACATACGTGAGACCGCGATGCGATGAGACCCATTTTAACAGGCATAGACCAATCTCCAATAGTTTGTGCGAATGCTCGGGTTTGAGGCACTCATCTTCAAGATCCTAGATCGAACAGAAAAAAAAAGGATAAAGTGTCAGCCAACCCGCCCAATCATTGAAAAAACGCGCCAAACACTCAGACACATCGATTCCTTTCATGCGCCACCGAGTGCGAAACGCGCACAGGGCAGGAAGCATAATTCCAATGTCTACTTACCTCAATCTCGAAATCCTCATCAATCTTCATAATTTTGCCAAAAATGGCTATGTATTGCATGAGACTGGCGAATTCCCAGCTGTTGCGAATCTGCTGAAGCAGACCCGGTTCTTCTGTTGGCTGCTGCACAGGGGCAGCAATCGCATCGGAGCGGCTGCGCTTTCGCGATCCCATTGCGGCGGGACGGCCGGTCAAGGCCGGGGTGTTGGTAGGGGTGGTTGCTTCGAGGGGTAGGTCAGGGAGTCAGGATGTAGCCCCAGTCACACAGATACGTGATTGTGTCAGATTGATATTAGAATCAGACGGATTTTGCAGAATGTGAAGGATAAATGGAGGTGTCGTCTTTTTTTCACCCTCTTCGTGTTCAAGAGGCGAGATGATCTCAGTGAATGGCGCGTCGGCACGGGTAGATCACGTGAAGGTCGCGTTTGGTCAATTTCGGAAAAGACGACGACATTGCAATCTTGAATAATGGTCCTTGGAAAAAATGCTGGATTGATTAGATGTCAGGGTGTTAAGTATTCTTGCGGCTATGGCCAAATTGTGTGAAGACCTGGAGATAGAATAAAAGCAGAGTTGCGAATTTATAAAAATATGAAGCCGAATACATATAAATCAACTTGGCGCATCTGTCAACTGGTATTCTTCATATATTAGTACTATGCCATATCTAGCCAGATGACGACGTTCTAAATAGGCACCTGGCGTTCCTTTGAAATCACTGTAACCTACCACTCACTTCAATCTCAAGTATCTCAAGGACTAAGCAACGTATTTCACAGCACAGATTAGACAATATAAATTAAAAGTGCACACCCCAGTCTACTAGAATAGTCAAGTCAAAAAGTACATTCTTTTGAGAACATGTACAGAGATAAGCCAACAGACAAAAACATAAAAACAAATCAACGACTGGATCGTGGTATCTCTAGCTCAAAGGGGTCTATCTCATAGCAAAAATGGAGAGGGATTGAGGGTAAATAATGCACATAAACGACAGCGCCAACCAGAAACCCACGCCACCCGATTGTGAGCGCCACGAAAAACTAATATAAGGGGAAGACAGAAATGGGAGAGAGCAAAGATGCAAGCAGAAAGAAAGAAAATGGCAGAGAAAAAGAAGAAGAAAAAAGGACATAGGAATACATGAGTCCCCTCCCATCGACACGAAAATCACCGAATCCCGGAATTGTCCCAAGATGAAATGCTGCGATAAAATAAAAAGACAGAATGAAAGAGAAAGCAACCGGAACAAAAACACACTACCACCAAGGCCCATCATGGTGATAATTGGTTTATCTTGTGCTTTACCCATAACTTTTGCGCCTTGTGACCAATACTCGCCAGAAACCTGTCCCATGCATAACGTAAGGTTGTAAGAAAAAACGTCCCGCGATGAAAGAAATGCGTTTTTGTATGTTACATGGCCGCCGAGGCTCCGTCAGACACGTTGTCTGAGAGGTTGATCAAGAGCTGAGCCAGGCAGCGCTTGGTGGCTGCGTCATCCCGGAGGACGGAGGAGAATGTGGCGTCGCGAAGAGGTTCTGGTAGACATTGTCGCAATGCCTCGCGGGCGCGGCTGTTGTCGCTCAAACTGAGTCTGATATTAGTTTCTACACTCGATACATGTGTAGGGATGATACTCACCGAAGGAAGCAGCGCACGACATGCTTGAGCAGTCGCACTGTTTGCTGGTCGACCAACTGACCGACCATGTTGCTGAGGACTGTGCCAACGGCGTAGAAGCGCTCATAGGTCGCACAGATGTACGCCAAGCCAATGTCATCAAGAAGAATTTTCTGAACAATGAAGATGGCGACGGTCTTGCTCAACTCCGATCCAGTCTCCATAATACGAAGGCAGAGAGGGATGATCTCGGTAGTAAGCAAGAAGTTGATAACATCAGATGAGTCATTCTTCACCAGGGCGCCGATGACACCGAGCGATGTGAGACGGAGGTACTCGAAGGGGCGAGATTTAGAAGTAGTGTTGAGGAAGGGGTAGAGGAAAAGAGGGATGTGGGCTATGCGACACACATGAACAGTTAGCAAGGCGTGGGAGAGTTGATCGGCATGGTCATGGCTTACCGTTCAAGAAAAGAGTGCGCGTCTCATTGTGGGATGCGACACACTGCAAGAGCGCCAGCGCATTGCAGACTCGATTTGATGCAGCGGCGGTCAACTGCGAAGGGTTCAAAAGGGGATAGACCGAGATGATTTCCTGGAGAAGGGCAGTCATGACACCTGCAAGTTGCCGACAGTTAGTCCCGGTCGGAAGCGCCCCCACAATAGCGATAATATCATACCGAACGAATGCCAGATCACGAGGGCCAGCTCAGGAACCTGCTCCCTCTTCTTGCTCAGTTCCATGAGCGCTGCCTCCCTGCGGGCTGGGTCCAGGAGCTCTGCAACCCAGATGAAGACCTTGCGATTCTCATCGCTGATAGTACCGTCCATGCCGGAGACCGCATTGGCCAGACCCTCTCCGCCCATGTTGCCGAGTCCTCCAGCATTCTGACTAGGGTTGACGGCGCCGTTGCCGCTCATAGCCAAGCGACCATAGTGTTGTTGCTGCGCCGCAGCGGCAGCGGCCTGAACTTGGGCATGCTGCTGAGCGACCAAGGAGGCGTGCTGCTGCTGGTGTTGCTGGTGCGGCTGGGCCTGGTGGTGTTGTTGTTGCTGCTGCTGGTGCTGCAACCACGCGGGATCAGCCTGCGGGTACTGATGCTGGTGAGAGAAGACGTGTTGGCTCTGCGCTTGTAGCATGGCGAGCGATGATGAGACGTTTCGGGGAATTCGTAATCCTCCGAAGGGTTCCTTGCTGAGCGACTGGGGGGAAAACTGGGTAGACAGGGGATCTCGGAGACAAGTGTAGAAGTAAGAAAAGAAAAGGTCAGCAGAATGGACTCAGGTTGGGAGTCATTGATGAATTGGTGTTGGGGGGGAAGAACCAAGAACCGGGGCGGAAGTCTGCCTGACGAGGGAGAAAGAGAAGGTCGGAAGGCGGGGAGTGAAATGAGTTCCACCGCGGATTCCTTAGTTTTGTGTGCCCTTGTCACACGGATTTTCTACGTTTAAGCCCACCCCTTAACCTCTGTCTATATCTCTGCAAATTAATGACATGGTAATATCCAATAAGCTCTTATCTGTTCAATGTATTTCATTTGCTTCGGGATCGATTGCAGAACTAGTGCGTGGAGCATATTACCCGGGCTATCCTTACGAACAGAGCACATTGTACCTGCAAGACGAGCCCCAATCACGGCTTCTTGCTTAGTGTAACCATTAACCCCGGAGCTGACTTTAAGTAAAAGCTAAAATGTAGTGTCTATGTAGGCTTATATCTTTTGTCTACTGAGGATCAGTCACTGGTGGGTCAAAACGAGTCTCATTTATATTTTCGGCATCTCCCATAGCTCATATGTGCATCCCCAATTGTACCGGCCATCAAAACGTCTCAAAACCGAACCCTCATAAGGGGGAAAAAAAAGAAAAAATTCATATCAACATGAAAAAAGGAGCATAATATCATCACATCCGAACCAAGGCAAAAAAATCATAGAGTAGGTCATTATGGTACATGAATCATAGATCAAATCGGCGCCGTAAATGCATCAGTGGGTCAACAAATCAAAGTCAGAGACAAAGACTATTCTAGTCCTTTAGCGCCGTGATCGTGTACGTGATCTTCGAGATCGTCGTGTGTCTCGAGTTCGTCCACCAGAGCTATCGCTACCTATTGGGTAATCATTAGTATATGAGGGATTGAATATTGAAGCCATTGTCGGGGATAGACTCACTTCTGGTGTAGTACGAATAATAGTATGAGCTCGGGTAACTGCTCTCGGTCCTGTCATCATCGTGCTCTCGATCTTTGTGTCGCTTCAATCCCAAGCAGAGCGCAAGAGCTCCAAGGATAACGGCAACCGTGCCCCAGCCACTCCAGGAAGACTTCTTCTTCTCGCTGATTTCGCTCGTCGCAGCCGCCGGCTTGGATCCAAACCATGTTCGGCCACCCTGCGGACGTGGACGACTACCATGCGAATGGTGCGAGTAGCGTTCGTCGATAATGGTTTCCTGCTTTCTGCGACGTTTGCCCATGCCCAGTGCAGCGAGGAGACCATACAGAGCTTCCTTGAAGCAGAAGCAGGCACAGAGCAGGAAAAGTAGAATCACACCGGCAATCGTACCAATGACAATGCCTGCAATTGCGCCGCCGCTCAGTCCACTTCCGTTGCTGGTTGCTTTGGCTCCGATCAAATCAGATCCATCTGTGCTAACAGGCGCAATGAATCCCTCTGTCGTGGTAGCGGCTGCTGTGGCTGTCGCAGTAGACCAGCCACTACTCGTTCCTCGTGCTGCAGGTGTAGCGTCACCGGTCACTGCCGCAGAGGAGCTTTCAGCGACACACTCGCCGTCCACACATTCTTCGTCTGCGCTGCAGCAATTGGATCCGCACGTTGTCTCAGCCAGGCCGGCATCGCATGTTGCAGTGGCCGTGGCTGCTGTTGTAGTAGCTGTGACCTGAGAGCTCCAGACTGAGACGACGGTGGAACGGTCGACTTCTGTGACTACATAAGTTGTAGTATAGTAATCCCAACCACTCCCCGCTGTACTGCATGCTGCTTGGTCGGCACTGTTTGTATAGCAGGTTTCGCTGGAACCACAGCATAGCCAATTATCAGAGCCACAAGGGTTGTCGCATCGCTTTTCGAGCGCGTTTCCCTCCAAAATCTGCAAAGTGTCCAGCGGAAGGGCTGTTGCTAGAGGGGTTGCGGTGACGGTTGGGACGTAGCTCAGTAGGAGAAATAGGCTGGGGAGCGCGGAGATCATGTTGGAGGACCGCATGGCGAGAATCGAGCTATTATTTCGTCCGAAATATCTTAGAAATGCTGCTGATTCGAATCTATCGGGGTGTGTTTTCTGTTTGTTCGTCGTTATGCAGGCTGCGATGACTTGAAACCAGTACCGACTTTGTATACCCTGGCTGATCTACAACGGTAGACCACCTTGAGGGGAACAAAATAAAGATTCGCGAAGGATTCCAAGCGGGAGAAGGAATGTAGAGAAAGTGATAAGGAAACAAAGAAAAATGGAAGGGAAAAAGTGGTGGTTGCTATGTACTTCCCAGCCTCCGTATACCCAACCACCCGATTTAAAGCTTGGAAATCGCCCAATAAACACGTCTTTACCGCACTTTTCTTTATAACGTGGGAGGCTGGGTTCCAGATTAAAAAAAGTTCTTTTCTACCTTTTCCTTGTTCATTGTCTCTGAATCTTGTATTCTGACAGGCCAATTTAAATTGCATGTGCAGTAATCCCCCTCTCATCCCAACCCCGCGTGGCAACGATCAGCATGCGGTCGGATCCCTGATCGAGCTGTCAACTACCGATAAAGTCTGCAGTTGTAGAGTCAATTCAACAGCAAAAACGCAAATACAAGCGACTTGCAGCCAAACATAGCTTAGGCATAGCTTACTATCAACATTGATCTGATCATATAAACACTACACTTGGCAGTCAACTGCAACGGCGATACACCGCAACTATGCGACTATCGGTGCGACCAATGAACAGCCCAACAAGCAACGGCCCAATCGCCCTGAAGCCCCATAATCCCGCGTCGGCTGGAATTGAAACTGTGCATGTCATCGATTTCTCTTGGCTATGGACATCCCCAAGCGCTCGGGGTTCATAAAAACATAATAAATCATCGCAAAGATATACAAAGCATAGAGAAGTATGTTCTCCTCGAAAAAAATGCATCCAAAATCATATCACATCACATCAAGTTAAACAAACATGCCAGCAACTCCGACAACTAGCCCTAGTGCCAAATCATTTAGACTCGAGGTCCGGCCAGGCAAAGCCCCGTTCCCACTAGCATCCGTCGCCGTCGCAGTCTCCACCGAAGCACAATAAGCAAGACTTAACCCATGACAGGCATTTACGCTCAAACTTGAGCAGATAGACGTGGCCTCCGACGTTGCGGTGACCGCCTCCACCGTCACGCCTCCGTCGGATCCACCCACCGTCACTCCGTAGCGGCCCATGAGAGCCTGCGTGCAGTCCGTATACTCCGACTGACATTGGGAGTAGTAAGAAGAGCACGTCTTCGCATTAGCGAAGCTAGTCGGCACGTAGACGAACGGGTATGCGCCCGAGACTGTAGACGCGGTCTCCGAGCCGGACTCCGTAGTTGTCGCGGTCGCTCCTTGTGGGAATACAAAGCTGCTTCCCGTTTCTGTGGTGCCGGTCGTGGTCGCGGTCGCGGTCGCGGTCGCGGTGGCAGTCAGGCTGCCTGTGCAGCTTGCACCGGTCGGGCAGCAGGCGATGTTATCTGCGGAGTCCTTGGTGCAGGTAGTTCCCTTTACGCAGCAGGCGTTGGAGTTTCCCTCGTTCGTACACGCATTATATCCACTAGGACAATTATCGTCACGCTTTAGGATTTGAAGGACTTCGTAGGCTCGTCTGCTGGTCTCGGCATCTTCGGGTGAGGTGAAGGGTGCTGTGTCTATCGATAGGACGGCCGTGGGGAGGAATGTAGCCCAGATCCACCAAGATGCTCGCATTCTTGACGTTGTAGCCTAGGCGGCAAGTATATCGCTGTGGTGTATTTATCCGAACGCGACCGTGTAAATGGAGGGTTGAGGGGCTTTTGATTGTGCTTAGGGCTTCTCCAATGCTCTCAATGTCTCATGTCCCGAAGTAGCGTTATCGAGGGTGTCAGGATGTCAACAAACTACTCAAAGGAGTAAGATTAGCGTTAGCGATGCTCAGCAAACACCAAGACGTTCAATATTGAAACGGATTCAGACTTACAGAGAGCTGAATTAAACTCCTTCAGAAGAATGTGCAGAGAACAATTCCAGATCAGGGTTCAGGATGAAAGAGGGAATGATGTAGTGGAGTGCGCCCAGCATCTCCACCGGGATCCCTGCCACAGCAACCAATTCGCCCGAAATCGTGCCCAAGCTTGACGCTACGTATCGTGCAGCTTTGATTTCAATTCCTTCACTACAGGAAAAAAAAGTTGACAGGAGACTTGTCTGGTTTTATTCAAATTTATAAGAATGACTTCGGTCGGGTTCTTGGAAGCATTCCTATTGGATGCAGCTGCGCTAACCCGTGGTCTCACCTGCACTTGACTTCGTAGACAATTCTGATCCCAACTTACTGCAATGACCACAGCCATGAACCAAACGAACAATATTCCGGTCGTGGACTTTGCCCGGTGGAACTCCGACGGACCTAGTCGTCTGCGTGTTGCCCGGGATATTGTTGATGCTTGTCAGAAGGTGGGGTTTGTCTATATCATCAACCATTCGCTGCCCGAGTCTCTTCTGGACGAGGCCTTCCACTGGTCCCAGCTCTTCTTCGACTTACCTCAGGAGGAAAAGCTAAAAGCTCCTCACCCAGAGGGATGGGCAATCCATCGTGGTTATTCTTGGCCGGGTCTAGAGAAAGTATCAGGGCTAGAGGCGACGAGTGCAGATGACGACCAAGAGCGGGCGAAAGGGTTGCGGGAAGTTCCCGATATCAAGGTGAGCGAGTCTGTCTATCACAGAGTTGCTAGTAGAATATTGTGCTCTATTGCCCTTGGACTTGAATCGATCGGTTCTACTCCGCGCTCGGTTGTCTGACCGATACCAGGAAAGCTACGACATCGGCAGCGAGAACAATCCCACGCAACCAAATCAATGGATCCCCGAAGAAAGTCTTCCAGAGTTCCGCTCCTTCATGAGTCATTTCTATAGGGAATGCTTCCGCATGGGTGGAGAAATCTTGCAGGCTCTAGCTATTGGTCTCGACCTCGACGAGAACCACCTGCTTAACAAGCATTCAGGCCTTAACAACCAGCTTCGTCTGCTTCACTACCCGCCTGTGCCAGCCGCAGCACTAGAGGATGACCGTGCTGCTCGCTGTCCGGCACATACAGACTGGAGCTCGATCACTATGCTCTTCCAGGACGATTGCGGCGGTCTGGAGGTGGAGGACGTGCATCGCCTGGGGAGGTTCGTTCCCGCAACTCCCGTTAAAAATGCCATTGTGATGAATGTAGGTGATCTCTTGCAGAGATGGAGTAATGGTTTGTGTGCCGTCCGGTCTATTATGCTGGGCTGTCTACTAATGGATGCAGATCGTTTGAGATCGACTAGCCATCGGGTTACATTACCGCCCTTGGCAGATCGATTTGAAGGACAAGAAAGGATGACAAGGAGACGGTTTTCGATTCCGTATTTTCTGTCTCCGGATTCCGACTCGGTGATAGAGTGTATCCCATCCTGCAGGGGTGAGGAGCCAGGTAAGTATGAACCGATCACACAGGCGGAATATAATCGGATGAGGGCCTCTATGCAGTACTGAGAGTATCCAATCTTTTCTTTGCTATTATATGATGAAATGCAAAGTCCACTATATTATTTTGTTCATGCACGTACCCTTTCTGCTGGCCTGTTCCTCAGGTCACTCGCGTTAAGCCTTTACACAGTCGGCTCTTTCCTTCCACTCCACCAAACGAATAACTTCAAACAAAAAGCAAAGCCATCAATAACGCTTTTGGAGATGACCTGTTATTCCAGTTTTCCTCAAATATTGCTTGGCCTCCAGACCCTCGGAGATTCCACTCTCCATACTTGCACCTAGTGCCGATCCCCCCACCCTGACTAATTTCTTGGCGCGCAATGGATCCTCAAGAGCGCGTCGGGCACTGCCAACCCGACCCAGATCATGTCGCCACGATGTACGGAGAACTAGGCAACAAATTGGTACGTGCTACCCTCCAAGATCACAGGTTTCAAACCCACCTACCTCGTATATCCCCAATTAACCACCACCAGGTCCAACATGCAAAACGCACGCAATCCCTGGCGCATCTCCCGCCTTACCAAACCGAAATCGTCCGCGCCGTAACCCGCGAAGTGCGCGATCTAGAGCGCGACACAATCCGCCTCCTAAACCCATTCGAGGGCTCATTCAATCCCTCCGCAGACCCAGCAACCGCATGTACCCTCCTAGTCGACCACCTCTGCATGCGCCGCAATAAGCGTTGCCTCCTCGCTTACCACCGTGTGCGCACTGAGAAACTCGAAGAGCTATGCTGGACAGGCATTGATGCATTAGAGCAGCAGCAGCCTAGCGAGGGGTCAGATGACCGGGGGCTTCCTTCGGGTGCGGGTGGACATAGCTCGCTCAGTCCCGAGGAAGAGGAGTATTTCCGTCAGTATGGCGACATGTTAGCTGCGTATAAAGGGCAATGGACAGATATCGATTTGACGGGGACCCTGGAGCCGCCTAAGGATTTATTTATTGATGTACGGGTATTGAAAGATGCGGGGGAGATTCAGACAGAATATGGGTGAGGTTCTTCTCTTCTTTTTCTTTTTGTCGGCAATGCTAATTGATGCAGTGTGATCAACTTGACCAAGAACAGTCAGCTTTATGTTCGACAGGGAGATGTTGAACGACTGATTGCACAAGGATTCTTGGAGCGATTGAGTTGATTTTAGGCATTGCGTGCTACATGGGAGTTTTGTGTACTTTTGAGATACCCAGACGGTCTACATTAAATTATTTGTGCAATTGGTCATGCCATTGATCGGATCATGGGACCATTTAAAATTTCTTTTGTTTTCAATAAGGTAGTAAACCCGGTGAAACTTGACCTGTAGAACACGTTGTGGCCCAAGCTGCTCGGGGTGCGGCCCCAGAAACAAAGTACTAAAGTACCCTTGGGCCATCATGGGCCGGTCGCGGGGGCCAAGAATCCGAGAAGTCCAGGTAGATACAATAATGAAGGGATCCAATTGAAATGCTCTGAAATAAAACTTGACATAAATGAATGCGTAATATGGCAAAGAAAGCACGCAGGACATTGAACTAAAGCATAACTAGAGCATAACTAAAACGCTCGATCGCTGCACAGACCAGGTAAGCTGCAAGCCATTCGGGGATGAAATCAGAAACGCACAGTCTAGGCTACAGAAAGTGCCGATCGGGGGATTTTAAGCGTTATTACTTGGCTAATAAAATGGAGATGTAGAATTGCACTAATACACTAATGTATGATCTAACTGAATTCTCACTGGCTACATGGATTCCTATCAATGACTATCAAAGGTGGACCCCCGTAAACGGTTTAGCCCGCCGATTATAGCGATAAGCCCGGGCCCAGACAAGAAACTTGGTTTTTTTAGTCACTGACCTTGCACTCTTACCCAAAATTTATTTTGGCTTTTCAAATGTCGTGATAAGCTGGAAAGTCAAATCATCTCTTATATCCATCGCTTTCCCTTTGTGATGTTCTGATGTTGCCTGCTGTTGCGTCATCCGTTGCGTTTTCCCAACGGCGTTGCATGCGCTAGTGTTCCGATAATCTCCCGAAGTTCAACTCGTCCAATTGCATCAACCAACTCCAAGGGAAAGCTGATGGGCGTGCTACAAACTCGTGGCCGGCGTGATTCGCGCGCTTCGGTCCTGTCACATGTGAATTGGAGTTTCGACCGTGACCTGGATGCTTCCATTCCATCGCAGTCGCTGGTGGAACACGCTAATTTGGGTAGCTCTCCCGGCGGCGTGGAGGCTTCAAGCTACAATGGCTCGAGCATGAGAACCCCCAGTCGCTCGTTTTACCACCGCTCTTTTAATACACCAAACGGTATGTACCGATATTACAAGAATCAATTGCTTAGCTGGTTTGCAGGTCGGCAAAAGTGGTGGAGGATTGAAGAGGCATTTTTGGCTGACCACTCACATTGCTCCAGACCCGGCTCATTATGCATCGGACGGTCTCCGCGAACAAACTGCAGAACTAGCGACTTACGGGCTGTCTTTAAATAAGGAGCCCTCGCGCACTCGAACGAGCTTGCCGCCTAGCTTGGATCTCTTCCGCGAACGTCGCCTTTCCAGTATTACCCAGAATGATACCGCGAGTTCGTCGTACCCGCCTGTGGAGGAGGTGACAGAAGAGTCGGATGCTGTCGAGGAAGAGCCACCGCTGGCTTCGTCGGCCTTGACAGAGATGATTCGTCAGCCTACCTCGAATTCCTCAGAGCATCATGGCAGACCTACTTCAGAGATCGAACCGTTTCCACCTTTACCCCCCACTCACGATGAGCCAGAGCGAGACACAGAACGGACCTCACTATTAACCAAGAGAAGATCCAAATCTCCGCATAATTACGGAGCAGTTGAAGATGTTGAAAGCCAAGGAGGTATCACTAGCCGGTCGTCCACCGTCCTGGCTAAGAGTCTTGCCACGGTGGCTCAGTGCTCCCGCACAATAATGAGCCCCAAGACCTGGGACCGTCGCGCTATGTGGGAGCAGGGAATCGTGCACCCAGTTAGTCTTGTTCCTGCCGTTTTGCTGGGACTTCTTCTCAACATCCTGGACGCTCTGTCCTATGGTATGATCCTATTCCCACTGGGAGAACCGCTGTTTGCAGATCTCGGCTCAGACGGAATCTCGATGTTCTATGTCAGCACAATTATCGCTCAGGTGGTATTCTCAAGTGGCGGGTCGATCTTCAAAGGAGGAATTGGCAGTGAGATGATCGAAGTAGTCCCGTTCTTCCACCAGATGGCATTTGCCATCATGAATCGCATTGGCAAGGACAATCCGCAGTCGGTTATTGCGACTACGATTCTCGCATTTTCGGTCAGCTCGGTTTTGACCGGTCTGGTCTTCTTTTTAATGGGCGTGTTCGGGTTGGGTTCCCTTATTGGATTCTTCCCACGCCACATCCTTATTGGCTGCATTGGTGGTGTTGGTTATTTCCTTTTGCAGACTGGAGTGGAGGTCTCTGCCCGTCTACCGGGATCTATGGAATATAACCTGGAAACACTGGAGAAACTCTTCCATGCAGATACGGTTGCACTTTGGATAATACCGTTATCCCTTGCGATCGGACTTCTGGTTTTGAAGCGTTTCATTCGATCGAACTTCCTTGTCGGGGCTTATTTCATTGCTGTGGCTGTAATGTTTTACGTCGTCGTTCTCATTGCTAGGGTGCCCATGGACACTCTTCATCAGAAGGGATGGGCGTTTGATGCTCCCTCATCAAATAATCCCTGGTATCACTTTTACAGTCTTTATGACTTTTCTGCAGTGAACTGGACCGCCTTCGCGGATACTCTTCCAGCCATGTTCGCATTGACTTTCTTCGGTGTTCTACACGTGCCCATCAATGTTCCCGCACTGGGAATTTCAACGGGAGAAGACAATCTCAATGTGGACCGAGAGCTCATGGCTCACGGTGTGACAAATGCTGTTTCTGGATTTGCGGGTAGTATTCAGAACTACCTGGTCTATACGAACAGTCTCCTTTTCATCGCTAGTGGCGGCGAATCCCGCTTAGCTGGTCTGATGCTAGCGGCCGCAACAGCAGGGATCATGGTCGTGGGCCCAGTCATCATTGGATACATCCCAGTCATGGTAGTCGGCGCCCTGATTTTCCTGCTGGGAATTGAATTACTGGAAGAAGCATTGGTGGACACATGGGGCAAGTTGTCACGGCTGGAGTACCTCACGGTTGTTATCATCGTTGTTACCATGGGTGCCTGGGACTTTGTTATGGGTATCCTAGTCGGCATTATGCTGGCCTGTGTCAACTTTGTGGTTCAGACCTCTCGAAAATCCGCTATTCGAGCCACCTTTTCAGGAGAGATTGCTGGTTCGACGGTTCGTCGTCCGCCGATCCAGCAGCAATTCCTGCACGAGGCTGGTCAGCAGACTGTCATTATGAAGCTTGGTGGCTATCTCTTCTTTGGCACAATTGTCAACGTAGAGAACACTATGCGAGGTCTGATCCAGGACGATGCGTTCAGGAAGCAGCCCATCCGATTCCTGATCCTCGACTTTTCGCGAGTCTATGGATTAGATTTCTCAGCTGCCGAAGCATTTACGCGTATCAATCGCATCCTCCGCAAACGCAACGTCCAAACCACCATATCCGGTCTCAATGTAGAAGGTGACGTGGGCAAGAGTCTCCAAAATGTAGGCCTTTTTGAACCCGAAACAGGTGTCCCAATTTTCGAAGATCTCAACGCCGCCCTCGAGTTCTGCGAGAACGACTACCTGAAAGTCTTCTACAGTCGCCAGGAAGCGTTGATCAGCAAACCTCTGGAGTCTTCACACACCACCAATCATCTCGATGTCCCAGTTCCCGTTCCACCACCCTCTCACCCCAACTTATCCGAAACCATCGTCAGTTCTCCACGTGGCCAATACCTCCAACGAGTCGCAACGAGCACAATCCGCGAACATGAAACATCAATGTCAATGATGGCTGCACCTGCCTGGTCCGCAATGCGTCAACCTCTTCCCCTCCTCTTACAAACCTTTCAGGGCCTCTCCAACCAAAACGAGGACTTCTGGTTCCCTGCCTGCGCCTACTTCTCGCGCGAGGTCTACCCGGCAGGCACTATCTTATATCACGAAGGCGACGTCCCACGGGCCTTCTATCTCCTTGAGGCTGGTATGCTGCGCTGCGAGTACGACCTCCCTCAAGGGCGCTACTTCGAGCTCGTCGTCGCCGGCAGGCCGTGCGGCGAACTACCGTTCTTTAGCGATACACGTCGCACAGCCACTGTCAAGGCTGAGCACGAATGTGCGGCTTGGTGTCTGAGTGACAAGAAATGGAAGGCCCTTCAGGAAGCGGAGCCGCGAGTCGCCCGTGAACTGTTAACGGTCAGTCTGAAATTGACAACCGAGCGCATGGACTGTATCACTTCGTAAGTTATCTTGATCCTATTGATTCTGAAATTTGAAACTAACAGTTGTCATAGATATGTATTGACGATGGCTGCTTGATACCATTTGATGATATCTTCCATTTTTCGGGGGATTTTTGCATTGCATCTTGGCGGCTATTGAGCGAAACCGTCCATTGTTTATTGGTCCATGCATATCGGCTCCTATTTTCTTCTTCCCTTATTTCTTCTTCTTCTTTTTTTTTTTTTTTTTTTTTTTTTTTCTTTTCGAATATACCTCAGCACTTTGTGCTTTGATGTCTGTATGTAGGCGAGTTGCAATCAGACTCGCTATGAATGTATGGCTTGATTTATTGATATGGACAAAAGTCACCCATCCGATCATACGATTCCCAGATCCTTTCCTGAGGTCTTATCTCTATGTCCAAACGACACAAATTTGGAATATGTAGGATCTGATATACACTTCATGTTTGCCGGACCAAAATAATGTTCAGGTTGACTTTGTATCAAGGAACTATGTTCCTATACTTCAGATCATACAAAATAAGATTTCCACTAGCACACGGTTCCAGATGATTAGAGTACATGTCATGCACGTGGGTGTCAGCTGATAGATAGGCAAAATCTTATTATCTTGAACCATAAATCTCCTTCCAAAACAGCGTGCTACTTCCACGAACCCCATGTTTCACCTGTGTTCTGGGCAATGGGGTTCGTGATATGGTGAAATTACCCGAACATTGCACGGGACGAACCCCGGATCACGTAAGGCTACTAGCCTATTAAACTGACAGGGATAAGGTTGAGTTTGCGAATTATCGCTTATTCTATATGTGGCGCGGGAAAGCCGTCGGACGTCCCTACGCTTAGACCTCCCCTGATTAAGATGCACGTTCCCACACACGAACAATCCGGGACTCGATGCTTTCAAAGGCTTACACCTGATAGGCCGTTAGTATTGGGCAATCGCTCGCCACATTTAGCCTTTTGAAAAAAGCGGCAGTGGAGTTTGATGAATTGTCGCGGCATTGTATTAGTGGTTGGCTTTAACCTCATCCGGACTAAGGACGTATATTTGCGCCGCTTCTCACCCGCGTCCCCTTTAATCGCCCTCGGCCCTTGTTATCATGCCTGTCCGGAGTGGCTGAAATTACCTCGTACAGTTGTCCAGGTCTGCTCAAAGGTGGGCTTGTCTCTATTCTTTTTGACCTCTCAATTCTCCTGCTGGTATCGTGAAAATGGAATCAATCTCTTCTCTCTTTCTCCTTTGCCCTCCCTAAGTTGTACGTAATTCTTCGAAGCAAGCATAACTTATTGTGCCTGAGATAATATCTCTGTCTCCGCTAGCTGAGTGCCACTACATGGCGTGATAAGCAACGCCAATGACATGTCTTTAAACATTCTACCCTTCAGCAGCTAACTAATTTCGTCTTAGCCTATGCCTGATATCGGAAAGAGGGGAACGGGATCCTAGTCTTTCATTACCAGGCGGCAAATTTCAGCACGCATGACCTCTGATAAAACTGATGTTCCAGATATCAGACACTTTCCAAGAATTTCCAAGACCTTTCCAAGACTTTAGGCGCAAAAAGTAAATTTATTAGATTGTGAGGTGTGATTGCTAGAGCGAAAATGGAAAAAGATACTTCCGTGCATCGGAGGGTATTGGCTATCTTCATTCCTGTGTTACCTTCCCGAAGGCGAGAAACGTAAGGCCCGCTCTATATGGCTCAATCCTCGGCTTGATGGTATCACGCATAGATTTCCCGATAAGGGTTGGGACTCGGCGTGGCTTTTGAAGCTCTGCATGGTAGGGATATAAGATGAAGCTGCTGGTTGCACATGTTACAGCAAAGCTCATTTTTTGTACGACCCCGCTGAGGAACGCGCAACATGTCGGCAATTCGCTCCGACTCGCTGGATGAGGGTGTTGTTTCCGTCTCGGGCAATGATGCCCTTAATGAGAAGACAATCATCAATGTCACCAGCAAAGGTGAACACCACCTCACTACTACCTCCATCGGGTCTGGAGAGATTGGAGATGAGGATGATCGCAATAGTGATGATGTGATCATTGTCGATGGTGTCGATGCGGCGAACCACCTGCTCCCCATGCGGGATGATGGGGACCCAGCTTTGACATTTCGAAGTCTCATCTTAGCCTCGGGTCTCGCGTGCTTCCAGGCGGTTATGTATCAGATCTATATGGTATGTCTCTACTAGCTCAAACCCATTGCACTTCAACTGACAGATCGTTGTGTAGTTCAAACCTACCGCCATTACCATTCAAGGAACTTTCATTGTTCTTATTTCGTACTTCGTTGGCCGAGCCTGGGCCAAGTTCCTTCCCCGTGGAGACAAGTTCGAGGCTCGATGGAGGGCATCGGGCGGCCAGGGAAAGCTTCCCATGCATATCACCATCCTTAAATTTATCAACAATGGGCCGTGGACATTGAAGGAGCACGCGATTTGCTCTATCACGGCTACCAGTGCTTCAAACGCCGCCGCAAGTTCAGAGGTGTTCGCAGCCCAGGAGCTATTTTACAATATGTCGCTGAGCCCAGCAACTGTCATCTTGAGTACTATCTCTATTGGCTTGTTTGGCTACGGAATCTGTGGACTCATGCGTCCCATTGCGGTCTGGCACGTTGATGCTGTCTACTGGAGTACCTTGCCTACTGTCAAGGTACTTCAAGGACTTCATTGGCAGGAGATCAAGAATTCGAAACCATTGAGATACTTCTGGTATGCTTTTACTGGAATGACTCTCTACGAAATTTTCCCGGCCTACATTTTCGTCTGGCTTAACTCCATTTCTATTCCGGTATGTGATCATTGCTTGCTAGTGTCGTAATCCTTTTGAACTGACTTGCTAACGCCTGGTATTGTAGTGTCTGGCTGCTATGAAGGCTACCGGTAATAAGGCTGCTGTCCTTACTAACATCTTCGGTGGAGCCTCTAACAATGAGGGTCTGGGTCTCTTCACTTTTTCTTTCGACTGGCAATATGTGAGATCTCCGTTGCCTTCCAAAACAGGAAGAGAACTAACCTTCATAGATCACCTCATTCCAAACTGCTCTTCCACTCACGCTTCAAGCTCACCAGGCCGCCGGTTTCGTTGTGTGCTTTATTGCCATGCTTGGAATCTACTACGGAAATGGCTGGGGCGCGAAGTCGCTCCCATTCATGTCCACGAAGCTTCTCATGAGCAATGGAACTGCGTACCCTGTCGCTGACGTGTTTGTCGATGGTGTACTTGATGAAACGCAACTGCTCAAATATGGTCTGCCTAAGCTGACCGGAACTTTCGCGTTCGCCATGTTCATGGCCAATGCTGCCGTAAGTACCAAGTAACTAGACGTTCATGCTTCATTTCACAAGCTGACTATCCTTCATCTTCTAGATCGGTGCTCTCATCATTCATTGCATCCTCTTCTGGGGCAAGGATATTGTTGCTGCGTTTAAAAAGGCCAGGGAAGGTCGCTACGATGATCGCCATCATGAGCACATGGCTAAACACTATAAAGAAGCGCCTTGGTGGTGGTATATCGGCGTCCTTGTCATCAGTTTTATCCTGGGTCTTATTGTGGTCCTCAAAGAGAACATTGGTCTCCCGGCGTGGGCATATGTTGTCTCTTTAATTGTCGGAATCATTGTGTCGCCCTTTGTGAGTGGTCCCAGAATTTACATATGAGCTGCGCTAACTTTCATTAGAGCACTATTCTGTACTCTCGCTACGGCAACGGTATTGCCACGAACAACCTATCGAAGATGTTGGCGGGTCTTATGATTCCTGGACGTCCAGTCGGCAACATGTATTTTGCTGCTTGGTCACACAACGTCATTTCCAATGCAGTCAGCTTGTCAAACGATCTGAAGATGGGTGAATACTGTAAGTTTTCCATCCTTACTTTCCAGACCTGTTCTAACCAATATAGTGAAAATTCCCCCACGTGTCATGTTCTTGACTCAAATCTGGGGTACTATCCTCGGTGGCTTTATCAACTACGCTGTGATGATTTCAATCGTTGCAAAGAACAAGGTGGTCCTCAACTCAGCCAATGGCAGCAACTCCTGGAGTGGTGCCACGCTGCAAGCCTACAACACCAATGCAACCTCTTGGGCCCTGGCTTCCTACCTTTACAAGATGGGCGGCCAGTATTGGATGGTTCCCATTGGTATTGCTATCGGTGCTGGTACTGTTATTGTTCACCGCATCTTCTACCACGTAAGTACCCTAGAATGGTACACCTTTGATACAGTGACTAACATTTATGATAGTTCGTCCCCAAGATCCGTGGCTTCGACGTTGCCGACATCAACATGCCCCAATTTATTCAGTATGCTGGCTACATCCCTTACAACCAGAGTCAAACCTGTGTGCTCTTCAGCTGGGTCTTCGCCGGTTTCTACGTCCAGTACTACCTCCGCAACTACCGTCCACGCATTTTCAAGGATTACTCGTACTTGATCACTGGTGCCTTTGATGGTGCCAGTCTGACTGTGTTGTTTATCCTTTCATTTGCGGTGTTTGGCGCTGGAGGTCCAGCCCATGCTTTCCCGTCGTGGTGGGGTAACAACTCCAACGGGAACTACGATCTCTGCCCGGTGTCTGATTAGGTCTAATTTGCCTGGAGATGCCAAATGCCCTACAATGCCTCTTATGGAAGTTGTATGAGATTTATATAATTAATTATTTCTGAGTTCATGAATTCATGTCATAACGAGACATTTCCGATCTCAAGTCAAACCTTGCAATAACAATAGTAGATTCGTGAATAACTCATAGATCAAGCGCAAATCGTCTACTATTCCACTGCACTTGAAATGCACCAAAAAGAGTTAGAAATCCCTTGATCAATCTATAAGCGACAAACCAAAATCTTAGACAACGCTCTTAGTCGAAATAAGCGATTACTCTCCGCCAATTTGCCACAAATATGTGGCAGGTGTGGCACAAAAAATCAAAAGCGCCCTACCCAGCGCCATTGTCGTCATTTTCGCGCTATGGCATACCCAGCCGTTTTTGACTGCAAATTCTCCTCTGATTGGGCCCGGTCGCCATTCCCGATATTAATTATGACGTCTAGCCACCACTCACCTACGGGCTAGACCCTTGCTCGGGCTACCATCATTTGCCCCGAGGTTCCGTTCGTGACAGCGATCCTCGAGAAATGTGATTTAGTCTAATCATGTGGTTTTAAGTATTTGTACTTCGATGGATAAGCGGTCTGCACCTGTGGGGGGGGGGTATATCAAGTACATAGAATGTTCTTGGCGTGCAGACAGGCTTTTCCGCAGATCTGAAATATGGTTGTCTTGCACGTGCATATTGAAGAGGCATCAAAATAGTCGAGAGCTAGCTGACCTTGATGGTGGGGTATTTTGGGCGCTTGTGGGCATTGGGCTGCGCGACGCGACCCACTCTACAGGTACATAGTGTGGGCGAGAATCGAGAAAGAATGGGGTTCTCTTCAAAGTGACAGGAAGAGGACCTTAATAGCACTCCGGGTAAAGTGAAACCCAGCATTGTCTCAACTTCATGCAAACTCCATCTCCCAACCCTTGATTTACCGCTATGAACTCCTAGTCCTCCTAATAATGGCCATGACCCATGCTCGATACGCCCACGAAGCGCCGGGTCCAAGAGCCGCAGCACTAGACCGACAGCGCGAATCGCTCTATAATCAGGGGTGCATATCAAGTTCCAAGTGGTTGTGAACATCTCGATTGCAATTGTGTGGAGCGATCGACAATCCTCAGCGCGATCGCATGCATCTGATGCTGATCATGTGTTTATTTGGGGGCAGTTGAGGGTTAGCCGCGAGTTGAGGATGATCAACTAAAAATATCCATCTCCATGTCCATGTGGGAAAGTCACGTTCCCTGGATCATGCCGCGGGAGCACCCGATCAGTCCCTTGGTTCTGGATACCCAACCTCTTTCATTTACATCTAGTATTCTACCTAAGTTTCATATAATAGGAAAGAGCACCCAGGTGGCTATGCCCAAAATAATATGAAATCAGGTCCCAACCTCGCTCGTGTCCAAGACTATTTTAAGTTTAGTGCAGTCTCGGATTCGTTTCAAGAGACGCCCCGCCCCCAAACGCCCTCTAGCGAGTATCGAGTGTATCCGTGCCGTGTGCTTCTCTTAGAAAATGCCCAGAACACCGGACAACAGTACTAGTGGGAACAATCTTTTTGGGGAATAGGGCTAACCGCTGCCCTGCGGGAGAATGGTGGGGCACGGGGATTTTGTAACGCCTCCTAGGGGGTTAATTACATAGGGTCGTTGGACATCCAAAAAGTGGGTCTGTGGTGACGATGATGCTATGGCCCAAAACCTTGGAAGAACGGGAACACAGGGTCGGGGACTTTGGTGTACTTGGGTTCCTGGATTTTCTATAGTCTAAATTCTTTCCAAGGTTATTTTTTGCAGTTGTAGTATGACAGAATCACACTCTAGAGGCATCATGGTCCAGATGTAAAGGTGGGGAGTACGCTGCACAGGAATGCCATGCGTGGGGTCGATGATCGTTGAGGCTGAAGATGCAGAGAAGAATAAGAATAAGGAATTAAGTGAAATTCTGGGCGATTCCAGCCCTGCCAGTAGTGCAATAAATAGTAAAGGCCCCGCGTCCCAACTTTCTTCTCTTTTTTCCTCTTTCCAATCACCAGCCCCTCCCCCGCCCTCAGCTGAGCGGCGATCCCGATAAGCACGCCTCGTGTTCAGGACGCACACTCCTGACATTATTTTCTGCTGCTTTTTCTCTTTCCCCTTTTCTTCCTCTCCACAACTCACTAAACCTCGAGGCCTTCACCGAATCTCGAGCGCTCGGGCCCCCTCCCCCTCTACTAGGGTCTCGATACTATACAGATCCACTATCGTGATCTAACTACACAACGGAAAGAGAAAAAAAAAAGAGAAAAAAAAGACTACCCAGCATGCCTGTCCAATATGATTATACCTCGGACGACTCGGACTTCTCCGAGACCGATTTGTCCATCCGTGGCCGTCACGGCGGCACCCACATCCGCCGCCGCTCTGTATCCCGCCACGCACAGCGCCGCCCCGAACCAAAGGAGTACCTAGCGCCCGCACCGATGACTCGCGTCTACCGCTCTGCCTCAACAGGCGGACGCCGCCCCCGCGAGCGCGACTCCTCCGTGCCTGCCGTCATGATCGTGAACGAGCAGGCAACCCGCACGGACAGCCGAACTGAAGCCCGCAACGCCAATAGCAATAAGCCCCGGCACCGTGTGCAGCAAAAGTTCTACGAGCATGAGTCCGACGAGGAGCTGGACGTGGAGCCTGCGCGGCGGGGTGGCTCACGGCGACGGCAACGGGAGCGCGAGGCTGGCATCTCGGCCAACGTGAATGTTACTGCGGAGGTGCCGCAGGCACAGGGACGGACGCCATCGCCTTTCCACCGTGATTATGAGCTTGCTATGAACCAGCGTTTACTGGAGCGCAGCGATATGCAACACAGTATGGAGATCTGGAAGCAGCAGCAGGAGATTGAGCGGCTGGAGCGTCATCTTGAGAAGCATCGTGAGAAGCCTGAGCCGCCGCGAGACACCCGTGAGCACAGGATGCTCCGGGAAGAGGAGGAGTGGTATGAGGATGAGATTAGTGAGCGTTTGCGTCGCCTAGAGCGCATTGAGCGCAAACAGAAGGAGGAGGAGACAGCACACAAGGCGGAGAAGGCATGGCGATTGAGAAAGCTGGAGGACCATGAAAGGGAGGAGGAGACGGCGCGAAATGCGGAGAAGGCGTGGCGGTTGAGGAGACTGGAGGAGACCGAGAAGGATGAGGAGGCGGCGCGGAAGGCCGAGAAGGCGTGGCGGATAAGACAACTTGAGGAGGCCGAGAAGGCTGCTGCTGAGCAGAAGGAGTTGCGGGAAAAATTGAAGAAGGAGAAACTTGAGGAGATTGCGCGGCAGCAGGAAGAGGAGGAAGAAAAAGAAAAGATTAAGAAGCAGATCCTTGAGGAGGAGCGCCAGAAGGCTTTCGAGGCTGAGGAGAAGAGGAAGAAGGAGATGATGCTTAAGGCTGCTGCTGTCGAGGAATGGAAATTAGAGCAGGAGCGTCAGAAGCAACGAGCGGCCGAGGAGGCTGCGAAGAAAGATCGTGAATTCCGAGAGCGACTACGTCACGATCTTGGTTACGATGAGGAGGAGATTGCGCATATCCTGAGCAAGAAGAAGCGAGATCAAGAAAAGGAGGAGAAGAAAGAGAAGAAAGAAGAAAAGAAGGAGGAGACCGTGATCGATGAGCGGAAGACCACATGGATCAAGGTAAGTCGATACAGGTCTACGAACTATATCCAAGCCATATAGATGCTAACTTTATTTCTAGGTTCACCGCAAGCATCTGCTCCCAGAAACCTTGCTCGCCTATAATCTTCCCTGGGACTGGGACGAGGTAAGCAAACCATGAGCTTAGATATTCATATGGTGCCTATGCTAACTCCGTCCAGGCTGATAGCAACTACATAATCATCAAGCGATGGGTCACCGAGGATTTCCAGGAAGAGCTCTTCGCTCACACCAAGCGGATCCGCGAGGGCAAGGTCCTCACCCAGACTTCTCAATCGCAGACCGAGCTCCGGGTCAACGACCGACACAAGGACAAAATGTTCTTGGTGCGCAAGAAGAGCCCACAGCACCGCTTGCGTGTCTTCGCTTAATGAGGTCTCGCCTTACTACCATCTGCTCTCGCCGTTGTTAACCAAGGTTATGCTTATACGTCTTTTGACTGTTTATTTCCCACGCCATCTTACTCGCAGGTTTTCGCGATATATGTTGGTTATCGAGTTTATGCTTTTTGTTTCTTGCGATTTTTATGAGACCTGGGCCGAATGCTTTCTGATATTGCTTCTTTTGAGTTGAGATTCCTATTATTTGAAGCTGGCTGTTGCTCAGGAAGTGGCACAGTAATGAGACACGATTTCCATGTTCACGACTTTTTTTGTTTCCATTTTGTGAATTTCTCATCATACGCCACTCCTTTCTATGTATTCAGCCATCTCCAAATTTATATTCCATTTGTTGAAAGAGACCCATCCTGCCTGCAGATACTGCAGGTCCCAACTTTAAGCAATTTTAAATTCCCCATCGGGTATATATGCCTTATGCAAGGCGTGCTACCGCTACGTGGGGTAGTGCATTATCGCCGCTCGAAGCAATCGAAAAATCCATAGCCTATTAATACAAGAAAATCGAAAGGCCGAGCAACCTAATGATTTCAAGTGCTCAGGGGAATCTGATGATTCGTCTCCCACCGCTTCTCGGCGCGGAGAATGAGCTCCTCGTAGACCGTCCACGCCAGCGCCGAGCTAAGCGCTTTCCGGGCCATACGAAGACCCAGTCCACCGAAAAGACTGCGAATTCCCTCCTCATTCACCATAAAACGCACCGCACGCAGCATGTTGCCATACTTGGCCGGCATAAGCTGCAGTCGGGTTTTCACCGCATCAAACGGGTTCGTAATAGCAGTGGCCATACCGGCTGCCAACGCTCCTGACGTGAAATGAATACCCGAAGAGGATACAGCCTGTGGCGTCCCATCACTGTTGATATTTGACCCTTTCGCCGCCATGGATCCAAGGCGCCGTTTCAGCTGCTCGTAGATAAGGACGTAAAGGCCGGCGTACGGTGCGTCCCGCGCTGCGGTGGCACCGAAGCCGGCGAAGAGGCCGCGGAATCCTTCTGTTCGCAAAATGTCACGACTAGCGCCTAAGAGGCTGCGGTAGGCGTAGAAATCGGACTCATAGCGAACTTTGATGACTGTGACGGGCATCATGACGAAACCTGCTGCGACACGGGCAACGGCTCCGGTAGCGAGGTTGGCTGTGTTGGAGAGTTTAGGAAGGGCAGAGGAGGATTGAGTGACGGTTTGGTTTGCGAGGAGGGGGGTGTTGGCTTGGGCGACGGCTTGACGAAGGGAGTTTAGACTGGTGAAGTAGAGGGCTGAGCCGACGCCGGTGCGGAGCGCTGAGGGAAGTGTGCCGCGCCATAATCCGCGGATTGGATTTTGAGATGAGAGGATACCCTTGAGTGTTGGGAGGAGGGATTGCTGGGATTGTTGGACTCTGGTTTTGAGAAGATCGGCCGGTTGGAGGAGGATGGATGATGTGAGACCGGAGCAGAGACCGGCGGAGAAGTGAAAGATCGTTTTTGAGGCTGTATAATTGTGCGGATTAGTTTGAGGGCCTTTGGTAAATGAAGGTATTGTTTGTGGAGATAAATACATTTCGAGGTGCCTGTCTTCACCTGCGGCACAACGTACGCGCCATTGTTAGACATGGCTTCGGTGCCCGTTGCGCACTAATCAACCAGTGGTTGTGGACTTCGGGTATTGGGGTAGGTTCACTTCTTTGATTAGAAATGATTCGATACCGGATCGAATCTTGTGCAAGTCGCGAAGTCGGTGAGGGAATGGCAGGGTTTGTAGTCACCGCATGCAGGAAAATTGAAGCGAAAAACCGACGGGATCGGGATCAGAATAGATGGAATGAGGCAGGCATTCCTCTTTAACACAATTTTGGAATGAGAGAAGGTCGAATTCAACGATCCTTATCGGCAACAATGTCACAAGATTTGGTATATTAAAAAGTTGAAGTGTTGCACCTGTAAGCAGGAAGTGAAGTCATCGGATCCGCGGTCAGAGCCTCGGTATCGATAAGGACTCGGATGCACTAATAACGGTGCATTCAGCCTCCGTGTCGTTTTGTACTAGGACAATGATTAAACTCTCGCTCAGGTACCAAGGCGAGTTAGATGATAAAAATACATATACGCCTTTGGACATTTTACTAAATCAGAATTATCAAAATAAATAGTGAAAATACAATAGCATTCGCAACTTTCCCGCAAACGGACCAAACACACCGGCAGCTCGCGGATTGTCGCGGGAGCCAATCAGATCTCGTCAATTCAGTTGCTGCTGTAATCGACGTCATGTGCAGGTCTTAGACTTGCGTTGTCACCTTCTCTTCTTTTGAATCTTTACCTCTATACCTTACCACAGATATGCAGTGGATTCCCTCTTTTCCGTACCCGCCGTCCAAGGCCGGGTTCTGGAACCCTGTCACCTCTACCCTCAACTGGTGCGAAGAAGTATGAACCCGTTTATGGCCCCACCGAACCCCAGATGGCTTCAGGACCCTGGTTGACGATGGTATCTAGGACTACTATGCCACTATATACTCTGCTGAGATTGTCAATACCTTGACAAACTTGCTTTTCATGTGGCTGGGCGTCAAGGGCATTATCAGCTGCCGGCGCAATCAACATGACCAGATCTTCTTGGTCGCCCTATTAGGCTACCTAGTGGTAGGAACAGGCAGTTTCCTGTTCCATTCGACCCTAAAATGCAAGTATTTCCGCAATATTGTACGATCCCAGCTATTGTCATGTTCTTGACTCTCTGCTGGGATCATATCTGTTGTCTAAAAGCTCCAACTAACGTTGGCGCTGTAAATAGACCCCATGCAACTGGTCGATGAGCTTTCAATGATCTACACAACGTGCTTGATGGCCTACGCCAGCTTTTCATATACCCGCCCGCTGGGCTTCCGTGTTGTTTTAGCATTGTCGTTAACTTTTCTCTCCGTCTTCATCACCCTCTACTACCACTACCTGCAGAATCCTGTCTTCCACCAAAATGCCTACGCGTTGTTAACAATCGTTGTCGTCTTTCGCAGCATGCACACCATGGAGGTGACTCTGCGACCCCGGTGGCGCAAGTCTCGCGAAGAAGACCGACTGGAACGACAAAAGCAGGGACTTCCGGTACCTACCAAGGAGCGTCAGCATTACGAGAACGTGCGAGACATGAAAACTCTCAAGACAATGTGGTTCATGGTGGCGTACGGGTTGAGCATGTTTCTCGGCGGGTTTGCAATCTGGAACCTGGATAACCAGTTCTGCTCCAGCATTCGCCGGTGGAGGCGGGTAGTAGGCCTGCCATGGGGCATTTTCCTGGAGGGACATGGTTGGTGGTATGTGCTTACTCTCCTTTTGCCCCATGACTGTACAATGTTATCATAACTACCTGAGGTTACCTCTCTTGATATGATTGCACCCGCTAACTTATACTTCAGGCATGTCATGACCGGCCTCGGGGCATACCTGTACATCGTCTGGGGCATCTGGCTACGACATTGTCTGAACGGAAACCAAGAAGACTATCATCTACGATGGGCACGTTTCTGGCACATTCCCGAAGTTATCCGCACCACACCTACGTCGGAGAACAGCGTCAGCCGAGACAAGAAGTCCACTTAGAGTATCTACTGAATCACCAAATACTGTTTTGCTTCAACGCGACCCAGAAATAGCCTTATCATTTTTGCCATGACCTCTCCGACGCGAATGGCAAATTGTAACGGAAATGAGCACAATCTGGCCTTTTGGATGCCGAGTAAAAAAGCAGTGACGCTTTTCTTTTCTTGCTTTGTTTTGCCACTGGATATCCTTACCACCCACACTTTGGCTGTGGATGAAACCCTTTCCTACTCGTTGTCACACAAGTTCTTGCAGGACGGAAAACAGAAACTAGCTGACCATACATATATCTTTCTTCTTCTTGTCGGTGGATTACTTGGTGTCACCGACTTACGGGAGGAATTTATGGCGCAAGGTTGCTATAGATAGAAGTTGGGCTTTGTATCTTCTTTGCTGATTTGTTTTATGCTTTTGTACCAGCTTCCCATTACCCGCTTCGTTAAGAGTTATTCAATAGAAAGATCCGGATGAACTGATAGATTCTATCATAAGTGTAGCTAAATTAGCCTGCGGGTTTCGAAAGGCCCGAGTAGGACACCACAGGCTCCACCTTTAAGCTATAGAGCACTGGACATGGATGCTTATCGATATTCCATCGTCAGCATGAAGATTCCCTTTTCTCAAGTAGCGCATTGTTGATATATAAGGAAACGGACATCGAGAATAACAGACAGAGAGTGGACTGGAGTATGTAACCCGGGACGAGAACTATAGCACTGTATTTTGGTTATTCCTTCCGTTTATAGTTCAGTCCATAACGCGCTCCTTCCCCATCATCGGCATACAATATGGACATCAGATCCAGTTTCTCAGTCCATCAGCATTCATGAAGAATCTTTTCTACACCCCATTTGAATCTTCACTATCTCTTTTTGCGAAATTCAACGCGATGCGCTTTGACTGGTCCTTCTCACGTGACCTGGCGTTAGGCTTCGCGCCCGGCGCGTGTCAGCGTTGCGATTCATTTCCCCACGCGGGCCACGCCTACACACAACCACAGAATCTGCCAACCACGATGCAACCGGACGAGGAGCCCCAGCTCTTCGAGCAGTGCCGTGTCTGCATCGTAAGCACAGACTTACTCCCCCTTGAGACCGCCGAGCAGGTATGTTTTCCGATGATCTACAATCACGCGCATCGCAGAGGGCTCACCGTCCCCAAAACTCTAGTTAGCAGCAGTGATCGAAGAATACGGCGGCGAACCGTCGATTCATAACTCGAGCCCAACAAAAGACGACACGGCGGAGTGTACCCATATTGTATCCAATACGATCAACTTTGAGTCCTATGACATCGCCTGCAAGGCTTTAATCCCGGTCGTGAAGCCATCATGGGTTCACACTTCTCTGTCCAAGCGCAAGCTTGCCAACCCGCGTCAACATAGCCCTGACCCTCGTCTATTCTTGCACGATGTGGTGGTGACATGCGGCGACATCCCGGAGGGAGATAAAGATGCTATCATTGGAGGAGTTGTGGCTAAAGGCGGCCTGTACAGCCCACGCATGTCCGCTTTGGTCACTCATCTGGTGGATCTAACTATGGATTCGGACAAGGCACGTTTGACTCAAGCCAAAAAGCTGCGTGCAAAGATTGTTTTGCCTCATTGGTGGGTCTTTTGATACGGCTTTTACATGTGGATTTTCTGTTGACGCAATTTAGGTTTGACGATTGTCTGAAACTTGGTCGACGCATAGACGAGCGCCCATACATACTACCAGACCCAGAAATATTGCGCGCCAACCCCGACGACCCAATTCGAGGGAACGGAAACAAGGGCCTGGCTGGCGCATCCACACCTGAGCCGTCTGCTTTGCCTACAGTGAACATTGATGCACAGGGAACTAATGACCGCAGTGTATTTGATGGGAAATGTATCATGCTGTCTCCTGACTTGAGTATTGGCTCGCGTTTGCTGGAATCCATCGAAACGGTCATCAAGCAGGGCGGTGCGACTGTGACAGGAAATGTCAACGAAGCAGATTGGATTATTTGTCGCTTCCGTGAAGGCTTTGTTTATCGAACTGCCTCACGACTGGATAAGGAAGTTGGCAATCTTGCCTGGCTGTACTCTTTGATGACGTACAATGAATACACTCGGCCCTTGAGCCGAATGCTCCACTACCCAATTTCTCGCACACCGATCCCCGGTTTTGAAGGGCTTAAAGTCAGTCTGTCCAACTATGTTGGCGAAGCCAGAATTTATCTTGAAAATTTGATCACTGCAGCAGGTGCCGAGTGCACGAAAACCTTGAAGCAGGAAAATACTCATTTGATTACTGCCCATGGAACGAGTGAGAAATGCAGCGCTGCGAGGGAATGGGGCTTACAGGTGGTCAACCATTTATGGCTGGAAGATAGCTATGCTAAGTGGCAGATGCAACCTGTCTCCTGCCCACGTTACAACTATTTCCCTTCACGAACCAATCTGGGTGACGTTGCCGGCCAGAGGATGCTGGAACGCGATGTACTCGAGAAGAACTTTTTCTCCTTGGAAGGGCTACCGAATTCTGAAACTGTCATGCAAGATAAGGACAATGATGCGCCATCGATGCAGCCCCCGGCTGATGCAAAGCGGAAAGCCAGTGAGAAGGCTTCCGAAAAGACCGGTACCCCCAAAGCTAATGGGAAGACGCGCAAGCCTTCAGAGAAGAAGGTAGAGACCCCTTCTCGGTCTCGGCTTATCCCTGATAACAAGGAAAATGAGACTCCGTCGTCGGTTAGTAGCCGTAAATCGAAAGAGGCAGCAATCGCTCATCTCCATGACCTTGCCCCTGATATTGCTCTGTACGAGAAGGAGAAGAAGCGCGTCGGTGGCGTCATTCATGGCGGTAGACGGAAGTCAGATGAAGATCGTGTGCGCGACAACCCCAAGAAGCGCCGCTCGGTCGAAGCAGAGGGAGAGAGTGACACTGAGCAAGTAAACGAAGCCAAACGGGCGAAGAAATCTCGACCTGCTATTACGATGCACTTACTGATCACCGGCTACCAAAGTTGGGTTGGGAAAGGCAATGAGAAAAGGGAAGATGCAGACAAGGTATGTATGTTTGTTTTATATCAGTGGAACGGTACTCATTTTTCAACAGCGACATCTTCGAGACCTGGGTATCATGGTGGTTCAGGATGCCCGACGATGCACCCATATGGCAGCCCCGTCTATTCTGCGTACCACCAAGTTTGTAAATGCATTGGCATATGCGCCCGTGATTGTTCATACCGACTTTGTCACCAATTGCCTCAAAGAGGACAAGCTGCTCGACCCGGCGGATTTCAAGTTGATCGACAAAACGGCCGAGAGCAAGTTCCGATTCTCTTTGGCCAAGGCTACAGACAAGGCCAAGGCGAATAGGAACAAGCTTCTGCGCGGATTCCGCATCTACTGTGTCGAGGATATTCGTGGTGGATTTGAAGCATTTAAGTCCATCGTCGACGTAAATGGCGGAGAGTGCATGCTCTTCCGTGGCCGGCTCGCGTTGACTAACCCTTCACGCCGGGAGGAAAGTGACGACGAGAATAGTGATGAGGATGGCGAGGCCGGACGACACGACGTTTTCCTTCTCAGTAGTGCTGAGTCCAAGCATGCCCGTCTCTGGCCTCGATTCCGTCAGGTAGCTGGCGATATCAAGCGGGCCCCGCGAATTGTCCGAGTGGACTGGCTGCTCGACATGGCCATGTCGCAGGAGTTGAAAGGCCCCGAGGCATACGAGCTGACAGAGGATATGATTGGCAACGAAGAAGAGTAGGCTTGAGCTGTTGCTCTGGTACCGCTTATTTCGGGGTTTAGCTTTTGTAGTCACAGATGTCATGTAAATGTTTGGCGCACTGGCCGGGGTTGGCCTGCACACATGGGAATATTTGAGCGTTTCATCATGAATAGCCACGTCTTTTTAGAATTTAGAAAAACTTGACACCTTCTTGTCCTTCACTTCCAAAGACCTGTGCCTTGCCGCGTTTAGACAGGATGTTCAACGCCTTCAACATGACATCATTGTCCATGTTATGAAATTCTGCATAGAAATGTCAGTATACCCATCGACCAAGACAATCCTGCGGAATTTCACCTTGTGACGCCGTCGCCTCCCCCTGTATAAGCTCATATACCGTCAGCACCGCCCCGCGCTGCCCTGTCCCCTCCACCCAATCCACGAGTATATCCGCCCACTCCTCTGGCCTCCGCCACCAAATCCACGCCACAGACTTCGGTCCCTGGCTTCCTGCAGAAGAATCAATCCACTCTGCACGCTGACCTCCACCACCTTCCTCCTCGCTCTTAACCATCCAGTCCAACACCGCGCGAGCTTCACGGAGATCTAGACGCTTGCGCAGCGCCGCATTATGAAAGAGCGGACTATCAACTGCTTCAATCAGGCTGAGGCGATACTGTCTGTGATGTTTGCACCATGCTTGGATCAACGAAGACCATTTCGCAAGTTGAGCTTGGCGGGTAGTGGTATTGGGTTGCGGGGTGAAGAAGGGCGGGAAGTTGTATGTCGGAGGGAAAGAGAAAGCTGCTGACGTTGTGGCTGTCATTCTTGCGCTGTATATGCTGTCTACTCTAACAAAATGAGAAAGAAAATGATTCAGAGACAAATGTAGTGGTAGTAGAGAGTAGAATAGAGTAGAGCTGCGGTTCCAAGTCAAGCTTATGTGAGAGCCAATCGGAGTCAATAGTGGGGCAACACTCCCGCAAATTATTCTTCCTTCAATTCCACCATTGCACACGACCTGTACTTGAACCTAGCGTTCACCACCTTTCACGATGACGACCCCCTCTCTGAACAAGCGGCAGAAGCGCGAAGAATACCGCCGCAAGCTCGGCGAGCAAACAGCTACCGATGGCGAAGTCAAGATGCCTCAGAAGAAATTCTTCCGCCAGCGCGCGCATGCGAATGTCTTTTCGGACCATAACCTTGAATAGTATGTGTATACCCTACTTCAATGTACACCGGCATGAACACATAGGGCAGAAATTTGGACCTTTTGGGTCCAAATTGGACCAATGCCACCAACTCACGGCTATACCTGCACAACCCCAGCTCGAACGAAACGAAAACGAAGCTAACATTACCTTACCAGTCCCCGAACCCCCAACCACATGGACTGGTCTTCCCACTACCCAGCATTCGTAGACCAAGACCCTACACACACAAACCTCAGCGGCGCCCGCAAGCTCCTCAAAGACGTCGAAGTTATCGACATCGGCTGCGGCTTCGGCGGTCTCCTCGTCGGCCTAGGCCCCCTCCTCCCAGAAACATTAATACTGGGCCTTGAAATCCGAACCTCAGTCTCAGACTACGTGCGCTCGCGCATCCGCGCCCTCCGCCTCCGCCAAGAGCAATTGAAGGGAACATCCCAAGCGCCTACAACACAGCAAGAAGAAACGCAAGCGCAAACAGAAAGGCTACCCGATGCGCCCGCCCCGGAAGACGAGGTCGGTACGACTGACGCACTCGTTCCGGGTAACTACGAGAATATCTCCGGGATCCGCGCAAACACGATGAAGTTCCTGCCGAACTTTTTCAAGCGCGGACAGCTTTCTAAGATCTTTATCTGTTTCCCTGATCCGCATTTCAAGGTGCGAAAGCATAAGGCGCGCATTATTTCGGAGAGCTTGAATGCGGAGTATGCGTATCTCTTGCGGCCAGGTGGGATGTTGTATTCTATTACCGATGTTGAGGAGTACCATCATTGGATTCTGAGACATTTCCTTGTGCAGGAGGGTGAGGATGTTTCGGCTGGTTCTGTTAAGCATTTGTTTGAGCGGGTTGAGGGTGAGGAACTTGAAAATGATCCGTGTGTTACTGCTATGTTTTGTGAGACTGAAGAGTCGAAGAAGGTATCCAGGAATAAGGGAAACAAGTATGTGGCTGTTTTTAGAAGGAAGGAGAATCCTGAGTGGCCAGCTTGAACTCAGTGGTGCTGAAAATGGAGTATATATCTTCTCAAAAACTGGAATCAATTGGTGTAAAGGAGGTTATGAATTTCTATATCATGCATTTAACCAATGACCGACGCTAATAACAATGACAATCTGCTCATGCTATGACCGAAACCCCGAAACAAAAAGCAGAATCTAACAAACCCTAAAAACATAAGTAGAAGAGAAAGACAAAAATTGCCCGAAATAAAAAAAAAATAAGTCATCATGCAGTAGCATCATAATAAATGGTTCAGTTTCCGAAATGGTTCGAGATTTCAGCACATACCAGGCGCCTTGAGACGGATGCACTCACATCGCTCACAGACAGCCAGCTGGACAGGTCCACCGATGATACGGCCCTTGGCCGTGCGCTTCGGCTCACCTTCACGAACAAAGAAGCGGCCTTCAGGACCGAATCCGTCTCCGCATTCGTGGCAATTAAAGCAGCGTTCATGCCATTGTCCGCCAATAGCATTTACAACGACGTCGTCAAGGACATGCTGCTTACAGCCCATACAACGGGCTGCAGTACGACGAGAGTGGCAATTGAGACACCAGGCAAACCCATCCCTCTCGACAAACGGGGTGGTTGAGCTGAAAGGCTGGAGAAATAAGTTAGCAAGAAGCTGTGCCTAAAGGAAAAGATTGAACTTACATCTCCACACTCGGCACAGAAGAAGTGGCCTACATGCCATTCGGCACCACAGGCAACTACCACCTCGCCCTCAATCGGGGTCTTGCAGCTCTTGCAGCGGGGACTATATAGTTCATGGAAATCCAGGTGACAGTAGAATCGAGGCACACGGTCTTCGTCTGGTGAGCTTGCCAGGCGTTCCTCCCGACTAGCAGAGGGCTCTTCGTAGAACGCAACGCATTCCAGATGCGTCTGGCAATGGAAGCAGATAAAACACTCTGGGTGGAACCTACAGCCTCCAGCTGTCACTATCTTCCCGGAAATGCCGAGCGAGCAGGCCTCACAGCTTGCAGTTGGTACGCCAGATCGGCTGTAAGGTGTGGTCCAACGACTCTGTTGTTCCGAAGGCTGTCTTCCTAATGGTCTTGGCTGAGTTTGGCGGTTCGTCGATGGCGGTGCTTGTCTCGAGGATCTGCTGTCCTGTTTGGTAGGCGAGCTGTATTCCGAGATAGTTGGCTCCTTGATATCTGGGATATTGATCACAGGGATAGGTGGTGCGGAAACTTCAATGCTGGGTGTGATTTCAATGCTCGGCGCCACTTCAATGACAGGAATTGGAGGTGGAGACTGGCGGTTAGGCTTTGGTTGATTTTCTGCCTGCCATTTCGGATCAAAGCTCACGATCGGTCGCCCCACTCGATCACTAACAGCAGAAGGCTTGGGGAGATTCTCACTTCGGTCTTTGAGTCTCTTGCTGGTGGCGGCCCGGATGTCATCACTGCGGATCTCGATCCCATCTTTTGTGGGGGCCTCTTCTTCCTTGGTAGAGGGTGCGGGTGGTGGAGTCGGTTCGTTTCTTGTATACCCAGCGTTCCGAGATTGAGTTGGTGGGTTCTTATGAATGTCGAACTTGGAAATTTTGTCGCGAACAGATCCATTGCTGTTTCGATCCCGCAACCAAGGAAGAGGCTTGGGGCTACGAGGAGGTGCATTGCGGGGTTCATTCCGTAACGCTGAGGATGCGGATCTCGAGAAGAAGGGTCGGGTGTCGGCTGCTTCTTTACTAGGCTCGTTGGGCTCTTCATAAATCTGGTCGTTGGGATTGCTGAATACTCCCTTGGAGGTATCACCACTGACAGTTCGAGGCTTAGGAGCAGGCTCTGGTGGATCGTCAGGCAGAGCGAAATTGACTTTGAGGTTCTTCTTTAGATTCCCCGCCCGCGATGACTGCCTCTTCGCAGATGAATCCATGGTAATTTCCGGGCTTGATGGATTACTAGAAGAGGCACTGGAGCCAATTGAGTGTCGATGTTTCTTAGAAGATGATTCCGAGCCTCTTCGCGCGGGACTTGAACTGCTCGAGCTAAAGTCTGGGTTCTGATAGGGTGCGTAGGGGTTCTTATTGGCCATACCCGGATTCTGATGCATCCACACCAGCTCCGTGGCTTCATCCTGAGCTGCTTTGTGGAGACGCACATCATCATCTTCCACGTCCAATCCCTGCAGCGCGTCGCGTAGAGAACGCGCCTCTTCCTTTTCTTGGAGCCGGTGGCCATTCTCACGGTATGAAGGGACCGGCGATGCAGCGATGGGCACAGAGCGTGAAAACACCTGCGAGGGGAAGACGTTTTTCCGCACAGACATCGATCGTGGCTCTTGGGCCAAAGGACGGCCGATAGGACCACTCTGAGGGACGTGGGAGAGCGTTCGGCGATGCGACAGCGCGCTGCCAGCACGGGGTGGGTCTTCAACAGGCTCTTCGTCTGGACGGTTCATTGAGAAGGCGGAAGTAGCTCTTGGAGGTAGGTCATCTTGGGGATTGGTCGGGAATGTTGCTGCTTTCCCTGGGTACGGACGAGAGCCCGTGGGACGAGCTGGACGATTCGTTCGGAGATCTTTCAAGTAGCTTGCTGTCGAGGCGCGTTAATTATTGCTTCTTTGTCCAGTTCCCGCAAATCCCAATGAAGGGTCTCAAAGGGCATCCCGAATGAGTCAAGCACGTCTTACCGATCTGGTCGCCGTTCATGTAAGTTGGGCCGGGAGGAGAGACCTTCCGCTGGCCAGTCTTGGTGTTCTTATGCATCATGATTGCTGTGTCGTTATCCTTACTCAGGAATCCTCAGTGATTCCAATGCAGGGAAGAAACGACGTCAAGCTAGGGACCTAATCAAGAGCGGGTCGCGATCGATCTCCGCTGTACCCAACTGCGGGCCCAAACAAACACCACCAGGGCAACCAATGTGATCATGTATTGCCTATTCGGGCTAGGGCTTAGGGCTTTCCCCGCGTGCTTATCGTTCCTTGAAATTCGCTGCAGTTCATACACGCGCATGGAAACGTGATGGTGTTGCATAGCTGCAGTTGTATAAATTGATTCGTTATTCTTATTGGTGTAAGACATTAATTGACTAGGATAGTCTTCCTTCGTCAACGACTTTGTTGTCTAGTTGGAACTTTTTGCCCCTATTATAGCCGACCATTCCTTCATGCTTTTTATCTGAGTGAGCATATGCTTATGCTTATGATCATGGTTTCTTGTCAGTTCCTTTTACGAGTGAAATCTAGTTCCAATTCTTGAACATCACTTCCATATCTCCGCACCGGCTCTACGGCACCACATACCCCACGACCCCACTCCAAGTCAATGCTCCCTTAAAGTTCTCGGCAACAGATCTATGCTCATCTATTGGCTTGAAGTCCCCGGACCGTCATGACCCCAAGATCCCGGACATTTCTCCATCTCTATGCAGTTCCGAATGTCGGCACCAAGTCCGACTTAACAATTACGGACTAGGCCATTAGACTGAAAAGATGTGACTAAAAGATCCACCACTTTTCCAAGCTCTTTCCATCTCCTTTCCCCTGAATATTAGCTCCATGTCGTGAAAACGGCAAACCAACGGGTCCCAAGATCAGACCGATCGCCACCAGCAGCGTCCCCTTAAACAGGGCCCAGCTTACTTCCTTCACAGTTCCTCAAGCTTATAAAGCCTGTGGACTGGAAATGGCAGATAATGCCCCTATTGATGTCATTCAGTCACATCAAGACGACCGGGACTCGGTAACGAGCTCTAGACATGCGGCCGAGAACCCGCAATCCTCGTTTACCGCACAACCTGACCCCGACGAGAAGTACAAGCATGACGTACCCCCCGATGGTGGTTATGGCTGGGTTTGTGTCGCGTGTGTATTCTGGATCAACGCCCATACCTGGGGAATCAATAGCGTGAGTGACACATTCCACATGCAGCCGCAGAACTCAATCTAACTTCAGACAACCGCTAACCATCACATAAACTTTCAGAGCTACGGCGTTTTCCTGAGCTACTATCTCTCTCATAATGTTTTCCCCAACACATCATCTCTCGACTACGCCTTCACAGGCGGTCTCAGCATTTCCTGCGCGCTCCTCGTCGCCCCAGTAGCAACATTCCTCATCCAATTATATGGCACCCGCCTCGTTCTAAACACAGGCGTCTTCTTCGAAACCCTCTCCTTAATCGGCTCCTCCTTCGCCACACAGAAATGGCACATCTTCCTCAGTCAAGGCGTCTGCTTCGGCTGGGGAATGGGATTCCTTTTCGTCGGCAGCGTCGGCATCGCACCACAATGGTTCCAGAAACGCCGCAGTGTCGCAATGGGCATCACAGCCGCAGGCTCAGGTCTCGGCGGTTTAATCTATTCGCTAGCAGTTGGAGCGATTATCCCACGCTATGGACTCGGCTGGGCGTTCCGGATTCTCGGAATCGTATCTTGTGTCGTGAATCTTGTTTGCGGGAATTTGCTTCGTGATCGCAACAAGCTTGTCGGGAGTCGGTTCACGGCTTTCCATTTCCCGTTGCTGCGTCGGCCTGAATTCTTACTTTTCTTGGGATGGGGCTTCTTCAGTATGCTAGGTTATGTGGCACTGCTGTTCAGTGTGGCCAACTTTGCGCTCTCGGTTGGATTAACTTCGCATCAGGGGAGTGTTGTTTCGGCACTCTTGAATCTGGGACAGGGTCTTGGTCGTCCTTGTGTTGGGATGTTCAGTGATAGTCTGGGCCGTATCAATATTGCTACATTCCTGACGTTCATTTGTGGCCTCTTCTGTCTTGTTATTTGGGTCTTTGCTGATAGCATGGGTGTGGTTTGTTTCTTTGCTGTGCTTGTGGGCACTGTCTCGGGGACATACTGGGCAACTGTCTCACCGGTGCTGGCGGAGATTATTGGGCTGAGAGATTTGCCGTCTGGTTTGAGTATTACTTGGCTGTGGCTTGTTGCGCCTTGCACGGTATCAGAGGTCATTGCATTGGAGCTTCGTCGCCCTACTGCTGATGGAGGGACTTCGTATCTGCATGTACAAATTTTCACAGGATTTATGTACATAGCCGCTTCGCTTTGTCTATGGCTTGTTCGTGGTTGGAAGGTCGGGGAGCTTGAGCGTGCTGAACAGAGACGGGAGTCCGTTGCGCAGCAGGGGCCTTTGACTAAAAATCCTGATGGAAGCAAGCAAAGTCGCCCTGCGACTATCTCGTCTGTCTCTGAAGCTGGGGCTTTGGAGACACAATTATGGGCTCCAACGAGCATGGCACGAAGAATGGTCACACTAAAAAGGGTATAAAATGACAAGTCTAGGTACACACAACATAATAAAAAGTGGAAGAGATTCATCCTGGATACAGGGATAATACATCAATACATTTCAGAGAAATTTCAAATCCAATTACCTCTGGAAGTAGGAAAACCGATAGCTTACATCTATCAATCCGTCCACCTAATGGCAAATTTGCTTCAACTTGTTAACTCGGGCCATTCCACCCTTGATCTTTTCTCCCAATATCGCGATATGCTCGGCAGATATTGCTCTTCTCGCCTTTGCCGCCTCTGCGAAAAGGGATCAATGAGCTCATCAACTACGTTGCTGCGTAAGTCTACATTTTGACTTTCACAACGGCACATCAAAGGACACTGACCGCGGGAAAAGGTTCATTGAGCAAGAAAACTTTGTGCAGGATAAATTCAACCTCGAACCGGAAATGTTTGAGCGAGCTGAACTGGCCCGAAGCCGAGCCCTATTCGGACGAAGGACCAAGGCGGCCCGAGATATAGGAATTGAAATTCGGAAAATATACGATAACGCGGTTTGGGAGACGTAGCCAGAAAATGACAATGGTGAACTGATAAAGGATGCCCCATGGTTGATGAGGGGTTGGTCAAAGAGAGAATGGGCATTCCAAAAGATCCTGAGGGACCTATCGATAGATGGATCACCTGCGATTTCACGGCTGCAAAAGATTCGGTCGACGCAGTAGAGACAAAGGATGGCAGAGATTCAATGAGATTGAAACATTTCATTCTTTGAAACGAGAAAAGCCACGAACTGAACATCAATGCACTGAAAACGGCGAAAATGGCCACCTCAGGCTGTTCAACATGATGGGAGGATACTTACGGAGGCCTGCCATACACATTTATTGTTCAATGTGATATAATCGTTAATTAACTTGAAAATCCAAGGGAAAGGTTTCATTCGATATAGAATGCAACACCTATTGGTTCATTCAAAATCTGGTCTACCTATGAATTTAATTCAAGATCTAGCAAGTCCCAGATCTCGTAAAGATGGGCCAGCAAATATTCTTCATCTTCTATCTCTTTCTTCCAAGTCTCCCTCGAAATCGCATCTCCCAGAAATAGTGCAAGATCGACATCACCAATCCCGCAACCCATCCCATCGTACGGACCATCAGTGGATCCCGCATGAACCGGGTCAAAGAGCTGGACAAGCATGTCCCGATCTGGGAAGTAAAGATCACCCGCGGTGTGGTAGTCCCTCCACCAGTCGTACCCACGTTGAAATTTTTGAGCGGCGTCAGGCACAGCTGCTAAGTTATCGTCTTGATAATGTTTGTTTGATGAGGCACCCGCTTCCTTCCATAGTCCGCGGTCGGCATATTTGGACAGCCACCATAGCTTGGGATCTTTGGGCTCGTCGTCGCCAGTGGACTTGCATATATCAAACGCGTCGCGCAGCAAGCTATCCCACGTATGGTCCTTGTTTGCTACTATGCATGCCCGTAGACACATGTCAAACATTCCTGGCCTCTTATGAGCTAGCTTCTCATAGGTTGAACTGTGAGCGAGCTCTGGGTACCAAATAAGATCCGGGTATACCGCCCCAGGATTATCCGGGCTGAGCCAAGACAGATCGTTGGACATGATACGACGGGCATTGATCGCGCGCCTAATTTTGAGATCACGCCTATTGCCTTTATCCTCTGGGTGCTCAGGGATCTGTGTAGTCCAGTATTTGGCAAAAAATGGATAGTGGTAGATACCATGTATCACCAGGGCCCTTCATGTTCGAGCATCTGCGGTCTCCGAAGTCTTGCGTAGCGATCGATATCGCCATTGTATGCTGCAACATGGATTAATTTGTCCTTGTTGATGAGCGGAAGATCTGCAGGGAGTGGGCTATATACCAGTGGGACATAATCCTCTGGTGCCTCAGGGGCATCGCAGTCATGGTCATCGATTCCCCAATCTTCGGTGATATTGAAGTAATGGGGATCTGAGCAGTAAGTGTCCCATGGCTTTCTATAACGTATAGAAAACCACCCTTTAGGGCTATAGTACTTCCGTCTGGCTGTAAGACTCGAATAAACAGCAGTATCCCCATTGAGAAATGCAGCTCGACGCCCGGCAACGTCGACCGTACGTGTATAGTCGTTCATGATCTCGAACTTCACAGGCTGAGAGAGAATATGCTGATAAATGTGTCGACTGCCGGTGCTGTCTTTCTGCATGCTTGCGTAGCCAGCCTCTTCTGCGATATGGACCTCCGGAAGAGGGTCGAGCTCTTTGTACAGATCAATATACCCTGCAACAGCGCACGCGCGAGCAGCATGATAGAGCATATCCGGGTATCGTTGAACCAGAGCTCGGAGGGTCTCCCCTGTCGGGACTTCAGGATACCAAATACAGTAAGGTATCTCGTCAGGCTGCGAGATGGTTGGTATGATACCGCTCATGAAATCCCGGGCATTCAAGGCGCGCGTGAATTCTGGGATTCCACGGAGCTGTTTAGCAAAGCCATAATGATGCCGTATGCCACGAATAGTGCACAGTCGATGACACGGCTCGCTCAAATCCTTTGGAATTCGAGATCCGTGAACTGCGTCCTTGCAAGCCTCTTCATCGTATTTCGCCTTTCGCCTAGGCATGGTGTCAATGAGATGTTCCGGTGGGGGATCAGATAACCTTAAAAGGACTGGAAGATCAGGCAGGAAGAAGTGAGTTCAGACAATTCGATATGGTGGACTCCTGGAGTACCGTAACCGTAATATAATATGGATAATGCCAAGTTTAAGTGGAGAGCGTTTGACTTTGGCCCCCAGCGGCGCCATCAAAAAAGAGTTCTGATCTACAAGGGCCTTTCTCCACTTGCAATGGTTCGGAGCTTTTTCTGGTTTATTCAATCTATTTTTTTATTTCTATCCTCAGGGAAACGGGCTTCATTTACGAGTCTCGGGACCAGATTCGCTTCACCATTAGACAAACCATCTATCACCTACTATATTCAAAGAGAAATCTTCGTGCGAAAAGAACTCTGCTATCTCATCCACTTGTAAGTCCAAGTCGCTTCGGCCACCTGAGAGCAACTTGCTGCTAATAATATCACAGATCATCACAAGCTGGGATTGTGCAGGTCAGTATAGGTAAATCTTCCGAATTATTCAAGACATGACTTGAAAGTGGGATTTCCCGAGCTAGAGATAGGCCATCTCCTCTATTCAACTTACAGTGCATGACATCAATATATGGCATTCCAAAGTTACTTTTTAAATGACTCAGAGTATCAAGCATTTATCACTACAGACTTTCTCTAGAGCAACATGATCTGCTAGCATGAGGCTTCAAATAATATATCATTGCTGCCAATATCAACTTGTATACATCTGGCAGCATATCGCAATTTCCCAACCCCCAAAAAGGCCAAAAAGACGAAGGCAGATTAGTCTTTTCCAGCAAGACTCATAAGCAGCTATGTATTTCCAGTCCCAGTGATATATGTACATTCCTATTCTTGATGCTTTAAGTTTACCATCCACCATGCTATGAATAGAAGTATTAGCAATGATCCAGAATATCTGGCTCGGGGCACTTACCGGTCTGCCATAATGCCCGCCGTGGGGACCGGGACCTCCCCAGCCACCAGGGCCTTCACGAGGACCGGGCGGAGGAGGACCACGAGGATCAGGACCACCCCAGCCACCAGGACCTTCACGAGGGCCGGGTGGGGGAGGACCCCGAGGGTCAGGACCACCCCAGCCACCAGGACCTTCACGAGGGCCAGGTGGAGGAGGACCACGGGGATCAGGGCCCTCCCATCTTCCGGGCGGACCTGGAGGAGGAGGGCCACGGGGGCCAGGGCCTTCCCAGCCACGAGGGTCGTCACGGGGGCCTGGCGGGGGAGGACGATCATAAGGACCACGTCCTTCCCAGCCACGAGGGCCATCGGGAGGACCGGGCGGAGGAGGAGGACCACGAGGGTCAGGACCACCCCAGCCACGAGGGTCGTCACGGGGGCCCGGCGGAGGAGGGCCATGAGGGCCAGGTCCTTCCCATCTTCCGGGTGGGCCTGGAGGGCCTCCAGGGCCTCCATAAGGACCATTGTGACCGTAAGGTCCAGGGCCTCCGGGACCCGGCGGGGGAGGGGGAGGACCAGGCTCTTGGTGATGGCTAAACAAGCCCATTGTGTTGTATCCTATTTGTAGGATGAGGCAGAGTCCAGACAACGGCCGGTTTGATATGTATTGAGTTTGATTTAACCTCCTCGCCTAAAGGTAGTAATAAAAGGGCTTAGAGCAAAATTCAGGAGTGGCTTGTTTAAAGACGAAAAGTATCACCTTGGAGATTTTTAATAATATTTTGGGGGTTTGAGGAAACGTGGATGATAGTCATACGTAGCTCTCTCTTTTCAAGAACCCACCAACTTATTTAATGGTTCGTCACACTAGAGACGTGCTAAGCTAAATCTATCATTGTTTTAAGATTATTATCTGCTAAGCGCCCAATCTGGTCAGAAGTCGGAATGGTTGCCTAAGTTGAATGGAACTAATGTGGATCCGTGGATGTTTCGAAAGTGATTTGCATGGCACTGCGCTATATGTATTTCCCGCGTCAATTTAAGCTCCCGAGGTCTTGCGAATCACCAATTTTAGGTTTAAGGTTGCTCTCCCTTTTTAATACCCCGTCCAGAGTCTCTAGGAACACCACTCGTTCTGAAGAACAAAATCTCGAAGAAAGTACGGTGTGCAATTGAGATTGCCCACGCAAGTGGTAAGTTAGCGGCGAATATAATAGCCTTGCCGGAAGCTGCGCTTAGCATAGCTCCACTTCGAATTCAAAGGTGGCTCCGACTTACGCGTCCAAGGGGGAAACCATGACTAGTCATGGATAAGGGCACATATTCCGAATGGTAAGATAGACTCAAGTGGGCCGCCAATACTGTCACCGTGCAACGGTTCAACGGTCCCGCTGCTCCTTAATGGATCGCATTATTACATTATAAACCTTCACGCTGCCACTCGGGGATAAACTGATGTCCAAAGCAAATATATACGCAGTAAACCTGGGCCCAGACACCCTCATTAAAGTAGGAAAGCCCCGTCAAAGGAGATTCAGTACGTTCAGTTCAGAGATTTAGATAAGTAAGCACATACGAACTATGGAGATAAGAAGAACGAATCTAGCATTATTGTGGGGTACATAATCATTGTCACTTGGGTTGAGTCTAACATAGGGCCTAATCCTTATTTTTTATCCGATGCACCAGTGATCAGAACACGGACTCTTCGCTTGCCAGCACCGCGACCTTCTTCTTTAACCGAGCTGACATTCACGTGAACTCTCTGGAAGAGCTCAACAAGCACACCCCGCTCCTTCTCCGAGTGGCCCTTCTCCTGCACACGAAGGGTGTATTCCTCAGGGTCAAAGTCGGTGATACGATGCGCCGCGAGCTCCCGTCTCTCGGTCACATTCCAGCCACTAGACTCTCCGGGCAGCACAAAGTCCTCCAATCGAACCACACCCTCGATACCGAACCGAGGAACAAAGACGACGACACCGTTTTCAAAAACGCGCATCACGTATCCCTCTTCATCGACACCCTTATCGGTACCATCAACGGCCATCTTCTCTCCACGCGCCTTGAGCGCCTGGCCAACGTAGTACTCGATACTAGCGCGGCCAGCGAACTGCGCGTTACGGTGACGGTAGTTGATGTTGCGGCAGATATCATCCAGCTTGCCGCGTGTGGCGACGCCCTCCAGTCCGGCGTGGCCATCCTCACCTTCGTAGCCAATGGCGGAAGCCAGCTGTCGGTGGACGAGTAGATCAGCGTATCGACGGATGGGTGAGGTGAAGTGGGTGTAGATAGGGGAGGCAAGACCGTAATGGCGGAACTCGGATTCGGCGTGGGCTCCGGCACAGAAATATTCTGCAGAAGTCATGCATCGAGTCGCCAAGATACGGACGAGAGTGTTAAAGAAAGGGTTCTCGGAGTCGACGCAACGGTCCAGAGAGTTGGCAAGGGCTCCTGAGCTGGAAACGTCGAGTTCCATATTGCGTTTCTTCGAGAGTTGATTTATGAGATCTTCGAAGTTCTGCGGTGGGGGCGTGGCGTGTCGTCGCAGCAAAGCGGTTTGAGAGAACGAAGCGTAAATCTTGGAGGCAACTGTGATGTTGGCGAGAAGCATGAACTCTTCAACCAGGCTGTTGGTTGCAAGCATAGATTTGGTTTTGACGTCCGCCAAGGGATCACCGACTTCATCGGCATCAGCCTCAATGCGAACTTCGGGTGAAGCAAGGTTGAGGGCACCGGCATCGTAACGCTTCTGGCGCAGGATCTTGGAGAATTTCAGGAGATTCCGCATGCTCTCAGTAAGTTCGTCGGTTTGGGAAGCATCGTCAATGCGCAGCTGGGCTTGTTCATAACTGAATGCTTCGCGGGAACGAATAACGGACTTTGTGAAGTCCGAAGAGATGATCTCTGCATTCGGAGTGACTTCCCAAATAACGGAGAAGGCGTAACGTTCGACATAGGGCTTGAGTGAACATAAATCTGTTCCCAGAAGGTGTGGAAGCATATCAATACGCTTGTCAACCAAGTACACGGTGCTTCCACGGACACTGGCTTCAAGGTCCATTGGGTTATTAGGCTTGACAAAGTGTGACACGTCGGCAATATGGACACCGACTTCAAAGTTGCCATTTGGCAGGGGGCGTGCATGAAGAGCATCGTCAATATCCTGACAACCTGGGGGATCGATACTGCAAATGAGCAGATCACGCAGATCACGTCGGCCGTTCCAACCCTTATCTTCCTTTGAGGCAGGTACAGTCCAGCCATGCCCCTCTGATGGCAGACAGTCCAAAACATTCTTGGGGAACGGTTTGTACTGAACATCGTACTCCAGAAGAAGCGCTTCTGTTTCGGCACCCTTTGTCTCGAGCTCTCCCAGAGAGCGGATAAAGTGACCTGAGGGGTAGCGTGAATCCCTGTCCCAGGCATCGATGGTCACAAGGATACGGTGACCAACCAGATCTCCGGCCTGTCGAGTACGGACTCGAATCTTGGGAACCTTCTTGTCCATGGGCAATACAAACACAGTCTGCTGCCGGCGACCAGAAGCGGCTTGTGAGCCAGTAGAGCCGGAATCCACGTGTCCCACATACTGGCGCCAATTGCGTTTAATCACACCCACGACCTTGGCAGTGGGCTGCGGCTTTCCTTCGGAGTTCTTTCCGTGGGCCTTCTTGACCTCCTCCTGGAGAGCCTTGCGCTCCCGATCCGTCACGACAGCTTCGGTATCGTCAGTATCAGGGTTATCATTCCGGGTCACCGCCTCTTCATCTACCAGTTTTGTCGACGGAGACTTCCACTGATCCTGGGGCAGCACTTCGATCACAACAGAATCGCCTGCGATCGCGCGGTTGCTGTTGTCACGTCCCAAGATAATGAGCGGCTTGTCAAAGGCCGGAACGTTGACAGAACCTTCTAGGTAGTTGTAAGGCGAGACATTGAAGACTCCTTGGTGCAGAGTTCCTGCTCGGAGACCAGTCTGGAGCTTCGACATGGAGTAATATTCGGGGTAGAATAGCTGCCCACGAGCTGAGCCCTTCGTATCTCGTGCTTCCCGAGCTTCACTGATCATATCCAGCAGCTTCTCAGAGTCCTCCAAACCGGTGACGTAATCAGACAGCGACAAAGCGGTCACATTTTCAGCTTTAGCTTTCCGAAGGTTTTCCTTGTCGTCTGTAATAACCACTATCGCAGGAACTGACTTTTCTTTTTTGCCTTTCTTCGAGGACGCCCGTAGATGCTCGCCATACCAGCTTGCCACGGTTCGCACAGCTCGGTCGTTGCGGTCATTGATCGACTCATCGGGCTCTCGGCGCACGTGGGTCTCTAGGCGGAATTCATTGAAGAACAGATAGAAGCGCTTTTCATCAGTCTTGATAAGAGAGAGGAGGCGGTTGTAAAGAGGGAGTGACTGGTTCCGGAGCTCTTCGAGGACGGTCTGCAAAATGATCACATCATAAAATGCACCAGTGTGCTCGAAGAGATCCATTCCGTTTAATAGCGCATTTGTGTCGGGAACGAGGTAGTGGCCGCGAGGGAACGCCTTGGTACCGGCGGGGCGATCGGAGAGGATGAACGGTGTAACTGTGCTTTGTTAGCAATCAGCACCAGTCACCGAACCAATTTGACATACTGTTCCCGTTTGCATCTGCTGGAGCGATCGAAGGGCATAGTGAGCAGAGCTTCGACGAGCAAGGAATATCTTGCCGCAGATAGAGCTCGCGGACAATCTTTTGCACTTTTCCACTTTTTGTGGACCTCACGAAGACTTTGCTGGTGACATTAGCAGCTTGTGGGTTGGAGGAAAAGTCCCTCCTTAAACTCTTCATTGTGACGGTGGAGATCAGCAAGTTGTACTGGTCAGACTGGACTCGGAGCAAAGTGAGAAATTGATCTTTGCGGGCGACGGTTATCGCATCGCGATAGCTGAGTAATCAGCTACCGTGAGGGCATGGGGATCCACAGGTGGACTTGATGCGAGGCATTTGGCTTATTACGCCATACACCTCATATTCTTCTTTCCAAAGCCAACCCCTAGGGAGGCTATAGGAGACAGACACAATGGTTCTTGCCGTAAGTATGTGAGGACTTTTTATCTGAACTGGGATCACTGATTGCTACTTTCGAGATAGGCCGTGGGGCAGCTTTGCGCGACAGCGAGCATAACTTCTAATTTGGCTCAATGCCAGACTTTGATTAAGAAAGCAGCCGCAGCTGGAGCTAAGGTAATATTGAAATAACAACACTTTATTTTCCTTTCTAGCTCAGCATGTGGCTCATTATTTACCAGGTTCTGTTTCTGCCCGAGGCTTCGGACTATATAGCTTCTTCAGCCGACGAGTCCCTTGCTCTCGCTAAATCGACAGACCGAGGAGACTTTGTGTCGGCGCTTCAGGATGCAGCTAAACAAGAGAAAATCCATATCAACGTTGGCATCCATGAGATAGCTTCAGAGCAGAGACTCAAGAACTGCTTGGTCTGGATCGACGATAAGGGTGTCATCACCCAAAAATATCAAAAAATACATCTCTTTGACGTTGACATTAAAGATGGACCAGTTCTCAAAGAAAGCGCGTAAGTCAATTTTTTCAATTCTTACTGTGTATGGAATACCTAGGTTGAGCAATGACTGCAGGAGCGTCCAACCGGGCAAAGAGATTCTTCCGCCATTTGAAACCCCTGTAGGACGTGTCGGTCTAGCAATATGTTTTGATGTGAGTGCCAGACATCTATGTGCACTATCAATGACCTCCAGCTCATCGGCTTACGATTTGACCAGTTACGCTTTCCCGAGATTAGTCTGGCTTTGAGGCGTCAGAAAGCCGACATCATCACCTACCCGTCGGCCTTCACGGTGCCAACAGGGAAAGCCCACTGGGAATCGCTGATCCGTGCCAGAGCCATTGAGACCCAGTCCTATGTCATTGCCGCAGCACAGGCTGGTCCCCACAACGAAAAACGTCAAAGTTATGGTCATTCCATGATTGTCAACCCTTGGGGAGAGATAGTCGCAGAACTAGGAGAAGATCACGATGAGCCACAGATTGCGACGGCGGATATTAACCTATCTTTGGTGGCAAAGATCAGGCAAGAGATGCCACTTCTTCGAAGAACCGATCTCTACCCCGAGATCTAGTCGAAGGACCCGTTAATGGCGTAGGGTAGGGATTTGTGGCGAAGCAACGCCCGTTTATCAAATAAAATATTGCATTTTCCAAGAACATTTATGCTAGTGTCACATTGCTATCTCCTGTGGACCATCAACATTTAAGAACAGAAAGAGTTGTGATGGAAGGACCAATATCATTTTGTTTTAGCCCACCTGTATTGATATGATGGAGGAAACGAGAATATAGAGTAGTATAGCAGGTAAGCAGGCAAAAATTGAAATGGAACATGCGAAAAACCCCCATCTAACAAAAGGATCGGAACATCATATCTGCCATGGCAGGTGGTACAGGCGTCAACCGAAATAGTTGCTTTCCGATCTCTCTATGTACAGTGTACAGATTAGGCTCAAATGCGAGCCGTTCAATTCTTGGGTTCCTCCAGAATACCCTCAGCCTCCAGTCGTCGACGGGCCTCCTCGAGTGCCCAAGTTTGTATGCTGAAGGTAGGAGTCAGGTTAGCATTCTCGGTTCATAATTCATGCAATGACCGGGTTAAAGGCGCGGCCGAAGCTGGCAGTCGAGGAAGACCCATAACAAGGGATACATACGAGGTATCAGGCTTGAAAACATATGCGACACCAGCAACCAGGAAGCTACCGATGAATCCGTAGTACCAGATGTTCTCCCAGCCCTCTTTCACGTACTTCTGGCCGGGCTTGATACCGAACAGCCAGCCAGTCGGCGGGTCGTAGTGGTCACCATGGTCGGCAGCACGGAGATTGCTGCGGGTGGAAAAGCCCTGGACATTTTGCGGCTTGCGGAGCAGGCAGCGCGAGCGAAGGATATGCGACACTGGTCGGGCAGGCATCTTGAGAATGGGGGTGGATGTGGAGTAGCTAAGAAGTCGGAAGCGGTCCAGTGAAGGCAATTTCGGGATCGAGGGTAAGGCCAATAGTCGCCTTAGCCAATTTGACAGCACAATCCCAATTGGTGGTATGGATTGACGAGGAAGGTAGGGGAGGGGCTGCGGTGGTTGATGTCGAAGCCGCAAAAGGCCGACGGGGAGCTGGTGGTCATCGCGCTAGCCCCTTTGGGTGATTTTACCTTGGCCGCCTTTTGGTGCCTTGGTGCCTGAGAATGGAATTTGACATTCGGTGTGGTGCCTGACAAAGGAGGCAGGAGCGACGCGCGACGCGTCCAACCCTTATCGTCTGAACGCCAATTACAGTAATCCCCCTCTTGTCAACAGGACGAAGCAATGGGGCCATTCAACTTCCTCATACTAATACATTGAGTACATATTTTGTTTTCCCACTGGTATGTTCATCAGAAAAAGCCCTAATTGGACGTGCACTAAGTTCCACTGCTGACATTGTTGATCCGAAGGCTCCAGAATGTATTCCTACCCACTTTAAGAAGAAGCATATAAGGCTAGATCGCCACCATGGCATCGAACAAGAACTCCTACCCGATCTCTTCCAATTCCCGCAAGAAGTTGAATGCTTTTCGCTACCAAGACGACGACTTACCTCCGGACACGACGACTTCGAAAGATGGGACCAATGAGGCTCATCGCAACAAGGAAAACCAAAGCTCATGGTTGAATGGTGTGGTGGACTCAATGCAGACGTCACCAGATAAAACCGAACAAGCTGAACAGCCTGTAGCCGAACCCGCCGCTGCAGAAGCCCCGAAAGAAACCAAACCCACTAAGGATTGTCCACAGACCCCCGGAAACCGTATACCTCTAGCGGATTTAATCAGCAACGCGGAAGACTCGTTCAACCCCGCTCCAGGTCCTGAAGTGACGCCTGTTGATCATGTCATTTGGCAACATATTCCAGCCAGCTCGAATCCAGACTCATCCCAAACACCGGCTAGTCGGAGGAGGAAACGACGGCATAGCTCCTCGCCACCAGGATCCCCCTCGAAAGACAATTCAGCGAAAGCCCAAAAGGAGCCGCTTGATCTACAATCAATTCAAGCGCTCTTCAAAACTCCCCAGCATGATCTCGCCACAGAGCTATGGAACAATTACATGGACAAAAACATGGTCGAGAACTCGGAGGATCTTCCAGCACCTCGTCTTGCCAATCTCCTCTCCTCTTCACCTCAGACCCCAGGATCAGGCCGAACAAGTCGGGAGTCTTCTGGTTTAAGGCGTTCGATTAGTTGTGCTGCTGAATGGCCAACTTCTCGGGCGAAGAGAAGACGAGTTGTGCGACAAGAACCCAATTCAGGCCGAGGAATATTCTCACGTACAAACAGCAATGTCCTGGACTCAGGCAAGGGAAAATCATCAAGGATAAATTTTCTTCTTGACAAAATCGAGCGAAGTCTTAAACCAGCTCAGCCAGCCGACACCGGCCCACCGAACTCCTCCCCTTTGCGCCAACGTCTCGACGCAGAACGATGTCGTTCATCTTCTCCGATTGCAGATAGAAAAGGCCATGGTGATACCACTATAGCTCAAGAAAACTTTGGTGATCCTGAGAACAACCCCGGTGTTAACCTTGCACCGATCCTTGAAGGGTCTTCATCCGAATTTGGTGATGATGACATCGATCAGGACTTCATGGACTTGGCCGATGCATCAGATGATCCATTCGTTGTGCCTCCGGCTAGTCGAGACAGTGGCAAGGAATTTGGCTCTTTTGGCTCTAGCTGGTCAAAGCTGGTCGCAGAAAAGCCGCCTTCGCGCAATCTCAAGCAACCGTCGACTACTGGTGCAAATTCACACACTGAGAATACTGTCATGAATAACGAAAAGAAGCCCGATGGCTCAGATGATTTCGATGACGATTACGGAGATTTTGACGATATTCTTGCGGAGTGTGATGAAAAATCGGGAAGAATCGGTTCATATAAATCAACTACCGTGGAGCAACAGGCTGTGAAGAGGCTGGAACCATCCCCTGTTGCCTCAATGGCCCAAGCGCCCACCAAGTCAGACACAACGACACGTGTTGCTGCGGAAACGTTTTCTGATGATGAATTCGACGATGATTTTGATCTGGATGCTATTGAACAATCCATGAAGCAGACAGGTACAGATGAAGCCTACGTTTGTCGCTCTTAGTTGGTTTTCATCATTAGAATATATGCTAAAACAATGGAATGATAGAATCTCAAAAATCGTCAAGCTATCAAGCGTTACTCAGTCGTGGACATCGCTGAAAGTACGTATGTCAATTCAAAAGGGCGTACACAGCCTGAGCAGGTTTGTCATCTCAGCTAATACATATCGAGAATGAACATACCAGTTGACAAGAAATAGGTCCTTTCGGTTGAGGATGAAAAGACGAAAGCCCGCAAAGTCATTGTACTTCGTGAGACTTGGGTTGACACTCCCTGCAACAAAGATTCAATTCTTCATTTAGTTGGAGACTTTGACTCATCCGGCCTATGCATAGTGGATAATACCAACCATATGGTTATACTTCACCCCGATTATCTCATCTCCGCCACGGTTGTGGCGGACTCGATTGATTGCCAACGTCGGGCAGTCATTCAAGATCGCATCAAGGCTTTTTCTCAACTTGAAGCACCCCAAGTCTTTGGAACCATCTTCCATGAAGTCTTTCAAGAGGCATTGAAAGCGAACCAGTGGGATATGAGCGCCCTCAGGTCCCTGGTAGACGTCGTTCTTCAAAGACATATTGAAGACCTGTACGCAATTCAGATGAGTGTACCGGAAGCCACTGAAAATGTGATGAGCAAGATTCCTACGGTGCAGGCATGGGCCGATGTTTTCCTTCATGCCAAACCACAGGTATGTGCACCTATTAACCTGTGTATCCGCGATGCTGATAATCCATTCCTACAGTCCAACTCTATGGTTGAGGACCGTCATAATGCAAAGCTCAATTTGAGCATTAGCAAGCTGCTCGAGGTAGAGGAGCACGTCTGGTCCCCAATGTACGGACTCAAAGGCAATATTGACGCTACAGTCCAAGTTGCATGCAATAGTGAAAACGGCAAGAAAAATCTTGTCGTCCCACTCGAACTCAAAACTGGAAAACGAGATACAAACCAAGGTCATAGAGCCCAAACGGCTCTTTATACATTGCTGCTCTCTGATCGTTACGGTTCGTCTTCGACCATGGAATTAAATAGTGACAATATATTAACAATGTTTTAGATATCAATGTGACTTTTGGTCTGTTGTATTATCTTGAGCTCAACAAGACCTTCAGTATTCGCGGTATTCGACATGAAATACTGCAGATGGTTCAAGTGCGCAACCGTTTGGCAGTTTACATTCGCGAGAAATTGCAGCTTCCCCCGATGCTCAAAAGGGCTCGCATGTGCAACAGATGCTATGCGAAAACTCCTTGCCTCATCTATCATAAGCTGCTAGAGGGAGGTGATGGCGAAACAAGTGGCATGGGGGAAGATTTTGACGCAGTGACTAGCCACTTGACCCAAAAAGATCGCGAGTTCTTCAACAAATGGGATGAGCTATTGACCAAGGAGGAAGGGAACCTGACCAAGTTTCGCCGAGAGCTGTGGACCCTACTGAGCAGCGAACGCGAGTCTCTCGGCCGTTGTTTTGGAGATGTTGTTATTGATCCTCGCTCAGCATTTGAGGATAAGAACGGATCCAGGATCAACCGCTATTGTTATACTTTCACCAAAAAGCTAGCTTCTCCGGGCTTTACGTTTGCAGAGTCCCAAATCACTGTTGGTGAGCCAATTGTTGTTTCTGATGAGAAAGGACATTTTGCCCTCGCCAATGGCTATGTGCTTCAAGTTAGCAGGCTGCATATCACCGTCGGTGTGGATCGAAGCCTGCTCAATGCCCGAGCACGAAATCGTGGCTTCGATCCGGTTACAAATCAGTCCTTCACTGGCATCATGGAAGTTGAAAAGGATGGAGATGATGTACTCGAAAACCCTCTTGATGAACAGGTGACTTACCGATTAGACAAAGACGAGTTCAGCAATGGCATGGCCAATATTCGCAACAACCTCGTCTGCATGATGGACAAAGACCTTTCTCAGGCAAGGCATCTCAGGCGGCTCATCGTCGAAGGCGAGCCCCCTGTGTTCAAGCCCTCTTCGTCCGCATACACCATCTCCGACCCAGAAAGTCTCAATGTCGATCAGAAACAAGCCATTGAGAAGGTGATGAGTGCCAAAGACTACGCTTTGATTCTCGGCATGCCAGGAACCGGCAAAACAACTACTATTGCCCATCTCATCCGTGCACTCGTCGCACAAGGCAAGAGTGTTCTGTTGACGTCCTACACTCATACTGCAGTGGACAACATCCTGTTGAAGATTCGCGATGATAACATCCGTATCCTTCGTCTTGGTGCAGTCACCAAAGTTCATCCGGATGTACAAGAATTTGTTGATCTAGCTGCAACCCCCAAGTCTACCATTGAGGAGCTCAAAGACTCTTACGAAAAACCACAAGTTGTGGCATCAACGTGCCTGGGTGTTAATCACCAAATTTTCAATCAGCGCATCTTTGACTATTGCATTGTCGACGAGGCTTCGCAGATTACCCTTCCTGTATGCGTTGGCCCTATCCGCATGGCGAGATGTTTCATTCTTGTCGGTGACCACTATCAGCTTCCGCCGCTTGTTCAAAGCAAGGCCGCGGCGGAAGGCGGACTCGATGTTAGTCTCTTCAAGCTGCTGTCCGATTCCCAGCCAGATTCAGTCGTCAACCTGGAGCACCAGTACCGCATGTGCGAGGATATCATGCTACTCTCAAACACTCTCATCTACTCAGGCCGTCTCAAATGTGGCACTCTAGAAGTCGCGACCCGTTCATTGGAAATACCGAACATCCGCTCTCTCAAACAATTCCACTCCGATGAATTCGAACCTCCACATCCTGGGCACCAACAAGATGTGTGCCGGGGGCCAAATCACGGCAGCTGCTGGTTAAATGACTTGTTGGCACCATCAGCAAAAGCACTGCTGGTCAATACCGATCCTCTTGGGCCTGCAGCTCTGGAGACTCTGCAAGGACAACGAGTCGTCAACTCCATGGAAACAATTCTATGTACGCAGCTTGTCGAGGCATTCATTGCCTGTGGTATACCAGCCCGAAACATCGGTGTTATCACCTTCTACCGCAGCCAACTCGCACTTCTCCGACATAGTCTTCGCCGCCACACTCCAGAGCTAGAAATGCACACCACCGATAAATTCCAGGGTCGCGATAAAGAGATTGTGATCCTCAGTTGCGTTCGCAGCAACTCAGAAAATCATGTTGGTGAGCTAATGCGTGACTGGCGTCGCGTGAACGTCGCCTTCACTCGTGCTCGCACCAAGCTCCTTGTCCTCGGCAGCAGATCTACTATGCGCGACGGTAACGAACTCCTTCGTAAATATGTTCGTCTCGTCGAAAGCAAAGGCTGGGTTTATAATTTGCCACCAGGCGCTGCTGAGAGTCACTCTTTCCAGTCTGATCCATTGGAATCCTCACAAATGCCATTCGCGTCTCCAGGTGCTGCAAAGGTACCCGGTTCGGCGAAAAAGAGAAGTCCCACTGTCAAGAATGAATCCCAGTATCGTGAGCCACTCAGCCCTCTCGGCTCGAGACAACCCGCCTCAGGTCTTCGGGTACCTGCCAAGAAAGGAGCAAAAATAAAGAATGGCAACACAGTCCTGGGAAATAGACCCATTCTTCAGGACCTTTTGAATGATATTACTGGCTGACATGGATAAGGGGGTTCTTTTGATTATTTGTCCCCGTCCCATTACTTGTACTTATCTGCCTACCAAGGTAACTAGCATTGTGCAGGGCTGAGTATTTACATCAGGAATGTGAATATTATTGGAAACTGGTACGGTTTAGTTACTGCATTGACTTTTCAACACGAAACAGAATGCATTGGAAGTCACAAACAACTATCTAAAAGTATCTTGCAGTACAGTTTGCTACTTAGTGTAACATAATGCTGAGCTAGGTGGCTCACATACACCCATTTTGAGAAAGATGGCGCAGAATGTAATCAACCTGCTCATGATCTTCGATCAGGTGGAACCCTCCCTTCGGTGTCTTGTTGCCCTCATCATCCTCAAGTGGATAACTGATGACTGAATGATCCTCATCCTGGTCGTCGCCAGCCTTCCAGAGGTAGAATCGAACAAACATCCCATGAAAAAGGATAAACCAGCAATCGGTATCGTTGCTGTAGTCCTTGTCGACAAAAACAGATAGTCTATTCATAATACCCTTGCAATCCTCCTCGCCGAACGTGCCCGTGTCAAGCTTGATATCAACGAGAGCTTGCTTTGCAAGCTGGTAGTAGGCTGGTGTCTCGGGGAACCATCGACGAATCGCAAGATCGACCTTCAGTTCCTTGTCGCGTCGGCATCTAGGCTGGAAGCCTATTGCATAATCCAGGCTCTGTGGGAAGTAGTAGTTGAGGATTCCCAGTACCATTGCATTCATAGTTTCCTTGCTAGGGCTGTTTTCATGATTTTCCATCAGCATGTTGATGAGTGGGACCGTGTAGTATTCGGACGCCATGATGTTTTTGCTAGAAGCTTTGGTTGCAGTTTAGTAGCACTTGAGAGAAGATGATTGTGATGGAAGAGGGAGAGCTGATAACTAAATATATATAGAAACCCGGCCATCCATGAATAGCTACGCTACTGACAAAGGTGGTAAGCTGAGACCTCAGGAGTAGATTATGATCTGAAAAAGGTGAATTTCTCAATAGCAGACATCTAAGACAGCAAGACATGGAGATCACTCTGCGGTCTCTAGTCATTCATTGACACATTAACAAAGATCGTCAGTCAGACTTCAATCCGAATGGAAAAGATGTTTAAGACAAGGTCTGGGATATGTCGAGATATTGCTTCAAAAGATCAAGTCTAACCAAGATATTATGTCTAAGATGCCGAAACGTCTTGGATAAGACTGACATTTTCCAGACTCTTCCGGGCCATGTCTCATTACTCATAGTACTCTGCCACCCAAGCCTTGATTTGGGCAACTTCGGTGTCAATGACCTTCTGAGCACCCGCATTCACCTCACCGTTTTCCAAAATAAGATCTGAGCAGTGGAAACCACCGGGAATGATATTGACGGGTGCGGAAGCTCGGGACTTGAGAGGACCTCCAGGGCGCACGTCAGATGAAACACCAGATTCTCTCCAAGGGTCATATTGTCTAAACTCATGTTAATGAAGAACGTTCAGTCGGAGCAGAAAAATAGATGAAAAGTCTCACCCGTTGGTCCAGGTCAATCTGGTGGTCTTTGTCAGATCCCAACCCTTGGTCATAGCGTTGACATCAGCTGCAGTCTTGCCCTTGGCGCTACCATAGGTGTAGCCGTTAACGGTGGGGAAGAAAAGAGGGCATTGTCTCTGCCAGTACTCTGCGTTGACGGTCCGGGAGACGATGGTCGTAACATCAGACGGCGCACCACTGCATGGGTCAGAATACTGAGCTCAAGTAGGGACATGGGGGTAGCTCACTCCTGCCAATAGAAGAAAGGCTCGTTGCAAAGAAGCCACTGCCATTGTCTGTCAATCTCGTTGCCTACAGATATATCTGTGAAGAAGGGGCTGGAGGCATTGTAGGTGTCGTAGCAGGCAGTGCTGTTGCTATCGGTCCAGTAGCCGTAGCTGGCGCACGCTAAGTTGTATTCTCGTCAGTGAAAGAAGCTCCGTTGAGTCTTAGTAGACTTACAGTCGGGGAAGTAGACGGTCTTGAACCATTTGGCGTAACCTTTGAGAGCCTTCTTGAGGCCAACTCCATCTGGTCCAGGTACAGTGCTCGCTCCTGCCTCGACATTCTATAGTCACGTTAGTACTGAGTCAACTCTCCGAAGGTTGACTTTGTGCCTACTTCAACATAGTCACAGAACTCAAAGAACTCGGAGTATCCGGTGTAGAAGCTGTTGGACTGCCACAGCCAGGGACCATTCTCCAATGCACTAATGAATGTGAGTTTCCTTGTCGGGCTTAGATAGAGTGGAATGAGTGAACACTTACGCGGCAAAGTCATCATAGTGCTCCAGATCTCCCAGACCGAATAGTGTCTGGAGTTCTTTCTGTTGCGCTTTTGTGCCATACTTGCTTACTTCGTCAACATAATCGACCACACGAGAGACATCTGCGCTGCAGTTCTTTGCCATTCCTTCCTGAATGGGCATGAAGTATTGCCACTGAGCTCCGATTAGCATCCATAGGTGTATAGAATACCATGGCTTAACTCACGTAGTCATAAATAGCCTCGACAGGAGCGCTGGATGCATGGTACGCCCAGAAAGTACCCGGGGCAACTGACTCGGTCCAAGCGGTCAAAGCACCACTGTATGATCCTCCACTCAAAACCCAAGGCTAGAAATTTGCGTATCAGCTTTGAGAGATCTTTAATCTTTAGACATAGTGTATACATACAGCATTCTGAGCATTGCTACTGCTATTAGTATCAAATGGCAGGTCCACGTTCTTGGCAAAGTATGTCAAGTCCGCAATCGCATTCTTCAATGTCAGATATTGCAGGTTCTCAGTGGTCAACTCATCATATGGCGAAGATTCACCCCAGTAACGGTCTATCGAGCAGGTTGTTAGCTCCAGGTCCGATTTTTAAAAAATGGGTAATTTACGCTCAAGCAGAATCACGGCGCCCTTGATCTCCTGTGCATAAAGGCCTGTAATCGTCACATTCGTCAAGTAGCCAGTATACTCCGCAGCTTCAACTTCACCAGGCGTGAACAGGACCACCTAGCAATTGCCCGTGATTGTTTAGAGTCCGATACTGCATTGGGGAAACAATTAGGGCAAGGCGCTTACAGGAGATCCAGAACCATCCCACCATTCTGAATTCCACCAGAAGCGCTGGGAGAAAGTTCCAAGGCTTGGGTCGTCATGGTCGAGTAGTTGCTCGAATGTAGACTCCTGGATCGTCGCGCTTGACTCTCCTGTTGCTGGGGGTGGAGCAGGTCTTCGTAGGCCTACCGCCTGTACAAACGGGGCGGCAAGCAACGACACTGCAATGCTAGGTAGTATATACATTGCGGCAACTGAGGAGTGAGGAATCTCAAGCCACTTTTGTGAGGAAACCCCGGGTGGACTTCTTTTAAAGGTCCTAAGAGCGTGACCGCGCCTCTTCTGCAGCTAGTCATGGTGCCTGTCCTAGTGCACTCAAGCCTGATAAAGACGGGAACTTTAACGGAGTGGAGACGTAGATAGCAATTGATTTATCATATGGCGATGCGAGAGCTGGCCGGCGGAGCTCCTAGCGTGATATCCGTTGCCCAGGTGTCTCTTGTAGAGATCTCTAATCTACGTGGCACGCCAAGATTATTTCCTTTCAAAGATTCTTGCAATCCTTGTCTCTAGTCACTTAAACATATGATACTTTCTATCAAAATCAATGCCTGTATAAACATCTAGAGAGGCAGAATTAATATGTTTCTGGTTTTTGTTAAGGGTTAACAGCGTTGCTGCTGCGGGGGCAAGGCTAATACAGCCGAGCTATGACACGCCCGTCGGGTGTCCGTGATTGCGTCTCGTGGGGCCGTCACATAACTAAGATCTCTGAGTATTACTGGCTACTGATAAGTATGATAAGAGCTAGCGGTGTTGAGGGGCGAGCAACCCCGATCAATAGGGTCAGAAGGATCGAAAGCCAGGGGTTATCCAGGGGATTATGAGTGTCCACGAATTCCCCCGCACTCGTCAAGCGATGTCGACGCCACCCGGGATAGACGGATGGTTGAGTATTCTGTCGACATAAAGCCATTGTTTATGCAGGTAATCAGTATATTTACCTGCCTATCTTGGGCAAGTGTCTTTGTCGTTTGAATAGCGACTAATTTGTTGAAAACCATGGCACCATCCAGATAAATCAGGGATTTGATTTTTCATTTCTAAGTACCGAGTGTGAGTACCGATAATGGCGTATGGGATCCCCAAATTTGAGGCTGACGTGGTATTGAAGCATTGCAGATCGTGCTATCGAATCACATTTTGATTCTCTCGAGACTGAGCCTTTTGCAATTTGATTCGCGGGTCGTGACTGTATAAGTCATCTGCATAGACAAGCTGGGTAAGTGATTGACACTGTGCATCATGTTTAGCCACGCAGTCTCGCCGAGAGCTACTATGGTATACCCATGAATGTATAGATCTCTCTTACAACGTTGCATTGAAACAAAAAGAGGGGCACTTTTTTACTTCTCTGATCATCCACGGATCCACTGCGACTCCACCGGAGTGGGAAAACAAAAAACAAAAAGATGGACTCGCGGGGAATCGAACCCCGGACCACTCCCATGCTAAGGGAGTATTATACCACTAAACCACAAGCCCAGTGCGTGGAAATAGCTCCGAAATCAGGCTTCATGTATTAAAACTCTCTTTGCTTAGAGATTTTCAGCGCGGATATAGGCCGATCATGAAAAATCAACAATTCTAATTTTCATGAGCCAGTGCCAAGCAAGGTAACTGGGAAAGCACGACCCATTAGATGTATTGCTAAACATTTCTCTCGAACATACCCCCGGCATTTTGACTTCTGCCTTGCATTGGTCGTGCGAAGCCCGGGATTGACTGACGGGAATATATAACGAGAATAGCGTATATACAAACTTAAGAGACCACCAAGATTGACAAGAGCTAGTATGCCTGGGCATACCCGGTCGGGCAAACTCTTCTATTTATATGACTGGCACCTCGGACCTGCGGACTACAATGATATCATAGTGGAAAGTTCCAACCTTGGAAGACCTCGCACCTCACAACCCCTGGGCTAATACACATCTATTATCTCTCTGCACACTATGTACCTGATAAATATGGAGGAGAACCAGACACTGGATCGCGATAAAGGTAATGCAAGCTTAGTACCCAATTTGCCCCTGATGATCAACGGTATGGTTTATTCCCAGCGAATCGGCCTCGCCAATGTTATTGCCAAAATTGCAGAGCGTGAGCCATGTCGCAATGTAGCGATCGTTTTTATGCTGCTTAAGATAGCCAGTGGCGACGACACCTTCGACACTCCAGAAAAAGCCCGCGCTGAGTCCTAAATACACAAGCTCATGTTGCACCGGTACGGTCATTTAGATAAAAATCGGCGGCGTTAGCTGCATTCACTGGTTCGGGGCTTTGGAGCCGGCCACTCCAAGGCCATTCATAGCGCTCTATATTCCCGGGGCAAAGAATGCAAAAATGCCCACGACGAGAATTTGATAAAGGGCGCTGTGGAACAAGACAGATTTATGTTTGGGGAGTTGTTGATCAAGTATGGTGACGGTGTTGATTTGTGCTTTGTCTGTCTTAAGGGTCATTGTTAGAGCGGTATCTCAATCTTGATTGAGGCTAGGTAGACCATGTAGACAAAAAGAAAAATAGAAAGAAAATCGTAAGGTTTTAAAAGCCTCTGACTGAATATTATAAGGCCATATATAGAGCATGTATTTACACATACCTTGGGATGATATAGGTACTATAGGGACTCGTCTCCACCCCCGCAGCACGAAAGTCATGACAGAATGATACAATCTACCTGCCACAGGTGCTGTGACATATTGACCCGGTCCAAGTGAGAATAGGCAGATCTCATTCGTGAAAAGGCGCTACGATCCAATCATATCGCGTCAATTCAAACACGAATGGGGTTCCCTGTAGAACGCGGGGTTTATTTAAACCCATTGACGCTGCTCTTATCATCCGTAGACCGATCACTTCGGCAGAATGGCAGCAGCGATAGAGCAGCTTGTAGCCGAAAAGCTATCCATCGGGAATGCGATCTCACCAGTGGTATCGTTTGAGCCTTTTGAGCTACCATCCTCAAATCAACGTGTGCTAGGGCCACCCCACCCAGCAAACACAGTGATTCCACTCGCCCTCCAACTGACACAAGACAACACAACCTCCAGTCTGAGTGAGGTAGTAGGGACAATCAAGAGAGTGCAGCAAGAAGATGACACATTTACCAAAAAGCTTGCCCTGCATGGCACCCTACTCTTCCGCGGACTCCCCATCCACAACGCAGAAGATTTCAGCAAATTTGCTCACGCATTCGGCTACCGACCTCATGAAATCATCGGAATAGTCGTCAACAGACCCTTACTTGCGCCTAACATCGCACCCGCCAACGAGTCACCCAAAGAAGTCCTCATCTACAACCACAACGAGTCCCCGCAAGTACCACACGCTCCCGAATACATATTTTTCTACTGCCACCATGCCCCAACAAAAGGTGGCCAATCGCCCATGTCATCATCGCTGGAGATCTTCAATCGCGCGCAGCGCGAAATCCCCGAGTTTATCACCGAGCTAGCCGAGAAGGGTATTCTAAGCCGAGTGGTGTACAAAAACGAAAAACAATACGAGGGTGGGTCCACGCTTCTTCAGGCATTTGGTAAAGACATTGTCGAAGGCGATGATGAAGGGACCAGAAGACGGAAAATTGAGGCTCAGATTGCGCGGTATGGACGGGGCAAGCATACGACGTGGGAGTGGGTGGATGATGGACTGGTTCTGACGCATCGGCTGCCCTGCATCAGGACTCAGCCTGGAACAAATCTACCGACTCTTTTTACTGGATTGGCAGCGTATTGGAAGAGGTCGCAGCTTGATCTCGAAGCTCGCAAGAATGTTACTCAGCAGCTATATGGTGATGGGACTATTATCCCGGAGAAGTACTTGGCACATCTTGTGAAAATTACCGATGAAGTGAGGGTCTTGCATCAGTGGCAAGATGGTGATGTGCTTGTTTTTGATAATATTATTGCGCAGCATGGACGAGAGCCTTGGGAAGGTGAGCAGGCTGATCGAGTGGTTTTGGCAAGCTTGTTCGATGGCCCCAGTGTCCCCGGAGCATATGGTTACGGAGACTGGGCTCAATTAAGTCAAGCTTTGGATTGATGCGGTCACCTTAAATCTAGTACATTGATATATTAGATTCATACCTCATATGTTTTTGAAGTACTCTAGCTTAATAAAGTCGGTCGTCACAGCTCCACTTGATCGGCAATGACTTTATCCCCTTAGGGAAACGTAAACCGTTCGGGCTCCTTGATTAAGACAACTTTATTTGACTCACAATCCTAAATCTGTATTGAATTCAAAAATTGAAGATGCCACCTCAACTCCCAGAAGGAGGCCACACCGTGGTCTACTCCACCGTTGACAACCATGAAGTCAAGTTGGACTATTACCTCCCCCGCACCACGGGTAGCCTGCCCGCAATGATCTACTATCACGGCGGTGGCATGTCCGCCGGTTCACGCCGAGGCCGTGGCTTCCCGCACTGGATGTACGGTACGTGAATACAGCAATTACCTTCAATGGCCAGATAGAAAGCTAATAACCCGCTAGACCACTGCCAAGAAAAGGGCTACATTCTCATCTCAGCAGACTACCGTCTCTGCCACCCCACCAACGCAATTGACCAGATTGATGATGCAAAGGCTCTTTTGAGCTATATTGCAGGATCGCAGTTCGCCGGCGAGCTTCCAGAATCTGTATCACTTGACACAGCTCGCATCGCTGTGACTGGTTTCTCTGCTGGTGCCTACTCTGCTCGCGCAGCTTGTCTCTACGCAACACCCAAGCCAGCAGCTCTCCTTTCTGTCTACGGATTGGGCGGTAATATGCTTCTGGATCACTGGACAGGCGCGCGACCACCGACCTCGCTCGCGAAATTCTTCGATCTGAGCGGCGTTCCCGCCTTGTTGGCGGATAAGACAGTTGTCAGTGACGATTACATTGAGGGAGGCATGTCGAAGCGTTTTGCGATGACAATCGACTGGGAGATTAAGGGCACATTCCTTGATGGTGTTTTCCAGAGGCCGGGACTGGGCAAGTCACTGGATGCTCTGGAGTACGAGAAGCGGTTCGAGGCTGTTCCAGAGGATCTGAAGCCCGGTATGCTGCAGCAGTTTGTTACGGCTGATTACCCACCCTCGGTGTTTGTACACGGCAAGAGTGATGAGGTTGTTTCTCCTGAAGAGAGTGTTTACCAACATGAGCAACTAAGCAAGCTGGGAGTTTCATCGCAGCTGTATCTTGTGGAGAATGGGCCGCATGGCTTGGAGGGAGCTGTGATGATGAGAAAGATGGCCGGAGCAGAAATTCCCGGTGGTGACAAGGTGATTGCCGATTCGATGGAAGCTTATGGCAAAGCTCTGGTCTTCATTGATGGGATTTTTAGTGCGGTTTAGAATGCACGAGGTATATAACAGTCACTTTCAATTAAAATTGCCCTGCATAAATCCTTGAGATATACAGATACACTATCAGGCAAGATGAGGGTCCAAAAAGAGATGCAACCTTCAAAAAAAACCATAGAAAAAAAAAGATAGCACGTCAGCACTAGGGTTCGAACCTAGGATCTCGAAAGAACTAGATGGCGAATATGGGAATTCACTGGTATGGGATTAGTAATGATTTATGGGAAGTCAGGTCACGGGGTTACGAACAGTCTAGCGCCTTAACCACTCGGCCATACTGACAGGTTTAAATGAGATAAGCTAATCTTCTGTATATGACCCAAACAATGTTTTTCTTTGAATTCATTACGCCGCAATCGTATATAATCTTACAGGCGATTCACATTGTCCTTGATATAATAGTCCTTATATCTCAAAAGGGAAGTGAAGAGAAATTCAGTAAGCATTTGGAAGTTCTCAGAGTAGAATCGACGTGATTAGAAAGTTGACGATGATGGCCGACCCCATTTCTTTTCATATCAAGAATGCGATAATTGGGTAATGACCCTGTTGGGAATTCATATGGAGTGGCTATACTTGTCATAGTGAATGGGCATAATTTCTAGATTCACGTTACCTCATGAATGGGAAGGGACGGATTAGTCCTATTCAATAATTATGGCGGATGAATCCTAGCACTAGGACGAGCAGAGCTGTGTGTCCACGCTGTGTAACATGACTGCTAGTGAGTCGCCGTAGTCTTACCTAGCACAAGCAGCATGTAGCTCCTTGACCGCTCACATTTTGACGCCGAGACATTATTTTACACCTCCTAGCACTGTCAGTCGTCCAATTCAAAGTGATACTCTTTGGATACTATTTGGAAAATACAAGCTTGCTTGATAGATAGTAAAATCGGACGTCTTTATTACTAAGGCAGTATGGTCGAGTGGTCTAAGACGTTAGACTTGAACGAAATTCATTTTCGAAGAAATCTAATCTCCTCGGAGGCGTGCGTTCGAACCGCACTACTGTCGTTTCTTTTTTTCTTCTTCCTTTTTTGCCTACCATTTCTCGCTCAATATCTCTTATATTCTTTCAAGCAATGAGGAAAGCTATCAGACATTCTGCGGCGGCTGTGGTACTTCCTAAACTCCTGGTTCCTCTCACATTCGTTCTTTATTCCATACTACGAACCTCCCTGGCAGGCAAGCAAAACAAGATTTGAGCGCATCATTCACAGGCCCACTGTGTCCAGTTACAATCTTAAGGCTGAGTATAAATACAGATTCAATCTAAGAAAATGGCAGGAAACAGTAAATAATATACAAAAGGAAATATGTAGTTTTCCATGGATCGTATCGATACTTGGAACGGTAATCCGAAACTGCCTGATGCCCAGGTGATGCCCCTAAGCAGGTTGCATGATCATACCATCCTTGATCGCAGCAATCATCTCCTTGTCAAAAGGATCTTTCTTATCAAAAGCGGCTTTCTTTCGCTCGGCAGAAGTCCAGGTCGAAATATCAAGTTTATCGCCTCCGATTTTAGGCCCGTAGAGTTTCTTGTACTCCGTCAAGGCTTTCTTCCAGCCCCAGGGATCACCCTTCTTATCGTCAGACGCAGGAAGCTCGAGCTTATCAGCCTCATCTTTATAATTCTTGAAGTGGTCCTTGTCCTTGATGTCGGACAGCGCCTTGAGTTCAATATTGTGCTTCTTGGCGTAGGCAAGCACCTTTGCGTTGAGACTGCCAGCTTCGATACCGTAATCCGGGCTTACTTCGGCAATGACACGGATGAATGCCGCCATGACTGCACCTAAGCTCTTCGCTTCCGAATCGGGCTTTAAGAGACCTTCACGATCCAGCATGGCCAGCGTCGTGACGAACATGGTTCCAATCAAACTGATGACAGCTTCAACGCCCTCGCCGTCATCGACCCTGAATAATGTTAGTATCAGGGACAAACATTGAATAGAGAGAACTTACATCCACAAGGGATCGGCGTTACCCCTTGCGAAGAACAAGGCTGTGCCCTCGCAGATAGCCCACTTCTCCTTCCAGGTCTTTGCCTCTTCAAAATCAAGAATGAGATTCTGCAACATCTCAAGAATACCGTAACCAAAGTGGTCATTGTATGTGTACATCCCGAATGCGTCCGGGTCACGCATGGAGATCATAATGTTCAGCGTTCTCAGCTTCCACGTGGCTGCGTTAGTGATGACCCAGGGGTGCTCGGGATGTTCCGCAGCGGGCTTGAAGCAAACGCAAGTCTTGCCAATGTCGCAAGGGGCCTCTTTCTCCTGTGGCGGTCTTTGTTAGAGCCAAGACCAGAGAGGATTTCGACGGATCCTCTCGACTAACCTTCTCTGCATTGTCCTCATCTTCATCCTCATCGTCTTCGTCTTCATCTTCCTCGTCATCGCCGTCGGAGCCCCAACGGTGGAACGGCTTGCACAGGCAAATGTAGTCATAGGCCTCGGGCTTTCTGATCTGATGGTTGTACCCATCGTCTGCATTGCCGGAGCCAGAAACCTTGGACCAGCGCTTGTTCCGGGGAGGGTCGGACGGGTCGACCGTCTTGGCCTTTTTGGCGGCGCTGCCAGAATTCTCAGTTGACTGACGCTTGGGAGGCATTTTTGTTGTCAACAAAGATGTAGGATAGAATAATTGCGAAAGCCAAGTGATCAGGGGGTATTGCTGCTTTGAAGGTGGATTTGTTTACAGGTGACATCAGACACTAATCAGATCCCGCGTCGCGACGCGCCCGGAAGTGCGTCACACTTCACAAAACTCGACATTAATGTGATGTGTACACTTCGCATCTCTTCGCTTATGAAGGCAGAATTACGACGCTGAAAAGCTCAATCCCATCTGTCTATGAAACAGGCGAAACTTGCAGCTCAGCCCAGGTACGGGTCCACGCCAGTATTCATGGAGATGCTTTATAATGAAGTTGCTTACTTGAAACGATAAACTAGTTCCCTGACTAGGCAGGGTCATACTCTGAATGTTGTGGGTCATGAGGCATTATGTTTGTTGCTGGACTGTGGTCCAACTTGTCCGGCAGGTAGAGATACATAGAAGACATTTAGAAAATAATCTAGATACGGGGTTCCCAATGTACTCATGCAAGGATGGTGAAACCGAAATTCATGTCAAGTCCCTCTTTCCCAGGATCACCGCGCTAAAAGCAACTCAGTGTCAACACAAATAATTAAATGAAAGAATGAAGCCCCGCCATTAGGCATTTGGTATCAAGTTCAGAGATCGGCAGCAAGTGCAACACGGCTTCTTATATACTACTCTGCGCTTAAAGCGAGACATGCGTCGACGGCAAGGCCAACCCTGTCAAAACATTAGTTGGGAGATCGATAGGAGATAACTGCAGAGTTCAAAATTACTCACCGCCCTTCCTTCATCTTGACCACGTCGTCGATTACGTCGCGGTCTAGATTGGGGAACATGTTCGATAATGTCTCGACAACATTGTTATGCTCAGCACGCTGAATTCGCCGTGCCTCCGCATCTTCCGCACTGGCCTGACGAGCGGCTGCATCTTGGGCATCTAGGACACGGCTCAGATTTTTCTTGGCACTCCCCTCACGAGAGGGTCCACGTTCTTCACCTGAGTATCTGCCCTCGCTGCTAGATCGTGGGGGTTGGTAGACATTAGGGTTCAGACGAGGGGGCGCCGGTTGAGGAGTTACAGCAGGATGAAGAGGACGATCTTGTGAAGAGTTACTGTCGGGATCATCGGAGAAAATGCGACCAATAGTAGAAAGAGGTTTTTGGATGGTACGCAAGAGGCCCGCAACGGGAGCTGAGGTCTCGTCGTCGCTTGACTGTGAGGCGTCTTTGCGGCTTGGCCCTGATTGCGGTTGCGTGGAGGCACCTGGGGTAATGGATCGGCTAGGAGGTTTCTCATCCAAGGGTTCTGTTTCGCGATTCTGTTCGGCGATTGCAGAGACGGCAGCCTCAACATTACGCTCAAATTCTTCGTCGCTAACAGTGATGCTGGTTCGATCTAAGGTCTCGATGAACTGGATAGCTCCAGACTAAACGTGGACGTCAGTAAGCGAATTTTTGGATCTTGGGATCTCGAAACTCACCAGCGAGGATAGATAGTAGCCTGCCTCGCCACCGAGCTTGTCCTGATTGCGGAAACGCAGGATGTATTGGATATTGGAGACAAGGTGATCGGGGTTTGCATGTAATACCACATAGATCAGAAGTGGAACAAAAGAGTCTGCGGAGGTATCGGCTTTTTTGCTATTCCGCAAAAGACCAAAAATCACCTTGCAGCAATTCAAGATGCAGATAACCTTATCACGAGGAGCACGGTAGCCATTTAGCTTCAATAATTCTAAAGACCTGTTAGAGATCAACCACACATTTGATAAATGACATTGGCATACCTTGTTGCGCCAGGTTCAGGAAACGACGTCCGCCACCGCTCACAGGAGGAATATCCAGATGTTCTTCTTTGACCCAGCTGTAGATGCGAATTTTCTGGGCCAAGATATCGTCCCGCTCGATATCCTCCTGATGTTGTCCTCGCCTCCATGGCCCATGTAGCCTCTCAATCTCTCTCCGCCGGCTGCGACTTGCACTCCGGGGAATTGTGGGAGGAGCTGGGATGGCCGGTGCAAATGTTTGAGAATAGAGGCGGTTCATGACAAGCTTCTCCATTCCTTCCTTGGCATTATCGAACTCACTATCTGAGACATCTCTCCAAACCTCGCAAATTGCCATTTTATTCGTAATGAAGGCCAGAAAATCACTGATGATCTTGACCTGCTCATGGACCATCCACTGTTTCTTTCCAAATTCCATGAGAAAAGAGCGTAGGAACTTGGCGACGGGGTCAGCGGTGCGGTGTCGTAACTGTTCTAAGAATCGGTGAAAGTCGAACGGCTGGGCTGGTTCGGGTTCTGGTAAGGGGATTGTCGAAGTTGATGATCGCCGGGTCAACATCGGGTCATCTGGGCCGATCGACCCACGAGAATATGTGGCGGTAGGTGAAGATGCATGATTCACTTGAGGCGAAACAGTGGAAGACCCAGATACGGGGGGTTGAATATGATCCAAGCTTGATCTTCGGGGCGGGTAGTAGTTCGGGGTAGCCAGCCCCAGCCGAGGCGACATAATTTGGTCTTGATCGGTAGTCCGCGCCGGGTCCTGAAACTGGCCCATAATGCTTTGGATCTCCGGTTGAGAGTCATTTTCATCTCGCAGCTTGTCGGCCTTTGCAATTTGTTTGGACTCGGGGTCGCTATCTCCAGGCACTTCCGGCAGTTCCTTTTCAGAGCTTGGACCAGAGCTCTGTTCGCTTGTCGGCGGAGGTGCGACTTGGGTTGACACCGAATTCAGGTACGTATCGTCTTTCTCGGGTGGTGGGGGCGCAGGGGGCGTATGCAGTTCTGTAGACTGTCGAGGCACCGGTGTGCTTGTTTCTGATATTGATAGCTCACCCATTTGCCCCTCAAGCGGGTCCGGCTGTGACGGGGTGGACGATGGCTGCTGCGAAGCTACATCGGATACTTGAGAAGCACCATGCTCTTCAAGATTGATTTGCGGTCCCGCTTCTGCCTCTGTGTTCATCTCGATTTGTGGTATGTTCAAGTTCGATGTATCATTCTGGGCCGTGGGGAGGTCAGCTGTTGACGTGGGGTTTTCGATAGCTTCGGAGATCTCTTGGGCGGGGTGGTCGTTGCTCTGCCCGTGTCCCGGGAGAGGCGAGGATTCTGTGGCCGACATGAGCTATATCCAGCATGCAGGCCACGCAATATCTAGTCTAGGAGTTTCACGACTTGTCTTGAGGCTCGCATAGGGCGGATCAGCGTTGGGCTGACTAATAATTATGTTTATGCCTTAGGCCACAATAGATCAAATATCCCAAATAGAAGTCAGTGTCGCGACTGGTAGTGCGACTCGTGTCAATTTCCACTATGTGTGGCATTTTCTTCTCTTTATCTGCCGCACCCATATCACCGACCCCAGAGACGCGTTCTTTACTGGAAAAGCGAGGGCCCGACTGCTGCCAAACACACACTCTGCACAAGGAGATCTCAACACCAGATGAAGGACCCCAAAGTTTCCACCTCACCTTTATCTCAACGGTGCTGGCACTGAGAGGAGATCATGTGTACAAGCAGCCGCTCATTGATAAAGCTACTCAGTCAGTGCTCTGCTGGAATGGGGAGGCTTGGAAGATCGCTGGGGAGAGAGTCTCGGGGAATGATACCGAGCACATCTTGAGTCTATTTCTGCGAGCTGTCGCTGGCGATCGCAATGGTGCCGCTCATAGACTGGGTGAGGCCGTTGCAAGCATATCCGGGCCATTTGCATTTGTCTTCTATGATGCGACGAATTCACGACTCTTCTTTAGCAGAGACTGCCTCGGCCGAAGATCTCTCCTGCAAGGATATGAGGAAGATGGGACTCTGAAGATATGCAGTCTGTGTGATGGATCATCACCGGTGCATTTTGAGGAAGTCGGATTCGAGGGGATCTACATGATTGATCTTGCAAGGTCTTATGATCTGTCCGCCTCTAAGAATCGATATCAGATTGAGACTTTGCCATGGAGCTCAGACGCCATAACACCAGAAGGCCATATTGTAAGTCATTTCTCCTCTCTTGAACAATAAGATTCACTAACTTACACTGCCCCACAGAAGAATCCCATCCCGCCAATGAATATGGAGATCCCATCAGAGCAGCCACCTTCCTTGACAATGGATACTCCATTCGTTCAGGAGCTTGAATCCAAACTTTGCCAATCACTTGCATTGAGAATTGATGACGTGCCAGAGCCACCTGGTTACATTCAAGGGCAAAGTGCCAAAGTGGCTGTACTTTTTTCGGGTGGCCTAGACTGTACGCTTCTTGCACGACTTTCTCATGACATTCTCCCTATTGAGGATCCAATCGACCTTTTGAATGTCGCATTTGAGAACCCTCGAGTGGCAGCAGCGGCTGCCGCGTCTTCAAACAGGCAGAATCTTCCCCCGTCACTCCCAGGTTCAACATATGAAGCTTGCCCCGACCGAATAACCGGCCGCTCGGCCTACAATGAGCTACAGGAAACATGCCCAGGTCGCAAGTGGCGATTCATTGCTATTGACGTACCTTATACTGAAACCCTCGCACACCGAGATACTGTGAAGCGTCTCATGAGACCACATAACACAGAAATGGACTTGTCCATTGCATGTGCGCTATACTTCGCCTCACGAGGTCAAGGCTCAATCCATGACAGCCAGACTGAACAGAACCCCCCACTAACACCAATGAAAATACCTATGCCAGTTCTGCGCGAGTTTTGCTATCCGGCTTAGGCGCCGACGAGCTATTTGCAGGCTACGGCCGACACGGCGTCGCATTTAATCGCAGTGGATTTGAGGGACTAGTGTCCGAAATTCACCTGGACGTTAGCCGCCTTGGGCAAAGAAATCTAGGCCGCGATGACCGTATCCTCTCCCACTGGGGACGAGAAACCCGCTTCCCTTACCTTGACGAAGATTTTGTTGCATGGGTACTTCGTGCCCCAGTGTGGGTGAAATGTGGGTTTGGCCTCGCGAGTACAGGTGAAAATCACATCACAGGTGAATCATTAGCAGGTATTGATGCGGAGAAAATGGCCCTTCGACTTGTTGCACTTCGACTCGGCTTGCGCAATGTTGCACGTGAGAAGAAGCGCGCCATTCAGTTTGGTGCTCGCACCGCGAAAATGGAGAAAGGTCGGACAAAAGGTACTGATGCTCTCAGCTGAATCATACCCACAATCAATCCTGAGGCTTCTGTTCTGTCCACTTTTCCTTTATTGTTCCCCCTACTAATACTTCCCTATTCCCGAAAAACGAACCCTATTACGCGACGTGATAATAAGGCCCCAGCGATGATGACAAACTATGGAATCAGATACTTCTGAAAACGCATCTATCTCATTCTGTCTACTACCTTCCGTCCTCTGTACTGGATGAAATTCCCACCCTGCAACTTCGAGGACTGACTGTCTGCGCCCTTCTAACCTTCATCTCAGCACCAGCAGTCTCTTTTGACGGCGTGGGGCTCGAGATCGAGATAAGAAGGCACGTGGATTTCTACCTTGCTGTGACGGGGTGAGTGACAGGGAATGGGTGTGGATGATTTGAGAAGAGAGATGTGGTTTATGAAGGCTCAAAAGGCAAGTCTGAGCTGGGTTGGATTTCAATTCGAGGCAAACGTAACTGTAGACCCGTATCGGATTTTTTTCCAATGAATTTCTACTTCCCTTTTCGTATCAGTCCCACCACTCTTGGCACTTTTGTTGGAGGACCAGTCCAGAACCCTGATAGAAAGTGTTCGAGTGGTGAATTCGGACCGAGAAAAAGTCATGTAATCAGATCCAGTGAACTTCTACTGGATTGACATATCCAAGATTTACCAATGAATGGTTCCACGTCATTGTCATACCGCACCACTTAGCTGATCTCTGGGTATCGATACTACTGATATGGTATTACTGAGGGTTTGGCGATGGCGGCACGAATATAGGAGTGCTTCCATTAAAGTACCCCACCCACCAGAAAAAATCGACTATCACGTTAACGTTTTTGGGTAAGGCGCAGTAATCGAGATCCAGAGTAACATTATTGAGCACATGCATGCCCAGGCATTTACTCGGTCACACTAGACTACTTTGAAATGTGAAGATAAGACGTTAAAACTTTTCCGTGTATGAAAAAGCCGTTATCCTCCTATATCAATAGTTGCATCCTGCATGATGAATTTCTCCACTACCCATGAAAGCGTTCTTCCCCACTCATTGTACCAGATCCGAAATTGGGATAAGGAATCTAAGTCTGTTTATTTTTCGACTGTCTCAGCCAGATTTGTCTTCCAGGTTCTAGCTCCACTGAGGCTCTTGGTTTATTGGTTGCGAGTAGCACAATGACAGGGCTTTTTTGCTCAAAATTAAATCCGCGCCTACCCAAAGGAGACTTGACCAGCCCATGCGACTCTTTAAGTTTAACGCTAGTAGGACTCTAAGCCATATGTGGCCAAGTCGATTATTGATCTTTCCGAATCACCGTCTCATATCAGATCATATTTTATGGTAAGATGGATACGATTCAGAATCGCCTCGTCATATTGTACTCGAGGTGCACTGCCCCATGTATTCATCCTATTGAGAAGCAGCCCAGCGATAAAGTGGTTTGCAATGTTTGAATATCTGCTCTAGCTACTGTTTGAGCGTGTTAAGTTTCCTTCATCCATAGCGAATATCCATGGATATAGGGCAGATCGGTGGCCCTCATTCAAAGAGACAGTGCTTAGCTAGTAGCCACGAGAAACCGTTCTGCAGTTGCGATCGTGAAAGTCTTCGGACAGACGGAGTAGGTATTCAACTAGATTCGCAGGGGACTCCACCCATTAAAGAAAAACCGGTATGTAAACTCTGTTGCGACTTGATATCCCAATGATCTTCGGTACCGTGGGATCTTCCACTGAATTGTCTCGAGGGATGAACTTGCCTTTTTCGTTAGATTCCCCGGATCCTGCCCGAAGGATCAAAGGAGATACGTAATCCGAAGTCAATATCCCGAAGTAAAGTGCTTTCACCTGCTATCTTAAACTACTGTAGAAAGCCTTCTTTCATGTCAGTCATATTGCACCTGCAGCTCATCTTTGACATTTCCCCACGGCTAATTTTAAAGCGACATACGCGTGGCAATGCATAACGCCTGCTAAAAGTGGAGAAATAAAAGGGCTGGATCCACAGACCTTGGGAGTCAAGCCCAGTCAAGCTCTGAAGATGCCCGTCCAATATCCCAAAAACCGGGCATTGTGGATTATTGCTCTCCAAGAGCCTGGATTGGACCTCGGGAGGAAATCAGCCACATGTTTCTGGCACAGCTGACAGCTACCGTGTCTGCCGCATTAGCCCATATCTTTCCAACCGCCTTGGACGATCAGCAGTAAGCAGGACCCACTGGAGCAACGAGTCATGTCTAAGCCGTAATCTCTGTGAACAAGGATTGTACCCAACGCTAATCTCGCCTAGCTGAGGGGAAATACCTCAATGCACAGGATCTAGGTCTGCAGTGCCAGCGTATGCCTGTGGGCTTGCCATTGACTCGCCCTTGACTTTCCCTTTGGCTGGAAATTAGGTTGCCCACCGGTCTATTGAATGCAAATGCAAACCCCGCCAAATGCCGTGGATACCACCGAAAACAGGGTGACGGCAAGGAATTAAAGACATGGGTCTGAATCCTGCCAAATGCCATCTTTTAAAGATAAGTGGAGGGGAAAAACTTTTCTGGGAATCAATAGTGTTGTCGATCGATGCAATAGATCTTCGGGTTTTTTTTTCTCCCACGATCAAGAGCAATTTAATCGTCATTTCGGGTCCCCGATCGAGTGGGAACTATGATACGATCGACGAATGAGAGATCGCGAAGCGTGACAAATACTTGAGGCAACCCAGACAGCCACCGGTCCAGCTCTGTTGTGGGTAACGATCAGCAGGGGCAGCCTAGCTACACGTGGAGCTAGAGCCAACGACTGGCCAACGACTGGTGGAGCCCAGTTCCACTTCCCGCAGCTGTGAATCCTGAACTCGTGCGAGTCCTCTACTTAGCTGCATATGATCGTGGGTATAAGGATCCTTCATGGTCCCGGGATCTTGGAAAGGATCTAAGGCTCTCCAACTTCATCACTTTCCTTGAGCACTTAGATTTTTCCCGTCATGGGTTCGGAACTTGGAATCACCGCTAGCACAGCGGAGCTTATCGATCTCTCACCTGTGAGTATCTGGTGGGCTACCTGGGCAGCTGTCTGGACTCTCGCCGTCGTGTCCGGTGCGACCTACCTGATCATCAATCGTAATGCACCAACTCTCCGTATCCGTGGCCTCGGTCTATCACTTTCCGCTATCGGTCTTCTTCATTTATACTGGGCATCCTGCCAATTCGGAGTCATGATCGGTGCAATCATGCCCGGAGACTCACAGTACTGGATCATGGGAACTTTTCTTCCCTTAGGTACTTTTATCTCCAAAGTTTCTTTGCAAGTTGTCATACTTACCTTTTTGACTAGGTCTCTCTCTGTTCCATGCATCAAACGCTCGCTTCCTTCACGTGGCAAAGCTCCAGAAGAAATATGCCCAATATGGCCATAATCTCTTTGAAGTCAAGCCTGAGGGATCCCCCAAGGGCCTGATCAACCGTTTCCGCGCTCTCAAATACAACACCAAGGTCTTTATTATTGTTGGTGTCGGCATGTTTGTTCAAATCTTCCTCACGATCCTTATGTGGGTTATTTCTCGCAAATTCCACAGCTCTTGGGGTATTCCCGGCACCGAAGTTCACGGTTCTGCTATGGCACAAAAGACCGCCCAAGGCAGTGGATGGGAGTGGTGGCCTGGTGTTGCTTACCAGTTGCTCTGGGCCTGGGTTATCGCCCCGATCGTTCTCTGGAAGTCTCGCAACATCAATGACACCCAGGGCTGGCGAACACAGACAATTGGCTGTGCTCTTGCCAAGTAAGTTCTCTTTTGATAAATCTAGAATCAGACCAGTCACTGACGTATTCTAGTCTCCATGCAACACCGATGTGGTTAATTGGTCTCTACGTCCCGGCTATGGCTCCCGTCAATGCTGTCTGGATTCCTCCTCAGTGGTAAGCATTCATTCCGATAAATCTCGATAAATCTTCAAAAGGTATTTTCCTAACGTGACTCCAGGATTTGCTTGTCCATCTGGTTCATGGAGATCTTCACTATCTTCGTTCCCTGCTATGAGGTTTTCCGATCCCAGTCCCTTCGCAAGGAGACCCTTGACTCCATCGCTCGATGGGAGCTCAAGGTCAAGTCCTCTGGCTCCGAAGAGAAGTCCTTGAACTCCGCGTCTACCATGGTCGAATCTTTCATGTCTGGCTGGAAATCCACAAACGACTCTATCCAGTCCAATGGCTCCCGCGACAGTATCATGACCATGCACGCCCTCGAGCACGTCCTGGAGCGCAACCCAACCCCCCTGCAGGAGTTCTCTGCCCTCCGAGAATTCTCCGGTGAGAACATTGCTTTCCTCACCGGAGTTGCCGAGTGGAAGAAATCTCTCCCCGCAATTTTGAAGGATGGAACTTGCGATGGTCCCTCAAAGGCAGCGGTCCGTGAATCCTTCAACTGCGCCCTGCACCTCTACGCCAAGTTCATCAGCGTCCGCCACGCCGAGTTCCCCTTAAACATCTCCTCGCAAGATCTGACCAACCTCGATCACATCTTCGAGAAGCCCACTCGCCTCCTTTACGGCGATGAGCGCGAGACTAACCCCGTCAGCCCCTTTGACAAGTTCACTTTTGACCTCCCGTCACCCGCCTTGACCGACTCATCTGAGAAGGGGCTGAAGCCTACCTCGACTGAGATCAAGGACCGGGTTCAGTACTGGGGCCAGATTCCCGAGGAATTCTGCGCAACTGTCTTTGATGACGCCGAGAAGAGCATCAAGTACCTTGTGCTCACCAACACATGGCCCAAGTTCATCAAGGATCGTCGGACTTCAATCGAGTCCTTCGAGACTTTGAAGCCTGGCATGGACGTCTAACTTGTTTTTGAGCTGGATGGAACTTTAATTTTGAATGCGAGCACGATCGGACTGATTAAGTCGGGCGCGTGTATGTTTCACTGTTTGTCTTCGACGAAGGTCCCTTTTCATCCTGGTTTATCTGGGATGGAGTGGACCTATATATATGAATGAGCTTTTGATGCACCACTTTGGATACCCCCTCACTTTATTTTCTTTATTTATGGATTCTTTTTACAATTTTTTGGCTGTCATGAGTCACCTGTACGCTCCTTTAATCTGATCGGCAATAATTCTTAAATTCACCATATACAGAGGGCTTCCTAGGTGGTTCCCTTAGCGGCGTAGTATATCCCGGTTATGAATGCCCAAGGAATCTGAAGAATTCTATTTCCAGAGATTAGCTGTCCACGGGTTTACCCAACAGATACCGTTTGCTCGGACCAAATTTCCAGAAGCTATACCTATGTCTTCAGGCCTCCAAGGTCCTGGTCTTTTCCTTTTTTCAAATCCCCGCCCTTCAAATGTTCCCCACCTCTCTCTAAGCTTGTCATGTTGTTTCCTAGTATAGATGCACTGGTTTTGTTCATGAGCTGGATCTAGCTCGGCACCTATGCATATTATCAAGGCGTCAGACCTTGGTGCTACGCTATTACTTCTTGTAATGGGCGCAATCACGATTGGAGCCATGGTCACACCGGGGCAGTAAGGTGAATGAGTGTGTTGTAACTCAGGCCGTATTTCCGTGACAGAGCTAGAAAGTTGGGGTTTTCTTGCCGGATATACTAGCTAGGGCTTCTGTGATACATTCTTCGGGTTTTGCAGACATGTTGTGCGTGGTTTTGAGAGGAAAAAGAGAAAAGCTTTTGACAGGGCGGTGCCGTTGACCAATATTCAAGGGTCCGTCCTCAATTAGGTAGAGAGTGACGTGCTACTTTCTGCCGAAGAGGCGTTGGCGGATTGTGCGCCTATGGTGTCCGCCGGGCCTGGGCACTCGCTTAGAGACTTCAGTAGACAGAATCTGGTCCACTTTGCTTTCAGTAGGTGCTTTAGTGAGCTGAGAGGATGAAGATGTGGGATGAGCCTTCCCACGCCACTCATTCAGAGTAGACTTAGAAGACATGGTGTTCGGATGATCAGGCCCTAATTTTTGCTCGCACAGTCGAGCGCATTCCGCCATCAGCGGTAGAGCGGCTTTCTCTTGATCTGTTGACCAAAGAGCATAAGCTAGGTTATTCATGCTTTCTAGCGTGTCAGGATGGTCGGCGCCGAGTTTCGTCTTGCTCGTCTCCATGACCTGCATGAGGAGCTGCTCCGCCTCTTCCAACCGGCCCTGTTTCCAGAAAGTTGACGCCAAATTGGCCATACTCGTCAGCGTGTCTGGATGGTCGGCGCCGAGCTTTGCCTTGCTAGCCTCCATGACCTGCACCTCGAGCTTCTCCGCCTCTTCTAACCGGCCTTGGTTCCTGAACGTCAACGCTAGATTGGCCATGATAGTCAGCGTAGATGGATGGTCGGCGCCGAGCTTCGTCTTGCGGGTCTCCATGACCTGCACCTCGAGCTTCTCTGCCTCTCCTAAGCGGCCTTGGTTCCAGAACGTCGACGCCAGATTGGCCATGATCGTTAGCGTGGTTGGATGGTCGGCGCCGAGCTTTGTCTTGCTAGCCTCCATAATCTGCACGTCGAGCTGCTCCGCATCCTCCAGCCGGCCCTGATTCCTATACGTTGACGCTAGATTGGCCATTCTCGTCAGCGTGGAGGGATGGTCGGCGCCGAGCTTCGCCTTGCTCGTCTCCATAACCTGCACCTCAAGCTTCTCCGCCTCTTCTAAGCGGCCTTGGTTCCAGAACGTTGACGCCAGATTGGCCATGACCGTCAGCGTGGATGGATGGTCGGCGCCGAGCTTCTCCTTGCTCGTCTCCATGACCTGCAACTCGAGCTGCTCCGCCTCTTCCCACCGACCCTGCTTCCAGAACGTCGACGCCAGATTAGACATACTCGTCAGCGTGGAGGGATGGCTAGTGCCAAGTTTTGTCTTGTGAGTCTCCATAACCTGCTTCAGGAGCTGCTCCGCCTCTTCCCACCGGCCCTGGTTCCAGAATGTCAACGCCAGATTGGCCATGCTCGTTAAAGTGTCTAGATGGTCGGCACCGAGCTTCGACTTCCTCGTCTCCAAGACCTGTATAAAGAGCTGCTCCGCCTCTCTCCAATTCCCCTCACGTCGGTAGGCTACCGCTAGCATAATAGTGCTATCAAGTGTTTCTTTGTCTTCCAGCCCTAATACCTTTAATCTCTGCTCTCTCGACATGGACGCCATTTCCCGCAAATCAGGGAGATTCCCACATTCTTGCGCATACCACGCCCCCTTATAGAGTAACCCAGCCCAGCTTCGGAGACAGTCATGCGATTTCGGTCGATGTGACATAGCTGACTTAACATGAGGAAATAGTGTCCGGCATCTCTCCCGGTGTTCATATTGACCGGTCGGAAATTCAGCATAAAGACTATCAATGAATCGTTCCTTCCACTCTTCGTCCTGGCCGTATGTTTTTAACCACGTGCGTGCTGTGAGCTGCACTAACCGATGCATAGTGAATACCATTCCATGTCCACTCGACATAGGATAGTGTTCACTCGCAGTAACAAAGGAATAGTCTCTGAGAGTTGTAATATCACTCTCGAAAGTTTCATCTTGGTCATATTCAGACGAACTTTCCGTGTCCTCTCCACTAGATTTGTTCGCAACCCCCGAAGAACCTAGGACTCCATGATTTTTTGCCGTATATTGAATTCGTAGAAGATCCTCAGGGATCCCCTGCCAGTCGAAAAAGCTCATGAGAGACAGTAAGTCAGCCGCAGACTGCCTGACTCGTCGGATATGGTCAAACGATATTTGCCATGTTAGTAGAATGGAATTCTTTGCCTCCCAATCTCGGCCCATGTGAATTCCTTCATGACTTAGAAGCGTCGTGGCTTGACGGTCACTATGCCGAAGCTTTTCAAGGTATTGCGATGCCGAGCAACGGGGTGAACAGTGCACGATGTAGCTAGCCGCTTGCACAATTGCTAGCGGCATAAACTCAAGTTCCTCCACAAGCTGAACTAAGTCTGCTCTTTCTACACCTGAATCTAGCTTATACTGCATTAGATCCAAGGCCTCGGCCTCATTCATTGGTTGCACGTCGATTAGATACTTCTTATAGCCAGCAATTTCCAATGCTACTGCTTTATTCCGGCTCGTAACAATGATAGAGCCATTTGAAGCTTCAAGGAGGTACTTTAGCGGTGGCTGCATCGGGGCACGGTCCTGGGCGTCCTGGGCACCTGTACCATTTGCTAGTGGTTTGTGAAGGAGTTCGTCATCATCGACATTATCAAGGACAAGAAGCCATTTGCCGATCTTTCCATCTTGCAACCAGTCCCTAAAGAGTTGGAATATATTGGCATGGCGGCTCTGGCGCCCAGGGATCTTAGCACGCTCGGCTAGCTCGCGGAGACTTAACTCGCAGCGCGCCGCATTACTCGCATGAACCCAGAAAATCCAGGTGTTAGGTGATTCATGTTGAACTCGATAGCAGTATTCGATAGCGAGTCGAGATTTTCTGTTGTATGTCAGCCTTGGACGGATCACTTAGCATTAGATAGCCCTAACCCAACGCCCCCTATACCATAAAGAACTAGTGTAGATCCCGGGATCGAGGACTTTTCGTGGATCTGATCAAGGAGTCCATCGCGGCTAACAAAGTCTGGATCATGCCGGAACGGCACAGTCGATAAGGGGCTTGGAGGAGACTCGGTCGGGTCTGAGAGGTTTCCATGATTAATGTGACAGTCAATCTTCTTCCGGAGAGACTTACCAGGATGCCAGTGGTAGTGGGTCCCACCATAGTATTCGCTGTTGATACTATTATCCACATATCCAGCGAAGACTTTTCCACCTGATTCTGCGCTCACTCCAGAAATGTTCTGGGTAATAGGGTCTCTGGACTTTCTTCCTCTATCCTTGGGTATCCTATCATGATCGCCAGACATGATGGATCAGAACAGCCTCAGACAAAAAACACCTACTTTTTAAAGAAGTAAACAAGAGAGATTCAACTACCTTGCCGCGTTGGCTAATCACCAAGAACTTATACATGGGTTTGGAAGGAGTATTCATCCACCAATACAAAGTCATGTGTTGTCGCTCGCTTTTTTGGTTGTCGATCAGTCGGGCAAGCTGCCTTTCCAAACGTGTAGTCTTCCAATTGGGGATGAGCGATCCACTTGTTCAGTCCTATGCGCTGCCAGGCGGGGTAGAGCCTAAAATTAGAACTTCGCCTAGCTATACCCGGTCAGCTCTTATCTGATGCCATTCGCAAGCGGTTATAATTGGCCGATACAGCCTTATGCGCTCTCGATCAGCGTCAGTTTAATTATAGGCCTTCCAATTTCCCAGTCTCCTCATAACCTACCCTAAATTTCATCCAACAATTATAATTACGGCTCAGAGCACACATTGGACAGCCATTTGAAACAGAGCATAAGTGTGCCAAAAGCACGCAATATTTTTCAAGCGAGGCTCCTCTGCTCGCTCTTTTGCGACGATGGATCCATTCAGCTTGACCGTCGGCACCTTAGGTATCGTTGGAGCAGCGGTACAAAGTATTAGTGCTTTAATTCATGAGATCAACGCCATCAGAGATGCACCAGTTGTGATAGCTGGTCTCAGAGACGAACTAGTGGCTGTGGAGGCCATTCTTTTGGTTTTGGATAATCCACACAAGAATTCCCAGCTTGAACACCTCACGCCTGATGCAAGGACGGCGCTACAGCTGACTGTCACGCATTGCGCAAAAGCTTGTACCGAGTTTCGCAACAAGATAGTACGGTGGACGAAGCACTCAGGTGAAAAACTGCATGCATGGGATCGTGTCCGTGTTGGCTTGTTCGCTGAACGAACTGTTGAGACTTTATGTGAGCAGCTTAACCGCTATAAATCTACCATGAACATAGCAGTCAGCACTGCTACCTTGTATGTCTCCTTTTCGCATACGTGTTTAGCTTGACCATTGGACATGAGCTTACTGGCTCTGCAGGCTCGCGACCGCAACATCGTACCCCACCGTCAACGCAATGCAAGAAGACCTCTATATCAAGGAAACGGAGATCGCTCAGGAGATCAGCAAGATTGATGAACAATTGGCTGAAGCGAGAAATACCCTACAGTATGTCACACAAGCGCAGCTCTTGAACGATCATCAAGACGGCGCCGAGGTCATTGAGCAATTTCAAGATCAATGTGCTGCACTAGATGATTCTAGAAAGCTATTAGAAAGCCTGCTCGCGGAGGCTCGTCAAGTGCGTGCGAAGCAAAACATCACAGATGTCGACATGAGTGACGGCGGAAGGCTTCTCGTCGGTCTTATTAATTTCGACAATGATAACGGAGACGTTCGCCAGGAGATTCACAATGTGAAAGCCACAAACCACGGCAAGGGGGTAATAGGAGTGGCCAAAGGATTTGATGTCAATTCGTTTTTTCAATAAATAGCTGTAATGTATGATACCGAGCGAAACCCCTTCTAGCCGAATGGGATGGACCTACATTGCTAATCTGGTTTGACAAGATACAAGCTTGTAGATTAGCATTTTGTTTTCTTGCTTCCTGTCAAGATGCCCTCTTGGACTATTTCTGAGATCGGCGCTTCCCCAATGGCGCTGTAGAGGGCGTTATGCATGTGTCAGACTAATCGTAAATAGGGTTATCTCGTCGTGGTAGAGGCTAGGCTTCGCCAGCAGCTGGTCGCAGAGAGCCTCCAGTATCGGTGTTGTGACACTAAGAGGTCGGTCTGATGGAATGGAAGGACTCTTGTATTACCGAATTGCCATAAATTGCCGCGCACACATAGTGGTGATAGAACGCGGGCTACATTTAGCGGCATTGGCGATCTGGGATGTGGTCAGTGAAACATGGAAGCCAATTTCGAACATTGCTGTACTTGTTACTTAGTTGAACTATCCACCGCAGTGGAGGGCTATAGACATGACGGAGACTGATTTGTTCTCTTGGAATGTGAGATTGGAGTTGATGTAGATCTACATGTTGACCATCATCCAGAACTGTACCACAGACATTATGAATTGCCAAGTATATCTGATGGAAGTTTATTTTAGGTCAAGTTCGGTCAAGTTCAGGAATTATATTACGGATGAACAATGATACAACAAATCAAATCAATTTGGATATTAAAGTAGGGAAAACAGAGCCACGAGTCAATCCCATTTGGGAGACAATCAGAACCGGCTGAACAGAGGAAAAGCAAAGCAGGAATTTCAAAACAAGGTATCAGAAAACACATTCATGACGTCTCACGTCAGACTAAACGAACTTTTGAAGACACCGACGACGAGGCGCTGGTGTCTGGGTGAGACGTCGGGGTAACAGGCTTGACCCATGCCCCGCGCCACCGAACCATTAAGCAGGTAATAAGAAAGCAAATCCGAAAACAAAACGATAAAGGCAACAAAGAAACATGTCGTTCAAGTAATCAGGAAGTTGATCACTGGTTGGCCTTGAGAATGGCGAGTTGCGCTTGCAGATTGGCAATCATCTCGTCACGCTCAGACAACTGATCCTCCAAAGCCTGGATGCGAGTTTCAGCACTGGCCTGACGGGCCAGCTTCTTCGCACGAGACTTGCGGGCAGCCTCAGTGTTGCGAGCACGCTTGGTAGCGATCGGGTCATTGGGGTCAAACTCAATCGGAGACAGATCCTTGCGCTGACGGGAGATGCCAGCAACACTGGAGTGTCTGGTTGTGCCAGTCGCAGACATAGGGGAAGACTTGACACCAGAGGAAAGGGGCTGGGGAGCAGGCGACATCTCGATGGAGGGCTGCATTTGCTTCTTGGGCTCAGCCATGGCGGAGGCGAAATCGGACGCATTGAAGAGACCAGATGCGGCCGAATTTCCGATAGCTCCGTCATGGAAAAGAGGAGTCCAATCGTCACTGCCCATGAACTCCACGTCGGTGAAGAGGGGAGAGGGGTTTTGGCTGAAAGTGCCCGGAGAGTCGAAGGGGGAGTGCTCAAGTCGGTGAAAGTGCCCGAGGGCGGGATCGAGTGGTCAAACATGAGGTCCTGGGGGGAGATGGTTCCGGTAGGCGCCTCGGGAGAGAGCGCACCGGTCTCCTGACCCAGGAGCTCGTCAAAGGTGAATGGTCCCATGCCACCGGCAGATGGAAGACCGAAGAGCTCGGTATCGTGTTCTGAGGACATCGTATGAGCGGTTGTGTTCAAAGCAACGGCGGAATCAAAAGATTTACCTTGGAAGTTGGGAGTAGACATGTTGCGACGATATTGCATGTACTGTTTTCTTTTTTCGAGTGGAATATTACCGGCGTGAAACGGCGGGATGGGAGGACGTTGAGGGGAGTTGGTGGGCACGGTTGCCGAATAAGGCTGCGAGTGCTTCACGGTGGGGTGAGACCAGTAGGAAGGAGACCGGGCAAGCTGGGTCACTCTGGGGTCCTGAACAGGAGAACCAGGGAACTGCTGCTGGAGATGGCGTTGCAACTGCAAACTGAAAGAGTGTCGTCGAGGGTTATTCTGCGCCAGAAAGGGCTGGAGGGCAGAAGGCCTAAGGGCAGTGTTCGGGGCTAGCGAACGCGAGTCTCTGAATCGAGGCTGCGGACGGGGCTGCGGGGCTGGATAGAGCACAAAGTCCTCTAGTGCACTGTTGTTGTTGTTGCTGTTGTTGTTCGAACTGGAAGCCAAGGGCTGTGTGGGCGGGGGCGAGGGAAGCCATGGTTGCTGGAATTGATCCGTGGTGAACGACGTAACGTCGATCGAAGGTATAGAAGTGTGGGAACTTGAGCTACGCGGTGCGCGACTGAAGTTCAGAGGTCCTAAGACGTCTGAAGAAGAGGAAAAAATGGGGGATTGTGTTCCGGTTATGTTGTCGGTCGGGAGGAAAGACTGGCTCTTTCGGGGGGCGCTTAGATGGAGTTCATCTTGGATCTGTGGAGATTCAAAATGTTCTGTAGGTATATGTAGAATGGTGGAGGTGGATAAAAAATGTATGGGTGTGAACACAGAGAATGGTGGAAAGGAAAAGAAGCAGGCAGCGATGGGGGGACTCAGGCACTTCTTATGACCGGACAAATTGACAGTGTGGGATCAAGTGGATCTTCCTTGTCCAATCATGGAGATCAGCCGCACGGGGCTTGAGAGTCACGGGGTGTGAGTCACAGTTGAATACAAGGCTCTGATTGGCTGCTTACTCGCATCCAGAGCCTCGTTACCCACAGGATACATGCATTAACTATGGATCCCACTACGTAGTCCAAAGTATCGATGATGTATTCCGCCCCCCCGTCTCACCTTCGGGCATTGACCAATCATATCGGTAAATCTGTCCTGACGGTATGCTCATCTAAAGTTCCAGGCATCCGCACAGCCGGATCAACCCCCTTTTCAGGCCCTGCTCCAAATGACCAGGTAACCATTTATGTGAAATACAGATCACATTGTTAACAGCATTCTCCATAGCCTCAACAACAGAACCTCTTAACGTCCCAAAGTTTCTTGCAAGCGGAATTTCTACTCCGTCGGAGACTGTTCTCGTACTCCGACCCACCGATCTTTTCCTAATTGTGTCCCCGCGGTGGGCTGTGTCCCATGGCCCGTGTGCCCTTCAATACCTACTTTGATCCTAGTCTTGCCGAAGGGCGTGAAAATTGAGTTTTTTTTTACACCCACCATTCGTTTCTTAGGGCTCATATTTTTCTTCTCCTCGTTGAAAATATTCATGAAATGTCTCAATCAGAGTGATTGAAAAAAAAAATTTCCCATTGTATACTTTCATCTTCAGTTCATCGCCTAGATGACATTGCAATCAGACGTGCAGCATTTAGGCAAATATGTAAGAGACAAGCCACCAAAATCTGGATTATTAATTCCAGGTACTCCGTTCATCCAATCAATCCCATGGGTCATTGGAGCCCTTCCTCCAGGAGTCTCGTTACAGATCAGTCCCCGAAGTGGCGTTCTGGTTAGAACTAAACTAATTAGATGCCTTGGCAGGCTCCAATTATCATTTGCTGTTCCAAGAAAGCCAGTCTTCGGAACCTCGCCGGTAAGACTAGGGGAGATATGTGTGGTCTGAAAAGAAGTAAGCAGGTTAGTGTGCCGGTTTATTCCTCGTAGGTCCGAGTCCCGACAGCAAATCCGAAACGGCTTTCAGGAATATGTGTTTTTAACTCCGAACTCCGAGTGCTGCTCTGAAGGAGTTAAAATTTGTGTCGCTATATTAGAGCACAGGCTACACATGGTAGAGCTTTAGAGATATACCTACGGAGTGAAAGTATAGCAGGAGATCCCACTGTGTGGGTCTTCAACCCTTTTGATACCCGGCCCATTACATACACTTAGCAACTACCAGTCAGGTTTAGTGCATTAGAAGTGTTTCCATACTCCAACTGTGCACGGGTATCTTTACTTCCCATCAGTGGTTGGGTATGACATCGTCATGTGCGGGCGCTCCCGATGACGAGAATTTCGCGGGTACGCTAGTGCTCATAGACAATGTGCCCATCAGCGCGTGCCTTATCCTGATCGGCAAGACCCGCCGTCGAAACCAGATGCACCCCAGACCAACGCATCTCGATGGATCCCGATCCGTGGATATCCCGAGTATTGCTTGCATACAGACCTGGTAGCTGCTAATGCAGGGAATCCAGTTTGAACGGCCCACCATATGCAGAGAGACCCATTCGACCTCAATAAACCCTGCTGGGAACTCTTAAGACTCCGGGGCTTATAATACTATACACCTAGGTATCTACAAATCTAACAAGCCTCAAACCACACAGGTGTGAACCTGGAACAAAGAGAGTGTATATTTAAAAGCAAACAGAAAAGATTCTATTAAGTATTACCTAACGCAGTATGTGCCGCACCCACGACGCAGTGGAGAAAGAAAACCGCGCGAGACGGGAACAACGGTAGACAACTGTAGAGGGGGACAATTTGAAAAGCAACCAGGCCAAATAATTAGATAAAGAATAGCCTTAGCCACGTCAAAGCAAATCACCTTTCCTCCCCATAGGGTATCGAACAGGAAAGCCAAAACGCAGAACCAGAAACGGCAGAGTGGTATCAATCTAGTCGGGCAACACACCACGTAACGCATTAAGCACGTCGCAATTCGAAAGTCGGTTGCGGGTCGCGTGTCGTTAAAAAAGAAGAACGAACGGCGATTCAGAGAATCAGGGACACGAGGATTATGTGGATTTTTGGAGCAAAAGAACAAAGAAAACAGTGAACAGTGAGCAGCGGGTATCTCATTGACACCCTCTCAGATCAAAGCCTAGAAATGACGATGACGAAAGGAGTGACAGTGTCGAGGCAAAAGCAAAAACAAGCAGCTGGAAGCTAAAATGGTATAAATCCGTATTTGCACGATCCAGACTCGAGCTCCAAAGGAGCGACCGAGTCCGTCAAATATTGTGGGCAGGCGACGATGCAGTGGTTAGGTCCCACCATCGCTCATATTCCACACGTCCCGGGGAGGCAATTCAAGCAGCAGCCTGAACAGGGGTGGAGGTGGGGACCTCAACGTTCTTGGGCTCCTCGGCGGTAGCGGTCTCGGTGGCCTTGGTGGCCTCCTCAACGGGAACAACAGTCTCAGCAGCGACCTCGGTAGAAGCCTCAGTCTGCTCGGGCTTGACCTCAGTCTCAGCAGCGGCAACACCCTCCTTGTCGAGCTTCACAGCCTTGGAGGGCTTGCGGAAGAGACCGCCGAGCTTGTTGGCCTTCTTGGCCTCCTTCTCACCATCAGTGGTGGCCTCGTTGTCGGAGGTGTCGGCCTTCTTCTCCTTCTTGAAACCGAAGAACGAAGAGCGGCGCTTGTCCTTGGGGGTCTCAAGGGGAGTCTCAGCAGTGGTCTCCTTGGCGGCCTCGGCCTCAGCAGGGGCGATCACGGCCTCGGCCTCAATGGGGGCAGCGGCCTCCTCAACGGGGTTGTCAAGCTGGGGGGCGGAGCTGGCGACGGGAGTCTCCTCAACAGGGGCGGTGGCCTCCTTCTCGGACTTCTCCTGGGAAGGGCTGGTGACCTTGTTGAAGAAGTTTCCGAAGATGGAGGCGCGCTTAGCCTTCTTCTCCTCCTTCTTCTCGGTGGCCTCGACAGGAGCGGCAACAACCTCAGCCTCAATGGGGGCCTCGGTGGCAGCAGGCTCAGCAGCAGGCTCAGCAATGGTCTCGGCGGGAGTCTCAATGGCGGCCTCAGTAGCGGGCTCGGCAGCCTTGGTCTCCTCAGCAGTCTCCTCCTTGGGCTCTTCGGCCTTCTTCTCCTCAGTCTCCTTCTTTCCGAGGATGGCACCGAAGATGCTGCCGCGCTTGCGGGACTGGGAGCGGCTCTTGGCAGTCTCCTTGGGCTTCTCCTCCTTGGGCTCAGCCTCCTCAGTCTTGGCCTCCTCGGTAGCGGGGGCCTCCTCCTTCTTCTCCTCGGGCTTCTTGGCGGCAACGACAACGGCGGGCTTGGTCAGCTTCTCGAGCTCAGCCTTGTAGCCCTCGCTGGAAGTGAGGGTCTCCTTCTCGGCCTTGGCCTCAGCAGACTTGGCCTCGAGGGCGACGAACCAGCTGTCACGCTCGGTAGCGTTGGAGGCCTGGAAGGTGTGCTTCTGGCCAGCAACCTTGAAGAGGAACTCGTTGGAGCCCTCCTTGGTGAGGTCGGAGATCTCAGCCTAGCATGTATGTTAGTCGTATTCTAGCTTTCGATTGTTCTCGTCGAGTCATACCAGGTTGAAGATGCCAGCGGGGGTGGCCTTGTCCTCGGCGCGCTTGGTCAGGAAGAGCAGACCCTTGCCGGTCTGGCTGGCCCAGGCAGCGGTGGGGTTGGCGACGGCGGGCTTCTCGTTCTGGTGGAAGACAGAGAGCTGCTTGGCCTCAACGGGCTCATCGTTGAAGTAGAAGAAACGCTTGGCAAAACGAAGGCTCCTATGCGCGAAACCGATATTAGTCGCAAAGCTCTTATATGTCCTGTTGCATAGATATCACTCACTTGACCAGACCGGGAGCCTTGTGGCCGAGGATACCCTCACTGGCGGGCTTAACCTCCTCCTTGGCCTCTTCCTTGGCCTCCTCCTTAGGGGCCTCAGTCTCAGCGGGCTTGTCGGTGGCAGTCTCCTCAACGGGAGCGACCTCGGTGGTCTCCTTGGGGGCCTCAGTGGCCTCAGTGGTGGCGGGGACCTCGACAGCGGTCTCAGCAGCGGGAATGACCACGGGGGTCTCCTCAACGGGCTTCTGAACGTCAGACATGATTAAAATGGGTATTAAAAGCCGGAGCTTGTTTTGGGGTATCGATTAAAAGAAAAGAGCAGGGTATCGGGGTATCTCAAAAGCAAAAGAAATAAGAGCTGGAAAGCTCGGGTATCACAACGAAGATAGGAAAGGGGGGGTATTTTGCTTTGCAGGTGAGAAGAAGGGAAGGGAAAAAAAAGGGAGGAAAGGGCGAAAAAAAGAGCGGCATGGGGGGGAGACTGTTGATGGCGCTTGCCTCCTAAACGGGAAAGGAACTGCAGGGAGTCCAGACTGAGTGGGTCATTGGCTTATGTAACGCCGACCTCAGGGGGAGAAAAGTACTTGGGATTGACTCGACCTTCACTAATTAACTTATTATGGAGACCTTGGGTTGAAACTCGTATCATTAACTATAAAAATCAGTACCCTAGGTAACCCTTCTATTGCCTTCCCGCTCTTTGTTATTGGTTATGAACTATTGTGAAACCAGATCATTAATTCTAGTAAATTGTTAGTCTCGATTTCTGAAGTACTCTATTGCATACAGTCGGAAATCCCATCACACCACCTAGGATCGTCAATGCAGCTTGAATCAACGGCCCCCTAATTTACCCGTGCAGCTCGGCTCCGGTCCCGGTTTGTAAATAATTAGGTGTGTTTTGACTTTTCGCACACGCGACCTAATTTTCTGATTTGTTTGATTTTTATTATTTGATTTTTGAGTCTTTGGTACAGATTCTTAGTTAGGTTTCATTGGGTCCATTTTTATGAATTATTCATTTTCCTTTGAGTCACCCGATTCGAGTATAGACCGCCGTTGGTCCTTGCGATAACCATTAATGTTACACCGTGAAAGGGGGTTGATATTCCAGGTATACTTAGTAAAACCAGTTAGGTATGCAGAGGGGCTTTATACTTCCCCCGAAATTGGTCCCCAAATGTTTTTATAGTCTAGGAGGGATTTTTAGTTCGTAATGCACAAGGCTTAATCTATAAGAGATAAAAAAAAATCTAAAAGTTCCTTGTCAAGCCCCTCTGGCTTCCAAAAGGGTCTAATCCTTTGATCCCTTGAGAGAAGGGGGAGGGGGAGAGGGGAAGGAGTATGTATCTTTTCTGCATGGTGATCAGCGAGGGTTGGACAGCCCGGATTGGCCTACGAGTAATGCTGATCCAGCGGAAGAGCAATGCCGACTTTGTCTGATGTCAAATGACCCGGATCATCAACTCTATCATCGAGTGGCGTGCCAGCCCTCGTGGCCAACCAGCGGTATCGCACCATCTCTCTTTGACTTTCGAGCGTCATATCTCATCTGTCGTGCCCTATCACTGGCGTATCATCGTTCAAGGCAGCCGTTGTGACCACCGATTCATCCAGGATCCCATGATCTTCTGAAGCCAGTATGATGACTGGCGCCATCCTCACCTTATGGTCCGTGTTGCTGTTACGTGATAACGCGTATCACAAACAAGTTGACCTTGTCAAAGACGGGACTAAAAATTTATTATTTTGACCTTGATCCACTATCATTTGCTACCCAATGTCCCCTAATTAAGCCCCTTTCCACCTAGGTCCCTGCTCTTCGCGACAGAGATTTCATTTACTTTTTCTCGCTAGCGCGGCTACTACTTTCTAGATGATCCGTCGGTGGGCTAACGACTTCAATGTACGGTTAGGCCCCACTTAAGGTGGTCCCGTGTCTTAAGCCATAAACCGTCGGTGGCTGGTTGACTCCCTATACACGTCTTACGCCAAAACTTGATAGATATGTTTCGGATGTTTGCCATGGTTCATCGGACTCTGCCTCTCAATCCCATTTGACTCGCTTTAATAATCTGATGCTTTCCAAGTCGGTCAGGTAGGATTCTGACTATCGGAACATTTCCAGTAATGATAGCCCACACGGGCGATCCACTCCAGCCCGGCAACCAATTGCATCGTCATATTACCCCTTTTTCACCTGTTGGGGCCAAGAAAGTCACTATTTGCCAATCCTGCCATGAATTTTTACATTCCATTTTTTTTGCTGCCCCTATCCTGTGAGCTCCAGGCCTTGATCACTTCCTACACGAAGGGCCAGTGCCATCCATGTCGATCGAAGGAATGCCGGATGACAGGTTTTTTGCATGCAAGTGCCATGCGGTGCCAAGGGGGCTTCCCGCTGTTGCAGGGTAAGTACTGGCGGAAATGCCCGCAGGCATAGTGTAGAATAGCGTCGGGATGTCAATTCTTGAAGATCCCAAGCAACAACCGAGCCGTGCCAAGCACGATTATTCTCGCAGAGATGCGGTGTACCCGAGTTGTTGTTGGTTGAGACTTTCTTTGTTCATCTAAGCTCTGCACGGATGGTCTCCGTCGATCCTAGCGTCCACTAGACTAATCCTCTAGGCGGTCTTAACCATGGCACTCTTTGATGAGGATGCGCGCTCTCGTTAACCGATATTGCGGTGAATCCAATCTTTCCTTCCATCTCGGAGAACTAGACTGGTCTAGTAGTGGTGCCGACGGGCTTCTACCATATTGGGGAAATGATGTAGAGCACAGAAAAAAAAAAATCAAGACAGCCCGGAAAAACCATGGACCCATTATGGATGAGGGACCACCGTACAGAGTTGCTCTGAATCCATGGAAATAGGAGAGGTTCCACCAGAGCTTGCACTGGAAGCACCCACTTTTTTCTGCGACAGAGCATGGCGTTCCAAGATGAGTCATGTACCTGCTATGGGACAAGGAGAACCAATAATTGAGTCCTACGAGGCAATGTGGCTTTGGTCCTTCATACCAGACTCAGTTTCTACTGCAACCTGCAGATGCAAGGTGACATGACAGCTCACTTCGCCTATAGCAGGCATGTACGACTTCACACCTGAGGCATCACATTCCAGGGGTGAGCAAACTAAGCAAACGACTCAAACATGTCTCGCTTTTGATTAGTCACCTGGCCCCTCGCTTGGCTAGTGCCCCTTTCCCTCACGGGTATAAATACCTCTCTTCTCTTCCTCCCTTCCTCCTCTTTTTCTTTTCTTCTTCATACTTACCTTGTTTGGGTGGCCGCGATCATGAAGGTGGTCCACCACAGATTGGTCCCTGCATTGCACAGCGCGGCGGACTGGTTTGTTCAACGGCTTTCGGGTCATTGACAGGCGTATTCTTTGGCACTCCCACTATGTGGTTCTTTCTTTTCATCAATGCTTGGGTCAGTGACCCGAGATTGGAGAAGAGTACACCATTCAGCTATATTTTGTAGGCGATAAAACACTAAAATTATCGTTAAGAAATAATGTATCACTTCACTTGCTGTTCAGCTTTCAGCCGCTGTAGATCTTAGACTTGCCCCACTATATTCGAGGGTTGTTATTAGACGCGTGAGCTCTTGTCTTTCGTGACTGAGGAATCCCCATGCAACTGTGTCTTCGCTTGGCGCCCTGACAACTCAAGATACTTTTCAGCGGCCTTTGATAGCTCTGAACAACGCCAGTGGGCCACGATCTAAAGTCCCCGCCCCCGGTATTATCATGCCTCGCCCGGACACGTGAGCGGTTCTCAACCGAACCGGACTCCAGGATCGATGTCTGGTAAGCCAATCACCACGCAACAAGACCACCAAAAATGGTAATCTTATCCAACGGTCCGCGTACGGCTCGGTGGTCTCAGATCTGGACCGTCTGTCCGATGCTGGTATCATCACCAGTCTACAATCCACCGGTTATTGCGGGGCGTATAGTGCCTTTCACCAATCCCATTGCATACAAGCATCATGGTATACCTGCGGGGGAGGGGAAAGAAATATAAACTCTCCGCAGGAGGGGCAAGCTACTGCTATCGCCGACCACCTACATAAAGGACAAAGACTCGCATGCTGCTCCTAGGCAGCGAATTACTAAACCGCGAAAACCTTATCATGGCTCTCACACAGCGCGTGGTCATCATCGGCGCCGGCATCGTGGGCACCAACATCGCCGACGAGCTGGTCTCAAGAGGATGGACTGACATTACCGTTGTTGAGCAGGGCCCCCTCCAGATGCCTGGTGGCTCGACTTCCCATGCTCCAGGCCTTGTGTTCCAGACTACACCATCCAAAACCATGACCAATCTAGCACGCTATACCGTCAACAAATTATTGTCGATTGAGAAGGACGGTCAGAATTGCTTCAATCAGGTTGGTGGTCTGGAGGTTGCTACAACACCCGCTCGGCTGGAGGAGCTCAAGCGTAAACATGGTTATGCCTCTTCCTGGGGCATTGAGGCGCGCCTCATCAATTCCGAGGAGTGTCTCAAATTATATCCTCACCTCGATCAAAACATTGTTCTAGGCGGCCTTCACATCCCCAGCGACGGTCTTGCCCTGGCTGCTCGCGCAACCCAACTGCTCATTGAACGGACCAGGAAAGCTGGCGTCCGCTACTTCGGTGAGACTCCTGTTACCGGCATCGAGCGGGCGGGCCGTCGCGTGACGGGCGTGACAACGCCTAAAGGCTTCATTCCCGCTGATATCATCATTTCCTGCGCTGGGTTTTGGGGCGTGGAGATCGGTGCGATGGTTGGTGTGTCTATTCCTTTGCTGCCCTTGGCGCATCAGTATGCAAAGACTACTGCTGTGCCAGCACTTGCCGGGCGTGATCTCAACAAGCGGATGAATGGAATGAACGCAGAATTGCCCATCTTGCGGCACCAGGATCAGGATCTATATTACCGAGAGCATGGTGAACAGTATGGTATTGGATACTATGGCCATCGCCCAATGCCTGTCGTCGCAGGGTCATTGGGTCTGACTCCCAAGCATGTCGATGAGAAGAACATGCCATCTCGTCTTGAGTTTACTAAGGAGGACTTTGAACCTGCTTGGAAAGAGTCACAGAAGCTTTTGCCTGCTCTGCGGGACACTCAGATTGATGATGGGTTCAATGGTGTGTTTTCGTTTACTCCCGACGGCGGACCCATCATTGGTCAAGCACCAAACCTGGACGGCTTCTGGGTTGCTGAAGCTGTGTGGGTCACTCATTCGGCTGGCGTTGCACGCGCTGTCGCTGAGGTTCTCACAACGGGTCGATCCCAGATCGATCTCACCGACTGCGAGCTATCCCGGTTTGAAGAAGTGCAGCTCAGTCGCGCCTATATCAATGAAACCTCGGCGCAGAACTTTGTCGAGATTTACGATATCCTTCACCCATCACAGCCTAAAGAGTCACCCCGAAATCTTCGTACCAGTCCCTTCTATTCTCGACAGAAGAGTCTGGGTGCCTATTTCCTTGAGCTTGGAGGCTGGGAACGCCCTTTCTGGTACGAATCAAACTCATACCTTCTCAAGTGTCTTCCAGCAGAATGGCAACCGGTCGAAAGAGATGCCTGGTCCTCGCAGTTCTATTCGCCCATCGTGGCAGCAGAGGCATGGAAGACCCGCAATGCAGTGGCCATGTACGATATGACTTCCTTCCACCGATTCGAAGTGTCCGGCCCCGGTGCACTGCATCTGCTCCAGCGCCTGACCACCGCCGACGTCGCTACCAAGATAGGCGCCATCAACCACGCTCTTCTCCTGAATGACCATGGCGGCATTCTCAGCGACGTCTTCATTGCAAGACTTGACGAAAATCTGTTCCAGGTGGGCGCCAACACGGCCACGGATCTCGCTTATCTCTCCCGTGAAGCCCGTCGCCAGGGACAATGGGTCCAGGTGCGCGACATCACCGGCAGCACCTGCTGTATCGGTCTCTGGGGTCCTCGATCCCGGGATGTGATCAGCAGCATAAGCACAGATGACTTCACCAACAAGGCATTTCCTTATTTCACCGCCAAGAACGCCATCATCAACGGCATTCCAGTCACAGCACTGCGCAAGTCCTATGTTGGGGAATTGGGTTGGGAGATTCAAACCAGCGCTGAATATGGTCAGCGGCTCTGGGATACCATTGCGAACGCAGGAAAGACACACGGCCTCATCCCTGCCGGTCGGGGTGCCTTCAACGCACTACGTCTGGAGAAGGGCTACCGCACTTACGGCGCCGACATAAACACCGAGCACAACCCCTACGAGGCAGGTGTTGCCAGTGCTATCCGAGCGAGTAAATGGGAGGACTACGTTGGTAAGGCTGCGCTGGAGCGCCTTGTCAAAGAAAAGCCCACTCGCCGGCTGCGTTGTCTCACTGTTGATGACGGGCGCTCCATGGTCCTGGGCAAGGAACCAGTGTTCTTCAATGGCAAGGCAGTTGGTTACGTCACCACGGCTGCCTTTGGTTATACAGTTCGCAAACCCATTGCTTATGCTTGGTTGCCAAGCAATGTGTCGGAGGGACAAGTTGTCGAAATCGAGTACTTTGGCCGTCGGATCAAGGCTACAGTCGCAGCGGAGCCGCTGTATGATCCAGATTCGAGACGTCTACTTGATGAAAAACCGGTCATTGACCCAGCAATGCAGCAACCGCTGAGACACCGACTATAAATTTCAATCCTCTATATATTTACCCCTGTCATGATGAACGATTTGATTGCTATGTCGAACTGCATATATATAAGCGTGAACGTGGAAGATTCTTGTTTCTTTTCTTTTCTTCTTGCAATGAGCGTCTGACGAATTTCAATGTGTTTCAATGAGAGCGATGAACAGAATCTTGATTCGAGACTACAATTTCCTGCGCATTGTAGAGTGCCGTAGCTACCTAGGACATAAGAACCCACCCATGACGTCGCACCTAACAAAGCTCTTGCCACATCCACCATGATCCACATCCAAGAATCCACCACCCATCTCCAAATCTCCAACACCAGCTTCGAATCCTCACACTCTACTACTTTTACACCATCACCCATCATACCTCTCCTTTAAACACAATAACAACGTCGATCAACCCGCGCATTTATCCACCCACCTCAAAAATGCCCATCCCGACCGCAGACATCTACGATAAGGAGCAACAACAAATCGCCCAAGACCAGCCCTCATCCAATACATTCTCCGCAAACAACGGCAGCAATGGCCAACATGATGTATCTAGCTCTTCAGCTGCAGGCGCTGCCGAGAGCGAGCCGGCGCTGAGCAGGGAGGAGGCCGATCGTCTGTATGAGGAGCGTATGGAAGAGGAATATGCGAAGAGGGAGGGCGGTGCTTGATCTTATCTACATATGAGATGATGTTTGCCTGAAGGTTTCCAAGAAGTGGGATGCTGTTCTAGTCCGGTTGGTTGTAAATTATCTGTGAATATGACGATACGATGATACTCTCCTGTCAACTTATTCCTCTGGGGCTTTTCCGCAATTCAAAACATGTAGTGGGCAGCTAGCTACGCGTACTTTCAATAAGTATGTACCAATCACGAAGCGTGGGCGGGCGACCGTGCTTTTGTGTCATGAAGCACAAGCACACCATAATCCGGCGCTAGTTGCTGACAGCTGGGAGCTTAAGAAAATTTCCTATCGATGAGTCACTTTAGATAACTCAACACCACAGCCTACCATGAAATCCCCGCCACCCAGCAAAGGCAGCCTCTATCCCCTGAGACTAGAGTGATTATCCCTGCCAAAGTATCCGCAACTCAACACCACAGCCTACCATGACATCCTCGCCACCCAGCAAAGGCAGCCTCTATCCTGAGCAGGAGATTAGAGTGATTATCCCTGCCAAAGTATCCGCAATTAAGACTCCACGTCTCTATCTAAGACCGGCTGAGCTGTCCGATGCAGCTGACATCTTCGAGTACCGGCGTCGACAAGACGTGGCCGACTTCCTGTGAGTCTCCGAGCTCATCAGCATCTAAGATGATAGGAATTGACGAGTCCGATTTAGCTGGCCTAAAATTCCCCATAAAGAGGTCCAAGAGACAGAGGCTGCGATCGCCGGTAAAACCTTCAAAACACCAGATGCATCGGGTGCTTTGGGACGACTATTTACGTTTGCTGTAATACAGCTTGATGATCCGACACTGAAAGTTATTGGCATGGTGAGTGTGAATGCACTGGTGCCGGCGCCATCCATCGGATATGGTATTCATCCTGAGTTTTGGGGGAAGGGGTTCGTTAGTGAAGCTGTAGCTGGTGTTGTGGATGCGTGGTGGAAGCTCGAGAGGACAAGTTTGAAGCAGCAACCTGGTGAGGATGCAATGGAATCGGAGAAGCTGTATGCGGCGTGTAATAAGGCGAATGAGGGGAGTATGAAAGTCCTTCTGAAGAATGGGTTCAAGATTTACGAGGAGATACCACTGATGGGAGATACTGTAGCATTATTTTCGTTACAGAGACCAGAAGCCATTTAGAGAGCCTTAGATTTCTAGATATATTCATTCAATCGACAAGTTCAAGGCTTTACTCATCGTATGTGATAGCAAGTTCTGATCTCGGGAGATGTCCAAGCCCCGAGTCCCCCGACTGCCCTAAACCATATTGAGACCCCGATAACAACATTGCTGCTGAACACTAAATTGCCACCGCGCCGGGGTGTCTATTATGTGTCTATCATCTCCCTGTCTTCTCCTCACCAACTAGCTGGGCCACTAGTACTCCCTGAATATATCACTATGGCCATTTTGACTCTCATCCCCGTGGCCCTTCCCAAAGAAAAAGTACCATCCAAGACGGACGTCAGAGACATCATCGCCAGATTCCTAACAAAAGAATGGCCATCCGTGGATCCCGAGACCCTGACCATGTCATATAATGTCTCATTTTCCAACGCTCACTGCCCCGTGGAGCGACCGAAGCCCGCTACTGGCACCGCCACCGAGCCCTTGAAAGTGTTCATCAAATTCCATAATAACACCGAAGTCAATCTTGAGATATTCAAACACCTTGCGCCAACGAAACACGAAGAAGCAATTCTTTGCTCTCAGTACGGTCGGACCGGACTAGGAGCGAAAGTCCATGGGTTCTTCGAGACACAAGATGGCACACTTGGGAGAATCGACGAGTTCTTAGAAGCACAGAACATGGAGCCAGAGGATGTTGAGAATGCAGTAATCCGAGCAGATGTGGCAAAGGCACTGGCGACGTTCCATGTCTTGAAAACACCACGGCAGGAAAAGGCAGTGGACTCATACTACGAAGCTGTCGTCAGTGGACTTGAGAAGTACCACGGACTGAACAAATTGAAGGTGCTTGGGAAACTAGGCGGTGTCAATGTGGATAAGCTAGTCGAATACGACTTCGGAACGAGGCTGAAGAAAGTGGTGAAAAAGCTGGAATCTATAGGAGGGAAAACAGCGTGGTGTATTCATGATGTCCAGTTTATGAACACCATGGTCAAGAATGACCCGAAGGAAGGCGAAAGTACAGTTGCGCTGATTGACTTTGAATTTGTGATGCGGAACTATCGAGCCTTTGATATCGGTGGACACTTTATGCAGAAGATGTTCAAGTGGTTTGACGAGGAGAGCAAAATAGCTAGGTGTAAGAAGTATACCGAGGAGGAGAAAAAGCACTTTTGTGAAGAGTATGCTAGACAGTGGAATGCACTGACTGGTGACTGGGACACTGGGGACCAGGTTTTTCTGGAGTCGGAATATGGATATATGCTGGCCATCACTTTTGATATTCACAACATGCTGTGGTTCATGGATGAAGAGGATGACAAGGATCATTTGAGTCTTCTTGGTCTGAATAAGCTGTTTGAGGAATTCGAGGAACAGTATGTCAAGCTTGGGTTGGAAGATCCATACTATTAAAACTGATAAGCTTCATTTTATTTTTTCTTTTCTTTTTAAATATATATTTTTTTAATCTGCGATGATCTATGAATGTTGAAACCAGAGTCAATCAATAATATTGGACAAGGGTTGCACTAAGTTAAGTGCTGGGCTGCCAAGAGGGAACCCGGAAAGTCCAAAAAGGGAACATTCAGACCCGGAGTCGAACGCAGGACCCCAATCTTCGAAATAGCCTCACACCTCAACCAAGCTCCAGCAAAGAAAAAAAAAACTGGTAGCTTCTCTTTGATTGAGCGTGTCATCCTTAGTGCAGGGGCCATGCTAATCTTCTCTGTATATTTTCATTTGACCAAATGTCCCGAAGGACACTGGGACTACCGGTAAGTGGTATATAACCCAACGAAAGGAAAAGGAAAGAGCACCCTCAGAAGGAAATGAGTTGTTGGTTGGCAGGTGAAGAACCAAAGACTAGAAGAGTGAAATCAGAGCTACTTTGGAAAGTAGGCTGAGTGTCTCCACTGCTAAATTGACTCGGAGGACCAAGAGTAGCGACTCAGCGTAACCATCTTGCAGGACCCTACTGTTAACCAACCCACAACCTTGGAAGTTCGCTAGCCATCAATGGCCTTGAGAGATGACATTGCATTCAAAGGCGACACCGTTAATTCAATGCGAAGGCCAATTGATGATCGGAGGGGGACAAACGGTCTATTTGAGTTATGTGAAGGAGGGGGAGAAGAGCGGGGCTAAAGAGGGGCGCTGGAGGGTTTCCTGCCGCTTGCCCTAGAGACTTTTCCTATTCTAGTAAGGCTGATCTCGGAGGTACATGAATGTATATGTTATTAGTAAAGATGTCCTGAAACCTATGTATATGCATATTAAAAAAACTATTGTTGATTATTGTGCTGCGTCTGCCCAGGTGCCCTTCGGTAGGGACTTAGAGCAGTAGCTTGCCAAAATTGTGAGAGCTTGTTAAAATATTATATTTCCAAAATCACCCGTGAACAATGTTTGCCTCGGATAGAAACTATAAGCCACCAGCGACACTAGTAATGGGCATGAAGAAGAATGACGAGAAAGTATGCTATTCCAGCGGAGAAGGTTTCTCAGCAGTATAGTCACTGAACAAACATTCTTACTTAATCAGCTAAGGTATAAAATGATTGAAACTAGAGGCTGCCATCCTTCGAATTTAATCTTCTATCACCACCCCTCCATCATTTGTCTCAAAGTTAACGCATTCAATTCTTCAGTATGGCAAGCAAAGCTTTCCCGAAGCTATCACTCGATGGCACTCGCCAGCCTCCCAAGAACAAACACCTCACGCCCACATCGCCAGTTACGCAAAAACACTTGTCATCTGCGGATAAAGACATTGAACCATCCAAATTCGACCAAGGGCAGAGGAATGATGGGCTTGAGATTGTCCCCGGCTCAGAACTTCGATCCCGGGAAGATGCACAGATAAGACCTTTTGTTCAGTTTTTCGATCAGAAATGTCACAGAATGTCAGGCCCACTCATCGATTTATACAACGATACCAAGTCTTTTCGAGTTCCGTGGGCGACCAGGATGTCTCTGGATCTCCTACTGGAGATGTGTCAGAAAAAAAAAAATAAGAACAGCAAATACAAGGAGACAACCATATTACAGATGGTGGGTAGTATTTTCCAAGGAGATAAGGCTTGCCTTGCCTGCCAAGCTGGCAAAAACAAGACATACAGAGATTGTGTTGCTACTCAGTGTGTAAGAAGCGGTGCCTGCGCAAACTGCATTCAAAGGTCCATGCATCACGGCATGGTGCAAGTATTCGCCTGTGACTTCTTTAGTAAGTTGAGAATAGATGGAACAGTCAAAATGTACACTAATCATGATACAAAGATGTTTCAAAAGAGAACAGACAGGCATGCTACAGCAGAGACAAGACGCGCTACTCAGGGTTAAGCGTAATTGCCAACAGTGAAGTGAGGAAACAGTATGAACCTAATCGTGTCACCAAAAACCGTCGTTCCGAAACTTTCATGCGAAGTCTCATCACACAATTAAAGCTGCATCTCCCCCATATTTTTGCTGGAGATAAATCCGCCAGAGCTACTCATGCGAAGAAGATCAAGCATATGCTTGGTCTCATGAATGGAGAGCTGCAAGGTCTCCCTGATTTGACTGAAGATGTCAATTTTCTTGAGCTATCCGAGACGAACACTGGCAAAGCTTTACCAGACACCCAAAGCGGGATCATGGAGGATCTCACCATGGGAGAACAACGTGAGAATCTCTGGACTACAGCCAATGAAGATCTGGTGGATCAAACCATCGAGGACAACGCAAAGAATGGAATCAAGGACAAGGCCGATGACGAAGTGAAAAAGGAGATCCAGGGTGGCATCAAGGATGAGGTCAAAAAAGAGGATTTTCTGGATTCGGTCATCAAGAACGAGATCAAGAACGAAGTCGAGGACGAAATCAAGGATAAGGTCAATGGTGATGCCAAGGATGAGGCCAAGGATGAGGATATTTTAGGTTGGGCCTTCAAGAACGAGGTCAAGGATGATGCCAAGCATGAAATCAAGGACGAGGATCTGCTGGTTCCGGTCGAGGGTGAAATTAAGAAGGAGATTAAGAACGAAAATGAGTAAGAGAGCCAGAATGTTGTCATGTTTCCAAGAATACGCCGAGCTGATCTATGAACATGGTTTGACGGCTTTGATTAAACAGAAGCTGATATTGTTTTTACGTTTGCGGATCAATTGTACCCACCAGAGTTGACAAGGAAACCGGATCTGCTAATTGATTTTGCTATTTTATACTTTAATAAGTAATTCTGTGAAGTAGTTCTCAATCTAATCGTATATTCAATTTGGAAGTGGATCATATCATGTGACCTCACGTGCACTACGGCCAGCTCAGAGCCAGGAGCTGCCAACTCCCGAAGACCGTCCACGCATCTGTGTCCCTACCACAGATCTTGCCAAAAGGTTGAGATCCACCCATTAGCCTTGTTATCTGACTGCAAATTCCTTGGTGGAAAGGCCTGGCTCCAAAAAGCCTGTTCACCACCATGGCTCCGCAGGATACCTTCTTCCGCTCGTCGGACATGAGCCTGACCCAGCTCTACATTGCCAACGAAATCGGAAGAGAGGTCGTGAGTGCTCTGGGTGAGCTTGGTCAAGTGCAGTTTAGAGATGTAAGTGGATGCGAGACCCTGGATCACCCCCCTTAAGTGTTGTGAACAGCTAGACTGACTTTCTATGGCGTGTCCTTAGCTGAACCCCGATACCAATGCTTTTCAACGCACGTTTACCAAGGAGATCCGCCGCCTTGACAATGTTGAGAGACAACTCCGTATGTGTTTTCAATCAAAGGATTTCTATGTATCATGAGTACTGGCTAACCCGTTGGGTCTTGACAGGTTACTTTCGCACCCAGATAGAGAAGGCGGCCATTCCCATGCGCCCCTCGACAGACTTCTCCGATACTTTGGCTGCTCCCCTGGCCTCGGAAATTGATGAGCTGGCCGAACGCAGCGAAAGCCTCGAACAACGCATCGCTTCTTTGAATGATAGCTACGAGACCTTAAAGAAGCGCGAAGTTGAGCTTTCTGAATGGCGCTGGGTTTTGAGAGAGGCCGGTGGGTTCTTTGACCGGGTGAGTCTTGCTATGCGTTATTGGGAGGATAGGACAACACTGATATTTCGAAACAGGCCCACACCCAAACCGAAGATATTCGCCAATCCTTCGACAATGACGAGGCGCCTTTGCTTCGCGACGTTGAACAGCATGCTCCTCGAGGCGCTAATGGTGATACTCATGGCCAGCAGAGCTTTTCTGAGATGAACATCGGCTTCGTCGCTGGTGTTATTCCTCGTGATCGGATCGGTGCCTTCGAGCGCATCCTTTGGCGAACCCTGCGTGGCAACCTTTACATGAACCAATCCGAGATCCCGGAACCGATCATCGATCCCAGCACAAATGAAGCGGTCTACAAGAATGTCTACGTCATTTTTGCTCACGGCTCCAGCATCCTGGCAAAAATCCGCAAAATTGCAGAGTCGTTGGGTGCTTCCTTGTACGGTGTGGACGAGAACAGCGAGCTGAGAAGGGATCAGATCCACGAGGTTAACACCCGATTGGGCGATGTTGGAAGTGTTCTTCAGAACACCAAAAAGACATTAGATGCCGAGCTGTCGCAGATCGCACGGTCACTTGTGGCTTGGATGATCATCGTCAAGAAGGAGAAGGCTGTCTACGACACGTTGAATAAATTCTCCTATGATCAGGCGCGCAAGACGCTGATTGCAGAAGCTTGGTGCCCAACCAACTCCCTCGCTCAGATCAAGTCGACCTTGCAAGATGTCAACGATAGGGCTGGTCTGTCCGTTCCTACCATCGTCAACCAGATCCGCACCAACAAGACCCCGCCTACTTACGTTCGCACCAACAAGTTCACGGAGGGATTCCAGACAATTGTGAATGCTTATGGTATTCCGAAATATTCGGAAGTTAACCCTGGTATTTACACCGTTGTGACCTTCCCTTTCCTCTTCGCTGTCATGTTTGGTGATCTCGGTCACGGAATCATCATGGCCTCCGCTGCCTCGGCTCTAATTTTCTTTGAAAAGAAGCTGCTACGCACCAAGCTCGATGAGATCTCATACATGGCGTTCTATGGACGATACATCATGTTGCTGATGGGTCTTTTCGCGATGTATACTGGTGTGCTTTATAATGATATCTTTTCGAAGTCCATGTCTTTCTTCAGCAGTGCATGGGAGTGGCCAGAGGATCTTACGGCCGGACAGACTGTGGAGGCTACCCTCAAGGGCGATTATCGATTCCCCATTGGTCTGGATTGGAACTGGCACGAGGCCGAAAACTCATTGCTCTTCTCCAACAGCATGAAGATGAAGATGAGTATTTTGCTTGGCTGGAGTCACATGACCTTTGCCCTCTGCTTCCAGCTTGTCAATGCCCGTCATTTCAAGTCCAAGGTTGATATTTGGGGCAACTTTGTTCCTGGTATGCTGTTCTTCCAGTCCATCTTCGGTTACCTGGTTGTCACTATTCTCTACAAGTGGTCGGTAAATTGGCAAGAGAGTGACGCATCCCCCCCAAGTCTGCTCAACATGCTTATTTTCATGTTCCTGAAACCCGGCTTTGTTGAACAACCACTCTACCGCGGCCAGGGCACGGTGCAACAGCTCCTACTTCTCATTGCCGTGATTCAAGTGCCCATCATGCTTTTCCTCAAGCCATTCTGGCTCCGCCATGAACACAATCGCGCCCGCGCTCTGGGATATCGGGGCCTCGGCGAACAGTCTCGTGTCAGTGCGCTTGAAGATGATGGCGATGTGGACGGCGGCTTTGGTGCAAACCGGGACAGCCTGGCCAGCGATGGCGAAGGCGTTGCTATGATTGCTCAGGACATTCACGATGGAGAGGAGCACGAGGAGTTTGAATTCAGCGATGTCATGATCCACCAAGTCATCCACACCATCGAATTCTGCCTCAACTGTATCTCTCACACTGCCTCCTACCTTCGTCTCTGGGCTCTCTCCCTCGCCCACCAACAGCTTTCAATCGTTCTGTGGACTATGACCCTTGGATCGGCCCTCGATCAAGAAGGCGGGGTCTTGCAGGTCATCATGATCGTTATTTGCTTCTTCATGTGGTTCGTCCTGTCATGTAGTGTGCTCGTGGGTATGGAGGGTGTTTCTGCAAGTAAGTCAATCCAAACACCCGGTCAAAAACGATGGCAAAATACTAATCACATATGCAGTGCTGCACTCGCTACGTTTGCACTGGGTCGAGGCCATGAGCAAGCATTTCATGGGCGAGGGTATTCCATTCATGCCGTTCAGCTTCAAGGCCCTGTTGGACGAAGACCCAGTCGACTAGACTGGGCTTTACATTCTTTATTTCCGGTTAACTTTTTTCTTCAACTATCATGCTATCGCATCTGTGGGATCTATCACTCTCTGAGTCTTGTCCTATGTATTGTAAAGAGACTAGAATATACAGTTCCGAATTGGGCTTCTACTTGTAGTGGGAATCATAGTAACAATACGTAGCGTGACTTCCAAGAGGTTGTTGCAGTAGATTCCTAGGGGTTTGTGAAGTAGCTCGTAAGATTTGGGTCCTGAATGATATCCTATCCTGATGCATGACTAGAGCTCAACCTGGACTTTGCCGCCAGGCTCGAGCTTTCCTTTTCCCTGAGCAACATTGGAACAGAACGCCGCCAAGACTGACTGCAACAGTCCAACTTCGTGGACTATCATCCAAGGCGCCGAAACTGCGAGCTTAACGGCCAAATACATTGCTTCGACCTCGGGCGACTCTACTGGTTACGATGTCACTGTTACTGAGATGTGGGACTGCAAGCTCAAGTCTTCTACTGAGTCTGCTAGCTGTACTATGAGTGTTGGTATGAGTGGTTCGGCTGGTGGGACCAAGACCTCTTCTTCGACTACTAGCAAGGTTACTTATTCTACTGTGCCTCTTGATTAGTACTACTTTGAGTTGACTGTTACTTCTGGCTTGAGTTCTTTTACTATGCCTGCTGCTACTGAGACTGGTGCTGCGGCTGGACCTGCTGGGGCTATTATTACGGCTGCTCCTGTTGTTGCTGCTGCTATTGCTGCTTTGCTTTGATTGAGTCGATTGATAATGGAAAGTTTTAATGGGATTTGATAGCTACGAAGCTCTATGGACATGTGATAGTGGAACATTGGAAAATAATTTTTTTATTTGATTTTCACCGTGCTTTTGTTCATAGAACGCTTAAATCGGCGTCGAGCAGTGCTGTATTGGGGACCAAATCTGCAATCTGCTGACATTTAGCACCTAGGTTCTGGGCAACCTTGGAATACCAGTAAAGACTTAAAAGACCCGGGTTATGTGAAGCATGCTTCCTATTTCTTCTCTACGTGTAGATTCAATTATTTTAATGATTTTTTTGCATTATATTTTTTGAGCTGATCTAATTGTGGCATCGAAACATTTGGTCGTAATCGGAATGAGCCCGGATATAGCAACAAGTAGACAAGAGGCAAGGACATCACTCCGACTCAACCGGAAGAAGAAGGGCATGGGGGTTTAAAATAAAGGGGTCATGACATGAAAATAAGGTTGAGCCAGATATGAGATCATGTCCATGCATCAAAAGCTGAACAGAGAAGGGTGGGTGATCCGCTTATTTCTTGTGCTTGTTGTACATGTCAATGACCTTCTGAACCTCATTTTTAGATCCAAGGAAGACACCACTCTTGTCGTGAATGTGCTCGGGAACAACATCCATCAAGCGCTCCATGCGGGAGTTCACAGCAAGACCGCCAGCGTTCTCGAAAACCATAGCCATGGGTGCACACTCGTACAGAATACGCAGCTTACCCTTGGGGCTCTTCGAGTCAGCAGGGTAAGCGAAGATACCACCGTACAGCAAAGTCCGGTAAGCATCCGCCACCATGGAACCAATGTAACGGGCGCTGTAAGGCTTGCCATCCTCGGGGAACTTGAGGGAGTGGAAGTACTGATTGCACCACTCATCCCAGTACATGGAGTTACCCTCGTTCACAGAGTAAATGGCACGGGATTCAGGGAGACGCATGTTGGGGTGAGTAAGGATGAACTCGCCCAGCGAGTTCTCCAAAGTGAAGCCGTTAACGCCACCACCGCGCATGGTGATAACGAGCTGTGCGGAGGCACCGTACATGGTGAAACCGGAAGCAACGAGGCTGGTACCGGGGTGCAGGAGAGCCTCGGGACCGACTTCCTTACCGGCGCCCATGAGCTCTTCGGGCAGCTGGAAGATACCGAAGATGGTACCGACCGAGACACCGGCGTCCAGGTTGGAGGAACCGTCAATGGGGTCACACACGACGGCGTAACGGGCATCGGGGTACTCGTCGAACTTGATGAGCTCCTCCTCTTCTTCTGAGACTAGGATTCGGCACTTTCCAGAGCCGCGCATGGCGGATATGAAGATGTCATTGCCGATGACGTCAAGCTTCTTCTGGTCGTCACCGGTAATGTTGGAGGAACCGGCGAGACCGGTCAAGTTGATCAGGGAGGCACGACGGATGTAGTAGGCGATCGACTTGAAGGAGAATTGGAGTGCGTGGCACAGCAGAGTGAAGTCACCCGAGGCGTCGGGGTATTTGGTTTGTTCCTCGGTCAGGAACCGGGAGAGAGTGACAATATCGGTGTTAATGTTCTCCTGACCAACAGGGGGTGCGCTTCCAGAGCTCGTCATAATGATTAATTTTTATGTGAGGAATTGAAGGTGTAAAAGAGTATAGGGTGGTTGGGTTGGATTCGAGGGGTAGTGAGGGGCGGATAAGTAGTAGTAAGTTTTTAAGTATGGGAGTTAATTGAACGAGGAAGGGTTCAATTTAAGAAATTCCAAAAGGCTGATTATTGGTGGCAATAATCTCAGCAAGGCAGGTGAATCGAAGTAAAGTGGAGCGTTCAACGTCAAGAAAGTCGGACGCAAACCGGTCTAAGTAGTCGCGAACCAAGTTGCCGCGGGGGAGTGACTTCACCTCCCGAGATCCTGCGTTTTCGTCATTCTTCCCCGCGTGACCTTGACCGCTCCGGTTTTCTCCTTGTGGGCCGAGAATGCCCGCAAATAAGGATCCAGGAATCTATAAGATCATAGCTAATAGGTAGAGAATAATTGCCTCGTTTCACTTTCCCTGTCTATTATAAACTATTTGGTCTATTTAGTAATTGGGATAGCAATAGTCAATTGACCCTGGAGAGCTTGGAGTTCCCGCGGGTCCAGATTAGCCTAGATCCCTCCGATCCTTTCCTGATGCCGAGTCTCGGGCTATCGGGATAACTCCCCGTACCCGGAAGAATTATGTCCCTCCTATTCCTCCGCCTAGTCCACTATGGGGTCAGCTGGACGTGAAAAGTCTGTCCAATTTTAAGGAGATGGGAAAGCTGCCGATCAAAAACAATAGCATATTCCTGTGGGCCTAAAGGGTCACCTGGTGAGAGGTATATAGCTCGGAAAGACAAAAAGCTCGACATGTATGTTCGGGGATGATCCAATATTTCTGCCTATTAGATCCTCTGGTGTTATCTTCCCCAATGAGGACTTCAGAAGCACCAGTAGATCATCTGTAGCCAATTTCTACTGTAGATCATAGCGCAATGAAATCAATTGACCTCGAATTTTAGTTGCGGCAGCTTCTCCGATCTATGATCTTCTACCGGCAACTTCAATGGGTCTCTCAGGCACGTATCTATTTTTAACTTTCTCAGCTAGACTAAATAAACCCATTGAAAATTAGGAAGATTATCTTTGTCTAAAAAATTTCGTATCCTCATATTAAGAAAACCACAGGGCCCTTCCAGGCATAACAGGACTTACTCCACCTCCGCTTCAATGATCATCTCATACTGTTGAGGATCAGGCCAAAACTTGCAAGTCTTGAAACCAGACTCAGCCAAAAGCCTCTTCCAATCAGCTTCCGTTCGCTCAGCAGCCGAGAGCAACGCCAGCATCTGCACATCCATAGTCGTTTGACTAATACTTGCCCCCTTCGGCGGAAGAACGATGTCATAAATGAAGAGCTTTGAGTAACCTTTCACCATTGCATCACGGGTATTACCAAGCAACTGCTTAGCCTTCTCATCAGGCCAATCGTGAAGAACCGCATGCATGAAGTATGCACGGCTTCCTATGTCTCGGGTATCAGCAAGGCATTTTGGCATATTGAGAAGCAAGGGGAAGAGGCGGTCTCACCTTTGACAGGCTGCGGTAAGAAAAAGTCATGAACCATTGCCGTGATCCTTTTATCCACGGTAGCTTTGGCAATGATTTCGGGAAGATCTTGTAGAACGAGGGCTCCCGCTGGAAGATCTGGATGCGCGGCGAGAACATGGGTAATGTCGATACCCGTGTTTCCTCCAACATCAACCACGAATGGAGCGCCGTTGTCCAAATTAGCTCCCTCAAGCAGTCGGCTGGTATCGTAGACCTTGGTCCAGGGGGTCTTCCATGTTGTCCATGCTTCCATGTGCCCTGTGAAAGCTTCGAAGTACGCAGGACTAGCCTGCAACCGTCCGAAGAAATTGAGGCCGTCTGGATCGGAGTCTGAGTAGTTGTTTACATTGACGTCGGTCGGCTCCTTATAGAAGGTTTTGGCGAGGTAGCCAGGTAGGTTGCGACCAGAAGCGATGTAGTGATGTGTGCTAATCAAGCAGATAAAAGTCAGTACTTTTGTCGTGTTGTATGGGTGATTCTTAGCTGGGATACCCACGCTGCTTCAAGTGAAGCTCGGACCTTGGTACTTTCATCACCAATAGCTAATGAGAACGGAGTCGGCTTGAATCTATCTACCCCGGTCTCTTCAACCACATTGAAAGCTGCCAATAAGCGGAAGAATCGACCTGTATTCCACGTGAGCCATGTCTCAGACAGATTGAGGGTGAGAGACTTACGGAGTAGGTTCGTGTCGATAGTGGGCTTCGTCAAATCAACCAGCTCATCGATCGATTTCTCCCCTCCTCCAATGGCAGTCCAGGACTTCCAAAGCCCCAGATCGATACATGTCTGCAGGGCGGCGAACACAGCAGGGTGTTCGAAACAGAACCCCCATGCACGTTCGTAAGGAGTCTCCACTCTGGCCAGGAGTCGACGTGCAGCAGCACGGACTTTCAGGCGCTCAACTTCATTACCGCCAAATGCGTCGGGTTGAATTCCATCGAGAACGGCAATAACTACTTCATTTAGAGAGACCATGATGAATTGGGCGGTTTAACTCAAAGGGTTGATTGTTCTCTGCTTAGCAGAAGAGGTGGGGATATGGTCTGCGGGTATATAAGACCACCACCGATGCATTGACCACGGGTTACTGGGGTATTGACCTGGGGCCGTTGGTCCCACCTTCTCACTGAGGTAAACGCTAAAGACTAGTTGACTTCCCGATAAGGGCGTGTACAGACTGTCAATGGCTCATCGACGCAATTAGTCGCCACTAACGTCCCGAGCACTATCGCAAGCCCCAACGCCCCTGAGCCATCATCAGAAAAGCTTGGAAGGTTTGGACCGGCCGTTTCACCTTCTTTCCTCGTCAAGGAAAGATGGCAATCTTCCAAGCCGATCCTCCATCATCGCCAAGGATACGAAAAGGATCCAAAGGAGGATTTACATTGCCTTACCGATTCCAGTATACGCTCCTTTTCACGAAACCATCTTTGAGTCTAGACCGATGGATCCAAGAGGGGTTGAGCACTAACAGGCTCGGTTGGAAGTGAGCCGTTTTTCTCCAAGCTCAATTCGACGTGTAGAAAGTTAATTTAGCTGTCAAGTCGTGGGCGCGCTGCATGTGGGGCTGTGGCGTAGGGTCGGGCGTTGTTGACTCGTGGGAGGACCTCGGACACACGTTTAGTGGGCTTTAGCGCACCTGTCATGGTACTGTTGTTCCCGGCCCGTTGTCCGCGCCGCTAAATGCTCCATTTCTAAAACACAAGGCGGCGTACTTTTGTAGAGCAGGGATTGTCAGGAGGAATGTCGATGTCGCTCATTCTATAGATCATATTTTCTACATGTGCATACTAATGTTGGATTTGATAAATCCCAGGTTGCGTCTACGCTGTCTTGGTGATTTTCTGTTTTCTGTCTTAACTAAATGACCGTTCTTTTATACATCTTTTGAACTATCTTCTGCCCATTTTCATTATGGGTGTATACGGAGGCCTAGGGCCAATGACCAATGCGGTTCTGTGGTTAGAAGCCGTTATCTTTACATTCTTTGTGGGCCTGCGACTCTACACGCGAAAGCAAATCCTGAACTCCATTGGAATTGATGACTATTTGGTCTGTTTTGCTCTGGTAAGTAAACGATGACCGAGATTTCTGCGCTAGTTGCTGACATGCTGCAGGTTCTGCACCTTCTTTACACGATCTTCGTCACCATCGGCACTTACTACGGCCTGGGACAATTGTACGCCACTGTCGGTGATGCAACAATCTATTACACTGCTGTCAAGTATGAGCTCTTCAGCCAGGTGGCTGGTCTCATGGTCATTGGCGTCGGCAAAGCAGCCGTGGGAACTTTCCTTCTTCGCATCGTGCGAAACAAGATTCATATTTGGGTTATCTGGGGCTGCCTTGTCATTACGACGGTTCTCACACTATTTGCAAGCATCGCTGTCATCGTTCAGTGTGTGCCTGTCAAAAAGTCTTGGGACCCATCTACCCCAGGAACATGCTGGCTTAACTTTTCCAATGTCGGCTACACTGTCGGATGTGAGTGTCTATTGACCTTGTTCCATCAGACATACAATCGCTGACCACAAATACGATTCAGCTTGGTTCGTCGCCGCCGATTTCTCCTTTGCTATTCTCCCCTGGTTCGTGGTCTGGGATCTGAACATGAAAAGAAAGGAGAAAATCACTGTCGCCGTCGGTCTCAGTCTTGGAATATTGTAAGTCGAACAGTCCTTTAATTTCTGGTCCGCATCTAACATATATCTTCTGCTAGTGCCGGAATATGTGGTATCGTCCGAACTGTCGCGCTATCAGGCTTAGACGCGTCCGAGTACATCTGTACGTTTTCAAACCCCATACACTGCTACATAAGCTGACAAACCTAGATGACACTGTCCCAATGCTCATCTGGTCCGCCACCGAGAGCTGCGTTACGATAATGTGCTCCACAATCCCTGTTCTCCGCCCTCTCTATATCCGTGTTAGATACGGAAAGGATGGCAAAGATAGCTCCTCCGGCGACAACTCTTATAAACTGCCGATGTATGGCAGTGCTGGTCAAAAGACCAGCAGTAGGCACTATGGCCAGATTTCCAAATATGGGTTTGACACTTCGATCATGGAGTCAAAGAACTTTGATCAGCAGACTGTCATCCAGCCTACCAGGACGCATGATAGCGATGAAGTGATTCTTCGAAGCCCTGCTCGGATTGAGAGGACTGATGAAATTTCTGTTAGTTATGAGGTATTTGGCGACAAGGTCTAGGGAAAGGATGAGCTTTAAAATGGGTAACTGGGGTTAATATGGGGTTTATTTTCTGTTTCTGTTTCTGGTTCTGTTTCTTTTTCTTTTTCATTTTCATTATTCTTTTTTTTTTTTTTTTTTTTTTTTTTTTTTGCTTTTGAATGATTGCAGGGAATTCTGAGCAGATTTTGTATTCATGCAAGTTAGTGTCGCGGAATAGTAACTCGAGAATCGAGCGATCGTGCCCAAGACAGTGCCCAAGACAGTTGTAAGTGGTTTATAAGTGTCTTTCCCCAAAGAGCTGTGTGATCCCGTGTCAACAACCCCGGCATCGGCAATTGAACGCGGGTCAGTAGACCGCGAATCGGCGGGGTCCTTAGCGACCCTTGACAGCTTTTTGATAGGATCATCGGCAAAGTCCGCGCCAGTCTAAGCATGCGCTATCTTTCCAACAGATGGCGTGCTCTGACTTGACTAAACAAAAAGTATTCAATGTACTCTAATCCCCACGATGTGAAAAGACATATCGGCGAAATAACAGGGTACATTCCAAATCATGTCCTTCTCGACGGAAAAGTCTCCCCAGGTCCTTGATACGACAGAGAGCCCAGACATTGAGCTCTCGAAAGAGACTCCGGAACAAAGCCCAGGCTCGAAACCAGCTCGCCGCCAGAAATGGTATGAATGGTTCGCGCCCACAGACACACCGGCGGAGCGACGTTTGATCCTCAAACTAGATGGACTGATCATCGTGTTTGTGTTTTTGGCATACTGGGCGAAGGTTTTGGATTCGTCGGCCACTAGCACCGCGTATGTGAGCGGCATGAAGGAGGATCTCAAGCTGTATGGAAATCAGTTAAACTATCTGAATACGGTGTATTAGTATGGGGTTCTCATGCTTGGTCGCGAGGAGAGCTTTTTGCTAACCTTTTTGTAGCGTTGGATTTATCGTTATGCAAATTCCGTTGACTCTTTTGGTGCGTTATAGCAATATTGAACTCGCGGCTTAATTGTGATTCTGACTTTTGATAGATGACTCGCTGTCCAGTCAACTACTTCTTACCTGCAGCTGATCTGCTGTGGGGTGTTTTCACCCTTGTGCAGTATAAGGTCAGCACTATAACCCAATTGTATGCGCTGCGCTTCTTTGTGGGTGCTCTCGGGGGCTTCTTTTTCCCTGCGGTACAGTGGTATTTGGGATGTTGGTATAAGCGGTCGGAATTGTCTCGTCGAGGAGCCATCTTCTTCATTGCCAGTCAAGTTGGCAGTATGAGCTCTGGGTATATTCAAGCCGGAGCTTATGACAGTCTGAACGGTCGATTCGGATTAGAGGGCTGGAGATGGCTGTATATCATCTGTAAGCCGATTGCCAGCAAGGAGGAAGAGAAACAAAAAGCATACTGACTCACTAGGTTTCGCATGCACGGTTCCAATTGCCCTCCTCGGTCTTTGTCTCCTACCCAGTACTCCCGATAAGTGCAATTCCCGATTTTTGACTTCAGACGAGATCATACTGGCACAGGAGCGTATGAAATCTGAAAACCGAGAAGCCCGTCAACCTTTCACCTGGCCAGGGATCATTAAGATTCTCAAAGGCTGGCGAATATGGGTGCTAGTCGCCTTTGCCTTCTTTTTCAGTCAGGCCGATGGGGTATCCTCAAATAGCGGTCTTTCCCTATGGCTTAAAGCTGAAGGCTATTCTGTGGGGAAAATTGACACAATCACAACCGTCTCACCGGCTGTCACAATTATTGCCTCGGTGATCTGCGCCGTCTTATCAGACATCTATGACGCGAAGGCCAGCTTGATCGCGATTACCGCGGTGTTGAACATCTTTGCATGTGTTGTACTTGCGATTTGGAATATCCCCGACGGATTAAAGTTCTTTGCTTTTTTCTTGTCCGGCACGGCAGACGGGATTGCGGCGATTATCTATGCATGGGCCAATGAAATCTGCGCCCATAGCGCCGAAGAACGTGCACTGGTGATCAGTGCTATGAACACGATTGGGAATACGTTCGGAGCTTGGATTCCTCTCTTGTAAGGTGAAAATGAGCTTTCAAAGAAAACTCTGGCTGACAATTCTTTGCGTTATAGTGTTTGGAAGACTGTGGATGCTCCTCGATATCTCATCGGGTACAACTGGACGATCGCACTTGACGTATGCATGTTGCTTATGTTGATGGTGCTTCATCATTTCTGGATACGGGAGCGGAAACTGACTCGTGCTTGACACCATGGGGTACCTGGCAGGTACTTGTTATGATTTTGGCACGATTCCAAATAGGCCTCATGAGTAAGCCAATCGAAACATTTAAAGCATCGGGATTTGCTAGGCAAAGTTTCGGGATCTTCGGGACCCGAGACATGCTTCTGCACGTTCATCGCGATCTCGTTCGATCTCGGGGAGAAATCAAAATTACCCCTGATATGAGTTCATAACAAGTTTTCGGAAAGTTCCCATCAAAGAGAACTACAGGTGCAGAACGAGGCTGTGGTACTAATTTAGACTAATGGAGGAATGGAACTATTGAACATTTCGACAAGGATGTTGCGGGTAAAGCCAAGCGTACATAACCTGGAATCCGGGCACTTCCTCCACTCAGGCAACTATCCCCGATGGGAAAACTCCCCCACTATGAGCTCCAAATGGCTCCACCATGAGCTGGGATTCGAGACAAGTTGATTTACACATCGTGTGCCTACAAGGTTCCATGGTAGAGTATTTCTAATAGAATACGTGCTCTTGATTGGACAGAAACTGAGGATTTAATCCTCCCTGTTGCATGGCCCATCACCTATGCACACTATACCTAATGCAAGCATGGCACATACATATCGCATTAACCGTAATATCACATCACATATCTAGTTGTCGTATCTTTGATCCAGTTGATCGTGCCTAAAGTGAAGCCAAGATAAAATCAGAGATGAGTCCAAGTGGGGCATTATGAAGACACCAATCTTGTTCTCGTTTTCGTAATAGTGAATCAATAGTACTGCTGATCGATGCACACCAAAAGCTAGCTCAATCCTGGAGCCAGACCTATCAGGAACAAGGCCTCCCCGATCGAGGGTTTCGATTCCTCGAGCGGTCCGGCCAGTTCCACGATGGGGCCGAAACGTTCCACCCACTCAAATCCTCTCACAACCTAAATCCTATCCACTTCGATCTACAGGGGAGCATCAAAGACTAAGTCCAACACGCAATTTTGAAATGATACAAAGTCTCGGTGTGCAGCCGGGCCCCGAGGCCTCAGCAGCGCTCTCCAACTTTTTACTCTCCTTCGAGCTCTCGTCAATTTTGCTGCAAAACAAAGCAGCCAATTCATCATGGGATCTGAATTGGGGGTTACCGCTCAGTCAAAGGACGTGGTCACCTTAACTCCAGTGGCCATCTGGTGGGCCTGCTGGGGTTGTGTGTGGACACTCTTCGTCGCCTTGGGTGTCGCCTACTTGATCAAACATCGCGACTCACCCACAGTTCGAATCCGAGGTTTAGGCCTCACACTCTCTGCCATTTTCTTTCTTCATATTTATTTCTGGTCGGTCCAATGGGGGGTTATGATAGGCACGCTCATGCCGGGAGATGCCATGTACTGGATCATGGGTACCTGGTTGCCTATCGGAATATCTCTTTTCTATGCGTCCAACGGTCGTTTCCTTCATATCGCAAAGCTTCAGAAGAAATACGCCTATCCTTGCAATCGTCTCTCTGTGCAGCCTGGCACAAAGCGTAAGGCGGGTTTAATTGGTCGCTTTCAACGTCTTGATTATTCCACAAAGAGTCTCATCGTTGTTGGTGTTGCAATGTGCACCCAGGTTTGTTGGAAACTACTCAATTGCATTGCTTGCCAATTGTATGAGCTAACTAGCAGATTTATAGATCTTCCTTACTGTCTTAATGTACCTTATCTCTCGCAGATTCCATAGCACATGGGGTATACCTGGCACTGAGGTTCACGGTACCCCCATGGAAGTTAAGTCGGCCCAGGGCAGAGGCTGGGAATGGTAAGAATACTACCAAAGCCAATACACGTTCACAATATACCGCTAACACGGAAACAGGTGGCCCGGTGTTCTATCGCAAGTCTTCTGGTGCTGGATCGTCGCTCCTTGCATTCTCTGGAAAGCCCGTGGTATCAACGATACCCAGGGCTGGCGAACTCAAACTATCGCTTGTGCCATCGCTGGTCTTCCCGCAACTCCACTGTGGCTCTGTGGTACCTACGTCGATGCTATGGCCTCCGTCAGCGCGGTCTGGCTTCCCCCTCAGTGGATCTGTCTTTCTATCATTATCATGGAAGTCTTTACCATATTCCTTCCCTGCTGGGAGGTTATGCACCGCCAATCCCTTCGTCAGGAGACACTCGACGCGATCGCACAATGGGAGGCACGCAACGGGATTGGCGGCGAAGTCAAGTCTCTCGGCTCCGGTCCCACCATGGTCGAATCCATCCTGTCTGGCTGGAAGTCCACGAAAGACTCCGTGCGATCCGACGCTTCCAACGAAAGTATCCTGACAATGGGTGCCCTCGAGTATGTTCTCGATCGCAATCCCGCCCCTCTCCAGGAGTTTTCTGCTCTCCGCGAATTCTCCGGAGAGAACATCGCGTTCCTCACTGCTGTCGCCGAATGGAAGAGCTCGCTGCCCGTGGCTCTCAAGGACAAGACCGCTCCTCGCGATGAGAAAATCCAAGAGCTTATGCGTGAGCATTTCAACCGTGCCTTGCACCTATACGCCGAGTATATCAGCCCCAGTCACGCCGAATTCCCCGTGAATCTTGGCTTCCAAGTCTTGAAGAAGCCGGAACAGATCTTCGAGAAACCCACTGCCCTTCTGTACGGCGAGCGCGAGGTTCCTGAGCCCGCCACTCCCTTCAGAGAAACATTTAATATTGATTCGCCTGTGACGCCTTTCACGGGTGACTCTGATAAGGGAAACAATGACTCGATACATGAGATTAAGAACCTCGTTCATTATTGGGGTGAAATTCCTGCAGAGTTTGATGCCTCTGTTTTTGACGAGGCCGAGTCAAGTATTAAATACCTTGTTCTCACAAACACATGGCCGAAGTTTATCCGTGATCATCGGGCTTCTATTGGCTCGTCTGGCTCATCTACTACTTTGGAGGCTGGTGACAATGTCGTTCGTCTACCTGATGAGCGCTCCACCTAATAAACATAATGGACATATATTATTCTGGGATATAAACGAAGCTTTGTGACATATAATATTTTTGATTCCCCTTCAATTCCATCTTTGATTTCCTATTTGACCAGACTTGAACCTTGAAACCTACAAAGAGAGACCTCCTCGGAAGCGAAGACATGGAGATTATAGCACCATGCTTAATGATACTCATCTTCTACATATGCACCTAGCACCTGTACTTGATTTGAGTATACATATCTGGGCAGTGGAGTGGAAAAGAGGCCCCAATCGTCAAATTAAATACAACCTTGGAAGACAATTGAATGTATGTTCTTGGCCCCGTCCGTGGGTCAGTAGTCTCGATATTGTAGTCTTGACCCGAAGACTGGCGCATCTGCCAAATATCGTTTATGTTTTTGTTTCTGTGGTTCTTGCCTTCTAGTATTCTTGATTAACTCTAAATATTTCTGAAACATGAGGGCGAATCAAGTCCTGTAGTCCACTTCAAGCTTCCAATCTCTATAACAAGTGCACATAATGCGACCACAACGCTCACAGTCCCATAAAAGTACGCGTGTCTCTTGCGAAGCCCGCATAATTCCAAAACCCATGTACTCACAGTTGTCAGACACCCACAGAACCCATCCATGATGCCCTGCAGTACTTGACAACCAACAAAGCTTGCTCCACTGGATGAAGCATGTTGTAGCGAGTACACCATTCCCAGCACCATTGTACCACCTAGATTAGCAACGAATGTCCCCAGTGGAAATGCCGCGATACGGCTGTTTAGTTGCAAGGACACAAAGAACCGAACCAAGGTACCAAGTGGGGCAAAGACCAAAGCAAATATAACTGGGCCTCTCCACATATCCGTACTCCAAAGAGTGACTCTGCCTAAGCCTCGGGGTAGTAACGCTGCAAGACAAATCACAGCTACCCACGATAAAACAGCTAGTATGAACACAGAGGGATCCAGAAATTTGCGCACCCAGCGCTGTGAGACATTGGGCATCCAAGCAGATATACCAATTGCAAGATGAGCCCCTAGAAAGAGACTGACAATCGACAACCCAATCTCGACGAACAGCACCGCGACTATGGCCATAAAGCTGAAACCTCCATTGGGGGCACTAGCTCCGACCGGGGCTGAGGCAAACAGCGAAACATCGGAGTAAGATCCAAGGGGTACGGTCAGGTCGTTGGAAAGAGCGAGGAACACGTCACGAATGAACGTAGAGAAAGAGGTGAGACTGCCGCAGAAACCGGTTGTCAGGCCAATGTATAGGGGGATAGTCTTTTTGTGCTTCGTTGCTACTTCTGCAGTGTGTGAGTCGTCGACACGGAAGAGCTCTTGGTCTTGGCTCAGAAATCCCATGATGAAGCTCCCTCCTACATTGGCCCAGAGGACACTAGTGTTGACGGGGGGTGCCAGGGTAGAATGTCAGACATTCAATAGCTAGTCGTAGGATAGTGCCAGCAATTGAGAAAAATATGAGGTAGCCGACAATGCAGGCCATTCGTAAAAATTCCCGGAACACTCGCTTCTTAGATGGCTGTGGTGCAACTGGTAATCTGCCATTTTGTGTGTACACCTGTGCGGGTTCTGTTTCCTGGGGCAGCGGAAGAAATTCACGTTCATCTTTCGAACGACGATTTTCGAGAGACTCGCGCTGTCTTTCTGGTTTTTCTGAGGATTCGGAGATAGGAGGCGGTGCAATAATTTCGTCCAAGTTGCTCTGAGGCCCTAGAGATTGGGAACCTGATGAATTGGACGTAGGACTAGACAGTTGAGTAGAGCCAGAATCATCATGATGTTCATCGGGTGGCGGAATTGAGGCCATCGATCTTCAAGCGTAGCGACATGAATAGGTAAAGGGTTCAAAAATAGCGTGAAGATCACTTTGGAGCGACATTCTCAATAAATTAAGGGTTTTGCTATGTGAAAGACACGATTCGGGCGGGCCGGTTAAGCTTTCGCGCTGGGCCGGATCCATACCGTCATCATAACATAAGCCGCCCGATCCGCCTCACCCGGTTTCTTCCCACTTAGGCTTCACAACAATAAGCCAAATCTCACGGGAAAGTGCATAGTCTTGGCATTGGCATTCGAATGATTTTTCTTGCTTATTTACAATGAAACGTCAGCGTGTGGGCATTGCTTGCGATAAATGCCGTGATCTCAAAGCCAAGGTCCGAGCCGGTACCCCTCTCACTATATCGAGTGTTCCCATCGCTAATTCGATTGAATGCAGTGTGATGGAAGACAACCTGTATGCTCCAGGTGTGAAGGATATAGCTTCACCTGCACCTGGTCGAAGAGAAGACGGCGTGGTTCTCAAATTGGCCCAGCCGATACGGACGGAACTCAGCATCATTCCCTGTTACTTGCAGCGGATACACCCACAAGGGGAGGAGTTTCAGGCCTATCCAGGGCTGTTGATTCATATGAATCATTAATTCAAGGGCTCCGGTCCAATTTAGATGGGGCGCATCAATCTGCGCTCGATGCCAGTTTGGGGGAGATACGACGTCATATCCCGCACCAGGCGCAACAGCGTCCACAAGATACCGTGGCAACTCATCCAACGCATGACTCGCCGGTAGCGCGTTCTCCTACGTATGTCGGAAAAGCGAGTGACATCCACTTCATACATAGTATTCGTCAATGTGTACAAGGACCGGCAGAACCAACTGGAGAGGCGGCCCAGAATTATAGTCAAACTCATAGCCCAGAGAGTTTGACACTATTTAAGCATCCGGTGCTTTTTCCGTCGCCATCTGAGGCCGAACAATTCCTGGATGTCTACCTTTCAACCATTCATGTTGCATATCCGTTCATCTCCAAGTCAGTTTTGCTAGAAGCCTTCCAAAGATTTCAAGCTGGAGATATCAATAAACCGGAATTTCGGCCATGGCTCGCGCTCTTCAGTATGATCCGGCCAGAATGCATAATACGCAGCATATCGTTCTAACAATCTTCTAGGTTTCATATTTGCTATAGGATCATATTACACATCGTTCCCCCATGGCAAGGACTCGGGGAATCAGAACCACTTTCGATACCATGATCAAGGCGTTTACTTTTCTGGAGAGCTGAGCGCAGATTGCTCTCTCATGAGTGTCTGGGTCTTACTAGTTCAGTGCTTCTTCCTTCTTGCAGTCTGCCACACGGACCGGTGCGTGTCCTGCCCGTAGTATTACTTTATGGCCGATACTAATACTTTGGCAGTTGCTGGAACATATTAGGCTTTGCGATACGAATGGGACAAAGCATTGGTCTTCACGTGGAATCATCCCATAGTACGGCAGACCGTCCACATTGGCGACGCACATGGTACTCCATGTATGTCTTGGACCGATTACTTGCCCTTCAGCTTGGACGGCCCATGGCTATCCATGAAGTTGATTTTCAGGTGGAATTGCCTTCTTTGAGTGATCAGTCTCCATTCCTTCCTTCTGGCCAATCCGAAGACAGCCAGGTCGGCCCTGTGGCCCATAGCCAGATGATGGGCTATTTTGTGGAGGTGATACGATTCTCGCATATTGTCGGACAAGTCATTCGAATGCTATACCGGCCATCCCAAATTGATCTATCTCCAGATCATATGCTTCATAGTGCATCTAGTCTGGACCAACGCTTACTTGAATGGAAAGTGAGCTTACCACGGCATTTGCGCTTCGACATGGGCCACACTTTTGAAAAGTCCATGTCATTCAAACGCCAGGTTAGTAATTACAAAGCCCTTGTGCCTTGCAAATACTGAATTACATTACAGCGTAACATGCTTGCGGTGAAGTTCCATCATCTTCGTGCGCTAATTCACCGACCGTTTCTCTGTCTACCACTTCTGCAGATGAACAACCAGTCCTTCATGAACTTGCTCATTCGGGATAAAGAGCGTATATCCCAGGCAGAGTCAATCTGTGTTCACGAAGCTCAAGAAACAGCTCACCTACTTCACAACGTCGTAGATGAGCGGAGTTTGGTTCACGACTTCCCATGGTGGCAGATGATATCATGTCTCATCTGTGCAAGCTCTATCTTATTCGTCGCAGAAAGCTTCTATAACAGTAACAGTCCCACGCATAGCAAGGCTTCTTCACAAAGCCTGCGTGAAGACGCCGGGACTTGTCTGAAAGTGTTTGAAGCTCTCAGCTCGAACTCCGCTGCGGCCAGAAAGGCCGCAGATATATTGCAAGGTCTTTCTCAGATGCGTCGATCAACAGAAGAAGGTATTTACAACTCAATAATTGAATTAGTCCATCTCAAACGTGCTTTACTTACATATCCTCTGCAGTAGCAATCGGCTCGTCAAACCTAGTCCCTGCCTCTCAACTTCTATCTACCAACTATGCTCCGAAGAACGGACCTCTGTCGACCGAGACCAATGCTGACCTTGTGTCGCCTACCATTTTCCCGTCCCCGCAAATATCGGCTGATCCGTCCAATCTCAATGACTGGCCAAGCGAGATTTCCAGTGCCATGGAATGGTCTATTCGATTTCTGGATTACCCTCACTTTCAGTCAAGTGATATTCCCCTTCCAACGACTAACCTAAATTAGTAGTAGGTGTTTATGGATTATGAGCAATGAAACGTTTCAGTATGATACAAGTATCCAGTCACCAATTGCACTCCAACTTCCAAATATAGCTTCAGTTTGTAACTCCCATTATTACAAAGGTATGTCAGGTAATAAGAATGAAAGGACATTGAGGATTGCCCGGATGATCCGGATACCACGGGAGGCGCGGACCCGGCGGCTATAACATCGCGAAATGCGGTCCACAGATATCACACAACCGTGGAAGTGTGCCATTTAACCTTTTAAATCTATCTGGAGCAAACTGCCTGACAACTCTGCCTCTTGGAAGCTCTTGTTGATGTAACTGCTTGGTCACGATAAGAGACTACTATGGTGTTTCAGGGAAAGCAATTCATGTTCTGACAAACTTCGAAATCAAGAATCATTCTTCCCCTTGGCTATTTTTCTCCCTAGCCATGATACCACTAGCTTTAGGTGTGACTTCTTCGGTGATGATGTTGGGCTACCTGTCAAAGGGCTGACAACACGTATTAATTTTGGCATTCGTAGATAATAGAATTTGCGGCGGCAGATTGGACAACTGGCATCCTGTGTGCGGAGCCAGGTATCGATGCAGGGCTGGTGAAAGATATGAGAGCATGGAAGCTGTCGATAACAGGAATTGTCACCAAGAATATCGCCGCAAACAACGCAAGCATCTGGAAGCTCGCCAGGGTCTGCAACAAAAGCTACATGTCAGTAAAGTCTTTCAATAAAGACGGATGGAAGCTGGATGTATTTTACTTGTGAGATTGTCGTGTCGTCCGTGGTAAAATGGCATTCGAGCATATATTAGCTCTGTGGCTGTTAAGCCTCCTCGCGCTGTGCGCGATGGAACGTATAGGTAAACAGAGCTCATAATCAATGCGCCTCAGAAGTTACCACAAGAGTCTCATGTATATAATGGAGGCTCAACACCAAGAAATTATTCAGAAGGGAAGGATTGACTAAGTCATTATTGGTTTGTTTCGGTGATCTCGTGGAAGCTCCTTGCCGCATTTTCCGCAATACCCGAAGGCAGGATCTACCGGATTTTCATGTATATACCAGACGGCCCTATGATCTGACTCGGGCCGAGTTTAGTGACTTGTGACCTTTGGGGTGCATTAACAGGTAGCATCCCTTTCGGCCGTACTGATTGTGGTCAATTTGGTACAAGGTCCTGCGTATCAGGCCATGCATTAGTTAGCCCGACTTTGTCCATAAGAAGACTCAATGGATTCTAATAATTGTTCTAATCGTGAGTCAGTCCTCTCATTATCAAGGGTTGTACTTGAATCATCTCAAGACCGGAAGCTGATATTTGCAGAAAAAGACTACATATGCCTGAGGCACCAGGCTATTCACACTAGTCCCTTTGCGGAGTCGTAGTTCAGGTGGATCCGGGGCGGTCTAACCGTCCCAAAGTGGTTTAGGGCGGCCATCCCGGTTAGCTTAAAAAAACTTCGATTTGTGTTTTCACACTCTTCCTTTCTTCCATCAGTGCACCTTCCATTGCAATAAAATGCCTTTTGCTTGGACTGCAACTTGAATCTCATTCTTCAATGAAGATGATACATCACACGACTCACTGACGCGAGCTTGTCTTGCAGGAACTCAATTTATGGTAAGCGATTGTCTCGGTTAAAATTTTCTGCCCCAACACGAGCATCATCTTTATGATGATAACTATAACCATTTTCAAACTAGAGTCTTTGACCCCTTCGGGGAATGAAACTTCTGTTATTGCACGTCAGTCTGAGCTTTTCGCGCTCGTCTTGATTGTTGTCACTACTGGTTGTCGAGATTTACAGAGAGCTAACTTTGCCCTCTTAGGACTAATCGAATGATCAATCTCAGCAGGATATAAATGCCTCTTTTGTTTTCCAAATGGTAAGCGACTTTTTTTGCTCCCCCAATACACTCTTCTCCCCTTTTTATGATGAACGCATTTAAGACTGGAAATTACCGTCCAAGGCCCCCGGGCCTCTGACGACAACCAAGGCTTGACTGAACTTTTAATATCTCTTGCATTTATTTTTCGAACTTTGCTTCTGAATCATATGCTAACTGGAATAAAGACAGATGTAAGCTTCCGACCCGTGAACACCCAACATCCCTCACGTCCGAAGATGAAATGGCACTGGGCTCCGAACTGTATGACGGATACGCCCTTTTTGCGGCAGGCCTAGAAAACCTCGCCCACTGAGACATGTCTCATGAATCTCATCGACTCACACATGACTTTGTGACGGGTTGCTAATCGACTCGTTCAGTGTCTTGTCTTGACCGAATTCATCATCAATCTCGTAGAAACCCAAAAGGTATGCGATTACTTGTTCTGTGTTTCTTTTTTTTTTTTGCTCTACCCCATATTCTATGATGAACCCTTTAGATGACGAGTCTTATCGGCGTTTGCCATGCAGACAACATCTTTTTAATACCATTCATGCCTTTCTGAAATTTTTTTCCTCCGTGAAAATTCTGCAAAACAAGTGTTTTTTGAAAACAGTGACTAATTCGTCCTGTCAACAGTAATCTTCTCTTTATTGAACTGCCGTCCTTCAACTTCGGCCTTGTCATACCGTAGGTGTATGTCACACTGTCTCCTTCCCATCTACCTCGTTTTTCCTGATGAATCGACGAAAACAAAAGACAAGCATATGTCCGAGCCACTGGCTTTGACGAGATCGTCATGCCTGAACTATCACCAATCAATTCATGATTGTCACCCATGTCCATTCAGTGCTCGATACTGATCGGTCTTGAATAGTGTCGACATGAAACTGATCACTTCGACAGCATCGCTTCTTTTTCTCAGTCACTAATGTAAGTTGGCTTGTCTTTTCTGTTCGCACGTTTGATTTTTTCTCCCCCCTTTTATATGATGATTTACTTTATTATCACGACGGTCAACATAAGGAATTTTTCAATTGATGACTACCGCCTGTGACAGGGCATATTATCTGACACCTTGTTTACAAGCTTTTCTTGTTAATCACCTTTGTGAAAATCCAAACTAACGTTGGATTCAGTGAACAGGGATTTTTTTAAGCCGCGTCTTGTGCCGGTCTCCGGGCGAGGTCTAGTGCAGAGGTCCACGAGGCCCATTTAGTGTGCAGTAGTTAGGACTCAAATGATTATAAATGCAAGCTATTCCACAAAAGTATCTTTTTTCTGCCTATCACACCTGTGAAGGATTGTAAATCTTGCAGTGTACATCCGTCGTGTCTGTTTTATTTTAGAAACAGCCTATGCTCCTGGTCGGTTTTTCGTGAAGGAAGAAGCCAAATTTCTGACCTTGATGTGATGCGCAGGCCGATTGGCTGCTCACCTGGTCAGAGGGTGTGGGGCTAGCGGCATAGGACCAGTAAGCATGGATGATAAGCGCTGAACCTGGGCCGTGTGTGATGAGAACCCTCAGGGTGCATATGAGATTCCCCGCTTCGACCATCACTTTCCAAGTCCGCTCTGGCTCTGCTGAAAGGTCTTTGTGCTTCCAAATATAGATCATGGCCCCCTCTTCTCCCCCTGTGGATAGCGTGCCATGCGCCTGGGTCGGCACTAATTGGCCCTACGGACTAGGGTTTGGATGAGTTCTCTCTTTCAAGCTTTGTGAATTACAATCGTTGAATCCGGCCCCTCGTCTTTTTCCTTTTTTCTTTGTTTTTGTTGGTTTCACGATTGCATTTCTTGATCTCCTGGGGACTATTATGGCCTCGAGTTGAACGGTGTGTTGATGGGTGTATAGTCCCAGGATGAACAGGTGCGTTAACCTGCTTGAGCCTCTTAATATTCGCTTCACAATTTACAAAGAGCTCATGATGTTGACTTGTGCTTAGTTGGATGGCTCCAAGTCATGCAGGCGACGAACAGCAGTACACTGGCTGGTCGTCGGCCGCTGCCAACAATAATCAACCCTCACCAGGTCGTCGAGATCAGGCGGTGCAGCCGCCTTTATTGACGACTGCATTAAGCGGACTTCAATTCCACCACGGATCGACTCCTTTATCTTCAACTTCGCTTTCGAGTCCGTTTATTCATACCCAATCTCCATGCGTTCCATCTCCAGCAAACGCTCGGTCCACATCATCCTCTAGACAGACGGCGAACTATGGTGTCCCTTACAATCCACAAGACTGGGGACCCCTTGGCCCTACCGCTGCACAAGCTCAGTATCCTCATCAAAGCAGCCAAATTAGGGTTGCGCCCCAGCCCAGACCTCATACAGGTTGGTTTCTCTTTGTTATAGAATTTATACATTGATAGGTCTTATGTTGACGAAACGTAGAGGAATCATTGTCACCACCACCCCCGCCATACTCACCTCCGAGCAATCCAAATCGACTATCACAAGGAGCATTTGGATCCCCCAGCCCTAATGTTTCGGTGACGCCTTCAGTGACGCCACCCCAGAACCCTCCCAGGAACGGAGACTTCAATGCAAATCCTGAATATCCACGACGTTCAACACATCGTCCTCGTCCGCTTTCTATGGTCTACACGACCGACACCGAGTCTCATCACCAGTTGCCACCTCCGCCTCCACCACAGGGCACCCAGGGCTCCAGATCAGTCTCGCACAGTCGAATTGACGGTAATCAAAGTGTGCCTTACCATGCCGCTCAATCTCATTCCAGGGCTCGATTTTCCCTTTCGTCTTATGAGCAAGCTATGCCATCGCCAGCTATCAGAGATCAACTACCGGGACCTTCTTCTGGCCAATTGGAAGCACCTTCGAGGCCACCTACATCGCGAAGAGCTGCCTCTGCGGGTGCAGTGGTCAGCAGTGCAGGTCCCTCAAGAGAACAAAGTCAAACGAGAAATCGCTCTCCATCGAACAGTGGATGGGCACCGGGTATGCCACTTCCACCGCCACCGCCAGGCCCTCCTCCTACCGTGCGGTCTGTTAGTGTGAGCGGGTCATCGGAGTCCTCTTCCGCAAGAACACCTCAAGGTCCGGTCAGAAGTAGGGCTCGACCACCACCTTTGATGGGAACTGGTCTTGGGAGTATTCCACCGACGCCTGCTGACTGGGTGGATGAGGAATACTTGAAAAGTCGGCCAAGTCGCGATGAGCCATTGCATATTGACACCACAAAAGCAATTTCAGCACCTGACCGAGCTGAATATCTTGATTCCAACGGCAAGATACGCGAGAACCAAAGAACACCAGGTAGTGGCGGTCTTTTTCGTAGCCCGGCAGTCCGGGACCCAAGTGCCAAGGGTATCCGTGAAAGGCGGATTGAGCGTCGAAATCGGCAGAGTCAGACATTCGACGATATGAGCGCCGTGTCTTCCAGTGGAAACCCCTGGGCCGATGCTTTAGAACAGATCAAACCGTCGAATTTGATTCTCCCAGAAGCGCGAAATTCTCCAGATCCAACCCAACAGCCTTCATCGTCGAGATTTACTCCCAAAAGTGCACGGAGTCTTCCCTCGGAGGCACAATTCGCTACCTCGCGGTCTCGAGCAAGCTCTGGGGGCCTTTTCACCGACCAATCATCTTACTCTTCGCCCAAGCTGGAACAAAGTCCAGCTCCTGGACCTAGTGCGTCATCTGCTGCATTCGCGCATACTCCTCCGTTCTCGCCCAACGGCGAATCTTCGTCCGCCTATCCTACAGAGGCACCCCAGCCTATACCACCAAAGGCACTTCCCACTCCTCCGCTGGGCTCTGGCAAGGAGTTCCAACCACAGCCACGCACTCGAGGCTCTTCTCGCACTCGGGAGGATCGTCCAATTTCGCATATCTTGCATATGCCGAATGATGGTACCCCTATGATGAAGCCACTATCACCGCGTCGAGTCCCATTGCAACAGGCAACGCAGTCAGTTTCCTTAGAATCTATCATTAAGCAAGATACCGATTTCATGCAAGATGCTATCCAGCGGCACCGAAAGTTTATTGAGGAAGAGGCCGCTGCTCCAACTGAGGCGGAAGCCCTGAAGATTTTCACACAATATATGATCGCTGAATCGCAAATCCGGCGTGGACGGTATGCCTCAGTCTGGGATTCTGGGTCGTTTGATGCCGAAAGTGTGCATAGTAAGCTGTTTGAACGCCCCGTTCAACCTGCGAAAAACCCGGTCAGACCTGCTCCGATGCTGGAGATTCCTTCGAATCGACCCGGGAGACCGGATTCTGCATGGTGGAATAACTATCAGCCTTGTCTGTCCCCTATTGCTAGTCTCAATATGAGCAACGACGAGATGAGCTCGCGAGGTCGCGCTCCCAGTCGCTGGTGGGAATCCAAGACTGGATCTAGTAGCGAAGGGGACGGAAGACGTGTGCGGCGCTCCAAGCGTGAGTCCAAGTATATGGGATTGGCTCGGGATGCCATGCAGTGGGACCAGGAGCGGACCCCATCTAAGCTTGATGATACGGGTGCAAATTATACAGACCAATACCCAGCTTATGGACCAGAAGAATATCCGCCAGAGAAGGTCGGTTGGCATGAAGAAGAGAGCGAGTACCCCAGTGCAGGCGCCGAGCGCCGATATGAACAGTTCATTGGCAACCAAAAGCTGGACATCTCACGGCTGGTTACTTTACCTCCGCCCTATCCACGTCACTACCCAGCAGTCAACAACGGACATCCAGACCTTGTGTCTTATCGGACGACGGTTCGATCCATCACTGACATCTCTGAGATTAAGTCCACCAGACAGCGTTATCAGATGGATGTTGAGAGGATGACTCAAGAAAACCAGGAGCAAGTTCAAGCGGGTCGTCGCCATTTCAAATCTAATATCCAAAGCCAAATCCAAGAAGGCAGTCTCACCTTTGCGGAAGCTGCTGAGGCCGAAGCGGCCATGATAGTTGAAGAACAGAGACGCGAAGGCGAATTAGCAAAGCGCCAGCTTGAATCCTATCAAAAAATGGTGCTGAAACCAATGCATGCCATAATCACGGACCGTATCGACAAAGCCACATCTTGCATTGATGAGCTGAGCAGTAAGCTCTTTGACGATGCACAGCATGAGACACCTGATCAGACGCAAGAAGAAGGCGACGAGAAGCCCGAGCTACTGGAGAAACTTACGCAGCTTAAATGGCTATTCGAGGCGCGCGAGCAACTACACCGAGAAGCATTTGATCTTGTCAGCGGCCGCGATGATAAATACAAAATGGTAGCTCTGTTGCCATACAAGCAAAGCAAGAACGAAGACAAGCTCCGCGAAACACAAGCCTTCTTCTTGAAGGATTCCTTAGATCGACGTGTGCAGTACGAGACCGAGGCGTTTGCCCGTCTTGAATCGTTCCTGAATATCATCGAACAGAATGTTGTCCGCGGCGTCGAGAAGCAACTCTCAGCCTTCTGGGATATTGCCCCTTCACTCCTCGCTCTGATACAACAGGTCCCTGAAAATCTGCATGGCTTCCAAGTTCAGATTCCGGCAAACGAGTACGAAGAGAACCCGAGCTACCATGCGCATCCGCTGCAATATCTCTACTCGCTGCTCTCGCATGCCGAGAAGTCCAGCTATCAGTACATCGAGTCCCAGACGAATCTTCTCTGTTTATTACATGAGGTCCGGTCGGCTATGATGCGAGCCAATCGCAATCTTACGGAAGCAGAAAGGATTCAGCGTGGAGAGTCTGAGGAGACGGTCCGTCAGATCATAGAGATGACCCGAGCAGATGAAGAGGTCTCTCTTACCACGGATCTGAAGGACAAGGTGGCCACTGTTGAAGGACAATGGACAGAGGCTCTTGGAAGTCAAATTGAAGTTTTACGAGGAAGAGTCAAAGAACAACTCATAAGTGAAGATGCATGGGAAGACTTGGAGAGATTGGAACAAGAATGAGTCACCAACTTTAAAGATGCATGCTTCTTCTTATACATATATATTTTAGCTTGAGATTTGTGATATCCCCCATTCGTTCGTTGCCCATTTATCGGGTTTGGGTACATAGTATGTTCAATCCAAAGAGCTTTATCCATCCAAGATTTGGGCATGAAAATTTAGTATCCCCATGTTTCTAGTGTCTCCTGAATAATTAATTAAAGCAGTGCCCGACTGGGTGTATACTAATCCTCTTCCATGGCAGGGCCCACTATTTCACGTGACTTCTCTTTCTAGAGTGTTCCGTCCCCAATCACTCAAATATCCGTCGCTCTTCCGTCCCTCTTCTCTTTCTCATCATCCTTCAATCACTCCGTCCAGAAGTTTATCTGGACTTTTCTTGAAATTGTGAGTAACTTTTGCTATTTCGAATTGCATTGCACCCTTCCAATGAAGAATTCTTATTCTTCACCCGGGCTCTTCTCAAGCCCTCATGGGCTTGAGCTATCCTGGGTCTGCTCAAATGATGAGATACCAGCTGGCACCAGTCAGACGACGAGGAATTGTTCCCTTGTTTATGTTGATCAGTATACCGTCCGGCATACGCAGCCGTGACCTGATATTTGTGGCATAATTGCTTCGCGCAATTGTCTCCTCTACTTCGCCTCCACATGAAATTTCTGCGATCATTCCGCTAACCTGAAATTTCTTTCAAGAACCTTTTAGATTCGGTTGGATATTCCCCGGAGAAGCAAGAGAGAATTGAAGAAGGAGAAGCACCGAATTCGCAACTCGGCTCTCGCAAAATCACATCGTCCCCAAATCAGAGTTTTCCTTTTCCCATTTTAATAGTCCCACATTCATCATGGTTCTCCACAACCCCAACAACTGGCACTGGGTGAACAAGGACGCTTCTGGCTGGGCCAAGGAGTACCTTGACAAGCACCTGACTGTCATCAGTGCCGAGGAAGGTGGTGTTTCCGCCAAAGTAGACAAGGTTCTGTCGATGAATGGCGACGTAGACGTCAGCCAGCGCAAGGGCAAGGTCATTACCCTGTTCGATGTCAAGCTGTCGCTAGAGTATTCAGGTTTGTAGAAATCCACTTGAATTCCGACCGATCCTGGCAGCTGAGACTGTTTATAGGTAAGACCCAGGACGGCGAGGAGGTCAGCGGTTCCATCAACATCCCCGAGGTAGCCCATGATACCGAGGAAGATGAGTACGTCGTATGTTCCCTTGTACCCGCCCAAAGGCCCCCTTCCACACATAGGGGAAGGCCCAGCTAGAGAAAACCAAGCTCCCAAAACTAACGGAATTTTTCTGTGTCTTGTTAGTTCGAGATTGAGAACTACGCCGATGCTGCTTCCAAGCAGTCCGTAAAGGACCTCGTCCGCTCGAAGATTATCCCTCAACTCCGTGTGGCCCTCGCCAAGCTCTGCGGTGCCCTCATCACCGAGCACGCAAAGGACATCCAGCACGCCCCCGGTGTCGACCCTTCCAAGGGTTTCCCCGCGGTCCCTGTCCACCCCCAGGCCAACAAGCCCCAGGCCGCTCCCACCACCGCAACTACCACCACATCCACCGGCAATGTCGCCATTAACACCACCACCGTGACCGCCTCAGATGAGTTCCGCACTACCGCCGAGGAGCTCTTTATCACTTTCACCGACCCCCAGCGCCTCGCCGCTTTCACCCGTGGCCCGCCTCGCCAGTTCGAGGGCGCCCACGTCGGTGGCAAGTTTGCCATCTTCGACGGCAACGTGACTGGAGAGTTCGTTAAGCTTGACTCCCCCAAGCAGATTGTGCAGACCTGGCGTCTGGCTCAGTGGCCCGCTGGCCACTTCAGTACTCTCGAGATCAACTTCGACCAGAACAACGTTGATGGTGTCACTCAGCTGCGCGTCGAGTGGTCCGGCGTCCCCGTTGGACAGGAGGATGTCACCAAGCAAAACTGGGATATGTACTACGTTCGCAGCATGAAGCAGACTTTCGGGTAAGCTCTCGTTTCCACCCTTCAACCCTTCCTTTGTCTCCCGCTACCGCCGTCCCCTTTTATTCGTTGTCTTTTGACCAATGCGGGTCGTTCATGTCCAGATCAACATCCAAATCTCGATCCTTCTTTGGAAAAAATTTACTAACGACATTCCTTGTGATTCTTCTCGCTATAGGTTTGGCACTATTCTCTAAACATCTCGGCCAGAGTTCAAAAGTTTGATATATAGAGAACTGCAAATGCGTGTCGGCCGTCATTATTTTCACGCCTGCAACACGAAAAACAACGAAAAATATGAGAAACAAGAGCTTATAACAGTCTCGATACATCGTATTGGGTCTGGTCCTTACTAGGACATGGCATTGGAAAGTGGGTGGAGCTTTCTTGGGAGAGCTCCCCATAACTAGAAGCTAGCTCCGGTTTTCCGTCATATTATGTCTGTCTCTTGAAATCCTGTGTTTGCTTGGATTGTTTGGACCTTGTTCGGCTCTTTAGTCCAATCTATTGGACGGTTGCGATGATGCTATGATAGAGGAAGTGATGCCTATGATAATGAAATTAAGAACTGATCTATCTCACGATAGAATAGATGTTGTCACCGAAAGACTTTCAACTGCAACGGTCTAGATACACTCTGTTAAATAATGCTTATGGATCTGGTAAGACAGGAGATTCAAAGGTTTACGTGATGTGAGCTGGCCAACTTTAGTAACATCCAATCATGATCTATATCATTCTTTGTACTTTTAGCTAAATACTAGCTTTTATACGAGTTAAGACACTTAAAGAGTGCGCTCCTCGAGCTCGATACCGTACTCCTCCTTAAGCTCCTTGATGAGGGGGCCACAGATGTCCATGGTCATGGGAGCGAGAACACCCTGGTTTAAAGATTAGTTATGTGAAATTATTCAAGGTGAACTCAAGTGAGCTGCAAACATACCTTCTTGGTGATGGTGCCGTTAAGGACCTGCTTCACGGCAACACCGCAAGGGACACCGACTAAGTACAGTTAGTATAAGAATCCTTTCTTAATTTTTATTCTTTTTCGAATGCGAAACTTACCGGTCTTAGCCATGGCAGAGTAACCGGCAGGGTTACCGTACTCGCACAGGGTGGAAGTGCGGGTCTCCTTGGAACCATCAGCGTTCTCAATCTCGAACTTGTGCTGCAGCATGACCATGTCACGCTCGCCCTCCTCGTACTGCATCTTCTTCTCGAGGACAGCGCAGAGGGTGTCGAGAGCGTTACCACGGGGAGTGGTGGGCTCATCAGAGAACAGACCAATCCAGCGGAAACCGTTGATGATACGGTCACGCTCCTCGTTGTTGGGGAAAGCGGTCTTGGACTGGATGGCCCAGGCGAGGTCCTTCTCGGAGGAAGAGGTGGCACCCAAAAGCTGGCGGGTAGCCTCCTTCCAGGGGATGGCGCTCTCAAATACGGGGTTGGCCTCGTCCTTCAGGAAACCAACGTCAACAAGGACCTTGACGAACTCAGGGAAGCCCTGATAGCGCAGAGTACCGCGGATAACGGTCTGAGCCTCGGGGATTCCGTAGCGCTCGCGGAAGGGAGTAGAGTCACGGTTGGGGTACCCGACGAAGGCGAAACCGGGGAGAATGTAGTAGGGCTTAGCGTTGGCCATGAGATCAGGGCCATCGATGTCAACAATCTTGCCCTCGCGGTAAATGCGAGCAGCGTTGCGCAGAGCCAACAGGACACCCCTGTAAGCAATTAGCTTTTCTATTTAGTTTGGCACGTAATGCTGTCTGTTCGCACCTGCTGGACCACGAGAACTTGTATCCGAGGGGGTTTCCACTGGCCTCGGGGGCAGGCTAATTAAACCGTTAGTAAGTCATAGGGCGGATAGTTTGGATTTCATCTTACAAGACCACCTGTAAAGATTGTCAATGATTGTCAATTCAAGGAATATGTGAACACTTACCGCAGAAGGAGATAAAGCTAGTGACCTTGGCGCCGGCAGCGTGGGCATCGGCAATAGCCTTAACAGCGTAAAGGTGGTCAATACCGGGGTCCAGACCAATCTCGTTCATGACAGTGATGCCAGCAGCCTTGGCCTCAGCATCAAGCTCCTCCATGGCGGGGGAGACGTATGAGGTGGTGACGACATGCTTCTTAGTACGGATAGCCGACTTGATAACGAGGGCGTGGAAGGCTATTATCGCGTCAGCATACTTCTTGTAGACCACCAATCAGATATGGAATTGTACTTACTGTAGGGAATCAAAGAGATGACAAGGTCGTGCTAGAATAAGATAATTAGTTCCACCGCAATCGCCCGACCGCAATCTGGCTTGGTCCTTACCTCGCTGTTAGCCTTGTCGAGAGCAGCAGCGTCAGAGACATCAAGGGCAATAGCCTTGGTGTGCTTGAAGCCAGCGGCAAGCTTCTGGGCACTCTCGAGAGTACGGCAGGCTAATTGACACAGACTTATGATCAGCTACTGTAGCATTGCAGCGGTGTGTAAAGGGTATCTTCGAGCTGTCGCGGGATATGGCGGGGTAATTCGGCGATACTGGCATAAGGACCAGATAGCGAATTTGGGGTCAATGGCACGTACCGACTGTGACCTGAACGCCAGCCTTGTCGAGAACATCGACAGTAGGCTTGGTGACTAAAAAGAATCAATACGTGAGCAAGTGAACTTTGGAACAGTGTTGGAGCGGAGGCATTGCGGGGCAGTCATAGAAGATATGGGCATTGGAAGGGAGGGGAACATACCGAAGCCCGAACCCAGGAGGAGGACCTTAGAACCAGCGATTTGAGCGACCATCTTGAATTCAATTGAGATATAGATAGATGGAGAATCAGAGTGAGGAACTTGAACTTTCCCTGTGTGCTTGAGTCACCCCGTCACGTGGCCGGTATCGGCGCGGGGGTTTACTAATGCAGAACCGGGGACTGAATTAGGAAATTTGAGAGACCTTTTATAGATAACAGTGATGTTTTAACTATATAGCAGTTGGATAAGGTGTATCGAAAATAATGCTGTTAATGCTGGGATATATGACAAGTCGAGAGTCACTCAAACACCAAACTCCGTTGAATGCGAGAAAGAATACAGGAAAGAGACAGAAAGAAGACAAAGAAAGGTAAGCTAGATAGCTTTCAGCTTGTTCTGTCGTAACACCATGGAGTCTAAATCCTCTTCGCTGGATTCTGCATTGTCACCGGCAAAATTTCCCTCGGCGTCAGGGTTTTTTCGGGACTTGGATATACGTCGCTGCCACCCAAGAAGCACCGGCAAGAAATGCCACAAGTCAAACTCGGGCCACAAGACGTCTAAGAAGACAATTTCGGTGTTTTCTTGGCACTGCCAGAGCATGAAGTCGCTCAATCGCTCCACGGCCGATGTCCGCACAAGGAGATCCAACGGTGGGGTGCCCTTGGTCAACATATGATCATTGAGGGTTTGGCGCGAAATCGTTTCGGGAGACATGAAAGCCGGCTTATCACCATGAGATCCATTCTTATCAAGATGAAGAGTAGCAGAGGACGAGAAAGAGGAGCCGGATTCATAGAACCGGTTGGGGCGATCGTTCCGCAGAATCGAATCATCCTCCTGAGAAGACTCCGCCGATGTAGATCCAGAGTCACTCTGTGAATCTAGTGTTTTAGACCCCTGGGTCTGGGCACGTATATTATGTCTGATATGGGATTCGGAGAAGGGGGTCCGAGGAACGCCGTTGGCTTGGAGAGGCGTACTGTAATCCTCCACAGTCGAACGAATAGCGGTGGTGATCTCGTCGCGTGAGGTGTAGGGGAAGCAGATGTTTAACACGCAGTCGCCGTTGCGACTGGTGGACTCAACTGCCTTGTTGACGGCGGCCAGGACGTCGGGCTTGAGAAGATCGAGTCGGCCAAGAACGCGCACCTTGGCTCCATACCGGTCCAAAAGATCTCCGTGTTGCGCCATTTGTGAAAGTTTCACCCTGGCCATATCCATCAGGGCATCCACCTCGAATTTTGAGCGCTTGAAATTCTCGATGCTGAAGGCGTAAATGGTGACGACTTTCACTCCGCTCTTGTAGCAGACCTCTAGAATCTAGAAGAAGGCAGAAGTAGGTTAGTATGGGCGAAGCTCTTCCAGCTGAATGGGAAACATGACACCAAGCTGCTGGGATCAGCTTGTTGGGGGAAGGGAAGACCTACCCTTGCCAGTGCCTCAAAACCGAGATTGTGTCCCTCGACCGTCTCAATACCATGCGATCGGGCAAACCGGCGATTTCCATCCATGACGAAAGCCACATGTTGAGGGATCGGGCCCTGGCGGAGTGCGCCAACCAGGAGCTCCTTGAGGTTCGAGATGGCGAACTCGATTGGCGGAGAGGCAAGGAACCAGTTCCGGAGTCGCGACAAGTGCATTGAACCCGCCATAATGAGCACGTACTTGACCTGGCTCGCACAGCTCAAGGGGTTGGGAGAATCGAAGCGAATTTGATCTGAGGGAAAACTGGGCAGTAAAAGGATGTCAAGGCGGAAGGAGGTTCGTATAAGCGTGGGACGTGATGCAACGGGAGACGTGGTCAGTTATGCGGGCTAGACTAGGCCATCAACCCCCGTACAATTCCGCTTTGAGCGTATAGAACGTTAAGGAACAAACACGTTGAGGCGATGCCAGGCTGCACTATTTTCCTGCACTAGTTTTACTAAATTCTTGGCTCATATGTATTGTATTTTGATTACATTTTACAGCACTTGGCACCTGGCAGGGGTGTATGGAAAGCCTTAGATATGACGTTGTTTTCATTTGCTTTTGCAAGCTTATCATGTAGAAAATTAAAAAGGAAAATCCACTCTACAGAAGCGGTTTGATCTGAATTTTTTTTTTTCTTTTTCGACTAGTGAGTATCCGTTGAACACTCCGCGCCACCAAAGTCCAAGCCCGATAAAGTGCTTTTCCCCGCAATTCCGGATCTTCGATTAATATTAAGCCTCAATCATTTTAGATTACTTTGACCTCGACGCTAATACACTTTTTCGATAAACAATATTTGTGAAGTCTTGGTTTGTTCTTTTAATAGATAATAGAGCACTCGCAGGGCGAGCAGCTCTAACACACGACTTATCATCATCCCGATCTATACAGCTGGTACATCGTTGGTACCATTATATGGTAGGAAAAAAGGAATTATCGCAATCCATCGGATAGTGCTTGCTCAGTGCCATTCGAGTAATATTCTGAAAGTATCAAATGACAAGAGCTTTCATGTTGAATAAGGATAGTCAGTTGCAGCATGTGCAGTAAGGACAAAATGGGCAGTAGGTGCAATAGTAACAGTAGTGACAATAGGACAGATGATGACGATACGGGCAGTAGTGATGGCGTGGCTAGCAAGATAAGTCTCTAAGATGCGAAGTCTTACACTAGGATCATTGACAGCGTTCGAATTCTCTCAAGAGGAAGATGGTAAATAATCAGAATGTAACGCGCTTCCATAAGCGTGAAAAGTTGAGAAAGACCGGCCCCTGCCTAAGCTTTGCAAATGAAGGCGATGGCCTCACAGGACTGGAAGTCATAATAAACGATAATAGAGGGCTTTTCTAGATAGTGGGTGACGGTCAAACTCAGGGTCAACGAGCAGCAGATTGGCAAGTGGAACCTTTTTTACTTAAGTCACCCAAATGATATGATCAGGATGCTATGATCCACTACGTCAATAGCTAAAGCATAAAAGCAAGACAATTTTATAGTTCCAATGTTGGTCACCGTATACCCCGGTAGGGGTATAAGGTTTGGTTATAACCATCAAGCTTAATTTGCAATATGTCATCGTGGCACAATGTTCGGTACGAAGTATGCAGTAGCCGTCTGGCCCTAAAATTCCGATTCTTTGTGTTTTGTAGGGTTTGTTAAGGTACTGAAGGCAGGTAGGAATGCATAGCTCAAAGGTGAAACAAAACACATGGGATATCTCATATATACACTAAGGAACAGGAAAGAGTCACAAGTCTCCGACACCCAATATTGCCGCACAAGAAAGTACGTATCAGAATTAGACTTCAAACAGTAGCTGTCATAGCAGGTCATAGATCTTTTCGGGATTCATCGCCGCTAGACGGGGTTCTTGTTCCCGAACTAGCCATATCCCAGCTTCCATCTTCACTCCGGCGGCGGCGTCGTTCACCGCGCTCTCTCATAGCATCTCGGATCCGCGAGCTGACGTCCTCCAATGGGTCTTTAGCGGTCATGGGGCTGAGCGGTTTAAGACCATGCCGAGAGCCAGGACGGGGTGCCGCGGAGCTGCTGCGGCTGCGGTTGCGGCTTGGCGGTCTTGTGGAGAAGAAGCCAATGTTGGCCAGGTTATGGAAGGATTCATTCCGAGGCAGAGGCTCCGCGCTCGGCGAGGTATGGTTCATTACGGTCTCACCAACTTGTTTATCCTCCTGCTCTTCATCGGCGGCACCTTCATAACTGACCTCACGGAACGGATCCGTGACAATTCGAGCAGCATCAAAGTCAGGGAATAGCTCAGGACCCATGGTGTTAATGGCATCCGTGACCTGCTGGGCAAGAGAAGCCCGCTTTTCTCGGAGTTTCACTAGTGTATTGGCCGACGAAGGGTTCAGAGAAAGAACCAGTGGTCGAAGCGATTTGACAATATCCATGCCCACCTCACCAATACGCAGGGCAGCGAAGGTAATGGTGGGGAAGAGAACCATGCCAATCATAACAACCAGCCAGAGGGGAACCCAGTCAGGAATTAAGCCCTGCACTCGGTTTCGATAGGTCCAGTAAGTCAATGCTGCAGAGTAGAATGCATAGACAGCCGGAGCAAATGCAAGTGCAATTAGAAGCTTCCAGGTTGCCATAACATCCCGGCCCTGGAGCTTGACAGTGGAAGCAGCCAAAGCTTCCTTTGACTTTTTGATCGAGAGATACTTGGTTGCAACAAAGACAGGGGCGAAAAGAAGCAAGCCAGGCAATGTTCCAATCGTCAGGAGAACCAATTTGCCCAAGCGATAGATCAACGTAGCAATGACCTGCAAAATAGAGAACTTGGCGTATGCAACCTGGTGGTCTCGGATACCTAAAATGCGAAGCTGTTTGTTGTAGTTCACGATAGATTTCCGGAGGTTGACAATGCGTGGATCATCTTTGAAATGTGCGTATCCCTTTACGAGTCGACGATTAAGCTCCACGACCATCGGAAGAGGAAGCTTCTTTCCCTTGGTGTTGTACAGGCGACGTGCTGCTTGAATGACCTAGGATTTTTTAGACTTTTTTCTTCGAAATCACCAAAATAAACATGTCTTACCATGAGTGTTTCATAATCAGGGCTGGTAACAGTGACAGCGACGAGACTTTGGTAGATGATATCCAAGAGGGCGCCGACAGACTCACGACGTTCGCCTTTCTTGAACTGCTCTACCAATTCCCGGGGGACTTCAATCGGCTTGCCAAATTCAATAACTGCGCGAGAGCGGAACTTATGGGCATGGAAATAGTTCATGCCAGTGGGCACAATCTTCAGACCACAATCCGGATTGTCCGCCAGAGTACCAAGAGCCATGAGAGCCACACCAGCTAAGAACATTTAGTCAGCAAGCACATTGGCCAAAGAAGTGACATATAGCTTACCTTTGAGAGGGAGTAACTCGGTACGGTCATGGCTACCACCTTCTGGGAAGATTCCCACACAGCCGCCAGCATTCAATCTCCCGAAGACAGCTTCGTAGACAGCGGTTTGATCCACGTGTGGCGCAACCTTGAATTTGGTGCCCTCAAAGTCCGAGTTCTTATCTGCCGCATCACCCGAGAATTTACCATCCTTACCAATATCCTGTCTTCCTGTAAGCTGGATCAATGCATCCCTATGCTTGAAAGGCTTCTTGAGGACGAGTTCCTCTGGTCCGCGGATTTCCGCTATAGCCGTGCTGTGTGAGGTTCCATTGATGGTTGGCAGCGCAATTGTACCCTCCACTTCAAATGTCGGGTCTTCAAAGTTTGTTCCCACGCCTCGCAAAAGGGTCGGCTCGTTGACAGGATCGGGTAGGTAGATCGTGCCTTTTCCGGGTTTCAAGTTATCCATGGCGCGGGCCACCGGGAGCGTTCCAATACCCCTCGCAAGTAGTCCGATGAACTTGCGTCGGAAGGACTTCTCTGCGATCAGCCATGAAATCCGACGGTGCGCTTCGCTGCGAATGACGCGCATGAGGACGAGGGAATCAACGAACTGTAAGGAAGGGGCTTAGTTAGCTGCATGATCTGGGTCAACCCCCGGGGGTTATAGTGACATACCTGATTCGCATGAGGGGCAGCGACGATGATAATGGGACCGCGACGAGGGATTTTCCATGATCCTCGCGGGTGCACCTCGCGGAAGAAGAGGTCGATCAGCACGGAGAAGGACCAGAGCACCAGATCGTACAGCCACCCAATGAGGGGTGGGATTTTTGTCTGTTGCTTGCCCATGGCGCCGTTTTGAACCCGGTGTATGGTTCCAGGAGGCTCAAGTGGGCGTAATCAGTGGGAAGGCCACGGCGTTGACATGAAGTTGCAGGTGAGCTGCACGAGCTTGGACCCGCCGGAACCTGACGTCGGTAGAGGGAGCTTAGTTTTTTTTCTTTGGGCCCCACCAAGTAGTTATTCTGTTTATGCAGCGACGTTTACGCCACACACAATAATGATGAGGAGAGTAAAATAGAAGAATACAGAAAACACTCAAGGACAAGAGTGGAGTGAAGAGGAAAAAAGTTAGGGGGGAACAAATAAACCTGATCAAATCCGGAAGGTTTGGGGATCCGGCTTTAGCGCGTTCGCTCCCCTTCGGACGCTTCTAGAACAAGAATCCACTCACACGACTATAGGGGACTTATCTAGGGTTTTATGCTGATTTGTGAGTTCTGTGCGCAACGGAACTTTCATTACCCAAAACATACGATACCCGTTGTGGACTGGGGCCAGTGGCCAATTCTATATTCTCATAGTCTCCACCAGGGCATACCAGGACTATGTTATCATATATGTGGGTACCCATTTAATGGAAGAATCTTGACAAGGACACAAAAGTATTCTTTTGGGGCCATAATGCCCAACGGTTTATATGCATCTATAATTGTTGAGGCAGATCCGTCTAAGCCCGAGATGGAAATTTCCTGCGTTCAGGCGCGGGGATCTACGATAGAGCGGGGGAATGATGAGTATATCTGTAGCTGGTTGAGTTATCGGGAAAGTTAGGCTTTTTGGGGGGATCTAGTATATGATTTGTTCTCCCAAAAGAAATACAGTATACCACCTGGTATCAGTCAATCAGAAAAGAAAGTCCGGACATAATACCTTGGAAGACCAGTCATCTTTGCAGAACTTCCCCGCTTGCCCCGCAGATGGATGATTTTCTCCCTTCCGCGACACCGGATAACCAAGGGTTTCAGACCCTGAAATCATCTCTTGGGCATACATGAACCTGAAACCTCCTTCTGTGGATCTCCCCATCCTGACCTTCTTATCTTGCCTTCTCCGCATCTCTGCGCAATCAGTGCAGTGGAATGACCGCCAGTCAGAATGTCTATCAAGTACGTGCATGCTTATCCTTCCCCCTGCTGAGTACTCGAATCACCGAGATACACTGATAAGCGGATGACAAAAACTGACGGAGACTACAGCTGGGTGATGCTTCATGACCAAGAAGGTTTCGTCCGCCTTCCCAACGAACGCTTGATATACACTTCACCTCCGCGCACCACCCTCGCGCTAACGCCGCCATCCGGGTACAAGGGCCCGGAGGCGCTGTCTTTTCAGAGTAGCGCCGGCTGCATTTACCTTACCAACCAAAGGGTCTGTCATTCCTCCCCTTCCTTTCGTGGTTCCCATGTAGCCAAAGTACTGACCGCTGGTCGACCTAAACAGATAATCTACCTCCCTTCCCAAGCGCTTGACAACTTTCAATCCTTCTCGTCTCCTTTACTGAACGTCCGCGACTCTCACGTTTCCGCCCCATTTTTTGGTCCCAATGTCTGGACTGCACTCATTAAACCCGTCGCTGGAGGAGGCATCTCCTCATCTCTTCCAGCCGTCCAGATCAAGGTGACCTTCAAAGAAGGTGGCGCGTTCGATTTCCACACCAACTTTGAACGGATCAGAGAACGACTAGAGCAGGCGGTGGAAAATTCAGGCGAGAGTGCTCGGGGACTACAGGGTGTGGATCTTGCTGGGGTGCATCTGGAGGAGCTGCCAGCCTACGAGGGCCCGGGTTCGAACAATAGTAGCCAATCTGCTGCTCCTACCCACACATCAAACCCACCAGCAAACAATCAACGAGCATCAGTCATTGGACCCGAGCCTATGGAGCCTCCACCAGGATATGAAGAAGTTCAACAACAGAGTGTAGCCGATGCCTTGGAGGAACGTTTGCGACGGGCCACATAATCCACTTGAATTAATCTGATCTGAGCATCGCGAGACATGAATAGCAAATTCGAGGACCCTTCTTCAATTTTTGCTTGAGTTCTGTTGATGCAAAGCCGGGAAACAAGCATGTATAATAAGACCTTCCGTTTTAAGACTTGAGTGCGGTGAGGTTCATGCGCGGCAATTAGAGCGTGACCGTAATAGGGTGTTGCATTGGCTCAGCCTGGTAGTGATTTCAAAAATTAGCAATATAATGAAGAGAACAAAGCGACATATCGAGTATGGCTTAACCGAATCCCATTGACATTGAGATCGTTCCGGAGTAACTTAATAAATCGTTGTCATAGTCAGCGAAAGCCAGTAGCCAATCACGTGCGGTACAATTGTGCTCAGCGCCGGGGCGTCCCGATTTTCCAGTCCGAGCTTGGAAAACCAACACTCAATCATCAACCCCTACCTTCCAATACCCACCATCTCTACCGGTCCCTGTCCCCTCAATTGACAGTCACAATGGGTTTCGCCGACTTCTTCTCTGACGTCTACTCCTCCCTGGGCTTCACCGAGGCCCAGGCTGAGGCTCCCGCCGCCGACGTTGAGTCCTCCACCCCCCAGGACGAGCCCGCCGAGAAGACCGAGGAGACCACCGAAGAGTCATCCGAGGAGACCGAGTCCGCTGAGGAGACCCCCGCTGAAGAGTCCGAGGAGGCCTCTGAGGAGGAGCCCGAGGCTGAGGCTGAGGAGGAAGAGGAGGAGGAAGAAGAGGAGGAGGAAGAGGAGGAGGAGCCTGAGGACCTCAAGCCCAAGTTCGAGGAGGGTGAGTGGTTCCTGTTTTGATCCCATTGAGTCTGCTGCATTTGCAATTGTGCTTGATACAGCGACCCTTGTGTCATGGCAACGTGTCAGCGGTCGGCTGGCTGTTTCGCATTGTCGCCCGAGGCATTCGAATTCATCCGCGTGTCCCGTAGGCTCCAATGGCATCGCAATTGGCTCCATGCCATCTCGGTTCTCTTCTATGTATTCGCAACTAACTTATCGTTCTTCCAGAGTGCGCCCACTCCGCCCAGTGCGCCCCCTACAAGCACCACTACGACGAGTGTGTCGAGCGCGTCACCCGCCAGGAGGAGGATGAGGACTTCAAGGGTCCCAAGGAGGACTGTGTTGAGGAGTGTAAGTTCTTGAAAGCAATGAAATGCTCCATGAAATCCGCCTTTGTCTGATTTCATGAGGGTGTTTCCATCCGGATTCCCGGTGACTAACATAATTCTTAGTCTTCCACCTCACCCACTGTGTCACCGCTTGCGCTGCCCCCAAGCTCTGGCGTGAGCTTAAGTAAACGGATCGCCGGGTTCATTCTTTTGGCGCGCGATTTCTCTCCATATCTCATGTCAATGCTCTCTTGGTAATGACATGAGCAATGCCACAGTGTCAAAAGCTAATCCTGTTTCTGTTTCTCTGATGATTGTCACTTCTATGCTCTGACGATCTGCCGACAATATCCTTGGTTTGAGAGCACGGGGTTACCGGAATGAAGGCCTTCATTTCGCGTTCTCCCCTGTACGCATATGGTGTTTCAAGGCAGGGAGGAAGAAACCAATGGGAAAAGAGAAAAAAAAAGCATAATAGATATCCTTTCTTTCTCTCTGCCTTGCATGTACAGATAGCTGGTCTTCCGCCTATTCGAACTGTGCTTGTGTTTTTATTTTCTGCTTTTAAGACGAATCTCATCTGTTCGGACGGACCTTATATAGTTCTCTTTTCCATGCTTTTGCTCCATAAATCCAGTATCGGTTAAAACTTGAAATTTCCCACCACAACGACGTAGATCTCCCAGGACTTCGGGCATTAGCTCTGGAGATATGACCCGCACTCCAGCCATAGCAATGGTTGTTGATATATCACCGCCCACAATTGCATCGAGGAAATCGAGGTGGAGGCATTTCATCCTCGTTGGTTAGATCGTTCAAGTCTCCTAGCAGATTCGCTACCCCGTCACAGAGCGAAATATTTCCTTGTGAATCTCACTATGAATTTTTAACCAACTACAGCTCGTGCTATCTCATTGCGCTCTGTAGGGTGTGATCAGGCTATAATTTATTCTTCGGGTCTTACACCTATATCATATTGGGTACTGTCGCATGATTGATTCGAGCTATCTATCATTGACTTTTGCGGTCCAGTTATGAGGCGATTTCTTTTCATCGCAAAGAGGAAGCTTGATATACGGTGACTGGAGCAGGCAGGCTGCATTATCTTCTGATTTGCTCAGACCTTTCTGCAGAACGGTATCTCCTCACTCGTTTACCTAGTTCGCTATTTGGGCCACGATTTGGAGCTGGGTTTTGTCAGCACTGTCTGGAATCTTACCAGAAATTATGCAGTTTCAGGCCTACGTAATTCTTTATACCAATATATGTGCATTGACGGTGGCATACTAGCTTGATCGTATTGCCATCGTCATTTGGGCCACGGTGCTCAGTATCGATGGGATCAAATGGTGGCCTCGAATGATTTACTTGGGTATCGCATTGTACATTGCTGGATACGTCGCCATCGGGACTATCTACTCAGCTCGGCGTGGTTTTGGCAGTTAAAACATCGCATATTGGACGTGAAGAACTAGCAACCGGTATTTCCCACAATCCTTTCTATAGAACCGTAAGAAACTCTTCCCATAGACTATTGATAAAATGCTCCCTCCATTGGTACTACTTATCATGAAGTCTTCAAAGTTTTGCAATATCTGGCCCTTTGTTCCTACATCTAGGACTGTGTCAAGGGCACTGTTGTTCATGGACTAGACTGAACGGACGCGATCTGTTATTTGCTCCACAAGGGTCAACGCGAAACTCAAATGCCGGTGGTGCAAATTCGTCGCGACCTTTAACAAAGCCTTCTGCTATGAACGTCTACAGTTATATCGACATGAAATGCGTTTTCGGTAACCTGGTATCACACTGACAGAGTTTCCAATCTAAAGACACCAACAGCGTCGACGCCGGTCGCCGCAACTTGATTCTTGGCTAGATTGAGTATATAATATTAGTAGCTAATGAGTGTAAGCGTATACTTATCTAGTTTGGGACATATTATGATTATCTGCGCGGAAAAATGGCCTGTGAGGCGGCCGCGCAGCGTGAAACGCGGTACGTCATAGGGGGTATAGCGGCCGCAATAAGAGATTTAATTTTATTTTTAGCTGCGTGAATGCAAGATGGATATTACACTCTAGGTAGATAGGACCCTGCTTTTATCTGACACCGCTCAGTAATAGGGTAGATGATAGAAGACATAATGACCTGAAGATCAGTTTTAGGGGTGGACAGAGAGAGCGATAGTGGAGCAGGAGATTCCTTGATCGCGTCGAACTTCCTTCCCCTGCCACCACATATTCGTCGTTGCCGTCTGTCCACCTCTGCCACCCTTTTCTTTCCCCTATATCGAATAACCTTGAAAGGCATAGAGGGACGACGGTTCTATTGTCCCACATGGCTTTATCTCGCGAAAATGTGGCATCACTCGAGGCAAAGCCATTGGGACACGGATGGCGCTCGTCAAACTTCTTTATCCTGACTTGTATAACGCTAGCTTTATTTTCAGGTTTGTGCGAAGTAGCTCATACAGGCTCCTGAAGTGACATGCACTAATGTTTTCCAGAAAATTTTTTATACAGTTTTATCGTCCCTCTACTACCATACATGATCGAGAATCGTCTTCACCTCGATCCATCCAAGACTCAAGATGTCACATCAGCTGCACTCTCGGTCCACGCTTTGGTGTGCTTCATATCTGGGCCAATAATCGGTAATTTGGCAGACAAATTTTCTTCGCGAAAAGGTCCTTTACTGCTTTCTTTAATGGGAGAGATCATAGGGACAATCATTGTCGCTGCTGCCACATCCTGTATGCCATCGCTTTTTTTCTTTCATTTTCCTTATCTCCTCATCGTAGTTGTGGTGAGGTATAGCTAATAGGCTTCTATCACAGTGCCAGTGCTTCTTTTCGGACGTGTGGTGCAGGCCTTCGCCGGCAATGCAGCATGGATTATTGGCTATGCAACAATCGCGGACACTGTCGAGGCTGAGAATAGGTCGCGAACTATCTCTACGATCTCCGTTTTCTTTATCTCCGGGATCTTGTTTGGTCCTATTGTATCGGGCACGCTAATAGGAATTGTTGGATACTGGCCGACCTGGCTTACAGCAGTTGCTCTCCTCATCATTGATGCGATCATGCGGTGTCTGATGATTGAGAAACCCAAAGATGAGATAAAGGACGTTGAAAGCGCATCGGGATCTGGCACTAGCTCACCGGATGAGACATCCAACCTTCTATCCGGACCTCCACCTACTCAGCTTGATCCGGAACGGATTTCACAGCAGAATGGCTCTACATCGCGAGCTGCTAAAAGCTTCTACAAGGTTATTTTAAGTAATCCTCGTGCTCTTACTTCAATGGCCTGTCATGCAACCATCAGTCTCACCCTAGCCTGTTTCGACACTACCCTGCCTCTATATGTCTCTCGAACCTTTGGCTGGGAGCCGTTCCAGACAAGCTTGATGTTTGTACTCCTGACATTACCTACACTATTACTCTCCCCCATCACTGGGTCTATAAAAGACCGCTGGGGCACGAAAATCCCGTCTGGAATCGGATTTCTCGCTCATGCCCCTCTATTATGGCTCCTGGGTGCTGCCGGTCCCGAAGGTCTGCCGTTCCTGAGCTCAGAGCAAACAGACCAAAAGATCTACACAATCACCATTATCAGTTTGGGTATTGTTCGAACGCTTGTCACTGGTTGTGGCACTATCGAGATGACCAGTAAGTATTCCTTGGTCAGCGAAGCTATGCTATCTATCTCTTTTCTATTCGTGTATATTCGTGGGTTTTGTGCTAATAATTTCTCTTATCCACTAGACGTCGTGACCGAGCTACAGGAAACGCAACCAGCAATCTTCGGTCCTAACGGTGGATATTCACGGGCATTTTCCCTGACAAATATGAGCTGGACGTTTAGCATGTTCATTGGACCGATTTTGTCGGGTACTATCACCGAAACGATGGGGTATTATTACATGAATACCTGCCTCGGTAAGTGAAATATGTGGAAAGTCCCTCCAACAAATCAGAGCAAGTCTGACTGGTATTCGAACCCTTGTAGCAACAATTTGTGCTGTGTGTGGTGCTCTAGCTTTAGTGTATTTCGAGATGAAGTGAATACAATGGTTATCTTTGAGTCTATTCACGGGGTGAGCGGCAGCTCTGGCGGGCCTGCACCTAATCAGCTGGCGGTTGGAGATAGGTAGGTGCTCTATGAGACTCAAAATGAATTGCGTTTTCTATAGATATGGGCCTGTGAGATTAGAGTTGTCTATGACCAATGGTCACCCGCCTAACAACCCTGGTTCCGGTACGCTAAGGCCAGATTGGCCATGCTTACAAACAGGTCGGAATGACCTTCGCCAAGCTTGGTCTTGCGAGTCTCCATCACCTACACGTCGAGCTGCTCGACCTCCTGCCAGCGGCCATTAAGCCAATATTACTATTACCAACGTAACTTTGCTATCACAAGTTTTTTGCGCTCTTCATCTAGTGAGACCACTTTTTGGTTTCTTGATTTTACTGCTATTTCTCTCAAATCTACGATATTGCCGCTTTGCCGCTTTGGCACGCATGCCACGCACTTACTTCACAGAAGTAACGTGGCCTATTGTTATAGACACTTAGGATGTTTTAATCACTGTGATATTACGAAACTCGCGCCTGTGTTCAGGGAAAAAAGGGTTTCTACCAACAACCGTAAAGCTGCAGAATTAGATCTACAATTACAGCCCGCCAAAATGATGATATAATCAAAGGCCTGGATTTATGGTTCGGACTGTACCGACTTTAGATTTTGAAACTCCCACCACATTGACAAGAAGGCTATGGTAGCTACTGCTTAGATCAATTCGCCACCAACGACGGCTCTTACTGGATCCTGCTTTGACGCCAACCAGACCATTTGTGGAAATCTCCGGGAACGACAACGATAAGGAAGCATGGGACGTCACTGGCATCCACTACATCAGCGCAGCTGAACCATAGGCCTGGGGATACGATAAAGTAGGCTGGAGCTCCTAACCGAATCAAAATGGCCCCCAAAATGATTTTCCTGGTGGGTGCCCCGCTACCTGGCAATCTGGACTGGGATCACGACGAGCTTTTAAACGCGCCAGTGCCCCCATTCCACAATGCAGACACCAATTCCAGAACCGAACATCAGGCCTATTTAAACCAGGACTCTATCAAATGGAGAGTTCTTCAGCCTCTGTCAACAGACACCGTGGATGATCACTATGCATTCTACTGGGGACCCAAGGACCCAAACTTCCTGACATCCCATCAGCTCATCAATGCTGACAGCGTAACAAACGATGGGAATGATACGACTTTGTCTCAGTTCTACGACCATTCATTTGCCATCCATGAAGCCTCAGAGATATCTGGGTCAGAGTCACAAGAGAACCTGACACAGGAGTTGGACAGCATTGAGGCCGCTGATTCACCAAGCAAAGAATTACTTCTGTCACCACCCTTTCGAATGAATGGCCCCTTGAGGGATTTGAAGGACATCCCCACGGCAAGAGATCTGCAGACCATTGTTCCACAGACAATATCAGTCAATTTAGTTGTCGGGGTCATTGCAGTTCATCCACCCCGCCGTGTGATAACGCGGCAGTGGAAAAAAGAACTCGATATCATTGAACTAGTGGTGGGTGACGAGACAAGAGCCGGGTTTGGCGTCAACTTTTGGCTGCCAGTTTCAGTATCAGCCGATCAGACGGCAGCCAAGGCCGAGAAAACCTATGGGCTTGGCCGGTCCCTGGCTCGACTTCGACCTCAAGACATTGTTCTTTTGCGTACTGTGGGGCTTAGCTCGTTCCGGGATCAGGTTTACGGACAGAGCCTTCGTGGAGGAATGACCCAAGTCGACCTTTTGCACCGATCATCGACGGATGCGGGTGAGCTCGACAAGGTTCCGACCAATGTCCAGGGCGATCTGCCGCAGAAGGTTCGCAAGGTACGGGAATGGATCCTCCGATTTGTGGGGACGGATGGAGTAGGCGGTACTAGCCCAGGAATGCCCGAGACACAACGTGGCCGGCTACCCCCGGACACGCAGTAGCTCCATTGGTCAAAATAGCCTGGTTTTTTTTGGTGTTGTATGAACACAGCTTCTATCATCTAGCCCCTGGATAGGTTGGATTAAAAGAATCTACAGACTCATGACCGAATATGATATCATTGAAAATATCAAACATGATACATCAACTAAGATTTAAGTCAAGTTCTGAGTATGTACTACTCATAGACCCGATCATCTGGTGAGAGAAAATAAGGGGCAGTTGTAAGATGAAGGAGGGTCGTGGTGTGACGGATGAGGAGACTGGTCTCCGCGCGGCTCATGACCGCAACCGACCATTGATCTCGAATTTCCTTTTGAGACTTTTTAGCCCAGGGGCGACATCGCCTGACCGGGTAAGGTTGGCGGGGCAGCTATTCAACAAGCCCCGATCCAGTTAAAAGGCGGCTTTGCACTGCGCCGCTCGGCGCGTCGATGGGCTGGACCCAGGGTACTAGTACCACCCGTGGGGGGGCTCATAGTAGAGTACGGAGCGTTCTGTGTGATCTTTTCCCACCACAACAAGTGCATTCATAGGAACCATAAATCAGAGTTTGAATCAGCCGAGCACAGAACGTTGCAAAGCATGAATCAGCCGGAAATAGAAGTATTTTGAAGTCCAAGATGGTAACAGATATAAGAGGGTCCACCCCCTTTTTCACTGCAAACGTGTAGTCATCCAATCAGGTCCTCTCACGTGCCCCACCCCTCCCTCCTAATAAAAATAAATCCATCAACGGCCAGGTGTTCCCTAAATAATGTCCTTCTCCCCTTCGTGTTAAACCCTCTTGGCTTGTTTTTGTTGTTGATTGAATATCAACTACTTTTTCTTTGATCTAATCGTGTTTTCACCTTAACTTACTTACCCCACAATGAAGGGTATGTTATGCCCCTCCATACCACCCCTCATCCCGTCACTAACCATCCCACAGCTCTCATTCTTGTCGGAGGCTTCGGCACCCGTCTGCGTCCTTTGGTAAGTTGCCTTCGATCGTCCCAACATGCAATTGATATGACCCAATGCTCTACGGGGAAATAATTGGAATTGGCGGGATCTCTACCCTCATCACAATGGCTAATTTGTATGCTTCCGCCTAGACTCTCACCCTCCCGAAGCCGCTGGTCGAGTTCGGCAACCGGCCCATGATCTTGCACCAGGTCGAGAGCTTGGCTGCTGCGGGTGTTACTGACATTGTATTGGCCGTTAACTACCGCCCCGATGTTATGGTCGCCGCACTGAAGAAGTACGAGGAGCAATACGGTGTCAACATCGAGTTCTCCGTCGAGACCGAACCACTGGGCACGGCTGGCCCGCTCAAGCTGGCGGAGGGTATTCTGGGCAAGGATGACTCGCCTTTCTTCGTGTTGAACTCAGATGTTATCTGTGACTACCCCTTCAGAGAGCTTGCGGAGTTCCACAAGAAGCACGGTGACGAAGGTACCATTGTTGTCACCAAGGTCGATGAGCCGTCCAAGTACGGTGTCGTGGTTCACAAGCCTAACCACCCTTCGCGCATTGATCGTTTCGTCGAGAAGCCCGTCGAGTTCGTCGGTAACCGTATCAACGCCGGTATCTACATCCTGAACCCCAGCGTCCTCAAGCGCATTGAGCTGCGCCCCACATCCATTGAGCAGGAGACCTTCCCTGCCATCGTCAAGGACGGCCTGCTCCACTCTTATGACCTCGAGAGCTTCTGGATGGATGTTGGTCAGCCCAAGGACTTCCTCACTGGTACCTGTCTGTACCTCTCCTCCCTGACCAAGCGCGACCCCAAGAAGCTGGTTTCCACCTCCGAGCCTTACGTGCACGGCGGCAATGTCATGGTTGACCCCTCCGCGAAGATTGGAAACAACTGCCGCATTGGACCTAACGTAGTTATTGGACCTAACGTTGTCATTGGCGATGGTGTCCGTTTGCAGCGTTGCGTTGTGATGGAGAACAGCAAGGTCAAGGATCACGCTTGGATCAAGTCCACCATTGTCGGCTGGAATAGCTCCGTTGGTCGCTGGGCTCGTTTGGAGAACGTGACAGTTCTGGGAGACGATGTTAGCATCGCCGATGAGGTGTATGTCAACGGTGGCTCCATTCTCCCCCACAAGAGCATCAAGCAAAACATTGATGGTAAGTTCATTGTTACAAACCGATTGATATTAGGTCCAAAGTTAACATTTACAACTAGTTCCTGCCATTATCATGTAATCCTCCTTCCTCCTCACGTCGATACGTCCTTTTTCACCTTTTCTCTCCTCCCGATACCTTTCCTCCCGTCTTGATGCATGGAACCGGAGTCGTTTTCTTCGTGATCTTCTCTTCTCTTGTCTTGATCCTCTTCGGTCCCAGTTTTCTTGCCTGTCACCCACGACGGTGCCGCCGCCCCGCTATGTGCTCGCGCTGCTTATTTACCTTTCGTTCCCGAGCTTCGATGTATTCCAAACCTAGATGGCTGGATAATACACGACCAGCGGCCCTTTTTGCAACAATTACCACTTTTAGTCTCTTGTCCTGTTTTTTCTTGTGATGTGTGCGGGCATTAAAAGCCTACAATTACAACCCTGCTCTTTTTGCGCTTCTGCCAGTTTGATTTTGCGGGCAAATAAATCATGCAATATCTGTTTTAATGATATCATGGGCGTGGGGCGGGTACTGTTGATGTAAATAATTGGGAGGCGGAATACAAAGATGCAATTCAATTGACTTTGGTAAACATGCGCAAAGAAGAATAGAGAGAGGACCAGCCCTGGGACCCCTGGTACCTACCTAGCCTCACTGCGTTTGTAAGAGAAGACTGAACCAAAGTAAATGAAGTCTGCTCCTATGCAGCCTCCAATTGAGCCTCGGGTCGCTAACGATATGCAGCGTTCAAAGCTATCTATATATATTGATTGTATATGTGATTAAATTATAATGCAGTTATGCCAGCTCTTTGACGACCTCCGGGGCTTGGTGTGCCACGGACCATATGCATAAAGTCGTATACAAGACAGACGAACCTCAAAGGGACTAAAGTTACAGTGTATATCCTCTTACTCACTGAGCATTCTGCGCCTTCTCAGCCTCATCCAAGATCGCATCCCACTGAATTCTCAACTCCTCCATCTCCTTCCAACACTGACGCCCAAGCTGCTCGAAATTCTCCTTCTGCTCCGCGGTAAGATCGGCAGCTCCTCGTTTTCGAAGTCTTCGTCGATCAGCCTCAACAACGGCAGCACCAACAACTCCACCATAACCCCAACCGTCGATTTCTGTACAAATTACACTTCCCACGCCACTCCGCGAAGCAGACGAGCCCCATTTCGGTTTTCCACCACCAGCCTGGCGGTATGGCTCCTCAGCAGCATCAAGTGCAGCTTTAGACGACAGAGCAAGAAAAACGGGAGAGCTGGCGCCGAGATAGGTAGACATGGTATGCCATGGAGATCCCAGCATGCGCGCGGCCCAAAATGCAATCACCATTGCCCAGATAAGGGGCAGGGCAAGCGGGACGATAGATGTAGCACATATACCAGGGTGGGCCACATGTATCGTAGGCGTACCAGACTCTTCCTTGATGCCCTTGTTGGCATCATCAGAGCCCAAGAAACTATCCACCGCCCACGGTGCTGTACTAGGCAAATCAGAGGTTAAAGCCAAAATGTCCGTTAGCGCCTTAGAAGACTCATAAGGCTTAGCATTGCGCAATCCCTGGATATCTTGAACATCGAAACACTTGATCGTCGCCTCGATACTGCTCACCCAGACCACACGTCCAGGCCCATCTGGCGCCTTTGCGCGCTTCAGCAGCGGCGCCACATTATGCGCAAGCATATAGTGCCCAAATACATTGGCGCAAAACACCGAGCCCAGTGCGGATTCCTGCAGTCCCTTGCTCGATGTCTGTTTGTCCGTCAACACGCCCACGGGCGAGAGCTTGTATGTGGGCCATGTCACCTGGTATATGAGGTCGGTGCAGACACCCCAAACCGCGGCGGGCCAGTCGAGACCAGACCAGCCGCCAATGCCGGCGTTCAGGATGATGGCATCGAGTTTAGGGAAGGTGGAATTGACTCTGCGGGAGCAGGCGCGGACGGAAATAAGGGAGCCGAGATCGACACTTTCCGGGAGGAAGCGCACGCGCGAGAAGTCCGCGGAGGAGGGGGCAATTTTGCGGAGGTCGGCTTCGAGGCGGCGGGTTGTGTCTTGAGCTTTGCGAGCGCTACGGGTTGTAAAGATGATGTTCAGGCATGCGGGTTGTGGATGGGTTTTTAGGAAGTCATTGGCGAGGCGACAGCAAATTGAGTACCCTAGGCCGCTAGCAAGAATGATATAGTTAGCTGATTGTCCCTCCTTTTTTTCTTGTTTAGAAGGGCTGAAACAGGAGTTGATTGGGCCAATTGGGTAATCGGTACCTGTTTGCGCCTGTTACCAGGACATATGTGTCTTCCGGGTTATGGAAAGCCTTGTGTTCCTTCATTTTCTTGTTTTTGCAGGGATTATCGTGTTGGTGGATTCGAGATAGTCGCGATGGTTTGCGGCAGGAATAGTGTCATGTGATTGAACTTGAATATCTGCGCTCAAGTTGACCAATGCGAGAAGAATATAAGGTTCGCAGGTATTGGTGAACTGTAGACTCTCAGTTTCTAGTCAACCGGAATTTATTTGTGATAAAGCCCCTGGATGTGCAATGTCGCATTGTTGGTCGTGATACAGATTCGATACACGTGATATTCACTTATCCGATAATCAAGTCGCGATCCAATCCACTCAAGCTACGGCCAGCTTATCTTGCCACCAAATGCTGTGCATTGCGCACAAAATGCGCGGCTAGCCATGACCCCGAAACTGGAGCGCGTTCTCAACACAAGCTTCTTCTGCTTCATCGCCCTCATCCTCTTCTGTCTGATACTCCTTACCCCGGCAGACGCCATCTACCAATGCTGGGAGACCAACCAGCTCACCGATATCTTCTTCATAACCGGCGCCTATGTCATCACCTTTATTCTTGCCGTCCTCATCTACTCGACCCGAATATACACAAACAGAAGTACCTTGGCTGGTATCCCGAAAGCATGGATCCCCGTGGAGAAGGAAGACGTTAGCAAGAGCGTCCGCCGCATGGTGAAAGAGGGACTTGCTCGTAGCGCAGTTGTCGCATACCAAGCTCGACCGCGAGATACCTCAGGAGAAGTAGACAGCTTTCAGAATTACGAGCCTCTTCTGATCGACCCCAAGCGGCCGCCATGGGGCCGTGTGGAGCACCCCGGCTGGTCGTCGCCCGCTTCACCTGACTTGCCGGACTTGCCCTACCGAACCGTTATTCGGGAATTACCCAACTTGATCGAAGCGAAAGCAGTTTCACTGGCGCCTTCCGATACTCTCTCTGCTGCACCAGATGCCTTTGGCCCGGTCGACGACCTGGACCCTCAGTATCTACCAGATATGCGTGTAGTGGAAGAGCTACGGCGACCAGCTTCAATGGGATTACGGCAATACATCCGCCATCTCACGTCCTTGGGAGCTATTGAACCCCCGGAACTCGGCCCTAATTTTCTTGCACTCTACGAACGGGCTCGTTTCTCCTCCCATCAGCTCCACGAGTCCGAGTTTCGTGACTTGATGCACTTGTTTGCGGAGATCCTCAGAGGCATGACATCCCTTGCTACTCCTATCATGGATGAAATCCGCGACAGCGTGAGCTATCGCCGTGCAGATAGCGAGTCAATGATTGGGCCATCGGACGAGGAGGGGGAGACGGATACCGTGGACCATTACGGGTACGATGGTACATTCACACCGATGCGGAGTAACAGCCTCCGGCCTTCTAATACATCAACTTGGGAGACCCAATCGGGGTACGATACTGCGCCAGGGGTACAGAGCCCATACTCTGGGGTGTCACAGGAGAGCGGGTCTTATTTGGGGCGGGGACTCCGCACCCCGTCGACTCGATCACTGCGACGTTTGCCCTCCGGACAATCCGGCAGTTCTGGAGGAAGTGTGATTCGGCTGTCGCAGCCACAGGATCGGGGCAATCTACCGTATACAATCACCTATGCTGGTCGTAGGGATATTTGAATCATAGGCCCACCTCCACCTCCACTTTAATTTCGCTTCTACAGTGGTGTTGCATGAGTTTGAAACCAGCCTTAAGACCGCCTCTTATGCATGTATAGCTTACCGCCTATCAATACGCAGTGCGCTGACCAAAACTAGAACACCGGTCAACACCCGATTCTTGTACATAATTTATATGTGGCACGTTAATAGGAATGTTCTCATCAATTTTCATTTTGCAACTTCAACATGCTGAGCTTATCTAGCTAAGGATGTGAGGTTTTGGCTGGCAGGAAACATGGCAGAATATTATGTAAGGAGTGGAGGGAATTTCAAACTCATGCAACGCCACTGTACCCGTCAGAGGATGTACATTAGTTATAGATCGGATTAAAATACCCTATCGGCAACAGTGGGGGCTTAGTCAGGCGGAAGTAATGCCGAGCTTCTTGGCGGGAATGCAAAACGATTGATAAGATCACCTCAATTTTGGGCATTACGCGTCATAGTAGAGAGAGAAAGAACAGGTTGATACCAGTCGATCGCTACGTTTGGATCTTCAATAACCTCGAAGTCAGCGGGAGGACGCACAATAACCCACCAGCATGCATCTCTTCCGCCGAGGCACGTCCTCGCTTTTCAACTCCTCCAATGTCTCTCTCGCTTCCTCTAAGACAGACGCCACCACAGATGCTATTGGTGACAATGCCCTTGCGGCTGAGGGATTTCGAACCATCTCAGAGTCGGACAAGCTGTTTTCCAAGGCTGACCCAGCTGTTGACGGCGAGGACTGTCTGCACGATTGCGCGACATGTACCGTCAAATACCCCGCCAAATTTGACGTCGACATGGAGGACGAGCTATACGGCCAGGTGAAAGGGTGGGCAACACACATGCTTGTTGCGACCGGGAAGTCAGATTGGGTGCGCGACGTTGCAGACGAGACAGGCAGTGTCATGGAAGCAATTGAGAAGGGAGGAGTTGAGCCTAGCAATGGCGTAAGGACACATTCCAAGAACACAATCATATACTGCTCAAAGTACTCACATATCTTTAATCTCAGCGCCTCAAGCTTTCTGCCTCGAACATGCCCGTCCCAGACGAATATCATATGCACGAAGAAGGAAAGCAGCCCACAAACGTCCTCATACTGCCTAGCTTTACCATTGTCGAGAATGTCACACCGCAGCTGGCCCCAGATCTGATCGAGCACTTCGTGAACAACTCCGCAACAACTACAACACCGCTCGGTGCGTTACCCGCAGCACCTGCAGACCAAAAGGGCAGCTCTGAAGAGCAGTCATCCGACTCCATCCCTCACCCCTCCAACACATCCATTACCTCCCCTCTGCGCTCCCGCCCATGCCCTCACGCCGCTGTCATTCTACTCTGCTCGCAGCGTACTCGCGATGCCCGCTGTGGACAATCCGCACCACTGCTCCGCCGCGAGTTCGAGAGACACTTGCGGCCATTGGGACTATATCGCGACATGGACGATACACGCCCCGGTGGTGTGGGAATCTATTTCATTAGCCATGTTGGTGGACACAAGTACTCTGCCAATGTTATAGTGTACCGGCGCCGAAACTTTGATTGGTATAAGACAGGTGACGCGGAGGCCGAAATTAGTGAGCAGGAAGGTGCTGCACAAGGTATCTGGCTGGCTCGGGTCCGGCCAGAGGAGTGTGAGAATGTCATCCGGTATACTGTTTTGCAGGGTAAGGTGTTGAAACCAGCTCAGCAATTGCGAGCTGGATTTGATCGAGAGCGCGGCTTGACGAGTTGGTAAGGTCTTTGGAGATATCTCATGCATTTCGCATTCACTTCGGAAATATAGATGTCAAATTGATAGCATTGGTCATATAATCATTTCGTTCGAAACCCGCAGTCTTAAGATTCAACCTTGACTGCTTAGCAGTTTTTTCGTTGTCCATCTTTCATCTTGCTCTTCGCATACAAGACATTTTCAACCTCGTGGTTGTATTCTTCCGGACAAACCACGCACCTAACGAAGGCGCAAGGCGTATGCAAGCCACAGCTCATTGTCACTAAAACCGACGTTCCGTGTCGAGATCAAGCTAAATCCCACCTGATTTCTAATAATGCCCGGGATGAAGTCACAATAGGCACGGGAAACATTCACTGGCGCAAGATGAGCCGATGACTTGATCATATCAAGACGCACCACATCACCAAGGATGTTTCGCTTGCAGTGTCCCAAGTACCATCCCGCCATCCAAAGTATCTCTACTTCCGTAAAAATAATATGAAACGAAAAAAAAAATACAAAACAAGTCCCGATAACATGAAGGCGAAGAATCCCGGCCAACAATCCCGACCCCCTTTCATATCTACAACAGTGCCCTCCCGTCTCACATCCGCATATCCTACCTAGAGCAGACACTTCCCGTTATTCAATAGTACGAAGTATCCACAACACATGTGGCCTGATACGATGCCCTCCCTAACTCCCCGCCATTCCATTCCATTTGAAACTGAGGCGTGCATGCGTACCCGACTGCCGAGCCGGCATTGCAGCCACGAGAAATATGCCATAACAACGTCACCGTAGCTTGCACAAGAGAACATCGCATCGAAACCGTTTCTCGCCGGCTGCTTACATATCAGCATAGACCGAAATATCCGCGCTAGTTCCGATTTCATATGCAAATCAGATGACTGACCCTGGACGCAAGGGAGCCGAGCCCCCGAGGCCAAGCGAGTCTCAGCCCCAGGCTAGATCAAAGTTGGGCACCCCATGACTTTGAAGGGTTGCCGAATTCAAATCATGACAGGGATGTGAGTCCCCCACCTTCTTGGCGCGATGTGGTGAACGCTGGTTGCACAGGAAGTAAGTTCCCCCTTGTCGCCACTACCAATAGCCTTATCGACGGGATTAGGGAGTATCGGGATTCGCAAGGATTCTTGGCTATGCCGATCAGACGTCCCCTCAGCCCGCTTTTTTGGGTTTTCTGGAAACATGATCGGTAAGATCGCGGACTTGTTGACTGTTGCGGCAAAACGCTCTCGGCGTCGGTAAGGGATGGTCAAGGGGCAAGGGGGGTTTTGGGATTCCAGAGTCGTCAGTGGCGTTTTTTCTCCTCTGTTTTTTGCTTTTTTGGGGCTTTTTTGTTGCTGATAGGAAGTATTATCCCACGACTACTTCAATTGGGATCGGTAGATACGGATCATCAATTTTCAAAACAAGATTGATTTATTAAATACTGCTGTTCTATTTGCTCTTTTTTTTTGTTTCATTTTGTTTTGTTTATTTTTTTCAGCCCCAAAGCTCTTGCTGATCTGACCGGAGACTTTCCGTATCGCGCTAAATAGTGCCGGCGCACCTGATTCGGAGCTCGCTTCTGATGGGACACTGTGCTCCTGACCGACTCTTTGCAATCGGCACAAGAGCCGCTCGAATGGCTCGGGAAGGGTTTTAAGTGGATAAGGGCGTCCAGTTGTGGATATACTCGCTATTTGCACATGTGTGCTTGCATTGTGCAATGTGACCAGCTACTTAGATACGAGATGCTTGAAAACATGACGACTGTGGTTGGACTGTTGGATCCATTCCAATCTAAGCTGTTCTCGGAGATTATCATTTGACTCATTTTCCTTTCGAACTCTGTATGCCAGATGACGAGGATTATATCCGATGATACTGTAACCGTTTCACGTGGCAGTGAAGTTAAGCATTGCGGGTATACGTGCACGGCCATGGAACACTCGATCTCCACCTTGACCTGCCGAGCCGATAGAATACGTTGGCCCATTGCATCATTTTTCAAATATCATTAAAAATGCGGGGTAGCTTGTAGCTAAAGTGGCAGTGGGAGAGTTAAAATGAAATACAATGCAAAAGTTTCATGCAGGATTTCGTCACAATTGGACACCACGCGTCTCCGATGTGATGGCGGGAGTGAGCACAATCCGGTGTAGATATAATACCCGGGAACCTGGATAAATGACCCGTAAGCTCTTATCTTGGGGCCTAAAGATCAGTTCCACAGCGAATAAGATAATTCACCCGAGACATTCGATCCGATGAACTGGTTCCTGGGCACATAGTAACCGACAATGATAGCGGACTGATAGCGGACAACCTCATCAAGGGACGAACTAATAAGTCAAGTTTTCCTTGATTTAATAGAACTTACCTCGTATACATAGATAGATCCAATGTTGAATTTTGAAGCCTGTGCCAATCATTGGCGGAATTTTTGGCCGTAGCTAGTCTGAATGCAAATAAAGCCCCCAAAAGTCTGGGCAAAAAGCAAAAATAACCGAAAGGTTCCAGCATGTGTACCAGAAGAAGGGCGAAAGGGAAGGTAGGAGAAAAGGAAGGGAGGAAAGGGCCCACTTGTCGCGTGTTTTTGGATATATCAGGCTTTTTAGATGACTTTTGCAGTATGCATGTAGCATGTACGTATGTGTGTGTCCCCCCTGTGGACGGATTTATGAACTCAAGAACCACCCGCTTGCGTGAATGGCGGAGGTTGATACTATCTAGACGATTGTTTCCGATCGAGGTAACATTTGTAGATTGCCAGGTGGTGAGAATGTGATGCCCGTTACAGCTGCAGATAGCCAGTGGACATACATCGCGTAGGCAATCACGATTGCCATTGGCTATGAATGGAGTTGTCGATAACTGAGACCCAGTCAAAATCACGACGGAAATGATATCCATCTGAACCTTGGAAGCTATGCTACAGGCACGTCGGGGCAAAGCTAAGGCACGTAAAAAGAAAAAGAAAAGACCAGACGATCAATTACGATCCATGGCTTGCCGATCTCCTGAACGCCAGGCGCCTCGTTGGTGCCCTAGTTTGACACGGAGGAGTCACTTCACTACTTCGGTGGCTTTGGGTTTGCACTCGGTCCCCCCTGGGTAGCCTGATGCGTTTTATGAACTAAGAGGCTTCTAGATCCAGAAGATCCCTAGAATTTCAAGTGGAGCCCCACGTTGAGAAGCGTAAGCCCTGCTTCTGTATGGCCAAAAGTTCCCGGGTCCCATCTGGAGTGTAGATCGACAATTTTCGTGTTAACGGTTACACCGTTGATATTGATCTACCGAGGCCAACCGATTTGTCTTGTGAAATATGCAATATTTACTCCGTACAATTCCCGACCTTCCGCATTCATCATCTGGAGTCGCCACCGACATAACTTTAAGGAATTAGATTGTCGAACGGAAAGTCAAGATACATTCCCATGCACCAATCTTTTCTGCCTTGGAAAAAGGTTGCGGGAAGAAAACAATAGAAAAAGAAAATACAAAGGATCGACCCGTGTCTGATGAAAGATAGAAGGGGGAAAAAACAAGTATTCGGAAGCATGGGGTATACTAGTCGAGACGGTGAAGGATCGCTCTACCCAATTTGATTCGAAAAGGGACTCGCAAGTGTCATCGCACCCAGAAAGTCTATCAGACACTAAATCACTCATCTACTAGTGCCGGCAGCTAAGCAGATCTGAAGGGTTATCCTATGAACATGCCAGATCCCTTTATTCTCGAGTCATGTCCCCCGGCTTAAAGTTCTCAATCAGCCTTTGTCCCCGGATTACCAGCCTGGGCGAAGATCATCCTCTATAATCGCCTCCATAATGATAGGGTCTTTATTTCTCAATTGAGTAAATTAAGTAGAAAGGAAATGCCATTCCACTTTAACCTTAAAATGACTCGGTATGTTTTCTACATAGACCTGATACGGGTCGAACCAGGTTTCCCGTGTTGAGCTGCAGCCAGAACGCCGCGTCATGTCCATCATCCCTTGCTGGAGACGATCTCCACTATGATATCTGTAATATTTGCCCGAATTTCGACCGTTTTGTTTTCGTTTCTAGCGGGGTACAACGCGGAGTATTAACGGGGGAATGTGGCCCCGAGGTTTGTGAGACCCCCTCTCCGCATCTACTCACCATATGGTATACGAGGTTTTTCATTTCTTTTACTTGCGATCGTCAGTGTTAAGCCAAAGCCTTACGGAGAAGCTCGGGCGCGGTTTAAAGAGCAGGGATCGTTGCCTTAAATTGATATTGATAATCCAAAGCGCCACCGAGGTTGATAGGTTGGTGGCTTATTCTAAAATCGCGAGATGCTGAGACAATGATATCATAATTTCTAGGCATCCCAAGAGTTGGGGTCATGTAGGCTGTAGGTTTCGTTGCATTTAGTTACATAATTTAGTCTCTGGGGACATGCATCGATTTCATGTCAATCACCAGAGGATAGATGGAGTTAGACAATGAGCTGGGGAAAACAGATCCAGACCCTGTTCTGGTTCACCGGGCTATGGAGGTTCTCCGCGGGGATTGATTCCGTTACCACTACCACTTGCCTAATATACTTAGTGATTTTTTTTCCCCATTTCTTTTCTTTTCATGACTTTGTTCTTTGTTTCCGTGTCTCTATCCAAAGTGTCGGGAATTACGAATCAGGGGGCGCAGTTTCAGATCAACCTCAGGCTGTCTAACTTTATTCTCAATGAAAATACATTACCGGTGATACTCCACCTCGTATCCCCACGCACCCAACTAGGCTAGCATCTCTTGTCATCCGGGTTTCCATCAAAGCGGGTCCTGAGGCCTGGAACCGGGTTTGTTGAGTGTTAGGGGCAGTGGGGTTTACTGGGGTTTTTTTTTTTTTTTTTTTTTTTCTTTTTACCAAGGCAATCGCAATTTCAAAGTACTTAGGTTCGGTTGCCAACCTAACCTTTGCCAGAGCCAGGGGACCTATCAGCGGCATTAGCTATAAATATTTGGCCCCTCTTGTACTCTAACTAGTATATATTACACAGTTCCGACAGGTGGTACCCCCTATTACAGTCGAATCCTTGACAGGCGGGGCTCGGTGTAATTCGGTATTCGAATTACCTGATTAAAAGCTCCCGTTCTAAGAGTTAAGGCTGGGTATTCAAAGAGCCCGAGCAAGAATCAATACGCTCAAATAAGTGAGATGGAATGAAATCAGCGAGGGAATACATGGATTATGGGGTACATCTACATTGTATGATACCAAGGTACCAGTTGATGTACAAGTACAGCCAAATTAAATAATAAAATCAGTAAAAATGTAAAATCAGTAAAATAAAATGTAATAAATCCATTTTCGCAAAAAAACCCCCCCATTTTTTAATAATCCGTAATCAGAACATAATAATACCATCTATGAAATGAATAATAAAATCACCTTGTACGGTCCCGCGCGCCGTTATTTCCTTTCCCAGCTCTCTCTCTCTCTTGAAGGTTCATAGTTAATGAGAGTCCCCTTCCTTCTTCTTTTAATCCCCTCTTTCCTTGAACTCCCTTTACCCACCTCCACCCCCGCCCCACCCCTCATTTTGAGTCTCTATATTAAAGCTCTATTATGCCCCGGGCTCGCCTAAGCACCCCGGCTTCGATTCATCCGGCTTGACCAGGACTATTCCGGATTCCCCTTTTGCGCGCATGCGCTGACGTTTGTCCCTTTTCCCGTTTTCTCTTTCCTTATCCCCACTGGCATCACGACCCGCTTCCCCACCGTGAAAGTCGATCATCGACAACATGGCTCCAGGTGGACGCGATTTTAACTGCTCATGGGAGCATTGTGGCAAGGTATGTGATATCCATAGCGTAGCCCTTTTTGAAGTCTTCTGACTTATCGGGTCATCGCCAAAATCCCAATACTAACATATTCAAGTCCTTTAATCGCAAGTCTGATCTCTGTCGCCATTATCGCATCCACACCAATGAGCGGCCATATCATTGCACAGTGAAGGATTGCAATAAGAGCTTCATCCAGCGCAGTGCCTTGACCGTGCATTCGCGAACTCATACAGGCGAAAAACCGCATGTTTGTGACCATGATGGTTGCCAGAAGGCCTTCTCAGATGTAAATAAACACGGCTTCCAGCATCAGCTTAAAATCCGTTTTGCTAACATATTATACAGTCTTCGAGTTTGGCTCGGCATCGAAGAATTCACACTGGCAAGCGACCTTATATCTGCCAAGAACCAACTTGCGAACGGAGGTAAGACCCTACGATCCCCGCGTCACCTCCCATCAACAAGCTCACCTTTTGTAGTTTCTGTCGCAAAACCACCCTCACCAAGCACCAACATCGCTCTCACCCTCCAGGCTCCATGACTCGACCATCATCGGAAGATGCAAACTCGGAGCATTCATACCATCAGCACCAGCCTCCCGTGTCGGTATCGATCCCAAACCCGAATGACCAGTACCTGCTCGCTCAACAGCCGTATTACCCGAACTCGGCGACGCCAAATCACGAGTTCTACTCGCCTCCCAGCGTTCAAATGGGCTCGGTTCCCCATGCAGTCCACGATGGTGCGCATCCGATTGTCACGCAGAATGTCCCCGTCACATCACCGATAAACATGCCGCATGCTCCACCGCAAGCGCCACCACCACACCCCCATCCGCAGGCGCACCCGCACCCGCAACACCAGCAGTATCTGCAAATGATGCAGCAGCGCTATGACCCCACGCCGCGCACGAACTATCTTCCACCCGAATACCACCAGCCGCCATTCCAGGGCCATCAGCTACCAGAGGGACAGCCAATGATGGTGGGATACCATCCAAATTTCCCGTACAAAACCCCTACCCGGATTCTGAATCAACCGGAGGGGACTGACTGGGCTTTTCTGGGAGTAGGCTAAGAGGAAACTCGGCGTAGAGTTTCTTCCTTTGGAGAGAATCCTGTGCGATTGATGCCCGTGACGATTTTTCTATATCCCCGATTCCCCTCACCTCGAGAACCCGGTGACTTCGCATACCTGTGTTGTATTCTTGTTTTTTTTTGTTTTGGGTTGTCTGTGGGTTGGTTTACCAGGCTACTCTACTTTTGGGCGCTTCTGATGGATTCCCCTTATCATTCTTGGTATGTTGTTTCTTTTAATTCCCGACTTACCCGTCTCATACAAACGAAGAGGATTGGCGTTGTTTCATTTCTATTTTCCATTCATTCGTCCTCTTCTTTTGCATGCGCGATTTTTTTTGATACCTGGCATGAGATATGTTTTGAGACTCTTTTCATTATATTTATCGTTTTATCTACGAAGTACGAAGAATTTATTATCAGCTCTACTTGAGTGAATTTGAAATAGAATCGTTCTCATGGAAATGCGCACTAAGGTACCCCAGGGGCCGCGATAAGGGAACCGAATCACCGACTTTCGCTTCTCCCGTAAACCAGGAGATCAAGGTTCGGTGTAGCCACTCTAACTACCAAGAGAAGCGCAGGTACTTTAAATGAGATTGCTCCTGGTTGGTCACCTCGGAAATTTTGGCGCTGCCACTATTCGAAGTCGGAGCTGAGCTGAAAACTGTTCTATTCACTACATACGTAAGTGGAGCAGCCAACCCCGGAAACAGACCAATGAAATCAACAAGGAAACCAACCCAGATAGCGAAAGAAAGACCCCACCCGTAACCATTTCCTATACTCCTTACTCCTACTTCCTAGTTCCCCCTTGGAGACTTATCCTATCATGAGTCATTTGAAATAGAAAACCTAAAGATATGCCCCCAATAGGTCTACGATCCGAAAAACACATGGCTTGCATGACTCGCGGCTGGTCGCTGTTCGTTTTTATTTCCTACAATAGTTAAGGCTGGATATTTTCCCGCGTTTTTCCGCCTCATGCTCACCCTCAGAACATCAAGGCCAAGGGCGCCAAGCGCTGATTTCAAACCGATAGGCTTGCCTGATTTCAAGGGCGAATACGAACAAAGAATTGCGGCGAGATGGTTCTATAAATGGACAGTCATACGCACTCTATACGCGCTACAGTTACATCGCGGATGGATTATTAATACCGAGACAACAAAAAAAAACAAAAAAGAACAATAGAAGCGCTCTAGAAGAGAAAGAAGAAGGTAAGCATCAGGATTTTCGTGATTGATCATTTCGAATCACTCTGACTGGATCGCCACTGCGCGGACGATTACCGGATCGACAATACATCCCTTTAATAAGGTACCAGTACTACGGAGTAAGGATCATAAGATGTTAGAAGTAAACATATGAGCATGATAACTACAGTATTCAATCGAAGCATGGGTATAAGCAATTCCAAATCCAGAACAAGTCTAATAATCAAATATTACCTCATCAAAAGAACCCCAAGCCACCAACCTCGCTCCTACAACCTTGTGAGACACGAACAACGCCCCCAACATGGATAAGCGAAGACGTCAAAAGTCTAAGTCCAGCGGCAACGAATTTAGCGAGTAGAACTCTCCCGTCAAACCCAACACAGTGGAAGAACGAGCAACACAAACACAAAAACGTCTAGGGAGGGGGAAAACCTTGCGATTCAGTGTTAGCTGAGAAAGGGCCAAACAACGACAAGGTTTACGTCGATGCATAACGATTGGGGACAATACGCCGCAAGAGCTGCGAGTCTGTCACCGCTTACTCTGGTCGGACTATCATTCGAGGGGGGGGATGTGAGAATCCGGTTTTGGGGGTCTTGGTGCCCAGTCGCTTCGCTTCATCGTGATTGATTATTATATCCAGACGAACTCGAACTCGAACTGGATGATTATTTCGATGATAGTGTGGTCTTCAGGTGGCTTATTGGATTTTCCTTTGTCTGACTGTCTGTGCTTATGATAGACTAGCTCTTACAATATGGGCTGTTGCTTGCGTAGTATTTCTGTGTATAGCATAGGTGATGTGATTGGGGGTGCTTTAGGTTTATTTTCCGCCCCGTATACTGTACAATCCAGATGAATCACACGCAGGTGGACTGGAAGTATGAAACTGTGAACATCTGATGCACGATAACATGTGTACAAGTGCGGAGATGTTGAACTCTCTGGTGGACCCCTGTTTCCCATGGATCGACTATTGTTACTTATTACGTATACCCGATTTAATTAATTGTAGATTCACTCGACATACTCGGAAGGACCTCCATCCACTAGATTGCGCAGATCACATTGACACTTGTAGCAGGGGTGGGATGAGTGGGATGAAAACAAGAAAATTAAAATTTGAAATCTAAAAAACACGTGAAAGCTCTGTACAGCTATAACGGGCAGGAGTCTATAGACCGATCCAGTCCAAGCCAAGACAAGACCGGACAGGTCATCCGGGGCCGGAAAACCGGGGGCCAGAGAAAACAAGGGGGGTATACGTGAAAACTCAACTAACACTACTACAAGGGCATCGGATTGGAGAATGATGAAGCTAGTCAATACTAGCACAAAACCACAAAATTAAATGCTGTGTACTCCGGTAGAACCGGATGACACGGCGCGACTGTACATGTGGCGGCTATGGCTTTCTCTCGCCCCCCTGTAACTACGTAAGTGGATGCATGCTGCGCACGCCTTGGTCGGAGACTTCTTTTCTTTGATTTAATTCGGCTCAAGAAAGCGACATAGACAAGGGGGTGTAAGGGGTGGTTTCTGAAAGTTCAAGTTTTTGGTGGCTCCTTACTTTTTGCTCTGACCGTACACGGCCCCGTTTGAGGCTGAATGGTATGGGGTTGTGATGTGCTTCCCTTCCCCACATTGGCGTTAACCGGAGAGGCCTGAGCTGCACCCGTCGGTGGTTTAGGATATCGGTCAACTTTGTGTCGACGGCGGAGAGTTGGGGGGGTAGATCATCTTCGTTCGAGTGCCGAAAAATCGGCTCGGCTAAGTGTAGAGCAAGATGTTGGCTTAATCTATTTCATTGGTTCTCACTAGATGAATATCTTGTCTCGGACTATAGTGGTTTGCCATATAGTTATTTAATTCCGATTTCGTTTTCAATTTATTATACGGTGAGGAAGATTCGACTTGCAGACCAGAGAACGTGGGTGGATCGGAAAAGGAAAGCGAAAAAAGAAAAAAAAAACAAGATTGCACTTGCAGATGAATCTATAAGCGAAGGCATGATCCCTGCCTCAATATGTAGGTTCGAAACGCGTAGACTTAAGTAGTAAAAGTTGCGAATTCATGAAATAGATTAAGGCAAGTTGGAACGACCAGAAACTAGCCCCATAAAGATCGTGATCGCCGTTGGTAAAGTTGCAACCTGACACGTAACATCCGTCGCGTACAACTTTCCGTCTGTACAAGGAGTGGATGAACATAAAAACCAGCGCGGCAATTAATGCCTCAATCCGTCGAAGCTAACCTCCGAAAAACGTACTGTATAAGGAAATAAAAATTAAATTAAATACTCAAAACCCACACAATACGACTTCACCCCCGCCACAGGATCACCGTTTCTGCACTAGCGATCCCTCCACTGCGGTGTGGGGCTCGCAAGCCCCCGGTAAACACGCACATACCAAGAAACCCAAGAACCCACCGCGACATACTAAATCCAGGCAAATCATCGCGTGCAAGCGGTGTTCTCGATCTCGGGCGATCGTGGGTCGAGGGCGAGGAATAGATGATTTGCCGCCCCTAAAGCCAAGGCTAAGAACTGGTGACTGAAGCGAGACGAATAGCCGTTTGTGGGTTAGCGCTAGCACTTGTGAATGGGTCATTGTAAATGCAGGAATTCCAATCCACTATGAAATCAACATTTCTTAGGTGCATGTTGCCGTTGGGTCGGGTTTCGTAGATTCCTTGGTTTCTTTATTTTTTTTTATCGGGGGTCTCCGATGACTTTATTTGCGTTTCTTTCTTTTCTATTAATTATCAATATATATCTAACCTGTATATCACTTCACTGAATCCATGGCTGCCATGTTTCAAGTGGATCTGTCAAAACATGTCATGTCAGCCACTGTGTACTCGGTATTCCGATCTGCGGGATCCTTCGCAGTAATTTTCCTCTCAGGGAATGGTGGACTTTTTGCCCGAATAGGAATAGTCCCTTGGCCCCTGCTGTGCTGTGAAACACAGAGCCGGGAATGACGACACTCCGTGCTATGTCGTATCGGACTTAGGGATTCTAGACGCCGAGAGCTTGGTCGCTTGTGTTGACGCGCTGCGGGGCAGTGGAGAACTGGTGATTTCGTTGAGATTGCTAAAGATTGCTAAGAAAAAAGGAGATACTGTACGTGTACATACACTGAACAGCTGAACATCAGTTGGTTTTTGATCAGGTTTCTAGAATCAAGGAAATGGCGTCACACGACACTGCAAGCGATACATGCAGCTCGCATGGCGCTAAAAGGGGGTTTTCGATTAGGGCCATTCGAGGATCAGATGTAAGGAGAGATCTATCGACTGATCTAAAGAATTATGGAGTACCAATCCCAAGCTTTACATTCATAAGGAGCTTGGGCCTTGTATTTGTAATACCGAGAACGTTCCCGGAGCGGGTCCGCTAGTTCGACGGGACCAACCTGCGTTCCCGGTACCTGGAACCGTATTGTGAATGTCTTTGTGTTAATACCGGGACTCGTTATGTCAGCGTGAGACTAACCTGCGTCTCAGCAGATTCCTGCGTACAAAAGCTGCAAAGCTGCAAAGCTGCACAGCTGCAGAAAAGAGAAAATGGAAGGTGGAGAAAATGGAACAAACGGTAAAAACGGAAGGTGAATAAGAACATGGGAAAAAAAAAAAGGGGGAAGGGGAACGCAAGTCTAGATCTACAACGCCCACTCCAACCAACACTAGCGAGAAAGCCAGCGCTGAACCCCGGAGTACGCCGCGTGAAGGGGACAAAAGCAGACCAAAGCACAAACAAGCTTTCCTCCTGGACCCAGTCAGCGGGCCTTCCATTGGGGGCAGTGTCCTTCATTTCTCGATGGAAAGTCAGGCCTCCAACGAGAGACTAGAGACAACCTCCACTTTTACACAACCGCAAATTAGCGTCACATCGTTGCCTCTTTTGGCCAGAACCTCGTCTCTGGGGGATACGAGCGATCGACAACCGATTGGAGCCGAGCCGAATGCCCCCAGTTGGAGTAGCCTTGGAGCGACAGTGCACGGCTCAGGCCGAACCCAAACATATCCCTGAAACGTTATTGGATCAGTAATCAGTCCGAGGTCAGTGGAAGAGCGCGAAACTTGTCTCAGATATAGACCAGATCGAGGACGGGGAATCCTTGCGGCTCATCCCACATGGCATCGATCTCTCCATTCCAAAATCATACTCCAATCAGAAAGCAACGAGCCATGAATACGGACATGATCTCTTAGTTCTGGCTCCTGGATAAACGCTTTTCCCCGTTGGAGAGCTTGAGCACGTCCATTCCATGTGATCGTCCCCTAATATCCATGTCCATCACTATCCTTGCCGTCGTAGCTAGGTTGACTACGGGCGTTATTTAGTATACTAAGAGACTAGCCACAGTAGTATGCACATTAGTATGCAGTAGTCTAGAATACGAAGTTGTTGAGCCTTGTCCTACTTAGGATGTTGAGACCGAGTGGGGTCCCTGAATTGACATGCATAACAGGCGACCGGCTAGAGATTCCATGTCGAGTCTCCTCGGCAAATGTGGATGCTGGAAGATTCTGTGAAGTTAAATGCAGTCAAATGAAGTCTTGATTCGATTCAACCACAAAATCAAAAGGGCATATTCCTAATATGGTCCTATTCCACGGTTTGGTACGGCGGGTAATCTGGTTTAGTTCCACTTGCTTGGCGCCGCGGGATGGTCTAAACTGCTTTTGGTAAATCTAGACGAAATGCGGGCTTTACTGCTGGTTATTGGACTGTCTGGCAAGATACTAGCTAATTATGTGCTTGGTTGCAAATCATCCGTTGATTCTCACGGGTTTCTGTAAAATAATCTGCCTTTTTGGAAATGTGTATGGTATTACTGGTATTCCTGGTATTACCACTGTACAGGTGCCTGGCAACATCTTGGGGCTGGGCTGTCAGATCGTAGGAGTTGCAGATAAGAGGACCTATCTGGGTAGTTTCTAGCAAGCAGACATCAGGTCACCCGTTGGCTTCCAGTAGTACTTCGCGATAATGCTCTGCATGTCCAAACCTTAGAGCCCATAAACTGCTTGCTACTCCACAAGCTGATTAATAAATTGACAATCAAGTCAGTTCCAAGGTTCAGCGACAAAGGAAGGCAACTTTAATATCCACATGGTATCTAGATATATTTCGCTCCAAATTCTTCGCTGCATAGACAATCCAAAAATGAACATATCATCATAAACCGGCGCAGTGCAATCTATCTCACCGCAACCAGCCCTCATTGCAGTCATATATGGCTCCGATGGGAGTCAAAAAATCTAATCATCAGCAACAGCAACCTCATCCTCCCACTTCGGTGCCATCTCCCGGGCACGCTTAATCACACGCTCGATACCATCCAGACCTTTCTCAAGGACATCCATCTTAGGTCCGTAGCTCAGACGCACATAGTGGTGGCAAGGGCTGTCGAACAGATCACGACGCTTGGCGGGGTTCAGGTCGAAGAAGATACCGGGCACAACAATGACCTTCTCAGTCAGAAGAGCATTGAAGAAGTTTAGACCGTCGGAGATGTTGGCCTCCTCGGGCAGCGGGGGGTCGAGCGAGGTCAGGTCGAGCCAGATGTAGAAAGTGGCCTGCGGCACGTCCTTCATACGGAAACCGATGTCGTGCAGGCGCTTCAGGACGAAGTCACGCTTCTCACGGAAGTGGGCCTGCAGCGCCTTCATCTCAGTGTGGACGAGGGAAGGGTCCAGCATTGGAATGGCGGCTTCTTGGAAGGGGACATTAGCACCACCGTCCAAGTAGGAACCAGCAGAGCCCAGGGCATTGACGAAGTCCTTGGGGCCGACAATCCAGGCAATACGCCAGCCGGGAAGACGGAAACGCTTGGTGAGCCCGTCGATCAACAGGACGTCTATATGAAGTGGTTAGTTGTAATGATAGCAAGGGGAGTACTGATGGTGGTTAGAACGAACCATCCTTGTTCACGTCAACAACATTCTCGGCACCACTGATCGTGGAACCGTCGCAGTTGGTGGTATAGTTGTAGCCACCGTAGAACTCATCAAGGATGAGAGTGGCGCGGTCACGGCAGATATCCTGGATCTCAGCCAGCTCATTGTGCGAGACAAAGTGACCTGTCGGGTTACGAGGGTTCGATGTCAAGATCACTTGAGTACCACGGGCGATTTCCTCGGCAATCTTGTCGGGGTGGATGTGGTAGTGGTCGTCTTGAGACAGCGGCATGGGAATGGGGGCGATCTATGACCAATTGTCGTCAGCATAGGCACAATTTCTGGCTTTCCACGCAGGTTTTCAACACTCACGTTCTTGAACAGACTCAGCATCTCATTGTACGCAGAGTAATCGGGAATGGGGAATGACAGGTACGAGTTACCCAGGATGGCAGCAATACGGATCAATCCCGCACGACCGCCGGGCACGATGCAGACATTCTCCCAGGTATACTTGCTCTCCTTTCCTTGACGGTAGTGCTCGTTGTATAGACGGGCCACGGCCGCACGCAACGGCTTGATACCGGCGGTCGGGCCGTACTCCCGAGCGGCGGAGGTGATGGGGATCGACGTCGGCCGGGGGAAGCTTCCCTCGATCTCGTCGTCAGCTTCGGGGGCACCCTGGCCTAGGTTGGCCCAGCTAGCGGGGTCCTCTGCGTAGCCATGCTCGGTAGCACGCTCTGTACACCAGACAACACCGGTCGAGGCACGGGAGGCGTCGAGACCAGCGTGGGGACGGTGGCCTTCGTGGGCGGTTCGGAATTGACGATGAGTCTCGGACCGTAACTCTAGCAAAAACCCAAAATTGGGACCGTCAGCCTCAGATCTCTGTTTTCTGGTACTAATGACCTACCGTTATCGGAGAGCCCCTTGCTGGAGCGTCGGTCGCTCGAAGGACGCAGGATGCTAAGACGGCGGCCGGAGAATGACATTCTTGGCGTAACTTAGTGGCTTTGTTTGATTTGCTCTGCAGGACTATAAGTCAGTGTGACGTAACCCAATCAAATATGGTATAAGCCCTACCTTATATGTGAGATTGGAGAGAGAAGTGTCAAGAAAAGAGAGATGACAAAAGAGGGGGAAGCTTGTTTTGGTTCCCACTGTACACACCGACGATTGGAATTGCGAATCCTGGACCACTATTCGACGAAACCACCGACTGGGACTACTGCCGAATTCCCACAAAACAACCGTGCTTGAATGGATTGAATGCTGTCGGGCAGCAAATTCTGATATCGAAAATGCCGCATTGAACTTAGACCTTGGATTGTCCATGCAATTCTAACCCCATGTATACTGTACGTCCTATTTGCATAGGTGCATGCGCATGCAGGAAAGCTCTCCTTTGCAAACTTCTTAATTGGAGGAACCTGGGGGCCCAAAACATGAACTATCGCTACCAGGTCTACAGTCGCTGGCCATGAAATTTACAAATATCCCATTTTAGGTATAGTAGGCATGTCATCTTTCTTTTCCTGGGGGCGCTGAGTACTAGTCCATGGGTTTAAAGTACCTAGCACTTAGCAGGTAAGTGTCCAGCAGTAAGTAGGTAGGGTGCTTTTATTTCGTGGCTAGATACTAAATAGCTGCCAAGCGTGATGCCGAAGGAACCGGTATCCCAGTTAGCATGACGCCACCGTGGATCGCAGAGGTTCTTATACTTCGTAGACAAGATCAAAAAATGAAGATCAGCAATCATGAAATCGCTAGAACCCTGCCCGCATGCAGGTCCTCCAAGGAAATACAGATACCAAGCTTATCAAAGTATGCATACATCATGTAAAGTACTTCATACGTTCATGGACGTTCGGGAAACAGGTAGTAGATCAAGAAACATTCGTGCACTCCCGCCACGGAATTCCGGGGTCAACGGGACATGAAATAGGGGATATAGTAGGAATCTCTAACAACACAGGCTGGGCCACATGCGTCCAACACCGTTCATGCCACGATGAGAATCATTATGTAGCTCCTTTCGGGTGCCACAGGCAACTTGGCTCGCTCAAGAGACAAAAGAAGACAGAGGAACGGAAAGGATGGGGTCATCTCTCCAAGAGTGGCTGCTCAACAGAACCAAACAATCCAGTTGGAGAACAAAACAAGAGAGGGGGGGGGGGGGGGATGGGAGAATAAGCGCCATGGTGATACAATGATATCGATCATGAGATCGATCATTCGTCGACGCAACCGAAGAGGAAGAGGAAGGTAAATGCTGCGAGGGAGAAAGGAGATGGGTATCATGAAAGGTCCAGCTACCTAGTCAACTACTTGACAGTACAGCTGGATCTCACCAACCAAACCCTTCGCTAGCATGTCCCGGTGCTGCTCACGCCATTCCATAAAGGCAAGCTGAACGGCCTCATCACTGTCAATGGTGACAAAATCTCCATCCTCATCACGGTAACGTAGACGAACGGTTTTATTGCCTATGGATCGATTTGTAAACCGAGCCAGCTTGGCATCCACACGGTCAGTCAATGACCGGAACAAAATATTAGTTGCAATCACCAGTGTGACGTAGTTGTCGTCGAAGTTGACTTTGGCCTTCAGTTGAGTGGGCATAAACGGATCCCCGTCGGGCTCTTGACTCAAGGGAGAAGTAGCTTGTTCGGAGACCAGCCCCGAGTTGTAGGATTCATTATACTCCGGCTCGGTGAAATGTGTTGGGTGAACATGATGCGGTTGCGAACGCATTGGGAGCTGACTGTTGGTGGGTGAGTTGTTCTGGCTGCGGTTAACCGGGGCCTTCATGTTGGCCATGTGTGCAGGGATTGGTGGCACAGGGACATTGTCAACTGTCTGCATTGTGTGAGCTCCCATGTACCGACGTGACTCGGGTGGCATATTGTTATGGTGGTGGATATCAGGACTACTAGCGGAGCGCATACGCTGGGCAGTCCCATTGGCAGCGGCAGCCGATTGCGGTCCCGAAAGAGGCGGCAGAGATGGGCGCTGATTGCTCCGGCCATTGGGCTGTGGAGGGGGGTAGAAACCTGTAGGTGTGCTGCCATCTCTGGAGGTTGCCCGAGACAATGCCGGCGCGGTATAGCGTTGGTTTTCTTCGTTCCAGACGGAGGATGCAGAGGTAGAATTGGTGTTTTGACGACCGAACGAGAACCCGGTTGATTGGGAGCTAGAACGTGTGGATGGTGTCTCTGCAGGTGAAAAGTATGAGTTCATGTTCCGATCACCAGGAGACATGTTGCCAGCACCTGAGAACTGGGTATGGACAGAAAGTGCCGAATCAGTGGCGTTATATCGAGGCCGACCATTCACGTGGGGGACCGAACCAGTACTACCGCCGGTGGCAGACCGAGTTCTCAGGCTAGTGCTTGACGCATTCCGGCTCATAGGGAACTCAGAGTAGTATGACGGATCTTTGGACACATCCTCGACCTCGTACTCCTGATATGGATTCGGTATGTTTGTCATGCCCTCCAAATAGGTGAATTCGCTGTCAGAGGTGCCTGTATTCCGCATAGTGCGTCGCTCTGATTGAATGGCCCTTTGGGTATCGATGTCCTTGTACCAATTACGCATAGTATCCTCATTCGCGTAACGAATGATGAAGTTGTCCACCACGCCTGGGTCGCCCTTCCAAAAAATTTGGATACGGTAAAGGCCTATGGATGGGTTGTTAGAAACATTCCAGCTGTATGCCGTGAAAAATGACTCACCAGGCTTTTGAAGGCAGACAATATCGGTGACGTTGGCCATATAGATTCGACCCTTCAATTGGAGACGAGCTTTGCCTTTAGCCGTAAGGGCTGGCTTGTCTTTGTTCATCATAAGCTTAGTCTTCTGCTTGTTCGGGTTTATATCTTTGCAGCATAGAAGGATGCGCTCAAATAGGAAAATATGATACTGCCAAGCCGCGTCAGCAAAAAATGTTCCCAATGTCGCAGAAGAACCCAGATGGTGGCAGATTTGCCAAAGGAAAGTCGTTGGTACATACCTCTCTCTCACTGTCCTTGCCACTGTCGCCTTTGACCACCGAGAAGGTACCGAAACGGAGCAATTCTCCAAATGAATCCATCTTCAAAGCCTTCCAATCATCAACCCGCTCGGACAAATCTACCACTGCTGTAACCAAGTGTTCCTTGTGGATAGCTTCGTTTGCCGAATCGAGAGTGACCTGAATGGAATCAATGGCTGCTGTGATATCAGCCTTGAGTTGTTCGTCTTCCAATTGTTTGCGAAGCTCCTGGAGAAATTGACACAACGTTAGTCGAATAAAATATACTGTACAAAGGAATCAAACAACTTACCGATAGCATAAGTGGGTATCTGGTCAAACGCTGGAAAGGCTTGACAAAGAATCCGTTCAAGGTTTTAGGCTGAGCAACCATTTGCTGAAGGTCTACATGACGTGGCGCATTCTTGATTTTATCCCACTCCTGCATACAAACCTCGTCGCAGCGCATTTGGTTCGCAATAAATGGTTCATACTGTCGGAAGGCATCCTCATGCGACGAAAAGAGAATACCCCAGTTTTGGCTTTCCTCGGGCAAAGCATAGTGCTGCTCCATCCGAATCAAGAAACGTTGAGCAAAGTCAAGCAGATTGTTCAGGTTCAGGAAAATCTGGTGACTTGCGTCACCTGTCAGAGCACCAGTCTCCTCCAATTCCTTCTTGAGCGCCTGGAGGTTCTGTAAATGGTGAACATAGTCGCGCTCAGTTTCCAGAAGCTCCTTAAGAATATGCTCTCGCTTAGTGAGTTTTACGTTTGCTTTTGCGTTCGGTGCATCAGTCACTTCGGAGGGGCTTTTCAATTGACCCTGAATTTCGAGGATATCCACCACGCGATTGACCATCTTGATCACTTTAATAAATCCTGTCGTGCTTTCGCCGTAAAGATCGGTGATTAGGAAGCAGTCCTGCTGAGGGAATGCCAGTTCTTGCAGGCATGCCTGCAGGAACTTGAAAGTAGCAGCTTTAGGCCGCTTTGCCTCCGGCACCTTGGCCGGATCAACAACTAACGGCTCCTCTGGAGCGGATGCATTGTAGAGACTCAAAAGGGGATAACCGTCTCGAAGAAAGCTCCACAATGAGGCCACGGGGTCGGTGTTTCCGCGCTCACGGTCTTCTTCATCCATCTTTTCCAGGTAAGGTTCAAAGGATGGCACTTCCCAGAGCCGCTTTTTGAGGTTGACGCAGCTCTGGTAAATTGATTCACCACCACGCCGGTTGATGATGTTGTCCTCGGCGACCGGAATTCCGCTCATAGTGGCGGTTTCGATCATGTTCAGGTGCCTCGACCAGTTATGTGAGTCAGGCCAGCCAGGCTCAGTTCAAATCCGCACAGCAGACCAGGAATGCGTATCGATAATCGGGAAGAGCGACGGGCGTCGAACGGGATGCCGATCATGGAATGTTCCCGCGATAAAGGTAATTTAAGGGAAGGTGGACACCGCACGGCGCAAGGAAAAGGTAGAACGATCGGTCGAATTTCGAGAACTGACGAAAGTGCCACCGGGGTGTGACCGCGAGTGGCGTTATCGCTGAGGTGTATATATAGTCGGGGGCAAGCCCGCTGAGACAGCACAAGGAGGTATATCAACCGAGAATCTGACGCGCCGCCACTTTCCTCCGAGGGGCGGTGACGGAAATCGAAAAAGGATATCAGACCGGAATTCCTTCCAACTTCAGCGTGGCCCAATCTATGGGGACGCGAGTATTTTCTGAGTTCCTCCGAATCGAAAGTAAACGCTGCAGCCGGGCAGACGAAGGCCGACTTGTCGAGGTAAAGAGCGGTTTTCAAAACCCCTGTCAAGAAGACTGCTGGTCGCTAGGACTGTGAGAGCAGAAAAGGGGGAACGGAAGAGTCAACTTCCGAGAAATGATGTTAGTAACAGCCCAAGGTACCTGAATCGAGGCCAAAAGACACAAGATAGAGGGGCAGCGATGAATGGGATGAAGGGAAAGGAGAGGAGGGAGCGGAAGGAGAGGGCTGTTCGTTACCCGAAGCGGTTTAGCGTGTGTTCCATCGGGCGGTGGGATGTGGAGAGGGGCACGAGTCTCAACCTGAGACGTTAGACTCTTCACAATGGTCTCATCTATTTTATAGTTCTAGTCTAGATCTAGATTGGTTCAAGGATTGGTCTAGCTTCTGGACTATTTGTTCAAGCCGATATGTATAAGGTTGAGTCAAAAAGCATATATATTGGGCACCTACTTTTAGTGCCCCATTGTGGAGAGGTATGTGATTGTTACCCCCTATGCAGATATTCATCGACAATGCCATTTTGCTTTTGCATATGAGGGGCGAGTAGTTGCTCAGCTAGATGACATGCTCTAGACCCTAATGTACATCATTGCCATATGGCATATGATATGTTATCTATCAGTTCTACTAGTTGATCACTGCAGTCCATACTTCAGCCTTCCACGTGACTTTTGTTTGAAATGAGCCATTCCAGTTACAGCATGAACAATGTTTGTTAATCTTAGGTTCATTCTTATCATCAGAGCCAGTGCTCTTTTTGTTTTTCTTCCATCGTTTATTGTTGTCCCTTGATTCAGCTCACAGTTTGTGGTTCGTCCTTTTGATGTGTTGATTGCTCTCCACCCGATCTATCACTTTCTTGGAGTGGATCCCGCACCTCCGTGACGTGACATACAGCACGGAGCCCGGGTCTCCATCTCCCATTCCACCACTCCTCTGCGTAAGAGGGATCATCCCTCTGCGAAACCTTGAGATATCGCGTCAAAGGAGGCTTGTTGTTTCTTCTTTAGTTGGTGCGACCAATTCCAATACGAAGACAGCATCGCCGAGCGAAAACTCACTCATCCTAACGCCCCTCTGGTCTCCCGAAAACCATACCGCCCGATCCAGAACGTGACCTTTTATCGCATCCATGGAGGGGGAACAAGCGACAGACGCCTCTTCCCACCCCACAATTCATCTACAGACCACCAGCTTTCCGGGGTACTCTGCACAATCACTTTCCCCGTCGTTCAAGGTAGATGAAGGCTATTCAGATGAGACCCGGAGTCAGGCAGATAAAGAGCCTGTGGCGGACAATGTCATGATGCTTCCAGATTGGGTGCTTGCCCAAAGTGAGTCTGATAGAGCTGGTAAGTGATCCCTCTCATGTCTTTTCGGTGGTGGTTTCCCACCCCCTCCCCCAACCTCCTTTGTCTTTTCCACCTGCTCATGCAGCCCGCAACCACAGAACTTGCCTACAGCCTACTTCGCTCGCTCTCGACATCTGCGCTTTCTGGGGTGGTAGAACGCGTCCACCCACTACTTCACATGGATCCCGTTGTTAAACTACCCCCCGAATTGACATTCCAGATCTTTTCCTACCTCGAACCTCGTACCCTCCTGAACCTCACGCTTGCGTCTCGTTCATGGCGCAACCGCATCCTCGATTCTGGTCTATGGAGAGTGTTGTACATAAATGAAGGTTGGCGAGCAAATTCGCGCGCGATTTATAATTTTGAACAAGAACACTCTGAACCAATTTCTCCACAAATCCGCAAATCACGCCCAAGACACTCAGAAACAGACCTCGGTGAACCCAAACAGAAGAAGCGCGTACCACAATCATGGCTTACTTCGCGTGTCACTGCAGGCCCGGGTGCGGTAGAGACCGACGGCCATCTGTATGCCGAAGCAGACAGCGAGGGGGATCATCATATGGCAGACGCGAACGGGAGCTTACCTCTACCAAGCAACGAAGCCGATCTTGTACAACCCACATCATTTCCTCAGATCCCTTCAATGCTCCAGCCACCACTCAAATCATCAATCCTCATTCGACGCCCGAACGGAACTGCTAAGATCAACTGGGTACATTTGTACAAGCAACGCCGGCGCCTTGAAGAAAACTGGCATCAAGGTCGTTTTAAGAATTTCCAGCTACCTCACCCTTCACACCCAGAAGAGGCTCACCGAGAATGTGTTTATGCCATTCAATTCCAAGGAAAGTGGCTGGTCAGCGGCAGCCGGGACAGGACCGTGCGCGTTTGGGATCTAGAAACCAAACGACTATGGCATCGTCCACTAGTCGGACATGCAAAGTCTGTGCTATGCTTGCAGTTTGACCCAAGCCCCGACGAGGATATCATCATTTCGGGAAGCAGTGACCGTTCTGTGATTGCATGGAAGTTCTCGACGGGTCAAAAGATTCATCAAATCCAAAGTGCGCACGCTGATTCAGTCTTGAACCTCAAATTTGATCGCCGATACCTTGTGACCTGCTCCAAGGATCGAACAGTTAAAGTATGGAATCGTCGAGAGCTATCCGTGACGGATGAAAACTATCCTCGTGTCTGCAAAGGTGGCGGTGCCAGTTATCCCTCCTACATCATTGATCTCAATGAAATGGCACCGAGCCTATTAGAAGCAAGCTTGGCCAACGGGCGTATCAAACCATTGGAGCCTTACTCGCTTCTCATGGTCGTGGAAGGGCACGGCGCAGCGGTAAATGCAATGCAGCTTCAAGGCGACGAGATCATTACAGCCTCGGGGGATCGCATGATCAAAGTGTGGAATGTCCGCAACGGTGCTTGCTTGAAGACTCTAATGGGACATGAGAAAGGCATTGCTTGCGTGCAGTCCGATGGCCGACGGATCATCAGCGGTAGTAATGACAACACGGTACGGATTTATGATCATATTTCCGGGGCTCAGGTCGCCTGCCTGAAAGGGCATGAAAATCTTGTTCGTACCGTCCAGGCAGGATTCGGAGACCCACCAGGAGCCGACGAGACGCTGAGACAGGAGGCATTGGAAGTTGAAAACGCATTTTGGAGAGCACAGCAAGAAGGTGATGGTGTTGATATGGCACCAAGGGACCTGCGACGTGCCGGTTACACATCAAATACTGCCGGGTCTCGAGATCCCCGGGATATCTCTGCTATCGGTGCAAAGATCCCTCCGAATGGCGGAGGCAGTAGCTGGGGCCGCATCGTCTCCGGCTCCTATGATGAACACATTTTCATCTGGCACAAGAATCGAGACGGGACATGGTCCAGAAAGCATGAGTTGCGCCAAGCCGATGCAGCGGCCAACGCTACTCGTGCCACCCTGACACCCGCAGCACGAGCAGCTGTTTCGGCGCAAGCCCAGCAACTGCAAGCGGCAGAAACCCTGATGGCTTTACCTACTGCTCAAACTCCAGGTCCCGCTCAGGCCCCTGCTCCTGCACCCACACAGAGCACTGCTACATCTACTCCAGAAGTTGAAGATATGAGTGCTGCTCCTCCCGCCACCGAAGCCTTCCCTGCCGGCCCCGCACAGCAAGATGATGCAACTCCGCAGCCTCAGCTCCCAGCTCAGGCAAATACGCCACCCCAACCCAACCCACAAGCAATTCAACAATTGATGGCCCATCACCATCATCACCACCATCCACACCCGCACCGACCACTCCAGCCAAATCCACCGACTTCGAGGGTATTTAAAGTCCAGTTCGACGCGCATAAAATTATTTGCGCCAGCGTGGACCCGCGAATCGTAGGCTGGGACTTTTGCAACGACGACGAAGAGATCGTCGAAGCATGCCAATTCTTTGAGAGCCTTTGATATGACTAATTCCTTCCCATCACATCTACCTCTGCTATGGATCACAGGGATGCCAGTCGATCATGGCTGGGCGAGATAGCACAAATAGGTGCACCATGCGCTGAAACTGATGACTTGACTTATGCTTTGCATGCATTCTTTTCCCACCATCTTCCTTCTCTGGCTCTCATTGGTCTTTCGACTATTCGCCCTTCTACTTCTTCTTCTCCCAATTGCATTCTAAACCCTTTTATTACCCCTTTGTCATGAGGCCTCGATGAACAACTCACATTCTTGGACTCTTTTTTTTTTTGCGTCGAAACGGTTCTCCATATGACCCTTTACTATTATTTATTCCTCCTTGGGATTGAAGGTCCTTAGCATGGCGAGCTCTGTGACCTTTTTTTCGTGTCGCCTAATCAGCATCATGGCATAGCATCTAGATGAAATGCATGGACTCTCACGAGGCTTTCTGGGATTGGTGTATTTTAAAACCTACACTGATTTGATCTTTGGAAGTAATGTAATCTCCGGTTGATAAAGAGCCTGAAACTAATTGGTCAACGTTCAACTAAACTTCAGTTCATCATTGCATTGAGTGTAGACTCCGAACGAATGTCGTATCTTTCTTCACAGAATACTAGATCAGAAGCCTTGGACCCAGGAGACACGGAGCCTCAAATAAGAATGGATATTTTGCACCGGAGAGCACTAGTCGAATAGAACTAGACCCTTAAAGAGGGGAAAAGACCAGTATCTCGAAGGTTGTCAGTGAGGATCATGACCAAGCGGGAAACTGCGAATATGCCAAATGAATGCCGGGCATGAATAAGTTCAGAATCATGGAGAAGGCCCAACTCTACTTCCATCCGTCTCCACACCCGAAAACCGGCTTCTTGCCGTCGCATAAGTCTCCCTAGAATTGATAATTTCAAGATCATCGTCGTCCTCGACAGAGAGACGCTTAAAGCAGCAGCAGAGGTACAGCTGGATCGGAAGCCAAGCCAAAATATCACACACTGTATACGTCCCCGCACTGAGCACTTGATCTTCTGATCGACGATCACTCGGTGTTCGAATAAGGTCGTATCGCGGTTGCGGTAATTGCAGAGGAGATATCGGGCTAGTGATAGGTTCGTGCTGTGCTCTTTGAACGGGGACAGAGGCTGGAATAAGCGATCGACCCAAGATACCCAAGCCCATTGTGCGGACTTTTTTCTTTCGTGGTTGAGAATCTGGATAACGTTTTGATGCACTGGAATCTGCTTGTGTGCTATTCCGAACAAGATTGGGACTAGCTTGAGAGGTAGGAGCGACACGAAGAGTATTCTGGTGGAATGGATGGTCCTCAATTTGTCTTGCTAGATTCGTACCGTGGCCACTCTGTCGTTGTGGAAACCTGCCTTGGACGATAGTTCCGTCTGGTGCTCGCCCAATGCCGATACTTCCAGACACGACTGGATCAGTCTCAACTGTCGGTTGTAAGCCCAGGAATCTTCGGAATGCATCGCCATATGAGCTGGATCGTTGGCCGGTGGCTGATACTCCGTGTGGGCGATGAGATGGCAGACCCCGTGGTCCGTTGTGCCCAATGAGAAACTGGGCAGAGCAGTACATGGCTTCTGGGGTGTTGAACGATGGGAGACCTGGAGGTGTGGGTAATCTTTCCGGTGGAGGGTATGTTGGTTGAACAGTCCTCACAGCCGTTGGCATGCCTGATCCAGGCCAACAGGGATGTTTTCGGGGGCTATTAGAACTGTGATCATCCACTGCATCGAGGGACATAGCTTTGCGGTGCTGATTGCCAGCAGATTCGGGTAAATAATCCCCTTCGTTCAAAGGGCTTAGGCCCAGTTGCGATGTATGATACGCCCCGTTGTCAGAGAAGAGCTGGTTCCGCCACCCAAGTTGGTCTGCTCGCTGTCGTGATTTGAAGAGACGTCGATGCTGGGTTGCTGAGTGGCTGTCTTGAGAGGATCCTTGTGATCCTGGTGGGATGAGCCTGGCCATATTAGCTGCCCGCCCTCTTTCCATGATGTAGGGAATTTCGTAGGGACGGGAATCCTCGTTGGGGGTGGAGACCCGGACTGCATTGAAGATTGATTTTTCATCGCTGTAGAAAAGGTCGGAGGAGTTGGAGTTCTCTTGTGAGAGTGGTGGGATGGTTGAGTCTCGGGAAGGTTGAATGTTGGTTTGTCTGCTGTAGTATCTAGGACGTGGGGCGCGATAAGGTGGACTAGTCCGTTGAACATGCTGAACAGACGACATGATGAAGGAAGTGGGCCCCTCAGGCAGTCGAGGCCGGGGAGAGGATAAGTGAATGTAGAGTCTTTATGTGGAAAAGATGTGAGTAGGTGATAACGCCGTCGCGCTTGCCGCGAGATGTTCATGCAATATTATACAAGCAAAGTCTATATGTACAGTCTTTATAAGAACCAAATCCGAGAACGTAGAACATAATCATCATCATAATGGGGTTCCGACAGGACTGGGCATGGGTTTGCCCGTCACCTGAGCGTGTTCCTTTCTTAGGGATCGCAACAACCCTTCGATTCTTCGTCGCTCCTCTTGTTCCGCCTGTATTTATGATGTCAGCATCAATAGAAGTCCATAGACAGAAAATGGATGAACGAACCTTCAAAATCTTCATGTTTTCGTTGCGAGTGTCGCGCATCATCTTCTTGAATTCGTTCTTCAGAACCATTGTGGATGTGGTCTCCATGGTAGGGTCGCGGCCCATAGTTGTTGGGCTGCTCAGGTTCATCCAGCTAATGCGCTCCTCGCTGAGTTGGGTCTCCAATGCCTCACAGCGATCCCGGAGACTATCAATGACACCTTCAAACCGCTCCCGCTCCTTCTCAAACTCGATGCTAGCCTTGGTCATGGCCTCGTAGTCATCTAGAGTCTCTCGGAGCTCCTTCTCGAGGGTATCGGCGCGTTTCTGGATGTCACCACCGCCTTGCTTGCCCCGAAGCTCGGCCAGCTCCTCTGCCAACTCAATATTGCGTGTATTGAGGGCATCGATCTCTTTCTGAATCTCGGGGTTGAGAGCCACCTCCGCAGCTCGCTGGGCTCGGGTACCATAAGCACCGTCCAGCTCTGCCTTGACCATTGTAAGCTCGGTTGTGATTCGCACGACTTCGCCTTCAAGATCAGTCATCTCATTGTGAGCACGTTCCGCATCCGCCTCGGCCTGGGCACGTAGTTCTTCAACCTGTGAAAGCTGGTTTTCAGCTTCGGCTCGCTTCTCTTCGGCTTCGGCAAGTCGCTCTGCTAGGGCTTCCTGTTCATCGGCCTGTGTCATGTTGCGGCTTGCCTCAGCATGACGCTTCTCGGCCTCCATTAGCTGGCCTTCCAACTCAACGCAGCGCTCTTCAGCCTCGATACGACGCTCCTCAGCCCGTTCCATCTCGGATTCGACGTCGGCACAATGCTCTTCAGCTTCCATACGGCGCTTATCAACCTGCGCAATTTGAGTCTCGATCTCAACACAGCGTTCTTCGGCCTCGATGCGACGCTCTTCAACATCTGCGATCTGTGATTCAACCTCAGCACAGCGCTCTTCAACCGCAACACGGCGAGCCTCAACCTGTGCAATCTGGGCTTCAACCTCAACAAATCGTTCCTCAACCTCGATGCGACGCTGCTCAACGTGTGCAATTTGAGCCTCGACCTGAGCACGACGTCCTTCAGCCTGTGCAAGCTGGGCTTCCATCTCCGCACGTTGCACTTCGGTCGCTGCGAGTTGATTCTCAACCTGCACACGGCGATCAATAGCCTCCTGAACAGCCTCTGCCACAGCTTCCTGAACACGGACATCTGCCTCTTCGCGGGATTGCTTAAGACTGGCTTCGAGCTGAGCGGAGCCCTGTTCTGCACGGTCATGGGCCTCCATGGCTTCTTGCGCACGGATGTCAACCTCGTTTTGCAACGAGTCCACAACACTGTGCAAGCGAGCGACTTCTCCTTCAGCTTGCACCAGGGCAGCCTTCGCCTCTTCTTGAGTAGAGCCGTTGGTGCGCATGCCCTCGAGCTGCTCCATTAACACGGCTAGTTCGTCCTGGGCGGCCTTGCCCTCACGCTGGGAAGTTTCATGTTCCTTGCGCATATGGGCCAGCTGCTCGGTCAGATCACCAATGTGGGCATCACGTTCGGCATCAGATTTGGAGTTGAGCTCACGCTGCTGCTGAATTTGGGTGGTGAGAATGCTCTTCTGCTCTATCAGACCATCAACCCGGCTTTCCAAGCCATCAATACCTGTCTGAAGATATCCGAGTTGCTCCTCTAATCCCTCACCATCTGTTGCGCTGGGAGGAGGGGGCAAGGTGGGCGATCGAGTCAGCCCGAAGCGGTCAACAATGCTCTGGACCCGGTTGTTGATCACCGTGAGGTGCTGTCGCCATGCTCCCTCAGCCTCGGGGGCAGTACCAGGACCAACGAGGTTCGGTCCCGAGGACTGACCGCGGGAAGCAAGAGAGTTCATGCCGTTTTCGATATACGCCAAATGCGCCTCGATATTTCCTGCAGGGTCGGCCGAGTCGTGCGATTGTGGCGGAGGGTCAACAAACTCATCGGGAGTGGATTGAACCATCATGTCGCAAATTCGCTGGCTCAGTTCATCCAGTCGCCTTTCCGTAGCTTGCATGGCCTCATTATCCACCAGTGAAGCTGCCGCAGGGTTGATATCAATACGTCCGTTTAATCCATAATTATCCATGTGCTCCGGTGTTCGGTATAGATGGCGGTCGTCAAATTCATATCCGTCGTCAAGGTCAGAAGCCTGCGCATCGGAGTTCTTTGGGGTCTTCCTTAATCCCTTATGGGTCGTCTGCAAGACACCCGCCGTGTGCTCCAGCAAGCGCTGGTTAATCTGCTGAGACCGATTCTCCAGTTTCCACAGCTCCTGCGCCAACTCTTCGCACTTGCGCTGACTCATAGCCAGCTCCGAGTCACTTTTATCAAGTACCTGGGCGGTCCCGCTGCGGCCAAAGATACTGCGGCTCCTCCGGTGCGACTTGCCATTGGCGCCATATTCACCGCTGCTTCGGGGGCTGGGCGGGCCGTATAGTCTGCCGATAGATTGAGCTGCGTCGCGGAGCTTGGTCTCAAGGGTGAGTTTGCGCTTGGTGCCTTCGATTCGACTGGACAGAAGCGAGCGCTCTTTCTTGAGGTCTTCCACCTCTTCGAATGACAAGATTTCGTAGTTTCGGCTGTCGTCCATGGCGGTCTCGGTCAATAAATACATGGTGACGGGGTCGCTGGTGTTGACGAGCGCGGAGCTTCGGGGGTGTGCCGGGTTAAGCTATAGATTCAAAAACATTGGTGAGCCATGGTAATGAAGCCGGGTGTCCGCGAATTTCCCCTTACCGGATTGTACCGCGCCCGGTCTTCGTTCTGGGGGTTAGCCGCATCCCGATAGCCGTCGACTAGGCTTTTTCCTAGGGGCGAGGGGACGTGGACATCGGAGACGGTGGCAGTGGACAAGTATCGGGGGTCTCCGTATGAAGACTCGCTGGATCGGAGGCTGATGTTCATGGTGGTCGGCTAGGCGCCAATGCGCCAATTAGGGAGAGAATTTGGAGTTGAATTTAGGGTCGGCAGATACACATCATGTACAAAATGGAGAAAAGTGCCGAAGTGGTGAAAATAGGTGGACTCGGAGGGTCTCAGGGGAAAGAAAAAAAGGACGGGGCTGAACTTGTGACTTAAAGATGGCGGGGACGAAGGAGAGACTGATCTGCGCGGAAGCTGAGGAACTCAGCCACAGCATTTTACATTTCCATAGATCCTTTGTGATCGATCATCTAACTTTCTTTTTGTCTTTATCATTTCTCATCTCACATGGAAATCTCCGGGTCCTCGCTGTTTCTGATTTATGCATGTTTGTAACAGATCCACACCCAGTGCCAAGTCCTAATTACGGTTATTAAACCGACTAGATTTGATTAATTCCCGTCCAGACTATATTTGGCGGAGAACTACCTATCTGTCTTAAGATTCCTCCAATGACAAGTTAGCGTATAATTGATAAAGAGACGGTAAACTTTGATAGATGGTTTTCATGTAAGCGAACGCCCATGGCGTTGCCCAGGGACAGTACTTGCCCAGACTACGTAACTCTGCGGGGTTGCATGTACCGGGGTCTAAAAGAAACCGAGGATCCATGACTTTGGGTCTGTGACATGAAATACTACCTAGTCATAACTAAAATAGTCTTTTGTCCTCGATTCCCCTCTCTTTCTCTTGTACTCTCTAATAATGATCTGAGTGTATACTCAGGATGGTCCACCCCAATAATGAGGAGTCGTACGTCACACGACCTATATACAAGGTCTACAAGCGACGCTTCTGGGGTCTTGCGCAGCTGGTTCTGCTCAACATTGTCGTCAGTTGGGATGTATGTGTGATTATGCATGAGATAAATTCAAATCGCTAACCAGCTTTATGATCTATAGTGGTTGACTTTCTCTTCCATCTCGAGCACAGCTGCGGAATACTTTCAAGTATCGGAAAGCGCGATCAACTGGATGAGCACTGGTTACCTCTTCGCATTCTGTATCGCCAGCCCGTGAGTGATTCTGAACCTGGAATAGGGGGTAACCCGATGTGGGAGGCTAATTACCGTTCTTTGTCTTGCATATCAAGATTCGTCATCTGGGTTCTAAATAAAGGCGGCCCTAAGCCCGCCATTGTAATCACAGCAACCCTTTTACTCATCGGGAACTGGCTGCGCTATGCAGGTACCAGGGCGAATGGTGGTATCTTTGGGCTCGCCATGTTCGGTCAGATCTTGATCGGTCTGGCGCAGCCCTTCTGTTTGTGCGCGCCCACGCGATATAGCGACCTCTGGTTCTCTGACAAAGGGAGAACCAGTGCCACGGCTGTTGCCAGCTTGGCGAACCCGTTAGGTGCGGCATTGGGGCAGTTGATAGATTCAGAGTGGGCATCAAAGCCCTCGGACATTCCGAATATGGTCCTATACATCTCTGTCATTGTGTGTTGGCGCATTCCTGAGAAGCAAGTAAATACCTGATGCTAACCATTGCCTTCTTTGTTACAGTCCTCCGTTGCAGCTATCCCATCATTCTTTCTCCCCGCTGCACCCCCGACCCCGCCCAGCGCATCATCGGCCATTCCTCGTACACCACTGATCCCAGCGACGCGACAACTACTCGGCACCTTAGAGTTCTGGCTAATTCTCATCCCCTTTTCCGTATATGTGGGCTTCTTCAACAGCGTCTCCTCGCTGCTGAACCAGATACTCGAACCATATGGCTTTTCCGAAACCGATGCCGGCATCGCAGGCGCCATCCTGATCGTTGTGGGTCTGGTGGTAGCAGCCGTGGTATCACCACTCACAGACCGATTCAAGCATTACCTCGGTTCAATCCGTATCTTGGTTCCCATCGTGGTAGCGTCCTATATCGGATTGATCTTCGCCCCATCCAGCTCTGCAGGAATTGCGCCTTCATACGTCGTCATGGCGCTCATGGGCGCATCTTCGTTCTCGCTGCTTCCCGTCGTACTGGAGTATCTGGTTGAGATCACGTATCCGTTTTCTCCAGAGATCGGTAGTACCATCTGCTGGACGGGTGGACAGTTGCTTGGAGCGTGCTTCATTCTCATCCAGGATGCGCTCAAGGCTAGCGAGAATGCTACCCCGGCATATAACATGCGGAATGCATTGATCTTTGCATGTGTTATATGTGCTGCCGCGGCGCCGTTCCCGTTGTCGCTTGGCCTCTTCGGTAGAACTGTGACGCGGCGGAGGCTGGAAATTGATCGTGGGATTGAGTTGCAGGGGTCAGTATCCCCACCTGAGGAGAAGAAAGATGGACTGAGTGAAGATACCACCCAGCAGATATCAGCTTCTACATTAGATGACATTGTTAAGCTGGCTTGAGTGGATGCATTGGCTTTGGACCTGTTACTTGAATCCATAGCTTATGCACGCTCTTTTCTTGCTGTATAGATAATGAACTCTTGCAACCATGTTCCGATTTTGCTCATGTGCTGGCCTTATCTCCGTCTTTCTTGTTATCTATCGACTTTACGATCTTCTTTCTGGGCGTTGATTTGATGGCGTGAAATTAGGGCTTCCGGACAACCTCGTCTGATCGGCAGAGTTTATACCCCTTTCCCGGAGCCTTGGGTCTTTCCCGTTTTTTGAGTTTTACGCATCGGATTTATGTGGCCCAACTAGCATGTATTTAATCTGATATACGTTTTGGACTTGTACGCCGTCAAATGCGATGTGTAGACCGAGTTGATCTGTCTGATTCCAAGGGTGTAAAACTGCGGGCCCGTTGGGCGGAGATACATAAAGTCTAAATGCTTCTGATGGGTATATACATTCACGGTATGCATTGACAAAAATGTTATTCTCGCCTTTACTAGGTACCAAGCAGTGGACGATGGATTGGCATGATGGAATCTGGAAAGTTCGATGCTACTGTACAACTGAGTTTGATCATTATCTATACATCGAGGGTCCTTGGATCTGAGGTCCCTAGATCCTCGACAAGTCCAATATATATATGAGCCTTGGAATACCAATTCCAAGTTACATGTTGTAAGTACTGGCCAATAAATGGCTCTTAAATCATTCGCTGCCTAGGTAGATACCAGTCACTGAGTTAACTGGGCCAGATATCCAAGGACCTCAATAAACCGTCTGGCCTAATGTAGACCCAAATTTTCGACATGCATCTGATTATCATGATACCGTTTACTGCCCGCCATACGAATGCCTGACCGGTGCCTGGAAGTCGAGACATCTGAAGGCGGTGTGCTTTGATGGTAGCCACGTGATGATACGGGAAACTGTCCGAGCCTAAGTGGCAAGCGACTTTCGCCGCATCTCAGCGGAGTCCAAACCCACGTCACCGTTGTCCATTATCTGCTACTGTCAGCTATGGCACTTTCTGCTATTAGCCATTGAATATAGTCATCTGGCAACATAATCACATCTTAGAGGAGAATCTTTTCGCCTCCCACGCGGCCGAGCGCCGCTTTACATCGGACAACCATGGCCTTTCAAGTCACTATCCCGCGGCCGGTGAGGACTTACTTTCTTTGATATGACTTTATCCAGGAATACCGCTGACCATCTTCATGATTGAAACAGAACATGGCAGCTGTGACGACCGACCTGTGGCCATCAATGTCCAGCCTGCTTGCTACTCCCTGGAAGCAGTCAGGACGAACTCCGGCAGCCGGCGCCCACGAGACCACCGGAAGAGCCCCTTCTCAGCAACAGAACGTGGTGGTAAGAATTTCTGGAAAATCAAGATGGAATATTTGGTACTGATGCGATAAAGCAGACACATGAGCACCTCTCGTTGCCGGACTTTTTGAACTCCGTGTCCTTGAGTGGATTGAAGGCGGACATGGTCGGCCAGTCTGCCCGGCGCGGATTGTCTCCGCTCTTCAGCGGAGGTATGTGAATATCCTCTTATACTCGCTTTTGACTTGTACTAATTGAAGGCCGACATAGGAAACCCCGTTTGGAACTCAACTACCTCGGCCCGTGGTCTTACTTCCCCCGCAACTCGATCCTTTTCAACTTTGACACCCTTCCGCCTTCACACCCTTCGTGGAGCCCCCAAGAACAATGGACTGGCTAGGCTCCAACAGCAACGGTTCTTGTTCGGTGGTCCCTCGCAGACCATCCTGGCTCAGAAGGAGAAGACTGCGAACAACAACCCGAATAGCGCAAACGCCCAAAATGCATTCTACCAGGCCCTCTTACGTGCGAACATGGCAGCGATTGTGGTGGAACGATTCCGGAGCGCTCAATTTGCGAGCAACGCGACAACTGAGGCGATCTACAGCAAGGCACTCGAGCGGGTCGGTGGTGACTCGACTCTCGCTGGACACACTGGACAGAACCAAGGCCTCTCTTCCGAGCAGCTCCAGGCCGTTGGCCAAGCAGTCGCTGCTCGGAGCGGCGGCGGTCAGATCGGCGTGGCGAACAGAGGTACTGGTGCTAAGGAAGCTCCGCTTTACGTTGTGGTTGATGAGTCCATGGGCAGCGCAGTATTTCGCTGGGTCAAGTTCTTCTTGTTCTTTGGATTCTTCACCTATGTCTCGCTGGTCCTGATCACTATTCTGATTGAAACCACTGGTGTGTTGAAAAACATTCGGGGCTCGCAAAACAATGAAGCGCAACCTTCGCAGCAGACCGTTCGGTTCAGCGATGTACATGGTTGTGATGAGGCCAAGGATGAGCTTCAGGAGCTTGTAGAGTTCCTGCTCAACCCTGATCGCTTCTCTTCGCTGGGTGGTAAGCTTCCCAAGGGTGTTCTTCTGGTTGGTCCTCCTGGTACCGGTAAAACCCTGCTTGCCCGTGCGGTGGCTGGTGAAGCTGGTGTCCCGTTCTTTTACATGTCCGGTTCCGAGTTCGACGAGGTCTATGTGGGTGTTGGTGCCAAGCGTGTCCGTGATCTCTTCAGCCAAGCCCGTGGTAAATCTCCCGCAATTATCTTCATTGATGAGCTGGACGCGATTGGCGCAAAGAGAAACGAACGCGATGCTGCCTATGTTAAGCAAACCCTGAACCAGCTGCTCACAGAGCTTGATGGTTTCTCCCAGACTAGCGGCGTTATCATCATCGGTGCTACCAACTACCCTCAGCTGCTAGACAAGGCGCTGACTCGGCCCGGCCGTTTCGACCGCAAGGTGGTGGTTGGTCTTCCTGACGTTCGTGGACGTATGGATATCCTGCGACACCACATGAAGGACGTCCAGATCAGCACCGATGTCGATACTGCTGTGATCGCCCGTGGTACTCCCGGTTTCTCTGGTGCCGACCTCGAGAACCTGGTCAATCAGGCCGCCATCCATGCCAGCCGTGACCGTAAGACCAAGGTCGGTCCTCTGGACTTTGACTGGGCTAAGGACAAGATCATGATGGGTGCTGAGGCCCGGAGCCGTATCATTCAGGATAAGGACAAGCTTCTGACAGCCTACCACGAAGCTGGCCACGCTCTAGTTGCCTACTTCTCGTCATCCGCTACCCCGCTCTACAAGATCACTATTGTCCCTCGCGGCATGGCTTTGGGTATCACTCATTTCCTGCCAGAGATGGACACCGTCTCGAGGAACTACACGGAGTATCTGTCTGACATTGCCGTTGCCATGGGTGGTAAGGCCGCCGAGGAATTGATTTTCGGTGCCGACAACGTTACCAGTGGTATCTCTGCCGTAAGTCTTAGTTCCGCATTCTACTGCACAACTTCTCTTTAATCTAGTTACTAACGCCGATTCCAGGATATTCAACAAGCAACCGAAACAGCGTTCACACTCATTACCCGCTTCGGCTACTCCAAGAAGCTCGGTAACGTCGACCTGTCGACCAACTATGACAGCCTCTCATCTGAGACAAAGCAAGAGATCGAGGGCGAAGTTCGCCGCCTCGTCGAGGAAGCCCGTGCCCGCGCCGAGAAGATTCTCACAGATAAGCGCAAGGAACTCGAGCTACTCACCAAGGCTTTGATTGAGTACGAGACGCTTACCAAGGAAGAAATGGAGAAAGTGCTCCGAGGCGAGAAACTTGATAAGCTCAGCTCATCGCCCAGTGCACCACTCAAACTGCCCGAAGCTTTACAGACGGCCAATCTGAACCCGTCGACTGCGGCGGGTGGTCCCCCTACCGCAACAGAGTGAGCTATATGACCTGATCTAGTCAATCTCGCCTCTTATTGTTTCTTTTAACTTCTGTCTTCTTATCTCTATTGTTTGAGTTCTATCCTCTTGCATTCCCGGATCGTTCGGGCGTCTACTGAAAATACCATTTCCCTTATCTTTTCAACCCCCCTCTCTTTGGCTTCTTCCTCCTCCCATTTGAAAATTAATTTGGTCCCTTCTGTACTTGTATATAAAACCACCTGTATGCCTTGATTGTATCTTGTATCTCAAAACGAATTGCGAAGCGTGCTTTACGTCTTTTAGGTAGCTTTTTGCAATGAACTTGAATCTTGATCATTGATACCCGCAGGTAGGTGATGCGTAGAATTCGAGTGATAAGTAAGCCAAGCCAGGCTAATGAAATTAAGCTATTCTATGAAAATACAGTTAACGGGCATTGTACGTGTAGATGATGTCCAAATCCTGATTATTCCTGATTACCTGAAACTCGGGCACGGTCCGCTTGCTCCACATGGGCAAACTCAAGACCCCGTGACATCATACCCTTAATCAGGTACAGTCCGTGCCTGGTTCGTTCGACATTGACGTTATCGTCTACGAACGGGTGGGTCCAGTTTACGAAGTTATTCGGATAGCATCATCGTGATGTTGAAGTCTTGGTTTTTGTCTTTTTAGCTTGGATGCGATTTGGATGTGCCAAGGTACTGTATTTCCATGGGCGTTAATCCTCACTAGGCACCAGCAATCTTCAAAGAGATCTAGTTTTGGTCCTGATTGGAAGTAAGGGAATGAGGTGCTTTGAAATTTTTTTGGTTTTCATATTGTTTTCAGATAGTTCTTGGTATATACAAAAAAAGATGCAACAGTCGACCCGGTTCGAATCGACGTTCAACCGCCAAAGATAGCCAGAACATAGAAATCGAAGCCAGTTGTGTCCTGCACGATAAAGTGACTGGGACATGTGAAAATAACTGAGAACCGGAAGAAAAAGAATCAAGATGAAACACAACCATCATCAAGGTCATGAAGGCGGGCATGGCTTGCGGGCACACCTATTAGGACGGGGCTATCTAACTTAAGCAGGAACCTCTAAATATGTATAATGGAATGTCCGCGTGTGTTCCAGTGCGTCCTGGACAGAAGAGCACGCACCGGGGATCAGAGGGAGATAAAAAGGGAAGGGAAGGGAGATTGGTGATAGTGTTGGATAGTGTGTGGCAGTCTCCCTCTTTTCTCCGATAGCGTGCGTGGATGCGTATGAGAATGTGCTGCAAGGCCCGTATGAAAATAATATTGTCGTCGGTTGGGTCCCGATGAATTGAGGCGGGCCGACTCGCGGTCCTGGTATAGAGATGGAAGAATTGTATGGTGAAAAAAAAGGCAGCTTATTCGTCGTCGTCGTCGTCATCCGCCTTGGGGTCCATCCAACCCCGCGACATCTCCACAGCCTTAGACCACCGTTTGTACATCTTCACACTGGCTTTTTGGGAAATTTGAGGTTCGAAGGTGGCACGGTTGGCTCGGTTCATGTGCTTGAGATCAGAGAAGTCCTTCCACACGTCGATGGCGAAGGCGGCGGCGATCGCGGCACCGAGGGCGGTAGTTTCGTGCATTGCGGGTCGCTCGACAGGAATTTGGATGATATCGGCCTGGGTCTGGAGGGGGAAAGAGGTCAGTATATGAATGTTCTGTATGGATTTCGGAGCAAAGGTAGCTTACCTGCATGCAAATGTCGGAGTTACTCATACCACCATCCACAGCCAACTCCGTGAGCTTCTTGCCACTATCCATCTCCATGGCGTCCAAAATAGCCTTGGTTTGGAAGCAGGCAGCCTCCATAGTTGCGCGAGCGATGTGTCCTCGCTGAGTGTGGTGAGTGATACCAACTGTTGGTCATTGTTAGTTGGTCCCTGAATTCTGGACGGAAAGGACAAACACTTACAAATGGTTCCCTTGGCGTCATCGATCCAGTAAGGAGCAAAGAGACCACTGAATGCAGTGACGAATACACAACCTCCGCTATCCGGGACAGTCGCGGCCAAATCACTGACCTTGCGAGAATCGCGGAAGAAGCCCATATTGTTCATGAGGAATGACACACCACTGCCAGCAACCGCCACACTGCCTTCCAGTGCATAGACAGGCTTGCGGTCTCGACCCAGTTGGAAACCGACCGTACCAAGTAGGCCGTGTTTCGAGATAACGGGCTTTTCGCCCACATTATAAAGAAGGAAGCACCCGGTACCATAAGTATTCTTGGCGGATCCGGGGGTGAAGGCACAGTGACCGACCAAGGCCGCGGCCTGATCACCCAGACAACTAGTGATTGGTACACCCTCTAGAGGACCCTCGCAGATCTCTCCGAAGCCCTCGCGATCGGCCGAAGGGAAAATCTCGGGAAGACGAATTTTCTTGGGGTCGATATCGAAGAATTTCAAAAGCCGATCATCGTATTGGAGAGTTTCGAGGTTCATGAACATGGTACGCGAAGCGTTGGTCACATCGGTGACCAGACGCTTGTTTTGTGGACCTCCGTTGAGGTTGTAGATAAGCCAACTGTCGACGGTACCGAAAGCAGCACGGCCCTCGTCGTAAGCGGAGCGGACATCGGGTAAGTTGTCGAGCATCCATCGCAAGGTAACCGATGAGGGGTATGTGGAGAGGGGTAGACCGCAAATATTCACCAGTTCATCGGCACCGGGCTTGGCCTTGAGTTCACGAACCAAGTTCACGGTCCGGGTATCAGTCCAAGTAATAGCATTGTGCAAGGGCTCTCCGGTCTCCCAGTCCCAGACAAGGGCGGTTTCTCGTTGACTGGTAATTCCCACCGCTTCAATGTCCGACCTAGAGTGGCCCAGTGCAAGGAATGACTTCATTGCCTCTTCAATGCAAATAAAGACAGACTCGACCAATTCGTAAGGGTCCTGCTCGTGCCATCTGCAATAGAGGGGCAAACAACGTTAATGGAGGGGAGTTGCGGGGGTGGGGAAAACGAAGTTCTAACCACCTACCCTGGATGGTCGTGAAGTTGACGGAACTCCGTTTGGTATTTGGCGATGGGAACGCCTGTGCAATCAAAGATAATGAACCGGGTACTGGTGGTACCCTGATCAATGGTGCCGATAAAGCGCTCCTTCAGGTCATCCCCATGTCGGTCCTCATCTTGCAAGAGTGCCCGGTCCCCATCATCTGTTTGGTGGGGTCGGATTGGGAGGTCATATTGCTCATCATGACCGGGTTCTGAGTCGCCGTCGACGCTTTCGTTGTCGAGATCGAATGGGTTCCGCATCTTTTGTGTGGTATGTGGTATATGTGTTGTGGCGGGATGGCGGGGGAGGGTGTAAAGGGAAATAGGTCAAGGGCAGAAATGGTGGGAGAAGAACCAAGAATTACGCCTAGAGAAATCTACAGTGGCGGCAATGAGATTGTCGCGGGGGAAGGGAGCTCCTATGGGAAAAGTGGAGCCTGACGTACGAGGGGGCAAAGTGAGAGAAGGAAAGGGAACTTGAAGTATGAAAAGCGACTGGCAACTCTTTTTATCCAGGCAAGTGGGACCAAGGGGAGTGGGGGAGAGGGGTGTGGACCTACTCTTGCTTCTCCCCAAATCCGGTTCACGGAGTTTTTTTTTTTTTTTTTTGGTTTTCTTTTTTTTTTCTTGATCAGAAGACCTCGTCACCTCCCCCACTCTGGGGCTATGTATATACTGGAGAAACGTTGGATCGAGGGTCTACACCCCTATACTGCCTTTGTAACCCTAATTTTATCTGGAAGAACTCACTCTATTTTCACCATACTGTCATATAACTTCACAGTAAGGAGACCATTTATAGAGAATTGATCCATATCGTATTCTAGACTCTCCTAGGGACCATCAATTGAGCCCCGTAGATCGGCCACATGACACTCCATTTTTTCTCTGCGGGTTCTAGACCCCCCTTTTTCACCACTTTCTTTCCTTTTGCCTATCGTGCAATTTACATACTTTCCCCCATTTCCCTGCCTTCCTATTCATGGATTAATGCCGGAAGATTAGCTGCTGGTCTACACATTCCTGGAGAATCCACTAGTCGCAGCCAAGAACAATCGCCCATTCTCCCCTGCCGTACCCCTGGATGAACCGGTGTCCACTTTATCATCCCAATATCAATGTTCCATTTCTTCAATAGGAAGATCACATCATGTATGAAGGCCAAGACATCACTTACTAATTTCCATCCCTGTACTCTGGGCAACCCCAGAATCCCATCGGACATTACCCAATCACAACACTGCAATCCACGGGTGATGACGTGTGAGATTCATAGGAAAGAACGGGTTTACGGCCCTGGAGAACAAGAATAAATTGCCCGATTGCTGGCCGAGGTGCCAGCCTATGAGAGGTTGGCACAACGCGCGGGAGGGGAGACAAATAACAAGGGAAAGGAAAGTCTTAGCACGACTACTGTAGGTTTGGGATTAGTCCATGTCCAACCTCACTATGGAATAACTAAGGCCATGGCGAACGAGGATCGCGCCCGTGTCCTGCCAGGGACAGGGACGTGCACAATTGAGTAGATCACGCGAGGAGCCAAAAAATCACTAATCTAATTGATGATATTATTTTTGGTCAACTTCGACGATCCTACGGGAATCTGGCGCTCCCGTTCTCTATCGCAACCGGGGTTATGTTCCAGCCACGATGCAGCTCGGCTCGCCAGACCTTCCTGTTTTCTTTGTGTGGTCCACTTAACCATGGTTGGATGGACCTTTAAACGCTTGAACAAAAGTACCCATCGCGAACAAAACCCCTATATGGTCTAGTAACTCTAGCTATAAAACTAATAGTAGAGAAATTGATACCTATATAGCTGCTCAAATATTGCCTAGAGATCATTAGATCATTAATTCAATCAATGTATAGGTAAGGATGATCATCTCCATCAAAGTACTTCGTACTGCAGACAATGGCCCGATTTGCAACCTGGCTACGGCCTACCTGCTTTCAGGGAAACTCGGCCTCTGACCCAATCATCGGCACCGGACGCGGCAACCCGGACCTCTATGTGTCGCTGAACGGCCCTGATCGCCCAGGTGACCTTCCAGAAATCGGAGCTTAATGCTTTAATTTCCAAAACCTGCCCTCGATCCGGTTTAGCCCCACGTGGGTGAACTGTCTGGACTTGAATCGCTGGCTCACATGAGCATTTATGCAGCTGCTAGCGCGGGTCTAGGAAATTTAAATTTCTTTTCCTTTTTCTGCTGGGTCGGTTTGTGCCAATTGAGAACAAAAGAAATCAGATAAAGCTTTCGGCCCTAGTGCGTTCTGCGTATATTCTACAGGAAATCACGGGGAATGCAAACATCAAGAGTGAAACGCGGGGGAAGAGACAACCCTTCCTCCCCCACTGACGAAATCAAACAAAGTTACAAGGTGAGTGTGTTGCTTTAGGGAAATCAACACATTTACTCCTCCTCCTCAGCCAAGACAGCCTTGCGGCGGGCCTCGACCTCCTCCTTCTCCTTCTTCTGCAGGAAGATCAAGGCGTTGATCTTATCCTTGATGGTGTGCTCAGAGGTCATGGTCTGGGCAATCTGCTCACGACCAATTAGGGTAGCGACGATGGAGGCACCGACGACGAAGGTCAACACGAAGCGGTACATGCCGTACCAGTGAGGAGCACGGCCGGTGGCAGCGGCGCGGGCGTCGTTGTAGTACAGGAAGGTGAAGGCAAGGAACTGGCTGATCAGAGCGTACTCAACGGGGAGCAGCAGAGTAGGCCAGGCCACAGCGGGGGCAATGATACCGGCAGCGTAGCGCTTGTAGCCAAACTTGCCGCCGTATCCAGCCCACTCAAGACCCCAGTGCACGGCACCAAGGAAGGAGAGGATCTATATGATCGTTGGTTATTAGCGGGAGCTCGTCTTTTGGATTGGGATTAAGTGAGACCGAAGCAGGGTCAACTTACCACGGCACCGTATCCAACCTGGATGGGCTCCAGCATGTGCAGCATCAGCTCAGCGCTCTGGCCGGAGAAGATCAAACCCTCACCAGCAACGGCAGCACGGTTAATCTCGTAGGAGAGGGCAACGGTCTGCAGAGAGGTGGCCAAGTAGGGAATGACACCAGCCATACCCAGGTAGAGGGCCTCCTTGGGGACATCGGCCAAGCTGAAGGTGTCCTTGATGACTTTCTACAAATCACAATAGCTGGTTAGAGTGGATTCTAAAGATCTGTACCCGTAATCAAGGGCAACTGATGGGGCATAAAACATACAGCCTCGGACTTCATGCCCGCCATCATGTCGGGCTCCTCATCATCCTATCCATAGAAAAGTCTATTAGCCATTGTGTGCCCCGCCTATCATACGCAGCTTTATCAATAGTCATACCTTAGCTGAGGAGGACGCGTAGCGGACCAGGGCAGTGGTGACGGGCTTGTGAGCAGCCAGAGAGAAGCTGGGCTTAGTGGTCGGGCGGATGGCACGGGCGGAGGAGGTCAGCTGGGCCTTGAAGATGTTGTTGCCAAGAGCGGAGCGAGCGACCGAGGCATTGGAGCTCGAGATGGCCCGGAGCGCAGAGCGGGCAGCGGCGTTACGGTACAGCATGGCGGGGGAATAGAGCTTTTCGTGTGTAGTCGGGTTAGCAGTTTGCGCGGGAAGGAAAAGCCTCGGGTAGGGCGACAGCGCTGGGACAACGCACCCAATTGGCCTTGTAAAGAGCTGAAGAAGGGATGGGAGAGTGGAGATGGGGGTATTCACCCGAAGAGAGACTCAAAAGCAAAGTCGGGGAGGCCGTGGGTTTCCGGATTGGGAGCAAATAAGATTATCCAGAAATGAAGTGACCGAGTGGTGAGGTGTATTCGTCCGGGAGACCACAGAGACCTAAACCGCACGAGCTCATTTCTAGCCTAAGGCAGCGATAGGAGAACCCGGGGATCCCGTGATGGTCAGGTGACCATTTGCCAAAAAGCCCTAGCTGAGTAACCTCAAGCTAAATGCCAAGGTTGGAACGATGCCAAGTGAACAGCACGGGTCTGATGTCACTCTGCCTGAAGTAAACATGTGTACTCTCCAGTACAGTGACAGTACGAGGGTATCATACAATATTGATACTGATATAGGATTGGGATAATTGCTACAGAGGTTTAGCGTGAAAATGCAATGAGTAGATTAATAAATTAATTAAAATTAGATTAATATGGATTCAATCGATCAGTCTCCCATGATGACATAGACATGATGGTTCAAGTATGGGGAACTCGGCAATGGACAAATGCCTAGGCGGAGAAGCTGCGAGTGTACCGCGTTTTTGACCATTTCGTACGGTCGCTTGTTACATAGAGGACGGCGATTTGATCCACGCAATCAGGGCAATTGGCTTGGCTTTGAATACCCAACTTTCTTGATCAGTTGCGATATCGTTGGTCGCTACCATCTTATCTCTCGACTCATTCCTCTCTTCCTTTCTCAAACCCTTTCCCCACCACCCTGAACACCCTGGCACCCACTCTCTCGGAGCTGGTTGTCCCACCTCGGTATCGCGTGCTGCCGACTTACCTTACTTAGATGGCCTGGTGCCTGCACCCCTAAGGGAATCTATGAAGCTGGCTTTTTTTGAGCCGGTGAGAGACAAAAGCCCCCACATATTCCCACCCCCAAGAACCAGCACTGACCCTTCCCCTCAAAGCCAGTTCGATTACCAGTGAACGCACGACCCACCTTGTACCAGCGACAGCGGCCGCATCGAAGGCCATAGAGCCCAAACCCCCGCGGGCCTGGTCAACGACCAATAAGTCGCAACAATGTTGGAGGGTCTGGTTGCCAACCTGCTCAATCGCTTCCTGGGAATCTACGTCAAGAACTTCGACGCGAAGCAGCTCAACATTGGAATCTGGTCTGGCGATGTCAAATTACGCAACCTTGAGTTGCGCCGCGAAGCGCTCGACCAGCTTCATCTTCCGTTGAATGTTGTCGAAGGCCACCTGGGCCAACTCACACTATCCATTCCATGGTCAAATCTGAGGGGCAAACCGGTCAAGGTCGATATTGAAGATGTCTTTCTCCTGGCGGCGCCCCAGGAGGATGCGGACTACGATGCGGCGGAAGAAGATAAACGCGCGCATGTCCTGAAGATGGAACGAATTGAAAGTGCTGAAATGCTCCGAGAGCGTAACGCAGAAGGCATGAGTCAGGAGGAACAACGTCGAAACCAGAGTTTCACCCAAAGCATGATTACGGCCGTGGTGGACAACCTACAAGTCTCGATTAAGAATGTGCACATCAGATACGAAGATTCCATTTCCTCCCCAGGTCATCCATTCGCCGTGGGTCTGACACTGAAAGAGCTCAGTGCCGTCAGTACCGACGCAGAATGGAACCCGACTTTTATCCAATCCACCTCCGACACTACACATAAGCTCGCGGTTCTCGGTGCCCTGTCAGTATATTGGAATACAGATGCAACGCTTCTAGGAACTGGTCGCGGCTCTGATATTGGTGCAGAGGCACAAGGAATTGAGCATGACGACCTAATGCACAAATTGCGTGACGCCATTGACAATGGTGAAGGTAATCAGTTCATGCTTCGCCCCGTCAGTGGGCGTGCGGGCCTCGAAATGGACAAGTCGGGTAAATATGACCGCCCTGCTATGAAAGCACGTTTGCTATTCGACGAGCTTGGTTTTGTGTTGGATGATAATCAGTACCGCGATGCCTTGATGCTGGTGGACCTCTTCCATTACTTTATCCGCCATCAAGAATACAAGCGACTCCAGCCCAAATGCTCAGTCAAGGAGGATCCGAAGGCCTGGATGAAGTTCGCTGGACAGGCAGTGCTCAGCAAGATCCACGATCGGAATCGACGATGGACCTGGGAATACATCAAAGAGCGCAGAGATGACCGCAATGCATACATCAAGTTCTTCAAGAAGAAAAAGCGTGAAGAAGCATTCACACCGGAAGAGACTGCAGAGCTTGACAAATTGGAAAGGAAGCTCAGCTACGAGGATATCCGATTCTGGCGATCTCTCGCTCGAAATCAGCTGCGCAAAGAGAACGTTGGGGTCAAGAAGCCCGCCCAACAGCAGTCATGGGGTGAATGGCTCTGGGGCGCCAAGAAGGAAGAATCAGAGGAACCAGCTATGACTGAAGAGCAAAGGCAAGAGCTATACAGTGCCATTGACTGGGACGAAAAGAAAGCACTCGCAGAGAGTGTCGACGTACCCCGTGAATGGGTTAAGCTGGAGGTCAATTGGAGTCTACGTGCTGGTAGCTTCACTCTCAAACAGGATCCGCATGGCGCAGCAAACGAGGTCATGAAGTTAGTGTTCGACAACTTCAGTGCCAAGGCTCTCCAACGCCCTGACTCTTATCTCCTTGACCTTGACCTTGGTGGCTTGAAGATGTATGATGGTACCACGCCTGGGACCCTTTACCCTCAGATTGTCAAGGTCAAAGACTCTCTTCCCGAGCCCAAAAAAGACCAATCCAGTACAGATGATGATGATCTCGCTTCAGAGGGCAGTGCAGATGATCTGGTGGACGAAGACAGCCTGTTCCACCTGCAACTGGAGAAGAACCCATTAGAAAGTGATGCCGATTCTGCGGTCAAGGTCAAGTTGAAGAGTATCGAAGTCATATACAACCCCAGATTTGTGGTGGGAATTGTTAAGTTCTTTGAGCCTCCCGAGCGACACATGGAGTCAATTGGTGCGCTTTTGGACACTGCGGGAGCCACTGTTGAAGGTCTGCGACAGCAAACCCGAGCAGGTTTGGAATTCGCTTTGCAAGAGCACAAGAAGGTTGATGCTCAATTCGATGTTCACGCACCTTTGATAATTGTGCCCGAGAGTATCACACATGAGAGTTCTCTTTGTCTAATTCTTGATGCTGGTCACGCCAGTGTGAACAGTGAGTTGGTCGACCGACAAGCCATGCGAGAGCTCCAATCCAAGCAAAAACATCAGTACGAAGAGGAAGATTACAAACGGCTAGAGCACTTGCTATATGATCGTTTCCTCATCAAGTTGGACTCGACTCAACTTCTGATCGGTCCTGGAGTTGAAGCAACCAAAGCTCAGCTCACCTCTGATGTTGAGTCAAAGAACTTCCATATCATTGACCGGATCAATGTGGATTTCGTTTTGGAGATGTGCATCGTCCCGAAGGTGACACAACTTACTCGGACGCGTATATCAGGAAATCTGCCGGAACTGCATGCCTCTATGTCAGACACCAAATACAAAGGATTGATGAAATTGATCGATATCGCAATCCCACAGTTCGAAACCGGCAAGACCCAATCCGACCCAGTAGCGGCCAAAGCCATCGAAGAAAAGGCCATTGCCACCAGAGCCCGATCCGCGTCTTTCAAGCCTCCGGCCCTCAGAGATCTTCCTGTTGTTGACGATGAAGAAGCTGAATCAGAAAGCGACCACGCGAGGAAAAGCGTGGACTCAACGAACAATATCCACCGCCGAGATTTTGAGTTCAAATTCAATGTTGGCCGGTTGCGTGGTTCTCTCTTCCGCTCTGACTCTCAAGACCCCCTGAAAGATAAATTGCTGGTAGAACTTGTTGCAGAGGGGTTCGAGCTCGATTTCTATATGCGTCCTTATGACATGGTTGCTGAGGTTGTTCTTAAGTCTCTGAGTGTGGATGATTACATCGAAGACAACCCCGTTCCTGAATTCAAGAGAATCATTTCCTCTAAGGGATTCAACGCAGACGAAGACAAGGATCTATTCCATCTGAAGATGGTCAGGGTGAAGCCTGAGTCTCCAGAGTTTGATTCCACATACGAGGGTGTTGCGATGAATCTCGACATCTCGGTCTCGACCATCAATCTTGTGGTGACAAGGAAGACTCTGCTCACTCTATTGGATTTCATCCTTCTCACGTTTACAAGTCCACAGCAGCCAGTCGACCAAAATCCTCAAGCAGATAATCTGGCCATTCTAGAGGCAGCTGATGCCGTTGAAAACCCCCCTCAGCAAGCTGGCAAGCTTCGCATCAAATCCAACCTCAAGAGTATTGCTCTCATCCTTAATAACGACGGCGTCCGATTAGCGACACTGAGTCTCAACACTGCCGATGTTGGCATATTCCTCGTTGGCCGCTCTATGACCATTCAGTCTCGAATTGGTAGTTTGACGTTGGTCGACGATGTCAACTTGGGTGCACCCGAGGAATCAGATGTTCGGCGTCTACTGACCATTGAAGGAGATAACTTCGCCGATTTCAAATATGAGACTTTTGACCCGGAGAGCGAGACATACCCTGGGTATGACTCGGAAGTTTACTTGCGCTCAGGTTCAATTAAGATCAATTTCCTGGAAGAGCCCTACCGGAAAATCATCAACTTCCTGGTCAAGTTCGGCAAGATGCAAGCAATTTTCAATGCAGCTCGCCAAGCCGCGGCGAACCAAGCCAATCAGCTACAGGAGAACGCCTCACGAATGCGACTTGACATTGTGGTCAAGACTCCCATTTTGGTGTTCCCTCGAGTGATGGCGGATGACAGGCCCAGAGATACAGTCACTGCTCACCTCGGTGAGATCTATGTCAAGAACGAATTTGTCCCTATGGATGAGGGCAAAGATAGCCCAGCTGTTAATGTGATATCTACTGGCGTGCGCAACATTCGCTTGACCTCCAAATTCCACTTCGAAGACGGCACAGAAGAAGAGCTTGAGATGATCCAGAAAGTGAACCTTGACTTCAGCATCTGCTACCTTGAGCACCAGGCCAATAACGCGCGCCCAGACATGGAGATCGAAGGTTCTTTGTCTCCTATCAATCTTCGCATCTCCCAGAGTCAACTCAAGTTCTTGCTAGCCCTTTCGAAGTCTATTCCAGGTGCCTTTGCCACAGATGCTGAACAACAAGAGCTTGAGGCCTTGGAATCCCTCCCATCTTCAGTTACTGAGCCCACAACTACCTCCAAGGCTGTTCAGGCGGAGGAGCAGAAAGCAGTGGCCGCAGACGATGCGACGAGCAAAGAGACTTGGGTTAGACTCGACATGATATTCAAGGTCGATAGTGTTGGACTGGAGCTTATCCTAGCCAACGACAACCAGCCTGCTGGCCGCCTGGAGGACTCGAGCTTATCCAAATTCTCTCTTAATGACACCAGAGTCAAGCTCCGCATGTTGACAGATGGCTCCTTGGAGTCAGAGCTTCTCATCCACTCATTCTCTATCCGTGATAGCCGTCGACAGGACTCGAACAAGTTCAGAAACATCATGTCCTTGATCAACAACGATGTCCAGCAGCAATTCATGGCCAGTGTGTCTATGTCCCCTGGGCCAGACAAGCATCTCATTGCGATGTTGACTATAGATAGTCCACGGATCATGTTTGCTCTGGACTATCTGTCTGCTCTGCAGTCATTTAGCAATTCTGCATTTGCGTCTGACAGTCCCCTGGAGATTGTGGAAGAGGAGGTTGAACTTGAAGACTCAGAAGAGGGATCTGATGCTGCAACCTCGGACAAGGAATCCACAGAAGTTTCTGCTGGAGAACCTGCCTCCGGATCTACAACCCTTTCATTCCGAGTCAATTTAGTCGATGCCCAGGTTATCATGGTAGCCAACCCTGCCATTCCTCATTCTGAAGCTATTGTCATTGGTACTAAGGAGGTTCTCATCTCTCGTCAAAATGTCTCAACCTTGCAGATTCAAAAGCTTGGCATGTTCCTGTGTCGTATGGACAAGTTTGAAACCAGTCGACTGCGAATTCTGGATGACTTCACTGTTGAATTGTCGATTGATAGCCGACCTCAAGATCGTGGATCTGCACTCACTTCTATCGAGGTCCACTGTGAACCTTTGGTTCTCCGTCTGTCTCTGCGTGATATCCTGATGGCAACTCAGATTGTGAATAAAGCGTCTGAAATGCGAGCTCAAAATGCCCAGCAGCTCGAGGGTGGGGATGCGAAGAAAATTACCGATGCCAAAACCACCAGGGCACGCTCTGGCAGCAAGGCATCCATGTCCTTGGCCCACAGGAGTCGTCGCCGGTCCAGTCAGGGGGCTGAGACACTCGACAAGACTGCGGCAATTGAAAGCTCGGCTGTTCTCAAGCGTGAGGAGCTGTCAGCCAAGATTGATGGCGTCCGCGTCATCTTAATCGGTGACTTGCATGACTTGCCTCTACTGGATTGGAGCGTTAAGAAATTCAACGTCGATGTGCGCGACTGGTCTTCTACCCTAAGTGTCGATACCAACTTTGATACTTTCGTCAACGTTTTCAACTTCTCCAAGTCGGCTTGGGAGCCGTTGATTGAGCCTTGGCAGCTGGGTTTCCATGTGGCGAAGGAGACGAACCCGGATGTCTTTTCGATCGATGCTTATTCTCACAAAAACATGGAGCTCACATTGACGTCAGCCACTATTGCACTTGCCTCGAAGTCTTTCCAATTCCTCTCTACCGATGAGGATGTCCTTTCTAAGCCAAGAGGTGCAGATGCCCCCTACAGAATCCGCAACTACACTGGCTTTGATCTCCATGTGTGGGCCGATGTCAGCTCAGGGGAAGATGGCCCAGCTGCAAAATTGACCGACGGGGAGGAATACCCTTGGCGATTTGAAGAGTCCACTGCCATTCGTGAGACTCTTTCCCCTGAAGGACAGGGCGGAATCGTGGGCGTCAAGCTGGAAGGAAGCGGATTTGATAGCATCAACCGTATCCCCGTTGTGCGAGAAGGAGAGGTCATCTACAGTCTGAAGCCGAAGCGAGATAATGTTCTCCACCGACTTCTCGTGGAGGTCAAACTTGGAGCTGACAACGTTAAATACATCACGTTCCGCTCGCCACTGCTTGTGGAGAACAACACTCAAATACCCGTGGAGCTAGGTGTGTTTAGTCCCGATGAAGGTCACCTCCTCAAGATCGAGAAGGTGTTGCCTGGTGACGCTCGCCCAGCACCGGTCGGCTCAGCATATCTCCATTCGGTTGTCATTCGTCCCGATCAGGGATTTGGCTATGACTGGTCGAACGAACGGTTGTTCTGGAAAGATCTCATCCGCCGGCCGACACGCACCGTGCAATGCGTCAGTGAAAGTGGAGGCCAAGCACCCCCGTTCTATTTCCAGGTCAATGCAACATTTGACAACAAAGACGCGACTACAAGCTCTTATCCTTACATGCGGATTCGAATCTTCGCACCAGTGGAGATCCAGAATTTACTGCCTTATGATTTCAAATACCGCATATACGACAAGAACACCAAGAAGGACTGGACTAATTTCCTGAGAAAGGGTGGAGTTAGCCCGGTCCATGTAGTGGAGCTATCTCATCTTCTCTTGCTCAGCATTGACCTCGAGGATACGGTTTTCCGACAAAGCGAGTTTGCCATTGTCAACGGGAATTCTCAGGACTATCGCAGAGAGCACACCCTGTCTTTGAAGGACGAACGGGGTCTCCAATTGAAGTTGAAGCTCCACTACTTCAACATTCCCAACAGTGGTGGAGCTTTCAAGGTCTCGATTTACAGTCCGTATCTTCTTTTGAACAAGACTGGCCTGCCTATGGACATTCAAAGCAAGGCCTTCCTCCAGTCTGCTCGCAATGTAGCTGGCCAAGGCCTCACAGTTGACCCAAGAGATGGTGGTCGTGCGCTGCCATATATGTACTCTTACGGATCTGATGATCAAAAGAACCGATCTATTCTGAAGGTCGGTGATTCTACTTGGAGCAAGCCACAAAGTTTCGAGGCTCTGGGCAGCACATTTGAGGTCGTTTTCCCCGACCGACAAGGCAGATCAGAGTTCCACTCCGGAGTGTCTGTGGTTGAGGGCGAAGGCAAATACAAGATGACAAAGGTGGTTACTATTGCGCCTAGGTTCATTCTGAAGAGCAAACTCACTGAAGACCTCATGGTGCGTGAACCTGGGTCATCGAATGTCCTTGAGCTTAAGAGCGGAGAGTTGGTTCCGCTTCACTTCCTCCGCCAAGTCCAAGAAAAGCAGCTCTGCCTGTGCTTCCCCGGTGTGAACAACCAATGGTCTTCCCCGTTCAACATTGCAGATGTCGGAACTGTACACGTTAAGTTGGCCAAGTCGGCGAATCAGCGCCAGAAACTGATTAAGGTCGATGTTATCCTGGAAGAAGCAACTATTTTCCTACACCTCAGCTTTGAGACTCGCAACTGGCCGTTCTCGATGCGGAATGAAAGTGACATTGAGTTCATTTTCCACCAGGCCGTAAGTCTATATACTTCTTCAATGCGTTTGCTTTGATGCTAATGTTCCTATTAACAGAACCCCAACGTGGACGATGATGAGGAAGATGACTCAAGCGGCTGGCGGCCTATCCGCTACCGTCTTCCACCTCGAAGCATCATGCCTTACGCTTGGGATTACCCAGCAACCAAGAACAAGTCTCTTGTATTATCTTCTCAAGGCAAGGAGCGACACATCAAGCTTGCTGAGATCGGTAACTTGATTCCAATGCGTATCCCGCCATCGAAGGCCGGCGAATACCAAAGGATCGTCGATATCAACATCGTGGCTGATGGGCCCACTCAAACTCTTGTCCTGTCGAATTTCAAACCCTCCAAGAGTATATACAAGCAACAGAAGGGTCAATCTTCACAAAATAACATGAGTGCCGGATTTGAAGTCAAAGAGATGAACTCTGACGTTAACTTCAAGGCTCAGCTCCGCCTGGGCGGCATCGGTATCTCTCTCATCAACCAGAACTTGAAGGAGCTTCTCTATCTCACGTTCCGAGAGATTGAGATCAAGTATCGGGAGTCAGCATTGTACCAGACCTTGAATACCACTATCAAGTGGATTCAGATTGATAACCAGTTGTATGGCGGTATTTTCCCCATCTTGCTTTACCCCAGTGTGGTCCCTAAAACCGGAAAAGAAATGGAAGCTCACCCAATCTTCCATGCGATGGTCACAAGAGTCAAGGATGACACTTATGGCGTTCTTTACATTAAGTACGCCACACTTCTCCTGCAGCAGATGACACTTGAGTTGGACGAGGACTTTGTCATTGCCATGTTGGACTTTGCCAAGATCCCTGGTGCATCCTGGACTGAGGAACAGGAGGGTAAGTTGTGTGATGGGGATTTGAATATCCCTGAGCCGCAACAGAACGAAGCAGGCCAGGATGTATACTTCGAACTTCTTCATTTGCAACCCATGCAGCTGGATATTTCCTTCATGCGAACAGAGCGTGTCAATGCAGAGGATGGTGCCATGCAGCCGTCGAACCCTCTGATGTTCGTCGTCAACGTTATGACGATGTCGATGGGTAATGTCAACGATGCGCCTATCCGGTTGAACGCCCTGATGCTGGAAAATGCCCGTGTCTCTTTCGGCAGACTTGTCAACAATGTCCGCGCACACTATACCCAAGAGTTTGTGCGTCAAGTACACATCATTCTTGGATCTGCCGATTTCCTGGGTAACCCTGTTGGTCTATTCAATACTGTCAGCTCAGGCGTGGCAGATATCTTCTATGAGCCATACCAAGGCTTGGTCATGACTGACCGTCCCCAAGAGCTGGGCGTTGGCATCGCAAAGGGTGCTACCAGCTTTGTTAAGAAATCCGTCTTCGGGTTTTCGGACAGTATGGCCAAATTCACCGGAAGTATGTCTAAGGGTCTTGCTGCGGCCACCCTCGACAAGGAGTTCCAAGACCAGCGCCGGATGTCCAAGTCTCGTAACCGTCCAAAGCACGCCCTGTACGGAATTACGGCCGGCGGAAACGCATTTGCGAACAGTCTAGCCAGTGGAATTGGCGGCCTGGCTCGCCACCCTCTGCAAGGTGCCGAGAAAGAGGGAGTGGCAGGATTCTTCAAGGGCGTTGGAAAAGGTGTCCTGGGCCTTGCCACCAAACCCGCCATCGGAGCCTTTGACCTTGCTTCCAATCTCGCCGAGGGAGTCCGAAACACGACTACCGTCTTTGACGCCGACGGCCTTGACCGTGTCCGACTGACCCGGTTCATTGGCACAGATGGTATTGTCCGTCCATACACTCAGCGAGAAGCACTCGGTCAGTTCTGGCTCAAGACTGCCGATGATGGCAAATACTTCAACGAGGATTATATCGCACACTTGGAGCTTCCTGGTCGAGACATGCTGGTCATGTTGACTTATTCCCGCATCATGCTTGTGCGCACTAAGAAGCTCTACACCGAGTGGGACATTCGCCTCACAGACATCCAAACTATCTCTAAGGAGCGGACTGGCATGAGTATCACACTTAAGGGCGGTGCTAACGGGCCCTTCATTCCTGTTCAGGATGAGAGTTCCCGAAATTGGCTGTACAAACAGATTGCTGTTGGTAAGTAGAAATTTTGCTGAACAGTTTTTTTCTGATGTCGAAGCTAACTCGTCTTTGTAGCGGTCAATGCCTTTAACGAGAAGTATAATGTCCGAGGATAGACGGGTACCCTCGAGCTCTTTTGTAATGATGTATGACAAATGGACTGCATTAACGGGAGGAAGAACAAAAAGGGGCTTCACACTTTCCTCGCTTGTCATTTTGGGTTTTTATTTTATTTTCTTGAGGAAACAATTGGTTTCATTGTTTTGGTCTCGGTTTCAAGTACATATGTTTGCGCATTCATCTTTTTTCTCTCTATCTTACTAGTAATAGACATATTTCAGAAGCACCGATATCCATGGACAGTTATCACAAGATGATTCAGATATCACCTCAAAGCCACTGTTGAGTGCTTTCCCGGCCACAGGATAGATATGGCTCAAAATACAGAGCGCATAATCAGTCCAGGGACTGTAATCTGCACATGTGATGGTCTTTTGGCTACTCTCATAATGGATTATTCTTTCTGTCTAGCCTTGACGCATTGAAGTGGATATAGACCTAAGACGGCATAATATACATTGAAATCATAAGGACTGGAATCCATAAGACCATGTTCAACTTGGAAGGTTTTGACTGACTAGCATAATAAATCTGTAAAATGATATGTGACTTCGAAAGATGCAAGTTTGAAAATTCAAGTGATCACGGAACAGCTCTGTCCTGTCCGATTCGTCGATCGGTGTTCTTGACTGGATGCAGGAACATCGATGGAAAGCAAGGTCTGCCGTAGCGAGCTTCAGACGACTATAGGCAACATGATTAGCGATCACTAACCCTAAGAACAGCGCTTGTAAAATATACCTTTTTGCCGCCTTCATTCTCTGCAGTTCGGTATCCAAGCCATCGCCGGTACAGATCCTCTCCCGTGTGTGTCGTAAACATGTATGAAAGGCGATACATGATATGATCATAGACATGATCCCAGTTCCAGATGCTATCTGGACCTCCGTTAATATTTTCCGGTGGCCCCCGATTGTAAATTCTCGCTAGCTCCTCTGGCGTCCATTGTCCATCCGCGTAGATCGGATGCGGAACATGCACAGCCTTGAGGCCGTGGAAGAGTGCCCAAGAAGCACCCGTCATTTCTGACGCAAGACCAAGACCACGCGTGGCTTGGGAATGGTGTATCAAGTCCAGGAGACGTCGAGAGTACCGTCCCATAGTGATAACTGCTGTTCGGCGAGACGTCTCAACACCATATTTGAAGTTCCAGATTGTATTGGGAAAGGTCCATTGTGTATCTTTGGGGTTGAAGATAGGGAGAAAGGTGATGTGGTCAGCTTCCTCGCCGACACCCCAAGTGAAGCTATCATCTAAAGGACTCCCAACTGGTGGCTCAGGGCCCAGGGGTCGGATCCCTGTTCCATACACGGGGCCCCAGACTGTGGCTTCAGGCTTGTCAGCGAGGCTTGCGTTGACCATTGCAGTAAAGTTCTTCCATGGCCCATGATCACCTGGAGTGTAGAAGTAGGCGTTTCGCTCCCATAAGTACCTGCGAGGTTGCTGCTTTGCGAAGGCGGCCGACTGTTCGAGAAAGTGGTAAGAATGTCCCGTGTGGCGGCCGTCCATCTCGAGTTGCCAGTAGTATTCAAAATTAGGGTACAGTTGTGCGAATATCTGCAATGCTTGGTGATGTTGTAGCTTTGGACTGAGTGAGGGAGTTAGCCATCATGAATAACTTTTTCAGACAACAAGAGTCAGTGATATATTACCTATGCTCCTCAATCTTGGGGTACCACGCCTCCAACAACTTGTTGTTGAAGAACAATGCAATGTTCTGAAACTCCACTGGAATAGACCTTCGCAGATCCTCCATTGTTTTTCTGTCCGAGAAGATCGGAAGATCGTCCTCCTTGACATGAACCAACAGGAACACTTCATACTCACCACCTGAGTGCAAAGAAAGCTCCATGATTAGCGCACGAAGATATTCACGGTGATTGGCCGTCCAGATCATACTATTCCATGCTCGGATAAGAACCGCAGACCGAGGCTGATACCGTTTAACTTTCGAGGAATCAGAGATCGTATCCGATTCATAGGTCTTCCGCGGCGGCTCTCTCAATTCAAAGGAGAGAGGTCGTTGGCCTGTCTCATTCATCGAACCATCATGTCGATAACGGTCTGCGTTTCTTTGGTAGCAAAGGGATTGCAGATTGTACCAGTCCAACTCGAACCAATTCACCGGCGGGGGCCTAGAGAAACCTGCAATTTCATCATCATTCTCGTCATCGTAGCCATACGCGCCAAAGCGAGAGTAACGGTCCGTGCAGACCTCTCCATCCAGATCCATTGCCTCGTGAGAGCCAAAGCTCGGTGGCGGAAACCCAACTTGCTTTCCCTTGTATACCATGACCATATCGTCCGGTTGAGTTCGATCAAGATCACGACCACGCGGCCCCAGGCAAGGTTTGAAATGGCCATGATGTTTCCGTCGCCAGTTCCTGCTAGTGTACAGTGGGTAGGGATCATAGATCGAGGGAACGGGATGGGGAGCTCCAGGAATCGTGGGGTCAGAACTAGTGAGAGTCAAGGTTCCACCTAGATGAAACTGCTCGTTTCTATACGCATCACGAATTGAGATTAGTGATGAGGGATTCAAATCAAAGCAGAATGCATAGTTCCATGACAAACCTCACGTTATGAAGGCTCCCCATATCATCCACCCCACTCTCATCTCCAAGTTGAATGCCGGGAGTATACTGAATGGCCCCGGTCTCCCGGTATTGTCCTGGCCGAAGGACAGGTGAGCTGCTCGAAGTATCGAACCATCGCAGCAAAGATATCTCTGGACGAGCAGCGAGATTTGCATAAGTCTCGATAATTGTAACCACGAAAACCAGCCACCCAATCCAGTGTACCCACTTCCTCTTCCGCACGGAATGTAGACGGGTCTTAAACGCAACTGGACCCTTGCTGGGCACCTTTAAGAGCCTCGGCCATGACTTCTCAGTGAACGAACGATAGAGGCTATCATGCACAGGCATGGTGCCGGGCCTGAGAAATTGTGTTGACGAGAGATTGACAAAGAAAGAGTGAAAGAAAGTAATTCTCTTACTTGAGGAGTGAAGGGCAAGTGTAAAGGCAAGAGCGCCCAAGAAACTACGATGTCATCATAACGCGGTATTGACGACGACTAATCGGGTGGTATGGGAAAGGTCTCACTCTATGTATGACAGTGTCGAGTCTCTACGGTATTGAAGATAATTTACTATAAACAATTATGATTCGACCGATTCAACAAACTAAGGTTTCCTTGTGCGTGATACAGAATAGCAACCGTGAAACATACCACGAAGTCATTTCGGATAGGGCACTGGTTAAGTGGAATGGAGTATGAGTTGAAGATGCCCTGAGTACGTAATGTGAAGGCTTGCTGTTATCTTAAATTGGCTCGAAACACATGTGAATTCTGTTTTCATATGGACCCTATGGAGTTTTGCACCCCTGATCTACATCAGGTTACTAAATGGTTCTTCGGGTATTAAAACCACAATGGCATCAAAGCACATGAAAAAGCCCCTTGGAAGGACCTTTCCAATTTTGAGCAACTTCAATGTTGAAATAAAGCCCTTTGTAGCTACATGTGCCGAACCCAGACGTATAAGCACATTATGAGCATTCTACATATGAATCATCAATCTTGAGTCAGGAAGAACTTGCGGAGTCAACCCCTTAGAACCTTGAAGCCTGGCCTTGGGACTGGCAATTAATCATTCCTTCCAGTCAGATTGAACTGTAACGCCTTGAGCTGGGATGTGAAAGTCCCTGCTACGTCCAAATTTGGACAATGTTCATTTGGGCAGATAAGAAAGTCATGATTTAAATTTATTTGAAAAGACTCGATCCAGGTATGTACAACACATCCATAGACTCGAAGACGGGAACATTCCAACTGCACCTCGGGATTTGGTCCACATGAGGATAGGCTAACACACAGCCTATCCTAGACAAAAAAAAGACTTAGAAGAAACCACAGAATTACCAACTAGTAATAATTAGGTATGATTATGTCTCCATACTTTACGCGAAGTAACTCTTCCATAGGACGCCCGATAGATCTTCCAGTTGATCGGGGGTGAAGGCCTGAGTGAAATGATTAGCTAATGTGCCAGGGATGTGGAACAAATTGCAAATGAAACTTACCTTGGCATCGATGTGCCAGGTATCTTGTCTGGTCTTCTTGAACTCGCTGATGATCGACTTCACACTTGAACCCACAACGCCTGGATCGTGAGCAGCACGAATACTGAGCGTAGTCAAGGCCTCGGGCATCCAATGCGGGGGCGGACTGTTGTAAGGGAATGCCTGGACCAGAGCTCCCAAGCCTAGAACGGCACCGTGCCGAACAATCACCAGGCGATTGTGCTCGGGAGTTGGCGTGCCAGCGCCCGATGTTACCGCAGACGAGACTCCAGATCGGAAGTTCTTGGGCTTTTTCGGAAGGGGGTTGTCGGCGAGGACCTTGGTGAAGCGTTCCTGGAAGCGGTGGACCATCTTTTCGCGAAGGTACACAGGGGAGCAGCGGATCATACCAGACAGAGTGGCCGACGCGCCCGCACGAACCTCATGTTGCGTATCCTCAAGCATAGAAGCGATGCATTCGAAAAGCTTGTCACGATCAGCAGAGTCCAACAGGAAGAGTCGACGGAAGTAGATGATCTGAATGTTGATCATGACACGTAGACGCTGGTGCCATGATGGGGAGGTTTGGCCGATGCGGATGAGGGACTGGATGAACTCCGAGCCCTTCTCGGCAGGGTAGGGAATGTTGGGGAGGTGGCGGAAAACGTGATATGCAAGAGACTGTAGCTCGGGATCTTCCTTAACGTCCATCATGTGCAGAAGCTGGGCAGTGAACACATCGGGGAAGAAGGGAACTAATTGTGTACACTCGTGGGACGAGAGAGTTGAATCCAACCAGAGAAGTACTGTCTTGCTGCCAGAGGTGTATGAAGAAGGAGTCTGTTGACCCGGTGTTCTGGCCTGTCGCCACTGTTCAATCTGATCGAAGACTCCACGAATCATCTTTGAAAAGTCGTCAGAAGGAGCATATGGGTAGGTGCCGACAGACGAAGAGGACTTCTGAGCTTCCAAGAGGTGTTTTAGGTCGGGATATGACTCGTGGTATCTGGTGCGGTAAATTGTTGCCAAGGTCTGTCCCATAGCCTCTCGCACACCCTTATATGGATGATCTAAATGTGCCAGGAAATCGTTGACGATTGGCTTTTCCAGCTGGAAGTGCCAGCCGGCATCAATGATGCACTGGTGCAGGAGATTGATCTTGGAGCTTTCCTTGAATGCGGCGTTGGTGGTCATGTCCAAGCGGAAGCTCGCCAACCAGTCAACCATAGGCCAGGCTCGGCGGGGATCGCGGCATTGAAGAATCATGTGGAGGAATGTAGTCCAGTACCCTGAATTTTCAGGGGTCAGGCCATCGGTGAAAATCTTCCGAATGATGGGGAAGGCGTACTCCCAAACTAGAGTGCGTCTTTCCACGCTGGTGTCTGTGACAGAACTGATCAAGGCCCCGAGAATCTCCGCAGTGGCCCGATGCTGGTGCTTATCACTGCCATCCTCAAAGACAGCTTGGATCTCCTCTTGGATCTCCTTGAAGGAGGCTGCCGTAAGACCGTCTCGGAGCATAAGCTCAAAGGCATAGAGAAGCATCATGGCAGAAGACATTCGGAACTTATCGGCAGAAGGATCCCTGGGCTCCTGCTTCAAGTACATAAAGTACTTTGAGAACCAGTCGCGCGTGAACAGTTTACCCATTTGGGTTCGCACATTCCACTCGACTTCATCATACTCGATGTCTCGATCCAAATTGGATTTGTACGCAGGCATGGTCTTGCCCCAGATGAGCCATCCAGGGAAGTCATGATCAACGTAGTACTCAGCTTCAGGCTTGGCAAAGCTAACCAAATAGTCCTGGGTCCAATCCTTTTCATAAGGACGGGTTGCCACCTTGATCTTCGCAGGGAAGCGCTGATGCCCAAGGATGTAATTCTTGTACTCATGGCTGCAGATGGCGCGAACATCAATCATAGTGAAAAGCGCGATGAGTGCCTGAGAGTACATTCCGCGTAGACCTGGGTGATCGTCAATCGAGCCAAGAGTCACCAGCTCAATCAGGTTGCCGCTGGCAATGTAATCGAAGCGCAGGCCCATGGTGATGACAATAGTCGCCGCACGGCTGGCAATCTTCCAATGCGAGATTCGAGCCAAGTTCACCAATTCATCAGCCAGATCAGCTTTCTTCTTTTCAATCGTAGCTCGCTTCTTATTGATAGATGTGCGCTTCTGTTCGATCTCCGCAGTTACGTCTCCAGTGGGAGCAATAGCCTCTACAATGACCTGGTCCAAGATAGCCATCCGCTCCATGGATCGACCATAGTCCATTATTTGGAACACAGCAGTGGAACAGATCTTCTGGACAGATGGCTTGTCAACTGCACTAGCATCAAGGAAAGTGCGGATTATAGCTGGCGTATATTTCCAATTCCGTCCAGCTGTCTTTGCGACGCTACTGAGCAGCAGCGAAAACAAGGCTCCCTTGATGCGCGCGTGGTCATTCTCCTTGACACCAGTCTGAAGGGCCTTCAGAAGAGGGGGGATAATCAGAGATCGTGCCCCCCAGACGGATTTGAGAGCTGACTCGCCAGCATTTTGGGCATTGCGACGGGTCTCGGTATAAAGAGAAACACAGGACTCAGCAATGTCAAATAGAAGAAGTTCGTCCAGTTTAGATCGTGCTCGGGGTGCGGCATTGTGCCGTAGACGTTGCAGATGGTAGACATTCGCTCTGCGCACAAGAAGTGCCCTTGGATAGTCTTTCCTGATACCACTCATTTTGTAAGGGTGTATGTCTGCTGCTAAGAGTCTTGTTACTCGATCAAGGACATGGGCCGATCTCTCAATGCCAACGTCGACAAACCAAGAGCGGAAGGCCGAGTAGAGCGCTCCGAAACATGGCACATCATCTTCTTGCTTATCACACAAAAATCGGTGTACCAGGTGCAGAACCCAACCTGCCCGTTCGCGGATCTCGTGAATGCTATCGTATAGGGCGTCACCCTCCTGGAGAGGGTATCCAGTCGGGTATGGGAACCCTTCCTTGACTAGTGCTTCGTCGGAGCTGTCAAGGAATGCGTCTTCTTCACTCGCGCCATTTGTAGCTGGGTCATCGACCATATCGAATTCACTGGAGCTTACAGACGCACCATTCGAGAACTCCGGAGAGGATTTTGAGGCAGCTTTGGGGTCAAAAAGTACCGAAATTCCGGAAAGAAGAAGTCGCAGAAGAACAAGATTACGAGTAACTTCGTCGGACCATTCCTTGCCACTGCCATCGCGTTTGACGCTGGAAGTCTCGTTTGTCAAGCCGGACAGGTGCCGCAAAGCAGTTTCAGCTTGATTTTTAAAGACCTCAACGGCGAATTCTAGCTCTTCTCGTTTGGGCACATGCCACTGGATGTTAAGTTTGTTGACATCAAGTCTGTAGCTCCAATGCTTAGGCTGAACGCCACCCTCGACATCAGCCGACTCATACATGCTGTAATCCCTTGTGTATGTGCCAGTCAGGTTGAGCAAGAGGTGGTGGATATAGTTCGAAATATGCACGGTAGGAATACCGCGGCACATCTTTTGCATGTATACTGCAATGTCGAAAAGCTCTTGCCGGTGAGCAAGAACAGCATCACCGACATGGACCACACACATGCTCAACATACTGACGTTCCAAACCAATCCACGATCACGAGGAAGGACATCAGTGCCGGTTGTTCTGGTCGAACCCGCTCCATTCTCCTCAATCTCGGTACGAATTCCCTGAATCAGCACAGGGATGAAACGCTTGAGAGCCTTTTCTGGGTTGACCTTGCATAACGCGTTGCAAATGAAGGCCATGGCATCTCGCGCTTGGTGAATGACGTGGTTGGATACGAAATCAACGATCTTTCCCAGTGCAATATCGTAATACTCTGGCGAAAGGGAGGCGAGGAGCGGCATGAAGGTGGCAGGAAGGGTGTTGACGATGTTCTCTTCCGGCGAGCCATTGCGCACTCTGGTAACATCTGGGAGGTTCTCAAGCAGGGTGAAGACACGCCCAAGGAATGAAATGGTGAAGTCACCAAAGCCACAAGTCGAAGAGCGAAGAATCATTTCCTCCGTCTCATCGTCCAAGTCAGTGTCATAGTTCAATTGCACGTCGGATCCTTGTTCCTCCATCCTCTCCATCTCACCGGTAATCCATTGCACTGCAAGCATGTTACAATTGACATCTTCTCTCCCCTTGGTCATGTCGACCATTGGAATGTTATAACATGCTGTTTGAATAAAAGAAAGGGCATGAAGAGACTTTTCAAGATCATTAGCATCAACACCAGGCAAAGCAAGGCCTAGGAGAGTCGTCATATGGCAGCGATAGCCTTTGGTTCGCGTAATGACGCGAGACAATACTTGCATGGCGCGCAGGGAAGAAGTGGTTCGATGAACCTCCACCAAACCTTGGAGAGACGGGTAGATTCTCTGTAAAGCACCTGGAAGAATGAGGTGTGGTTCCAAGTACGCAAGGCCTTGAAGGGTAGATAGGGAGAAAGTCATGGCGGTACTACTTTTGGCGTAGATACCCATAAAGATCGCATCTCTCAGGCACAAGACGAAGCGACGCTTCAAGGGCTCATTGAGTCGTCGTTCGACGGGGACATCCATTTCCCCACTCTGCTCACGATTCCATCGCATCACGAAGAAATCAGTCAAATAGTATACAAGCTGCGACAAGGTCCTCGTCCAGGTACCTGAGTTCGAAGGGTGGAAGAATGTCTCAACTGCTTGGATCAGACCCTCAAGCTGGCTAAGAACCGAATCTTCTGAATCTAGGCACGCAGGCGAAAGAGACAAGACAATCCATCGAGCAATATGGTGGGCAACAGGATGCTTGCGAGTATCACGATCAAGCATGATACCCAAGCCAGATGAGATATCCACCAGAGCGCTGTACGGGGAAGTGGATTGTCCTACAGGGATTTCTAGCAGCCGGAGAACCGCAGTGAAGATGAGAGCGGACTGTTCCTTTGTGAAAATACCATGCTCCGAGAATGGGATGTGCCCGGCTGGCAGTGAATCCCGTGCCAACCGCGAGAGGTAGTCAAGGTACGTCGTGTCAAACGTCTTTGAACGACCGACAAGAGACCAAATATGGAAATGTGTCGGCAAATAGTTCTGCGGAAGTAGGTCGCCGCGTTCAGCGGGAGGAGGTGACGTGGGGAGCATGAGGTTAATCAACCCTGCCACCACGAAGGCGCCTTCTGAGAATGAGGTGGTGTAATGAGGCAGAAACTCCTCAAGCATCGCAGGTAGCTCGCAGGGGTCGATAAATAGCTGAGCAAATGCGCAAAGCTTGGTCAATGTCTTCACATTTCGCTTAAGGTTAGTCGAGTGAACGAGACCGGACTCAGTGGGGAGGACAAAGGCTTTCAGCTCCTTGTAAAGAGGTTTCCAGTCCAAGACTAGGTCCTTGACGGGTCTCAAATAGTGCTTGCGCCTGCCCTGCGGTTAGTTGACTATGTCATTTTCGCGATGACCAGATACCAGAAAAGTCCAACTCACTTAGTCAGAAGCATGAACATGCTTGCAAATCGCTCTGCCACATTGGGGTCGATGCCGGGCGCCAAGGCGAGCTCATAATAAAGCTTCACGAGATTGATCCTTTCCTTCCGGGTCGGATCAAACTTTAGCGATAGCCATCCTCTGAGCTCGCGTGTCCAGTGCACAGCTCCGGGACTGAAGTCCCCAGCCTCCACAGCGATATAAAGCTGGTTCAGAATCTCTCGAAGGGCTCGGTCCCGCTCTGTCTCATCTTCAAGCTGATATGGGAGATATGAGAAGTATGGATAGGTGCGCGGTCGGACGCGAGCTTTTGGCTCGCCATCGCCGTTGACGGCGGCGGGCTCACCACCTGGCGAGGTGGCCCGCGAGATCTCTTGTGCATGGGGGAAATTGTCGGATGTGAGAATCGCCTTGGGGGTTGAGGCGTCCATAATCGCATGTGAGGAAGAGGAGGGAGGGAGGCTAAGCAAGACAAGGTGGAGATGGGGCCGAACGAGTTGAGTTGGCGTAGACGTCAGAGAGGACTCTGTAGATCCGATGTGTCAGCAACTTCGACTTTTCACAATCCTTCACAATCACCCTTATCTGATCTCGGTCAATCATCAGTCTAGCCAGGGAGCTATACATCTATCACAGGAGAGTTTCTCTCCAGCAGGTGTGGAAGTGGAGGCCGGCGGATTGCGTTGCACACGGCCGGGTTCGCATGAGGTCCTTGCAGGCAAGATGGGCGCTCGAAAGGTCGGGGCTCACAAAGGAAGCAGTTCGGATAAACTGCAGGAAGCAATCAATAATGAAAAGCTCCTTTTATGAATCGGTTCACGATAATGTAATGGGAGAGCAGATGATCAAAGGAGATGTTCGCAGAGGGTGATGACATAATTCCACGTTAAAGCTTTGGCCTTGCGGCTTTGAGAGAGACCCGCGTGGAAAACTCCCAAAACTAGATCGAAGGGTGGATGAAAACTTTAGCATAAGAATATGCGATTTTTTTTTGCTCAAAGTTCAAACCTGTTGGCCTCTCAAATGAGAATTAAACAAGCTGGCCATAATTCCAACTTCGCCGGGCTGTCAAGCGCGCCTAAATGGCCCAACCTTTTCTTAGGCAGACAGCCTTACGCAACCGGCGTGCAAATCCGCCCGGGGTACAAGGTACGTAAAAGCGGAGAAACACACAAATCACCCAATGCTTCTATGTAGCTTAGTGTTGATTAACAATTATTTTGACACTTGAAATCTTACGCCGGCGGTAAGAAAGAACCATATAGGACCCCCTGAATCAGTGCATAGACCACCATGGCTTGTGCGGAAAGCGCTAAACTGCGGTGATTCTTGCGGGAATCTTGGAGGCATTCCATCCCGATCGATACAAGATACCAATACCATACAGGGTACCCCGACGAGATCCGATTGACGATCTGAACGTGGTAACTCGTCATAGCCATGACCGCCAGTAAACCCTGGGGCACCGCCAAGCGGAAGAGCATAGAGCCCGGGCTAAGAGGTGAAGATGCCTGGTTACCAGACCGGGAGCGCAAAGTAGAGGGCGCTCGAAGGGCCCATGCAGATGACTTGCCCATGATAAATAGCATCGGTGCAGCGAGTAGGAAGAGAGGAATATTCGAGACGGTCCAGTACCGCAGAAATCCACAATTCCTGAGAAAGGGTCAGGATCGCGATCAAAATACCAAGTCGGCTGAGCAAAATTAAAACGACTTACCAGTAGTAGCTCTGGACCCAAGTATAGATACTGGGTAGTGTCCAGCTACACCATTCTCGATCTAGGTCGGTCAGGCAGTAGGTCCGGTAGGCTAGAAACTGAGGCACAAGCATCCCAAGTGCCACAGTGCCACCACCCACTCCAATGACGATAAGTCGACGAATACTGAGGGAGGACAGACCCTGAGTCAAGCCTGCCCATATTAAGAGGATAGCGTCATATGCGAACAAGAACCCGCTCAGGATGCCATTACTGCGGACCATCGTGGCAATGGCAAAAAGAACTCCGGCAGTGAGTACCTGCAGGTCTCGCAAAACCGTCACACCATGACGCTCGGAGATGAGAGATCCAGAGTACAGGTAGAACCCTGAAATATTGAGAAACGAAAAGATCGACTCTCCATACGGGGCAGAGAGGAAAGCACCCGCCGGGCAGATGATGTGGAGCGCAGCGGACAAGAAACAGATTAATCTCTGGGTGACCGTCTTCTCACCAAAAATATTGGCCGAAAGTCGATAGAGAGCCAGAACAGAAAAATAGTGGGCAACGTGGGATAACACTACTGCTATTAAGGCAATCGGAACGGGGCCCCCTAGCCCGCCAGATTTGTGAAGTCCTGTGGATCGTCAGTTGGTCAACTCTCATATGGTAAAATGATATATGTACCAGAAACAAAGAAACCCAGCACTCTAGGGTATCCAAAGGCCCATTCTTGTTCAAAGACATAACCGTGCTCTGCGGTGTGAAGGAAATAGATGGAGTCCCACCGAGCCAGTCTCAATGGCCACGGGAGCGAAGTGGTGAGATCAGCACCCTCATAGGATATCAATGTAGTGGAGGTATCATAGCCTGGGCCCGGACAGGCAGTAATGGCAATAAACAAGAGAGCTTTCCACAGCCAAAACGCGCCCGTTAAGCTCTGAATGGGATTGTCCAACCGGGCCATGGTGGCAGAGGTTCCAGTTGCCATTGCGGTCTAGACACAGGTAGAGCCACCAATGCCAACTATTACCTAGCTAGGGTCTCCAGCGGGTCACTGATCATGGAAAAAATTGCTTGTGGATCTGATCAATGATCATCGAGTCAACCGAGGCACATCGGTGTGGACGACGCGGGTCCAGATTTACGTTACTGTACATGTAAGCGTGCATAGGTTAGTCAGCGGGTTTAGTCTGGATCTACAAAGACCGAACCGAGCCGACACCGACACAAGGAGTGCGATGAACAAGATTCAATATTGATCTGGTTTCATGATAGTTTCCAAAATTGTCATCGGACTCCTGAAAATCATAGATTGCACAAAACATCAATTGTACCAGGCACGAGCTTTTGTGAAGTTATTTATGGTGGCAAACCCAAATTATGAAGAAATCCGTAATACACAGTGAACTCTGTATACCATCGTCTTGGCACTTTGATCACGCGCGGGTCAGAATTTGGACAAATCCACCGCACAACCTTGGAACACCCGGTCAGCCCTATACAGCTGAGCAGGAGTATTCTAAGTTTCTGTATACAGAGATTGTTCTGTAAGTACCGAGGTGTCAATGACGCTAGCCACTGCTGACGTCGATCGAATTTAGTTCAGATCTGGTCAGCATCCCTGCAGGGTTATATGTGCGCTTTTGTTAAAGTCCTTGGAACTTGATGACATGATCAAATTATGATCAAATAAAGTTCTTCAAATGAATAATGGTGGGGCGTGCGGTGCATCAGTCTGTCCGATTTCCAGCGGAACAACAGGGATTCCTCGGCGCCGAAGTCCAACTTCTGAGCTGAACTCCGGTGAAGATGCTCGGCATTATTAAATTGTCATCTCTCATTGCTAGAAGAATGATATCTGAAATAAACTATGTTACACAAGACTCCGCTTACTAGAGAATTCGCACTCCCCCACCCACGTACGGCCCCTCCGACCATATCATAAGAAATGGGTATGTTGCTTAGGCGTGATCATTAGCTTGGTTTTTTGTAGAACTAAGCTCGAAGAATATGCCAAGCAAATTTATACACTGATGACGGAATGTCATTTCGGAGCCGCAGCTTCCTAGCTGATCGTCCGGGCTCCGGAAGTCAACGGAGGCATCGGAGGCCGCAGTGACCGATCCGCGACAAACTTCTCTTTCTCCACTTTGTGTGTATAAGGCTGACCGCCATGTACGCAAGATTTTATGGTCATTTCCTTAAAAAAAGGAAACATTCCCCCTTCCCCCCCCCCTTGCAGTTTCCTTTGCTAGTTCATGCTACCCGCGATCTATCTTTTCACACATTCTTTTTGACTTTCTGTATCGGTCGTCTTCTCATCCTTCGCTTCCAGCCCCGGCGCATATCCCCACCTGACTGGCCTCCGGCTAGTTTTTTATCCCCCCGCAATTGACGCGTGGACTGCCTGTAATGCGTTAGTGTTTGCTCCGGCGCCATATATTCAAGCTCACCGCGGCTCTGGTTTTGACCAGGTTCAATGTGGCTCCGCTGAAGTCCAAGAATGCTGCTGAATCTTGGTCTCACAGCGGATGCCGCAGCTGCTCACACTCCCGATCCTAGCGCCCAGCCAGGAACGCCACCCGCACCAGCTTCACCATCCTACTCCCCAGCCTTCTCCTTGGCCACCCTGCCGTTTTTGGGCGCTTTATATAACAGAACAAATCCAACTGATGGTCCTGCACAACCTGTGGGATCTATATCCGGCGTGGCCATGAGCCCTGTTGCATCCAAGCCGAGCGAGGGGGAATCGTCCAAGGCCACCACGTCGGCCCTCAGCAGACCTCGTGTCAGCCGCTCAAACACGAACACGACGCGCAAGTCCACTCGGTCTAAAACCTCGTATCAGCTCGCCCATCCTGCCTCACATGCTCGTCACAAGCGACTGAAGCTTCGTCCAAAGCTTCTACTACAGCTGCAACAGGTATCGCACACACCTCGACCCTTGCCTATCTTGGATGTTCTACCGTCGACATTATATCTGCCACGGTTGGCTCGGAAATTTCCAGCAATGTTTCGTGGCAAGAACGGTCTCGGCCCAAATGACTTGATAATCGTGATGAGTGAACTATATGAGCGCACGGTCGCCAGTATTCCGGAACGACCACCGAGCTCCGAAGATGATGACGAAGATCACCGCGAAGTGGTAGCTACAATCTGTCAGATGCTCCAGGAGGATGCACTCCAAAAGGGAAAGGCAGAGATCTGCTTGAATTTTGGACCGACATGGGAGGCTACACCCCTTCCGAGCGGTTCTTATGAATTTGTCGCGCAAACGGAAAATGGAATTCGAGTGATGCGCTGGGCTTTGCGAGCAGGCAGGAATCGCCGGATGTCTGCACAGCCCAGTTCTGAGCCGCGCGAAGATACCAAGCGATTCACGTTCAGTGTCATCGACCCCAACACTCGTCGGCACCCGGTCATCGCTTCTTTGACACGCAACCAGTTAGAAGTTTTCGATGAATACTCCGCTGTAACTCGATCGAACACCGGCCCCACCACTCCGAGCTCGGGCATGTCTATTATTAGTGATCTATCTGATAATGATGCGCTGGACTTGAATCCGGATGCAAATCTCGTCACGGTCGAGGATGGACTTCGCACTTTAATCATCATCACTGGGATCTGGGTCGCCTTCCGCGAGGGTTGGTCGTCCAATTTCAATTACGGCGATCCACTTTCATCTCTCACCGGGAAAAATGTCGCCTCTCCAGCATCCTCTAAGTTTTGCACATCAACGAACGCCAAGAGTGAAAACAACAGCCCCATACGCCGTGATGAATTGAATGATTTAAAGGATGTAGCCAATGGCAACAAGCGCTGCGCATCCGCCGCGAGTATCCACCGTTCGAAATCACCTGTTGATAGTCTTATGTTCGGAAGTCTCTCCAGACGCTCAAATTCAACCGGTGCTGCATTCATGGATCGAGCAAAGCGACGGAGCGCCTCGGCCGGCAATCGTCTGAATCGCCACAGTGCGTTCACAGGCACTGGCGAGTATGGACGCGAGATTGTTGTATCTCGACCACCGTCCATCCGACTTAATTCGGCCGAGGCCGAGGATTCCTCGCGTGCTGCCCCGCTCAAGAACACATCCAAAGCGAAAAAAGCCAACGAGAATCCTAAGCCCACGAACAATGGACAAATGGTCTCCTCATACCCAGATCACCACAAGGTCTGGGATGCAGACGACATCAAAGAGCCCGAACTAGCTCCTCCTGGTAACAGCAAAAGCAAACGCCGACACCGATTCAGTTCTCTTTTCACGATTTTCCACCGAAAGGAAAGGGCCCATTGAGGACCCTGCATTTCAACATATGTATACCCCAGCATCTTGTCAGCGACCTGTCTGTATTTCCTACCCGCATTTTTTTTTTTTTTTTTGGATTCCATTGCATTTGGTTGGGCGTTATCTTCTATTTTATTTCCCGGCATCGCAGGTACACGATGTTTGCCTCTTCTTCACACTCCAGGAGTCCATACACTTCCCCTCTCTTTCTTCTTCATTCTCGATCATTTTTGGCATCACCCTTCCAAAGCAACTGGGTACCCCAGTGCGATTCCTTTTACATATAAGATCAGAGTTGGAATCTGTGGCATTGTGGTCTTTTGTACATCGCTACCTTTCAATTCTGAAACGATGCCCATGGTCCATGTCAATAGAAATGTCCATTTATATCCTACTTGCACCTCACCTACAAATACATACGACACCAATTCATAGTTGATCAGTTCAAATTAAATTCTTTGCCATAAGGATCCGCTGCGGTTTGTACACATTGTGAAACCAAATTGAATACTCCATGCTCCACAGAAATCTTCTCTTGTAGAACACCACCTGCGGACTAGGTTGACCATCCCCGTTTACGGCGTAGAAATTCCCGAGTACAGAGTTCCCGTGGTAGGTACCGCCGAAGAAGTTGTTGCTCTTGACGATGATCAAATGTAGACAGTTGCATGGCTTCGCACAGGTATCTATCACTCAATGGGTTCCGAGTGTGGAAGGCGCAATTCATCTATTTGAAAAGGCGTGATGCAGTCGACTACAACCGCCCCCCTCTTTTTCGAATTTCGAACCTTTTCTTTGTGTTTCTAGATTCTTCCCCTGAATCTTCCTCTGCTGATTTTCACCCCAACCCTGCAAGTCGAGTCATATTGGGCCCATCGATGTATCCAGGTATCGTTTGGAATACAAAACAAAGCAGCGAATAAAAATATGCAAAGTTGTCATCAAGGCATCAACCAAGGCGTCAAAGATGAAACATGGAAGCATACAAACGCCTAGCAGTATAAAAATACAATGTCCACTAGAATTCATCCGCTCTTTCTCCTTCCCCCTCTCCTTTCCCTCAACAGCCCGAGCATTCATGCGGGAATTTTGGAACGCACGTTGTCAAATACCGCCCTTTAAAGTATGTTGCTGTAAAGCTTGATACGGAGATGGCGCAGGCTGAATAATTCCAGATGAAGTCAGTAGCTTCCGATTCGAAGTACGTATCCCTTGGCAATCTACGATTCTGAGTATTGTGAACATGGACCTGCCGAACAATGCTGCTTATCAAATCGAAAACCCAGTAGATTCCTCCCTTTGCTATTTCTTACATGGGAATGACAACCTTGGGCACGTACGGCTCCTCCAGATACTTGATCTCCTCAGGGGCCAACTTAACCTGCAGACTAGCAACGGCCTCATCAATACGTTTGATGCTGCTCAATCCAACAATAGGCTGTTCACTAGGTTGGCTCAGCGACCAAGCAAGAGCAATCTGTGCCATGGTCACTCCCTTCTTGCCAGCCAGCTCCTCAACACGACCAACAATAGCCTCATCAGCCTCGTTTTGACGACCACGCACAATGCCTTTAAGAGTAGCGTCGGTGCTCTCGCGCACACTCCCAGGCGAGTTCCACGGCCGAGTCAGCACGCCACGGGCCATTGGGGACCAGGGGATAAGTGAGACACCACTATCAAGACAGTAAGGGATCATCTCGCGCTCTTCTTCGCGATCAATCAGATTGTGGTAGTTCTGCATCGAGATAAACTTGTGCCAGCCATTACGGTCGGCGACGTTCTGCAGAGCTTGGAACTCCCATGCATGCATCTAGGAGCAGTCAGACTTTGTAGCTCACAATGAGAGGACAGTACGTACCGAGCTGGCTCCGAGATAGCGGACCTTTCCGCTCTCAACAACGTCATTGAGCGCCTTCATAATCTCTTCACGGGGAGTCTCCCGGTCGAGGCGGTGGATTTGCAAGACATCGATGTAAGTGCCCAGACGCTCGACACTGGCGTCGACCGCGTCGAGAATGTGCTTCCGAGACAGACCGGTACGGTTGACCCAGGCACCATCGTTACGAGCACAAGCGGAGATGGGAGGTTGAGTACCCTCGTCGTCGACTCCGAAGAAACACTTGGTCATGATCACCACCCGGTTGCGGGGAATATTGTACTTCTTTAATGCCTTACCCACAATTTCCTCGGAGCGGCCGTGGGAGTAGACATCGGCCTGTTTGTGATTATTAGAATGGTTGATTGGCCAGTTCGATCATGGATCGTGGATTCTTATGCTCACAGTATCCCAGGTGTTGATACCCCGCTTGTACGCATGCTCGATCAGAGGCAGGGAATCTTCTTCATCGAGAACCCAATCCTGCCACTCCTTGCTTCCAAAGCCCATGGTACCCAAGATAATCTTGGATACCTTCAGACCCGAATTTCCGAGACTATATCCCGTTAGTTCTCAGCTTATGGTCACTCACGATGATTGAGTCATCGTGTGACGCTGGGTGTGGGGCTCATACCGAACGTATTCCATCTCGGCAGACATGTTGAGACAATTGAAAATTAATTCGAAGTTGGCTGATTGAGATCTGTGAAAACGAAAAGAAGCTTATTTAGCTCTGCCTCTGACTCAAGTCGGCATATACTTAGGCATGACGTCAAGTCATTCAGGGTCAACTTACTAGGTGAAAACAAGACTGGTCTTCTTCAAAGACACAACTGGGTGGCGTGAGAGAGATTTAGTGGGTATAGAGATTTCAAACAACAGAACTTGAGAGAAAGTATGTTGTGATTAATAATTTGGTGTCGGCCACACCGGTGTCTTGGAGATATGCCGATATCCACAAGCGAGCACGGACTAGCCGATAAATAGCCGGGTAGCTTCCAAGGTTTCCTGTCGTCCACTCACAACCTTTGGGCGCCACCAATCGGTCCATGAGAACGGCTGGGAAGATCTGGGGTAAGAATTCGGAACTTTGTTGCATTGTGTCCCTTCAAGGCTGTTATGAGTGGCTGGATCTTCATGGTTTGGTAAGACTGGCTGTCTCTGTTTTCGAAGTAGCATCCAGTGAATGATCAACTCTCACAGCTAGCATAGGGCATATGATAATGTATACATATGTATACGTAAATATTGACTTCGAACCAGCAGGTTCACGTTTCAGTACCTCGCCGCGGAGCAGTTTTTTGAAACCTTTCAGAATTCATCTAAGTATACATACTTTCAACAACGCCATCACTCCAAACCTGGAGGGCTGAAGCTCGGATCTAGCTCCAGGTCAATTCAATTCTTATCTGGTATCAATCTTTTCAACACCACTCTTTTCAACAAACGCCATCGACCCTGGAGACCTTATCTGCGCTGCCATGGTTTGACATCACGTGACTATATCGCGATCTTGCGATGCCCGATTGTATTTGGGCGGTACATAGAGCGGTAAAACCAGCTACTGAAAACATGAGTCAGTGTTTCATTCGCTCATCCTTTACGCAATCAACATGAGGGCTCTCAAATTTGTAACTGGGAACCCTAACAAGGTTATCGAGGTCAATGCAATTCTTGGTGGATTGATACCTGTTGAGCCTGTGGCATTGGATCTCCCAGAGATCCAGGGGTCATTAGAAGAGATCGCGAGCGATAAGTGTCGCCGAGCCGCTAAAATTGTTTTATTCCCAATGAACATCAGTCTCTTTGGCCAATTGTGCTAATTGATGTTGACAGATAAATGGACCAGTCATTGTGGAAGACTCGTCCTTGGAGTTCCATGCCATGAACCGACTTCCAGGGCCCTATATGTATGTGGTGATACTCAACAATGAGAACAGATCTCGAGTTGACATCGAAAAGTAAATACTTTCTAGAGTCGCTAGGAAATGATGGTTTAAATAAACTTCTGCATTCACATGATGATAAGAGTGCGGACGCTGTTTGCACATTTGCCTTTTCAGCTGGTCCTGAGGCAGAACCCTTGATTTTCCAAGGAAGACTCGAGGTTGGTCGAGATAAAACCCGATACTCTGTGGCGATGTACTAAATACAATTCAGGGAAGAATTGTCCCTGCTCGAGGTCCACCCGTTTTTGGTATGTTTTGGTCATCAGAAAGTTTCCAGTGGAGAGTTAACGCATTCTAGGCTGGGAGCCCATCTTCGAGCACAAAGGGGAAACTCTTGCGGAAATGGCGCATGACAAAAAAGTATGCATTGCCACTGATATTTGCCAAACTCGCATTGACGTAATCTAGAACAAGCTGTCTCATCGATATCGAGCCTTGGTTAAATTCCAAGAGTGGCTGGCCCGGGACAATAACCGGTCACTGATTTGCGGGCAGGAGTGAGGACCAGGACCGATCTCGTGTATACAGACATACATGGATCGATATAGATCAGCATTGAGCGCACGGGCAGCTTTACTCTTTTTGTTACCCCGCATTTGGTTCTCTTTCCGACAATCTCCAAGGTTCTATATTTTCTGGAAGGGAAATAATCCCCGCTCCTGTTAGGCCCCACATAGCATTGCACATAGACCCATCGGGTGCTTATTCTCACCTAGACCATGAGAGACTGGTGAAAGGTGCTTTTTTGGAGGATAGATTTCCCCAGAACCACGGGTCGGACCCCCTGGGGCGAGTCGTGCCCCTCAGAAATCTCGGAACAGGGTTAAATACATACATATATACTTCTTGGGCCGAATTTTTGGAATGATATTTATACATCACTCCTCCAAGTTTGAGCAGCGCTTTTCTCATTTCTACTATCCTTGTACTTTCAACGATACTCTCAAGGGTCTCATGTTCTCAACTTGGCCTCTTGTGCTTAAATTCATTTGATATATATTACCTTCTCTGGCAGTCTACCAGTTTCACTTCGACAAGATGCTGTCGGTCCTCGCGGTCGCTCCCTACGCGATCGGGCTTCTTGCCTTTGCTTTCATATTCTTCGTCGGCTATCCATATTTATTATATCTTCGCGACCCCAAAGGTATGTGCCAAGCAATGAGACAAATGAACCAGGTCACTAACAATATCCCAGGTTTGCGCAAGTATCCCAATCTCCATCCGATCTCTGGATTCTCCGCAATCCCTTTCATGCTCATGGCTTCGCGGGGATTCAGGTCCAGGGAGCTGGCAGAACTGCACAAAAAGCACCCTGTGATCCGAACAGGCCCTAACATGTTGTCTTACGGAGATGTTCGCGCGATCAAGGACATTTATGGCCACAATACCAAATGTACCAAGGACAGCTCCTATTTGATCACCTCTGGCTCTCACTTCAACCTTGCCGATGTCGTGGATAAGCCAGATCACGCAAGAAAGCGCAAGGTACTCTCCTCGGCATATGCTCTGAAGAATCTGGAGAGCTGGGAATACAAAGTTACCGACAAAGTGCAAAGAATGTTCAAACACTTTGATAAAGTGTGCACAATGGCTCCCAAAGAAGACGTCGCCTCTGGCAGAGTGGCGCCGGATCAAAAAGATCTCACCCTGGACCTGCGTGCATGGAACAACTTCTTCACTCTTGATGCCATTGCCGATATTGGACTTTCTGAGAAACTGGGCTTCCTAGACCAAGGCAATGATTTATGTATTGCTGAGAGGAAAGATGGATCGACATATACGACAAGCCTGCGCGATGCACTCTACCCTACAGCTCGCAAGCAGTCCTACATCTTATGGAACTACGACTGGTATCTCACTCTCAACAAGGTGGTCAACGTCATCCCCTATTTCAATGAGATGCAAAAAGCAGGCGACAACTGGGAGAATATCATGTGGCGCCGCGGAAACGAAAGACTACGCCGCTACGAGGCAGGCGAAAAGCTGGATGATTTCTTCCAAGCCCTCATGGAGGATAAGAACGGGAACCCGAACAATCTCGAGTGGGGCGAGGTGGTCGCCGAGTGCAATATCATGATGAATGCGGGGAGTGTGACGACTGCTGTTGCCATTACAAACGTCATGTATCAACTACTCCGAAACCCTCGAACCCTTGCCAAGCTTCGCGAGGAACTGGACAATGTTCTTGACGAGGACGAATACGTTGCGGACTACGACAAAATCAAGCATCTTCCATACCTACGCGCGTGCTTGGATGAGTCGTTGCGAATCTTCCCCCCGACCTCTCATGGCCTTCCTCGCGAGACACCTCCATCGGGTACAAATATTCTCGGAGAATGGGTGGCTGGTCAAACTTCTGTCAGCATGTCTGCTTATGTCGCCCATCGTGATGAGGGTGTTTTCCCGAATGCAGACCAGTATATTCCTGAGCGATGGCTTGGAGAGGAAGGGAAATCCCTTCAGTCATATTTGATTGCTTTCTCTGCTGGTGCTCGGTCTTGTATTGGTCGCAATATCTCTTACTTGGAACAAACAAAGGCTGTTGCTTCTATGGTACACCGGTACGAGTTTGCTTTGGCCTACCCTGGATGGGAGCTAAAGCGGGAGGAGACTATGAATTTGATTTTGAAGGATATGCCTGTGAAGATTTGGCGGCGTAATATGGAGAAAATTGAGTGAGCATGGGCCAAGTAGTCCAGTGTTGGTGGTTTGAGGTCTTTCCACGGTTTTCTATTATCGCAGTCCATGAATGTTCAAGATAGTATTAGGATATATATCCATGGATATATCTATGATTCCCGTGGTCCAATTCAGAGTATTCTTTGTGTTTATGCATTTTTCAACATTTGAAGTGCTTTCAAGTTTCTACTATCCATTGACCTCGGGAGGTGTTCATTAACAGCCAGTTTTCCCTGCTCGTAATTTGATTCACGGTTGCATGGATGGGCTATCCATCTCAAGCCTGCCCAGACACCGACCGACCTCGGGAGGTCAAAATATAGATTTTGATCCATAAAAATTCTGACCTAGAAGGCCACTCAAGGCTCTACATAATGAGTATTCCAGACAATTCAAAAATGTTACTTGTGTGACGATCTGATGCCAAATGCCATGTGTGAACCGTGGACCTGTCCACGGGTCTGGGCAAGCCTATGTGGGAAATTTATCGGGGAAGTTACCCCGAACACCCTTCTTTCGTGTACCCCGGCCTCTAGGCCTAATTTATTCTCTATCGGCGGAAATACTCAATTTTTGAATGTGAAAGCCTATCTTGCAAGCATTAGCGACATCAATGCAGTGTAATGTAATACAGACTGGTTTCAATTTAAACCTTGAGACTGCCAGCGCAGGCGTCAGATGGCTAGGTGGGGTTGCATCATCATAGCCATTTCCTGTTAGGTCTACCTGAGAAGTCCGTCCCTTGGACCTCCACAGATATGCCATCAGAGCTTTGGTGGCTGAATTTGCCTGATACCAGATGATTATTGCAGTTGGACTCGTCTCCAAGATGGGAATCTTTCCCCGTCGGGTGTGGAGATCAAAGTTTAATCCCGGCGATCTACCCCAAATCTTCATACTTAGAGAAGCCATTTTTATATGCGGGGTATCTCATAGTCCTTCCAAGGTTGATGAACTCTGTCGCAGCTACAGACTATATTAATATTTCTTGCTCGCTGTTTCACATTTTATTCCAACCTATGACTCGACACCCAAGTTACATCTGCCACAATGGTGTCTTTCGCAGAACTCACACAAATGAACCTGTCGCCAGAGATTTTGGCAGAGCTTCAAAAGTATGCGACACCGACCGGTATCGCTGATTACGCTGCCTTGGCCATTGTCGCTGGAGTCTCAGCAGGGTATCTGTCACGAGGGACCCTCTGGGACAGGCCTGACCCGCATTACCATCTCTACTTCGAACGCCCACAGTTGAAGAATGGTGGCCTAGCTGGCATCAATGCCAACAAAGAGACCAGAAACATCGCACAGAAGCTAGAAGACACTGGCAAGAATATTGTCATTTTCTGGGGATCACAATCGGGTACTGCAGAGGGCTTTGCCAATCGCCTGGCCCGAGAAATTTCCATTCGATGGGGTCAGGAATGTATGTCGGCGGACCTGTCAGACTACGATCCAGCCACAATCTCTGAGATTCCGAATTCAAAGCTGGCGATCTTTATCGTCTCAACTTACGGCGAGGGTGATCCGGCTGATAATACCGCGGAATTCTGGAGCTGGATCACCAAGACTGGCGATGTCTCGCTAGCCAATCTACAATATACCGCGTTCGGTCTGGGCAATACCAACTACAAATTTTACAACAAGGTTGTCGATGTGATTGTTGAAGGGTTGGAGAAGTTGGGTGCCAAAGCCCTGATGCCACTTGGCAAAGCGAATGATGCTGAAGGTGCCACCGAAGAAGACTTTATGGCTTGGAAGGATAGCCTGTTTACAGTGTTCAAAGACAACTTAGGCTTCACAGAAGTGGAAGCCAAGTACGTCTCAAGCCTTCAAGTCGAGGAAGATGAGTCTTTGGAGCCTATCGACCTTCACCACGGTGAACCGAATAGCCACGTCGATGCCCCCAAGGGAGCTGCTCAATCCTCACCCATTCGAAGCTTAAGCATCGTCAACTCTCGAGAGCTGTTCACATCCTCCGACCGCAACTGCCTTCACATGGATGTGGATCTGAGTGACCAACCAGAGTTGACATACAAGACCGGTGATCACCTGGCCATCTGGCCAGCCAATCCAGAATTAGAAGTAGAGCGTCTACTCGAGATCCTCGGTCTAGCCTCTCGCCGTGATGTTCCAGTCATTATTAGACCCCTCGATCCAGCGACAAAGATCACACTTCCCACCCCGACGAGCGCGATCGCCCTTCTTCGTTACTACTTGGAAATCTGTGCCCCTGTTAACCGAGACAATGTCCGCGATCTCGCCCAATTCGCACCTACGCCCGAAGCAAAAACATACCTGACCAACCTGGGCCAGGATAAAGACTTCTACGCAAAGTTCATCAACCGTACCCACCTAACTCTTGGTCGTCTACTACAACTCGCCTGTCCGGGCCAGACGTGGACAAAAATCCCTCTCTCGTATCTCGTCGAGACACTACCGCACATCCGCCCACGGTACTACTCCATCTCTTCGAGCAGTGTAGTCTCTCCACGGAAACCTTCTATCACAGCCATTGTCTCCACAACTCCCCTTCCAGAGAACCCAAGCGAGCTGGTCCACGGCATCACATCGAACTACCTCCTCGCCATCTCCCAGCAAGCCCACTCCCAGCCCCACCCACATGGCGTGTCGTACCATCTCAACGGGCCCAGTGACGCTCTAGAAGGTGGCAAGGTTTTCGCTCACATCCGTCGAAGCAAGTTCAAACTCCCTATTACGGCCAAGACGCCATTGATTATGGTCGGTGCTGGAACAGGCCTCGCACCATTCCGCGCATTCCTCTCAGAGCGTTGCCAGGTCCAGAAGGTCGGAAAGGAGGTCGGTCAAATGATACTTTTCTTCGGCTGTCGTAACCCCGAAGAAGATTTCATTTACCGAGATGAGCTGCAGGAGATGCAAGAAACACTCGGAGATAAATTGCGTTTGGTGGCTGCCTTCTCCAGGTATGAAGGTACGCCACGGCAGTACGTACAGGACCGAGTTTCAGAGTTTGGAGAGGAGGTTGTAAAGCTTATTGATGAGGGTGCTAGCTTCTATATTTGTGGTAGAGCTGGTATGGCACGCGAAGTGGAGAAGGCTGTTAGCGGAACCATGCAGAAGACTAAGGGGTGGACTGAAGATGAAGTCAATAATTGGAGCAAGGCAGTCAAGAAGAAGAACAAGTGGCAAGAGGATGTTTGGGGTTGAAGCAAGCTTTTTTTCTTCTTTTGCTTTTTCTTGTTCTTTGTTCTTTTGTTTTCTTTGTTAGCTTAGGGTTCGGTTGCGTCCTATCTCCTTTTTGCGAGATCGATCCTCGCAATTTCAACAGAGTTCAAACCAACGCACGCTATTAGGCGAGATCAAGTTGGAAATAGGCGACCCATGCGACCGTTACCCAGAAAGGGAAAGTTTGGATGCGCGGCCTGGTGAAGGCGAACCAATCGGAAGGGGCTGATCCACCTCATTTCCCGGCATAACGAGCATGACAGATCTTCGAGTAATTTTCAGTTTTCAGCTTTTTCAGTCTTTTCAACCCTTTTTTGTAGTGGCGTATTTTTAGTTTTAATTTTATTCTTACTTTTTGTATTTATCTATTTTTCACTAGTGGAGCCATGGAACGAGGAGCGGCCAAATGATTCGCGCTTAACGTTGGGAGCTCGAGCCCCGTGTATCATAATCTATAATACTGACTTTCATATCTTAGCCTTGTGCTGATCAGCAGTCGGATAATCCGTATAGTGGAACTCGTTATCCTCAAACGGCCCATAGAACCGGGACCGGTCGTACGGAGCCAAGGGGAGGCCCTTCCTCAGTCGATCCACCAGATCGGGGTTGCTGATAAAGTAACGACCGTAAAGGAGGCCATCGTACTTTCCTGATTCCACAATACCCCAGGAGTTGGTGTCATCAAAACCACCAGCGGAGAAGAACGGTGTTGTACCGAAGATCTCTCGAAAACGATCCAGAGTGACATCCTTCAGGCCCCAGCTTTGAAGGAAACCCTCTTTCTCGTCCCCACTAAAGATTTGCTCATAGCGCTAGAAGAATCAGTGGATGAATACCAAAACGAAACTCTAATAGGCAACAACATACCGGTTCAATAAAACTAACGTAGGATAGAGTTGGATGACTCTTCTTCAAACCCTCACATAGATGAGTCCAGGTCTCAACTCGCTGCTCACCACGAGCTTGGTTGAATAAACCGAAAGGGGATAGTCGAATCGCCAAATTCTGTTCTCCAATAGTCTTTGCCAATTCATCCATTAACTCGAAAACGAACAAGCATCGTTTCTCTGGCGATCCACCATAAGCATCCGTGCGCTTGTTGATATTGGAGCTGAGGAATTGCTCGGGAAGATAACCATTGCCACCGTGGATTTCCACGCCATCAAACCCTATTTCCATGGCAGCCTTGGCAGCATTGCAATAGTCCTGAATGGTCTGCTTGATATGCGCCACTGTCATTTCAATAGGTGGGTGATCCGCGTACGGAACCGAAAAGTACTCGGTGGAGCCAACAGGGGGATGGGAGTAGCATTCCGTGGGCGAGTCCCACACACTTGCCGATGGACACACGGATGGAGACCCAGTCATCTGGGGAATAGTGGCTCGACCAGCGTGCCAGAGTTGACAATAAATGATTCCACCCTTTGCATGGACCGCATCAACGACCCTTTTCCATCCGGCGATTTGCTCGGGGGTGAACAAGCCCGGAACGCCGGGCATTCCATTGCTCTGAAGAAAATTTAGGTTAGACGCACATGACAAACGGAAGTCCGAACCCCAAAAAATGAAATCAAATTAGGTTTCTACCGCAGGGGAATGTTTCACCTTACCTCTAGCGACGGCGGGATCCCCTCGGAAATCATCAAGCCTCCATCGGTGGCGCGCTGTGCATAATACTCAACCATCAGATCTCCAGGAATCCAAACTCGATTAGGCGCTTCGGGGGTGCTAATAGACTTCTCCGGAACTCCACGGTTACGGGTCAAAGGCGCATGGACGATGCGGTGGCTGAGGGTGATACCGCCATTGGCAATAGCCAATGGCTGGAACAAGGCCGATTTCTCGCCTAGATTGTGAATCGTCATAGCTGAGGATAAATGATATTTTTTTTGCATACAAATTAGGCTCTGGAGAGAAATAGGAAAAGAAAATGAAGGGACTCAGTGGATTTTACTACAGAAAGTTAGTAAATTTACTACTAAATCACCCTTGCCCAATAGGGAAAATTGACCCCCCCCCTGTCAGAAGTGTCAATTCGGCTAGTGATCAGGGTTTGAGTTTCAAACTGCAGAATTCTTCCCGTGTTACCAAATAATGTCATATGAACGTGGGCATCGCGCTTCGAACAGGTCTGATCGCAGCCTTGGAGCTCCACTGCTCTCCACTGCTCTCCACAGCACTTTACAGAATTAGGGCATTGCGGAAGCGCTTGTTACCGCGGAGTACGCGAAGAACCATCCCCGCGGCGCCCGGCCACGTAACAAATTCCATTTTCTGCAGCAACCAGTAGATGATTGGTTGCAATTATTGTATTTCCGAGACCGGCAGTCAAAATCACAGGGCCTCGATTCTTAGGTCACTAGTGAGATGTGGGATCAATAGCGTTAAGATCTCCACTGCAACCGATCCTTCCCGCAGAATACGTGCTGAACCATGGTAATACACGGAGGCCGGATCCCCTGTCAAAGCTGAACTCCATGAACGCCCCATTGACCCCATTGTTCTTAATCTGTCAGTTCCCAGGTGTCTGGCGTAGTTCCAGATTTCATATCATCTCAAAATGACGGTCGAAAATCCCACAGATATCATTCACACGGTCAACCTCGTCACACAGGTGCTATGTATGCCGATAACATCCGCGTTTTTGGCGTTACGATGGTATACCCGATTCCGATTCAAGCAGAGTATTGGAGTTGAAGATTGTATGTTTTTTTCCCCCTCGATCTATCACGGAGCTTTATACTAACTGGGATTTTGCTCCTTCAGATGCGTGCACCGTGGCTTGGGTATGTTGATGCCTTGCATCGATCCCGATCCCAAGTTATACTAACCCATCCGATCAGGGCTTGTTCATGGGATACTGCGGAATCAGTATCGTCGGTATGTTCGAACCCACAGAAAAAAGAAGCGACCATACTAATTCATCCCAGTCGGAAAATATGGTGGCGGTTACAACATCGACGACGTCTCAGATGCCAACCAGATCCAGTTTAAAAAGTTCTGTTACATCGCCACTATCCTTTACTGCCCAATGGCACTCTTCGTCAAAGTCGCTCTCCTTTCCATCCTCACTCGCATCTTCAAGCCCTACCGTGGTAAGGTGTATTTCATCTACGGCTTCCTCGCCTGCCTTGTCACATACTATACCGTCGCCTTGATCATCAAGATCCGCATGTGCGGTCCAATCCCGAGGTACTGGCTCGGGGACGAAGTGGAAGGATCTTGTCTCGACCAGACTGCCGCTCTGATTGCCGACTCGGTGATTAGTGTGGTCAGTGATATCATCATTCTCATTCTCCCATTGCCGTTGACTTGGTCTTTGCAAATGTCACGAAACAGGAAGCTCCGTGTCATCGGTATTCTCAGTGCCGGTGGCTTGGCTACTGCGTTCAGTCTGTACCGGTTGGTGCTGGTGCTGAAAGATGGTAACTCTAAAAACCAGACTATTGTGTTCATGGATGTTATTCTGTCCGGGTATGTCATCTATGTTATCCACCTCTTGATTCTCTTTGCTAATTCTTTCTAGTAACGCCGAGGGTGGTATGGGGTTGATTTGCGCTTGTCTTCCGGTCCTCAATGTCCTCATTGTCTATTACCGGAAGAACTACTCTTCTCAAAAGTACTATAACCAGAGCTCCGAGCTCCAGCTTGCCGACCGGACAAATAATACCAATCCCAAGGCCGGGTGGGAGAAGGCACCCAACTTTGGCGATCAGAGCCATCTTATTTCTTATGCTGGCGGTCTCGAGGCGAATGAGTCTGGTGTATTCGATGGAATCCGAAAGACCGTCGCCGTGGAGCAGACTGTCGAGAGTGCCAGTGCTGATAGCGGCAGCCGATAGTGCTGGCCAATAACGTTGATGAATGTATTATATAATTCCCTTCACATTAACTGCAGTCTATTCATAGAACAATTTCATAATAGAATATTTCCTTGTGTCATCAAGTTCGTCTACGTTCAAAGGCATGTTATCTCAAGGATGGATTTGCATCAAACAACCCAGAGTGGTGCCACAGCCCGTCTAATCCAGCATCAAAACCAGCAGACCATGATGCGTCAATGAAAGGCCATTGAAACATATCTGTTTCGACGTCATGAGCAAGCCCAGAATGCTCTCGAGAAGTAAATGCAGCTTCAGTATCTGGGACTGGCGAAGATAAGATCTGGCCCTGAGACTGATGCGAATCGTCGGCTTCTCTTGGCTCCGCAGTCATAGATCTACTCGCATGTATCTCGCGATTTGGACGCGAGCGAATATCACCGTATTCATCCAAGGTGCCTGCCAATGCAAAACGTCGAGGGCTGTGCATACCAGCTTCAGTATGTGCTTGATTACTCTTAACTGTTTCGTAAAACCGATTGGCTTCTTGCACCGTCCGCCACTGGAAATAAATCGTTAGTTGGATTTCAAGCTTTCTGGATTGACACTTACCCAGCTTCGACCGACAGGCCATAGCCGGCTTAGCCGCTCAAGGTATATGAGGTTTTTGCTCTTTTCTTCTTCAGCTCGCTCCAGTCCGCCGGGGTATCGCATCGGTGCGATTGTTCCGTACATATTGATATGTGCAGCTACAAAGACACTAAATCCCGAATAGGGGGTCATCACTGGTGCTTCGGATGCCTCTAGAGCTGATAGGACACCGCTGATATTCTGCACCGCCGCGAAAAGCTCTTTGATTGTCCCGGGCTCTTGCTGTTCATCATCATTCATGTCATGGAAAACATCGGAATGGGGTTTGAGGTTAGAGAGGAAACGATCACGATGAAGAAATAATACACTGTTCCGGTCAGTTTGACTGATATTTCAGTATAAGAATAAGAAGCGTACCTCATGAAGTATATCAGGTTAATGTAAGCGAAAAGCTCTCCATATCCGAGAGCGACATGTGCCTGGGCACTCGTTGCAGGGTATCGAACGGTCATATCTTGCAGAGACCTCCACTCATCCAACTCTCCCTTGAGTGTTTGCCAAAGCTGAAGAAGAGGCGATGTAGAGTCATCCGAGTCTAAAGAGGCCAAAGCACGTCGATGTTCATTGGCAAATCTTAAAATCCGCACAAAAATATCAAATCCACGTGTTACTATTGTTAGACCATGCTCTATGGTCAGGTTTCTTGCCAATGGACATTGCTTGTTCATATCAGCAGGCATCAATCTCCTCTCAGGAAGATGATTGAATGTAAAATCTCTGTCGCTAATAGGGAGTGGGACCGATATTTGAGAGAATGACAATGCGAAATGTTGTCGAGCACCGGAACTTAGCTCACAGTCCTGCGCAAAGCAACACCAGTAGGTACGAACAAGCTGTTCGTACTGGGTCTGAGAGGCATGAAATTCGTGTGGACTATGTTCCATGCTGTCATCGGACATTTTTAGTAGTGATTGAATCATGTAGGTTGCCATGCCTAGAAGAATTAGCTTGTTTCACGCATAACCGATGGTCTTGCATGATACATACCGCTGTACATCCATGCTTGATAAGGCCGACCGGTCCCCCATTCATAGAAAGAGATCATCACAAGAGACTGAGCAAGATAAAGTGAAGGGGCCTCCATGACACGATGGGCGAGATGTTTTCGTGCATAGCCGGCATACGTCTCTTCATCCGCGAGCCCATCTCCGCTCATGAAACGCACGCATAGGGAGAGAAGCGACGCAATAAAAACTGGATCAATTGATTGGAAGTTTGATGAGACATCCGAAATTAATGAGGGGTAATGTAGAAAGTTCGTGATAGGAAATTTCTTTCGATAAGTTTCCACAGCGGTGATTACAATGGATGGTGGTAAAGCTGAAATGGGGTTCTCATTAGTCTCCGACACGGTACGCGAAAGGGCTGGTCGAGGACTCCGTCCAATGCGCGTATCTCGAGATAATGTAGTGGTTGCTCGTCGTTTGTGTCCTGCTGTAGGTCTGGCATTGCTTCCTCGTGTGCCTGTGCCTGGCTTCGAAGCTCGAGGATCTGTCAGGACGCAATCGTCACTCTTTATTTTTCGACAGCGCTGACAGGGCGGGTTGCCCTCATGATTACATTTGACTTTCGCCCGTCTATGGTGATGATCAGCCATTGTATTGGATTCCCGCGTATCAGCTCAGTCTTATCTCACCGACATGCATCACAAGATATTGATAGCCTCATTTGGGCTTTGAAGGACCAATGTATGCTCCTTCACGCAGATAGCATCAATAATACCTTGATAATGAGTCACTCAAAATTGAGAGGGTCAATGCTCAAGTGAGGCAATGATAGAGTTGCATTCCATCCGAGTTCAACAGAGGTGTGTTTCAGTTGCCATAAATTTAAGGTGTCATAATTACCCTAACCGCGTGGTCACGTGACTTATACACTATAATCCAGGTAACGTCACCTACATTAACGATTGCCACTTGGGCATCTATGTGCTTGAAGATTAAAATGTCTACCAGAATTTTTTGGAAGTAATTAGAGGGACCACCTAGCTAGTCTTTGCAAGACCTTCATTGAACGACGTATTTGGGCAGAAAAAAGCGCTCAAACGCTCGCCACCCCCGAAAGCAGGCGAACAAGGACGCAGAGAGGCGTCGCTCTTGTCGAGATGTCTTGTTTCCTTTTATTCTACTTGGGATTCCGTATGTCGTTAGAATGTTAGATTAATTATATTTATATGGTCTAGTAAAGCAATTCTAAGTAGCAAACTCCTTGGACGCCGCAGTCCACTGCGCCACCCATGCATTAAATTTATCAACCTGCATTTCGTCTGTAGCCCAAGAGGTTACAAGACGAACCATAACACGTCCATCATCAAGCTGTTCCCAAATGTAGAAGCGGAATCTGTCCTGCAGCCGTTGAACCAGATCCATAGGAAGAGTAACAAAAACTTGGTTTGTCGCAGTCTCGGCAGCGAGTTCATGTCCCAGCTTCTCAAAATTGGCGGAAATCTTCTCAGCCATTGCATTTGCATGTCCGGCCAATGTGAAAAACAGATCATCTCGGAACAGCTCCACAAATTGAACACCCATGATACGGCCCTTCGCCAGCAAAGCGCCGTGTTGCTTGAGGTGGAAAACGAAACCCTCAGCCAAATGCTTCTTGACAACAATGGCTTCTCCCATCAAGGCACCAGCCTTAGTTCCACCGATCCAGAAGATATCTGAGTACTCAAAGATATCATGGAGCGTCATATCGTTCTTCTTCGAGCAGAGCGCCGTTCCGATTCGGGCTCCATCCACAAGAAGCAGAAGGTTCAATTGCTTGCACAGAGCGGACAAATTGCTCAATTCACGCTTTGTATAAACTGTTCCAGTCTCCGATGCATTGGAGATATAAAGAAGCCGCGGCTTAGCCATGTGCGGGAAGAATTGATTTTGCTGCATGGCTTTTTGCAGATTGGCTGTGGTCATCTTGCCATCTACCGGTGGGACAAGAATAAGCTTGTGTCCAGTGGCCTCAATGGCACCGGCTTCTTTGCAAGCGATATGTCCCGTTTCAAGGGTAATTACCGCCTCATAAGGTCGGAGACAGCTGGCAATTGAGATCAGGTTCGCTGATGTGCCGCTAGGAACAAAGAAAATCTCCGCCTCATCTTCAGTGCAATTGATTCTTTCGCGGATCAATTGCCTGGCAGTATTGCTATAATCGTCACCACCGTATGAAACTTGCTGAGTTGAGTTTGTGCGAAGGAGAGCCTCCAAAATTTGTGGATGGGCACCCTCGCTATAGTCGTCCATAAGACTGTATGGAGGGCATGCCTCGTCTTGGCAGAAATTTGTTGAAGGCATTGTGTATCTATGCGATGTTCCCAATGTTGAATGATATGGAGTTTGAGGGATTTTGAGTTTCCACAGAGCACAATGTTAAAAATAATTACGCAATTCGTGGATGGCAAATTTGAGTCACCTAAATAGAACGTTCGGGAAAGAAAAGATAAGGTCGGGAATGATAGCTCGGGAATGCTGGTTTATTCCCGAGCCGTGATCCGGGAATCCCTTGCGCCGAATACGCCGAATATCAGTTCTTATCATGTAATTGTGGGCACATTCTGGTCAAATCAAGGTCGGCTGATCTGGATTCCTCTTTCGTGAATCTTAGAGGGGTAATCACGTTTAGAGAAGCTTGTGAAACGGGGCAGTCCCAGGGAATTCCATGTTTTATAATAAGTCCACAGACTGATGTCTATGCTACCAGTTGACTGCCTATCGAACATGGATTTGTACAAGACTCAAAATTTCAGTTTACCAGATAGTACTATGGATTGTGGCCGAACCTTTATTTAAGGGCCTAGCCCCCTTGATTTAAAATTGCTCCCATTATAAGCTTCGAAGTCTATCCCGATTCCCGAAATCAGTTAATCGGCGTCGATGACTGATGACTGTATTTCCATGTCATAGCTCCCCCACCATAACCAAGCCGAAGCGAAATGAGGAAGGTTGACAGCTTGAGTAATGTCGCTTATCTGTTTCTCTCGTAGGAAGAGAGGCTCTGACTTCTCCAATTTGGTCACCTTGTCAAGATCCTTTTATTATAGTAATTATCAGAGGAAGACTTGGCGATTCTGTATGTATGTCTTAGTCCGGCAGTCGTGTTTACTTGGATATTAATAGCAACGTAGTAGATTCTCTGGAGATCTAAGTATTGCTTGCTTTAATGGAAGACACAAACTCTGGGCATGTCGCAATGCTAAGCCGACACCTAATTTAGAGTGCTGACCGCCACACGCCCCATTCGCCTTCTAGTATCATATCATGAAGCCATGTGATTAGAGATATTCTGTAATGTGAGATGAGATTCTGCTGGTCTATAATATGAGTATAGAGGTGTTCGTGAAACAAAGCAGTCCCGGGACTCAAGAATACAATACCTACGCAAGAATCTCTCGTTAGAGCCAGAACGTTCATGCATGTCAATTTGGTCTATGAGCAAGGATATTCAAAAAAATCGAGATATATGAATTGACCCCAGGTCGGCGTTTGCTTTTCGAAAATGTCGAATAAGATAAAAAAAAAAAGAAAATGCTGAAAGATGGACAGGAATCACAAACGCCCGGCTATTTACAAATGACAATTTCCCGCCTGAAATGAACTAATAATATACAGTAAACTCCAGAAGGTCGTGCAATGACGGACCTGAAACCTCGGGATTTCCGCAGGAAATTTACTCGGTCATTTCAGGTCTGAGATGCTCCCCTTCTTCAGATAGGCGTTCTTCCGTTGGCACGCGGTGATAAAGCCGGACCCGCCAGCCTCGAATGAGCAAATAGCTGGCCATGATGCCAGACATGACTGCCAGAAGTAGAATAAGTGCGAAGAGACCCCCGATACTACGGACGGTCGTGTAGGAACTGGAAAGCATTTGAATGGCCTTCCTGACCTCAGCATCTGCCGTGTCATCTAGTGACGACAAGCGACTCGGGCTACTAAGCTTCTTACTTGAAGAACCACCTTGGGCAGATGAGAGCCCGGATGGATCTTGGGGTCTCGGAAGCCCAGATTGACCTAAATATCCGGCTGCCTCCCAATCAGGGACCTTGGTTCGGTGCACCTTCGAGGTGCCCATAACGTGGCCGTCGTGGTGTATAGCCTCGACGGATATCCAATCCATGTACCCGCTGGCAATGAACATTGTTTCGAAATCATACTTGGAGACGTTGCCGATGAATACTGGGGTGTCGAATTCGGATGCCCGGGCGTAAAAGTTATACCAGGCCACATCAGTGGCACCGTTCCAACTAACGTGCACCCTGGTGACGAGGTTTGTCTCATCACTGCCGAACACGGAAGCCACTAGGTCGGGCGGAGTGGTCGGGCGGCCAATGAATTCGGATTTATAGGCGCGGTAGTTCGAGTAACGATCTGAGGTGAAACGGGCACTCATCAAGACTTGTCCCTCGGGCGAAAATTCCGAAATGTAGCCGCCTTGACTCCAGCACACAAACATGTTCTTATTGGCCAATAGCTGAGAATTGCCACGGAGGCGGGTGAGGCCCTTGTCGGGTCGAATATACCGATTGAGGACGCGCGCGGTCATTGGGCTTGTGCCGGTTTCAAGTTCGACGATCAAAGCCGACGAGGTTTCCTCCTCGGCAAATTCCTCATCGGACGCATTGTTCAAGAATGATATGACGTGGCGGGTTCCCGATGACTCGACGAATTTGGCGTCGTGTTGTTTCGAAAAGACGAAATCCTGAGCGAAGTCACTATTTCCCTGTCCTCCCAGGCGCCAAACAATAGTTCCTGTCTGTCCAGAGACGAGGTAGATGGTGTTCGTGAAGCGCATAGAGATCAAGTAGTCGCCATTGTCGTTCTTATCCACAGCGTTGATATGCACATAATCCCAACCCGGGGCCCCTTCCACGCGGGAGCTTGGGCTGTAATGCACGGTTTCCACCAGTGGAACCTCAGCAAACGAGTTCCAGTGGTAGAGAACATCTGCAGTGTTAATATCAAGCTCCGCGAATCCACCATATTCCAGCCAGGTCTTTTCCATTGGGCGACCAAAGGCCTCCAAGGTAATTTCCTCTGACAAATAGTTCGTAACCACTGCGGATTGGCCATCATCAAGAACATTGAACTCGTGGATATCGAACACTCCAAGGTCCTTCCTCAGGGGGATTTTCCTATAAACCTGGTAATTTTGGTCCAGGATCATACCATATCCTCGTTCACTTCCGTCGTGATTGTATTGCAAGATAAGAGAAATGTACGTTTCGTTGTTGAGGGTAATGGTTTTGAAATCAAAGACATTGCGATTGTCAAACATGGGGGCTCCGGTCCAGACGAGGCGCTGTTTCAAAACTCAGGTCAGCTGTGTCTCTCGCGACATATGGTAAAGTCGAGATCAAGACGTACCCCATCCTGGTCGTAAATGTGGGGACCTATTTGGTATTGTTCGTATAGACTGGTGGTGTCGTCGGGCGCGATGTGTAGATAAGGTGAGACAAACCAGTATCCCGGGCTAACACGATCGCGATGTTCGTAGTTAAGATTGAATTTGACAGCCCTGGCGTCCGGGAGCTAAGAAGACACGGAGCGATTAGTGTACAGGTCGTCTGTGAGAGATACCGGCCACACCAACCGTAACGAAGGACATCAGGTCATCGTCGGAATGCCAGGCGACAACATTCTGTGCGAGCAGTAGCAATAAGCCCTGCCAGAACATGATGATGGGGAAAGAGCGACACGGACAAGGGAATCAAAAGAAAGCCATGAAGGATGGCAGAATCAGCGAGGGCCAGGGGACGGAAGGGCAGTGCGCAGATCGCTTTCGCAGATCGGTAACACGGCGACCCGTTGACCAGAGGGGTTGCAGGCTGGAACGGTAGGTAAAATTGGCGATTGGGGGGTGGACATCGGGACTTCTGGACCCCGGTGGAGCCAATAGGGACCGGTAAGCATTTCTCAAGCGCCCTGATGACGCAGACGTTGATTATTGGTGCCTGCTTACCCCTTGTTTACGAGAAACACGGGTGGGCACATAATGAAGATCATTGTCGATGTGTTCTGTTCAAAGTGTACAGTATATGCACAGTATACTCATTGTTTTTTCTGATTGGACTAGGTTATATGAGCTAGGTTCTTACTCCGCTGATGGTGCCATTTCAGGGTCTGGTTGCGCAGGGTCAATAACCATGGACGCCAAGGGTACAGAACATCGGTCGGCACTGTCATTCCAAAAATATCATGCACTACAGGTACCCTTGTAATTCAATAAATCTCTGGATCCTCAATGGCCACGCCAACTCAAATAGAATTACAATGGGTCCTTTACTTAATGCCCAGACTTGCCCAGACAAAGTGGACATAGCAGACAAATAACAGGTGGCAAATCTGCAGATCCTGTTTCAGGTCACGTGATTGGCAAGCCCTTGGCTCAGTGTAAATGGGCATCGTATGCAAGATTCTAGGATCCATATCAATATTTTGGTATCAAAGATCTGATGGAAATTAACTACTTCATATTTGGATCTCAATTCTGGAATACTTAATATGGGTGCCGGTCGCTCGAAATCTGCACCTCCTGTTGCCTGACAAGTGCCGAGGTCCGGAACAACGGTTTTTATCAGGCATTTAAACCTTAATCACATCTATAACCCCACGAATCCCTGGACCCGTCTACTTGTATATCAAGTTGTGGCAATTTCGGGTATTGCAACTTCTAGCGGATAATAATTGAATATAATATATTGTTCTTATGCCGTTGCCCCCAGGATTGGCAATGCAGCTGGTTCTCGAACGGTAGTAGTTGGTTAGTGTCATACATAAAGAAGCTTTTTGGGAGGACTGTATACAGTCAGTCCCAAGATCAATTTCCTTTTCCTTTCTCTTCATCCCCAGATATTGCTGCATGATCATCCTTGACTGACTTCCATTCCATGAACCACGCAATCATAAAGGTAAGCAACGCAAAGGCCGTGGTGGAATAAAAAACACTCTGAATAGACTGTGCATATGCCGCGGATACGCTTGAGCTATATTTCGCCGGAACCAAAGATAGAATATCCGTCAAACCAGATTTCGAAATTATCGAACTGGTCAGTCCTGGCACATGGCCCACAAGCAGTGTAGTCGCCCGGTTGTTCAATATCAGTGTGCCAGTGCTCACACCCAATGCGCCGCCAAGGTTCATCAAAGAAGTGATGATAGTCAGGGCAATAGTCATGTCATGTTCAGCCGTATTGAAAACAGTTTGTGCAGCGAGCTGGGGAGCATCAAAGCCCAGTGCCAGTCCTGCACCTGCTATGACCTGGTAGCCTACCCACCGACCGAGGGGTGTCGAGACCGTGAACGTGGAGAGAAGACCGGTCCCAATAGATAAAACGGTGCTACCGAGTATCATGAATGGAAAATAGTAGCCCACTATTGTTGTCCCAGTGCCCGCAATGATAAAGAAAGCTACCAATGACATTAGATATGGGAGTGTGTCTGTGCCCGCTTGTAATGCAGTTTTTTCCTGTACCGCCTGGAAGAATACTGGTAGCTGGTTTACAAGGATGGACTGTTAATTAAATCCGTGTCAATCATTTGGGGATGGAAAGACAAATGAAAATAATTCACTCACAAAATAAGGAATTTGTGACTCAACTGCGGCATTGAAGAGCATGTAAAGAGATCCAGCCACCATGCTTCGTTGTGACATGATCCGGGCAGGCGTCAATGCATCCTCGCCCGCGTGCCATTGCCATATGACATAGGAACCAAGCAGAATAGGTGTCATCACATACAAAGCTACCATCGACCCGCTAGTCCATCCATACTGCGATCCGCCGCACTGCAGGATGAGCATAAAGCAGGCAATGAAGGGAATCCATAAGCCAAGGCCCACCCAGTCGAACGATACCCAATGCTTTCCTAATGTCTTTCCATTCAATCGATCTGCAGGTTCTTGGATAGAACAGCCTAGTATAACCAATATTGAGGCAATTGCTCCAATTGGCAAGCTAATCCAGAAACACCAGCGCCATCCAGGACCTGAGGTCAACGCGCCAGCCACCACTGGTGCCATCGCTTGCGTCGAACCGATCAGCAGTCCGATCAAGGCATTTACCATTGGCCTGAATCGTAAAGCAACAACATAGGACATGATACTGACCAGGAAAGTTAGAAGGAAGTTGAGAGGAACGTGGTCTGGACAGGGAGCAGAAAGTATTCAGACGTATATAGACTCACATTAAACATCCGCAGAAGAATCCCGCGCTGCCAAGACCGGAGACTGCTCTCCCAAAAATCACAGCGGTAGAGGATGAAGCCGTTGCAGACACAGTACAGCCAACCTCAAAGATACCCAAAGCTGAAAGGAAGACCACTTTGGCGGGAAAAGCCTTGTAAAGATGTCCCCAAAACAGCTGGACGGCAGACAGTGTCATCAGGCTATTTTCCATTAACATGTCAAAGTGCATTGATCTTTGAGCCAGTTTCACTCACTATGCAGTACCATACCACCCATCATCTTGGCTACTATGAAATTGGTCGGTGATCGATGGCAAGGCCGTTGACACGATGTTCATGTCCTGGGATAGTGTTAAAATGCATCTTTCCATTTCATCCAGTGGGAGGCCTGCATACCAAGGATCCAATAATCACACCCAGGCATATTCCTATGACCAAAGATAGCAGTCTGATATACTCGATCACACTTTTCTTCGCTCGTCGAGACGTCAAGGATGTAGAGGATGCTGAAGATGGTGAAGGCGGTGTTCCTTGCACATTCGGTTTACCCGACCACGTTGAATGGAAAGGTTTCTCATCCTTTGGCTCAGAGGAAGTCACCGAAGTCGAAGACATTACGCTAAAGAAGGGACAAAATGGAAAGCTGGAGTCAGATGGAAATGAGAAAATAAACTCGCGCTTTTTTGGAGCGATTTTCATAATTACTTATATACATATCAGGGTGCGAATGTTCATCCGCAAGTGGATGAAAAGCCTTGAAAGAACCAGTTGCAGAACAAAAACCCATGGTAGAATTTCAAACGAAGATACCAGCCCATTATTTTCTTGATACTACGCGAAGATTCCCATTGAGAAGCCAGGGAAACTTTACCGGCGGGATGTGGGATATGGGATAGTGGAGTCATCCCACTTGGTTCCGATTGGCCTGTTTCATTATACACCATGAACAATATGGTTGTCGTTCAGCATCAACGCATAACAGAAATATTTACAGAGCTTCATTCACATGAAAAAATTAAAGCGAGCTCCAAATTAAGACGGTCTGTGGAAGATGTGTACCCAGCCACCCGGCTTCAGGAGAGTCTATGGGCCTTGTCACAAGCTAACGAAGCCACAGACCTTTTGCAGTACCATTTCGCGCTCCTTTTGAATGATCCGTTATGTATCGTCCGAAGAACTTGCCTGTCAGTTTGCCCGGCATGCTTCAAGAGAATTTCTAGTTATTTGGGGCTCTAAAGCGATGTATCGGCTTCATATACTCTACATTGTTCAACACGGAGGTGCTTGGGCTATGATTGTCACGGGACTGAAATGGAGTAGCAAGTCGGCACAGCTATAAGTTTATATGACAAGGAATGCAAGTAAGCTAATGGGTATACGGAGCTAGATCAAATTAAATATAGAAGGCGGGCTTGTGGGAATTATTTTTCCGCAGATTCAACACAACTTGAACATGCTGAAATCCAAGCTTGGACTGCTGGGACCAAGCAAGCAGGCCGGCCGTCTTCAACATGTTCTTAATTTGCCGGCCGTTCAAGTCCACTTGAGCCAATTTGTCGAGTTGTGCACCCGTGAATTCCTCGGTGTTGTCTGTCCTCTCAATGAATTGAGCCCAGATAAGGCGTCGGGAAGTCGTATCAAGATCCTGGTAGGCAAGCGCGACGTGAATGCGAGACTCGAATGCCGGGTCAATGTTTTCAGCTCGGTTGGTAGTAAGGAACAAGATACCCTGTATACAAAGTCAGTGACTGCTCCGTATCAGAAGGACTAGTTGGAAAGCCTCACCTCATAGTACTCCAACATTCGTAGAAAGATGGATACAAGCTCATTCCTCATCAGATCAGTTGCAGTCCGTGCCTCCATAAATACGTCGGCTTCGTCCAGCAGTAGAACAGCACCCCACTTAGGGATCATACGCAGAATATCCTTGAGACTTCTTTCCACCTTTTCGGCGCTGATTCCCAGGTCACCTGCGCTCATAGCGTAGAGAGGGACCTGCATCACCTCGGCGACACTCTCAGCAGTCAGTGTCTTACCCACACCTGGAGGACCACTGAGTTGCATAATGATCCCTCGTCCTTTGCCCTGGACAATGTCGTCGAAGTTATCCAGCTGCTTAGACTGGGCCTTCGCAAAAGCCAGAATGAGATCCTTGAAATCCTCCTGACCCTTGGGAAGAACCAACGAGTCGAAGGCCTGAGTATTCCACTCGATATCTTTCGCGTTGTCCAGGTAGAACTGCAGCCACTCCTTATCCTTGATTGAGTACCCGTGCACCATAGGGCTCGCAATAACCCACTCGGTCTCGGTCAATTCTTGCGGGCAGTCACTTTCTCCATAGACACGAACAGTCTCGGTAGGATGAAAGACGTTGAAGGCCTCAGTATCAATGATGATACGGCTGTTGACGTGATATTTCATGATCTCGTCGTTGAAGAAACCATTCGCGACACCCTCATAGGCCTTGTATTTGTAACCCTTGTGCGATTCCCAAAGCTTACCCCGTGTGATCAAAGACTCACGAATGGAATCTTTATCATCATGGTATTTCAGTGGAGAGACCGCCAGCGAAGTAATAGGGGAAGTGCCAATAAACGGGAAAATCCTGAAGTCTTCCTCCCTGTAGCCAAATTCCTCGCCGTCGAAGTCCACATACTGGCCAGTGATGATCCACGCCTTTGTACGGCAATCAATGGCATCATCATGGAATTTGAACGCGCGGGTTCGACCACCGGAGATGGTGATAATCTCATTGCCAGGCTCAAAAATCGTCCAGATAAGAGTGTGAGTGATGACGCCGTTGCGAATCATGTCCTTCTTGCGAGCAATGACATCGCGAAGTTCTTCTTCAAGGACCTTATATAAGAGATCCACGTGCTTCTTCGTTGCGGGGTCCTCCTCTTCTTCACGAAATTGGATAAACTGCTCCCAGCGGTGAACCATGGGCTTAAACGGGCTATGGAACTCGAGCCGCTCGAGCGTGGTGGTGACACCGGGGTAGTCTTCCAGCACTTTACCAAGGAACTTCTTCAGCGGTTCGCTCTGAACAATGACCGAGTGAATTGAGAGACTCTTGCGCCCATCGTAGCACTTGGCATTTCGCACAATCAAGGCATATTGCGCAGACTCCTCGTCCTCGGCTGGTGCTACAAGGCTCTCTGGGTAGTCCTTGGTCCATGATGTGTTACCGCTCTCGTCGGGCTTTGTCTGGTAAAGTTTGTGGACGTCACAGATCGAGCCATGAGGCTCGTACTTCTTTTCTTCTTCTTCTTCCTCCTCCTTCTTCTCCTCGTCCGTCTTTTCCTTAGTCTCAGTCGTGTCTCCAGTCTTGTCTTCAGGTTTCACTTCTTATGGTATGTTAGCACGTGTGCTTCCAATGTTATGGATGGGAAAGTTACTTGATGTTTCCTCTCCATTTGTCAAGGTTCCGTTGGTCTCTTTCTTCTCAGCAAACTCCTTTTTGGGCTGTGCATCGGAGACTTCGTGCATCTTCCGTGTTGTGTCCATGCTGTGTGTCTCTGTTCCGTTGGTCGTGGTACCCTTTGTTATAGCGCCGTTTGTAGCGGGGGTCTTAGTACATTCGCATGCAGAAGTTCCGTTCATCGTCTGGACCTTGGTCAAAGTGTGGCCGATTTCTGTTACTTGAAATGTTAGATCCTTCATTGTACCATTTCGCTCAAACCCACCTAAGTCATCGACATTTCCATTGGTCACAGGAGCAACAGTAGTGTCCTGCACCACTGAGTCGTTGGTTTCCTGCGCCATGGTTCGAATCTGATGGATGATAAGGGTGATAGGAAGGATGAATATCTGACAGAAGCGGGGAAATCGGTAAAGGATGAGAAGGAGATGTAAGAGTAAAGAAAAAGTAAACAGAAAGAGAGCGGAAGCGCTGTAACCTAAATACAATCTCCTGCACAGACAACAAGGCAGCCACGTCTGCAATGCTGCCTGTACCACACAGGCTCACTGAGCTGGTGCAAGACTCTTCATAGGTCTATACACTCTTTAGCGGGTCGATCTGCAGCTCTGGCCCCACCAGGTAATCGGCAGAGCCTCGTGAGTCACCCTACTCCGCCTCACGTTGGGATCTCGACCAGTCCGTTTTGAGTTCCCGAAACCTCAATCTGCCTTGTTTTACCCTTGACAATGACATGTCTTTTCTATTGACTCAGTCAAAGGATGCTATGGTGAGCTGTATTGTGGAGACTTCTGTCAAAGTGAGGCTGAGCGGGGAGTATTTGTACTACAGGTCTGCCTTGGAGCCTCATATCATAGTGGAATGATCATATTCAGCAGAAAAGCACAATGGGTTGCTGTTTTCCCCCAGGTACTTGGAAATTATCATTCAATCGTCATTTTCCAGCTGTACGACACCAGAAGTAAAACAAATAATGGTCTATTATGTCCGCTCACTGCCACAAATCACATGCGCCAAACTCTCTAAATCCTCCATAGATGATTCCCGATATGGTTCAAAAACAATGCGCTAATCGCGAACTGCGAATGCGGTCAAGCGAGACTTAATAGTCTCCTCAGAGTCCTGGGTGTCCAATTCCCGCAGGACACCGGAGGCAACGTCGTAAATCAGTCCATGGACCTGGAGTCCACGTTCCTGGATCGCGTTAAGGACTGCACCCTTCTGCTTAACGACATCCAAACCCTCGCGCACATTGAGCTCAACAAGCTTGAGCGCTGCCTCCTCCTCCGATAGGCTCTGCAGCAGAGCAAGATTGCGCTCCCGCACTAAACGCAGGGGCAGCAGCCAGGGGTCCAAAATTCCGAGTTGCTTGTTACCCATGGCGGCAGCGACGCCACCACAAAAGGTGTGGCCGCAAACCACGACGTGGTTGACGCGCAGGTGCTGCACGGCGTACTCGATGACAGCGCCAGAGCTTAGGTCACCGGGGTGCATAATGTTGGCGATATTGCGGTGGACGAAGACATCGCCGGGCTTCAGGCCTAGCAAAGTGGTCTCCGGGCAGCGAGAGTCAGAGCATCCTAACCACAGGATCTGGGGCTGTTGGCCGGTCGCGAGGGTAGGGAAAAGATCGGGGTGTTCGCGGGCAGTCTGGGCGGCCCATTCTTTGTTCTGTCGCAAAGCGGACGAGTACCGATCTGAGTTGGGGGTGTTAGATTGATCGGCGTTTTCGCTAGCGGGGCTGGAGGGGTTGTTTTTTGCGCAGAAGGCAGGAGCGGAGGTCGAGAAGGGAGAGCAACGGGATGAAAGATGCGCATGCAAACGATGGACATGAGATGAAACAGAGGAAAGAGAGGAATCTGATGGCTGGAGGCCTGCTCTGCTGTACGCCGCCTCCACGGTGCGCGCAACTGCGCTAGGTCGCATGGCCAATCGTGCGACGTTCATAACGAACGGTGGGGGGAACAGGTGTTCGGGAAGGAGCCAATTACGGAAGCAAAGAATGCAGCCTCGGCCTTCAAGAATATACAGAGAATGGACACCACTGACCGTCGACTCCAGGAATCGACTGGTTCGGTGTGCGCCGTGCGTATCCGGTGTTCCGCGGGGGGTAAAACAAGGTGTTGGGGAAAGAAAAAAAACAATTGGGATGGAGAGAACCCGCTACGAAGTTAAAATTCAACGCCGATCCACGTACCTTCTTCAGACATGACGTTAGACATGACTCAAAACTGAGGGTCGACGACTGAAAGAAAATGCCAAGGGCAAAATAGAGGAGCAAGTACTAGTTTAAAAGCCAGGTACGAAAAAGGGGTTAAAGTCTTCGCTGAAGTGGGCGAACGTGTGGGCGAACCTTTCCGAGAAGGCACGGCGAGATCGGCACAATCGGTGAAGCATCTAGTTGTTGGGAAAACTTATGATTTCATTAATGACTCGAATCTTTTCATTTCTCATATCTACAAAATAGTAATCAAGTCAAGTGCGCAAGAAACGCGGCATAGAATTCAAAACGCATATATAGACAGCTTTTAAGCCGCACCACCGCGACCACCAACACTCAACAAAGTCTTCTTCTGCTCCTCGGTAATACGGGCAAGCGGAAGCGGACGGGCCCCAGCGATGGTCGGAGCGGGAAGGAATCCAGTTTGCACCAGATAAGAGGCGTACAGACCAACCAACTCTTCGGTCACGCCAGCACCAGCAGACACATCAACCCCTGACCACGGGGCGTCCGCCTTGAGAGCCGCGGCGGCATTGGTGTCTGATAGCTCCGGAGCCTTGGTGTTGGAAGGAAGGTCCGAAGTGACAAAGTGGTAGAGTGGCATGCTGTTCAGGGAGTTAGTACTGGCTAGTAGAAGGAACAGTATGCAAACTTACAGAGCATGCTGAGAGTCCTTGTCGTCGTGCTGACCATCGTTGACATACTGCTCCAGGGCCATAGACCAAGGAACGTAGTCAATCTGCGGGACGTTGTAACCATAGAGTTCGAGAGCACCAAGGAACTGCGTAGGATATGTGGTTAGATGCTAGCCTTTTTTCAAGACGTAATAGGTTTTCTTACCTGGTTGAAACGCAGACGAGGGTGTCCAGTGACGTGGGCAACACCGACAGGGGTGCGAGGAGGGTGGAAGGCAGTAGCAATGATAATGCGAGCCACGTGGTCCACCGGAACCATGTTGACGGTGTTGTTGATGTTGGGTCGGGCAGACAATTGGATGCAACCCTTCATCATACGGATCAGGAAGTCATCAGTGTTGGTGGTACCGGTGGTGGAGTCACCCAGCACGTATCCAGATCGAATGATCGTTCCCTTCAGTCCACGGCGACCAGCCTCACGGACGAGGTACTCACCGGCCCACTTACTTTGGCCATAACCGGTGCCGAGACCAACGGCACTGCCCTCCATATCATCTTCCTCGCTGACACCATCACCGCCAGCCGCAAGGCTACGCTCGGATTCCTCGACGTAGTAGTCCTTATCAAGGGCACTAGTGGAGCTGACAAAGGCAAATTGCTTAGCCTTGCCGGTAGCACAAAGCTTAAGGGCATCGATGGTACCCATTACATTGGCGGGCTTGAGAGTCGCGTAGGGGTAGACCCAGTGGACAAGGGCACCATTGTGGATCACAGCATCGACACGGTTGGTAAGATCATCCCACAAAGACTGCGACAGACCGAATTGCGGGTTGCCGAGGTCACCACAGATGGCTTGAAGTCTGTTGTCATTGGCCCAGGATTCATCCCAGAAGCCATAAGCACCGCAGGTTGACCGGAGTCGCTCCAAAGCCTGCTCCTCACTCTTGGCACGGACCAAAGCAACAACCTTGGTAGAGGGAGACTTACGGGTGAGCAAATCACGGAGAATATGGGCACCCAGGAAACCAGTGGCTCCGGTAAGGAAGACGGTAGGCTCGCTGTCAAGCATTGGCTCGGTCCGCACGGGGAATGTCGCGGGGAGCTCGCTAGCCAACTTCCGAGCATCCTTAGAGTATTCATCGTCGGGCTCATTGTGAGCTTGTGCGGCACCCTTATCAGGGTCGTCGCTAGTTGCAAAGGACTCTCGGTCAAGCAGACGATCAATCTCACCGGCAAAGCCCTTCAATGTAGGGCTGCGGAAAATAGAGTTCATGCTAATGTCAATACCACGCCACTTGCGTCGCAAATCGAAGAACATCTGTTGCGCGAGAATACTGTGACCACCAAGATCGAAGAATGAGTCGTCGGTGCTAATCATACGGGCGGTCACGTTGGGAATGAGCTTGGCCCAAATCTGAGCAAGGGCCTGCTCAGTCTCGGACAGTGCTTGAACAGCAGATGAGCGGCGACGAGGGGCGGCGGCACTAAGCTCCGCGGTGTCAGGGAAGGGCAGAGCCGGCTTGTCGATCTTGCCGTTGGGGTTGAGCGGCATACGCTTGAGAGGAATGATAACAGTAGGCACGGCGTACGAGGGGAGCTTGCTGCGGAGATGGTCACGAGCATCATCACGCAGAGGGCGGAAGCGTCGCAGCATACCCACCATACCATCAGCAGAGTCATCCTCTTGAATGCCTTTGCTCTCCAGCCACTGAGCCCACTTGCTCATATCAGGAACGAAGTAGCTGACCAAAGTGGGCTCCTCGAACTTGTCACGTCGGACCAGTGTGACGTTCTCACGGACAAGGGGATGACGAGATAGGTGAGTATCAATTTCACCCAGCTCGATACGGAAGCCACGGATCTTCACCTGGTCATCAGCACGACCCGAGCACTCGACATCTCCGGTCGGAGTGTATCGTCCAAGGTCACCACTGCGGTAAAGGCGATCTCTCGGGCCAACATAGAACTCCCGCCACGGCTCCTTGCTGTCTTGTGACTGAGCCTTATCTTTCTCCGTCCAAACCTCAGGCTTCACAAACCAGTTGGTCAAGAATTTCTTGGTGTTAAGATCGGGGGAGCCCAGGTAGCCTTCAGCGAGACCAGCAGCACGCACGTAGATCTCACCAACTTCACCGATGGCGCAAATACGAGTAGGGTCAAAGCGGTTAACAACAAGCATCTGAACATCCAGCATACCACCTGCATGACAATGTTAGCGCTCGTCATGGTGAGTGTGGAGAAGGGTTTCTTACGGCCAGCGGGAATGACATCCTTCATAGTGTCAAGGTAACCCTCCTGGCTTGAGTAACTTGGGATTTCAAAGTAACTCACAGCCCGCTGAGTCTCTGTAGTGCCGTACATGTTAGTAATGAAGCAGTTTGGAGCCAAACCCTGGAGTGAACGGCAGTCACGCTTGATCAGAACATCGCCGACAAAGAAGGCATGGTGAAGGGCTGGGAACTGCGCCGAGGCACCACCGACAAGAATTTGACCCATAGCTGGAGTCAAGTGAGTGACAGTGGCACCATACTGCTGCATCCACTCCGCAAGCTTCTCGTTTTGGATATCCTCCCTGGCTGGGACCAATAGCTCAGCACCCAGGAACAAGGGGGTGAAGATATCTCTCTGGATGGGGTCGTGCGCAATACCACTCAGCATAGTAAATTTATCATTGGGGGTAAGCTTGAAGGTTTCGGACATCCAGGGGAAGTAATAGGCAAGAGAGAAGTGGCGTCCACGGACACCCTTGGGGCGACCCTCTGAGCCAGATGTGAAAGATAGTGTTGGGGTCGAATCGGGACCGACCACAACACCAACGCTGCTAGACTTCAGCGCAACCTGGTTCGCGAAGATATCCTGACCATTAACGGTACCACCAATAAGGGTTCCGTCATCCTGAAGGGCCAGGGCAGGCACCTCTGTGCGGAGCTCGAGGTTCTCGGCGATGAATGAGCGGACAATATCTGAGAGCTCACCAGCATCCCGAGAGGCCTTGGCAATGCTGACTAGTGCACGGGGACGAGCAACATCCAAGTAAATATTCTGACGCTCCGGGGGGTATGCGGGATCGATAACGGAGAATGTAGCACCGGCCTTCAAGACACCCATGACAGCAACGACCAAATCGACGCCGCGATAGGCATACACCATAACGACCTCACCGCGCTGAATCCCAGATTGCACAAGGTGGTGTCCGAGGATGTTGGAAGCCTCGTTAATTTGCTTATAGGTGAACTCTCGGTGGGGAGAGTTGCTTGACTTGGTCTCCACCACACAGATCTTCTCGGGGTGCTTCTCAGCATTGGCAGAAAAGATATCGTGAATAGCACCGCGGAACTTGGACCAGTTCAGGTCCTTGGTCGGGTCTGGCAGAAGAGAGCGCTGATCCTCGGTCATCATATCCACCCGGCCAATGGCCTCCTCCGGGTTCGCTGCCGCATTGATGGTAATCTGAGCAAGTTGCTTGAGAATAGTACCAATGCGTGCACTCGAAAAGAGACGCTGGTTGTAGTAGGCACCCAGCTCAACCTCTGAGCTTCCCGGTGCAACGTTAATCACCAAGTCAGTGCTATCAAAAGTGTTGGCAGGGTACTCCTGCGAGGCGGCAGGGGCATCGTAGGCCGCGAATCGGAAAAGGATGGGAGGTTGTTCGGACTTGGCCTTGTCCTGGATGTAGGAGCGAAGGCTACCGAGGGGTACGATATCGGAGGCACCTTCTTGGAAGGCCTTGAGGGCATGGTCAGTATGACTCCAGCAGGAATTTCGAAATACACCATCTTACCTTGTCCACCTTAGCATACAGCTGAGTGAAAGTCTCTGAAGCACTAATGGGGACCCGGAGAACGAACGGGCGGCCGTCGTCACCGACGCTGGTGCCCACAGCAATGTCCTCGTCACCAGTCAAACGAGCAACCAGGACCACAAAGGCAGTCAAGAAGACCGTGAAATCCGAAGAAGAAGATCCCGAGAGCTTCTTAACAGCTAATTGAGTGTCTTTCGGGAGCTTGACAGACTCGAAAGCCTCAATAGTGCGTTTGCCATCTTGCTTTTGGGTGTCGGGATAGTCCCGAGTCAATGGCGAAACAGTCAAGTTATTTAAGCGCTGTGACCACCTTTCCAGGCGATCTTGCAACGAAGCCGTTCCCACAGCCATGTTTGTAACAACGACAATGCTTCGTACAAGTTTGCGGGAAACTTGTAAAAAGCACAATGAGTCAACTATCCCCACGGAGGGGCAACGAAAAGTCCGATTTCGCCATGATTAGCGGCTCATTATTGGTTGGATTGCTTTCCCCACAACAAATTGTGTATCCCCACCGCCTTTGCTCTCGCATGTCATCGATCATGATTCATGATGGCGAGGTTTCGAAAGATTGAGGGTGACTACACATAAAAGGTTTACTCAGATATGACATGCAAGGATGCTAATATCCTCAATCAAAGTCCCAATTATCATATACATTCATCAAGGATGAATAGAGGCTGTAGACGGGTCCAGAAGACGTAAGTTGATAAGTCAGTGCCACAGTATATGAGTAAGCAAAAATAAGGGCCCTTGAATGCCTGAGGCGGGTAAAGGTGGTCCGTCCAAGCCTTGGTCTCGCGCTCAGGGGATATTTGTACCGTCTGACATCATTGAATCAAGGGCGCGCAGTTCCAGGCGCATAGGATACTTCAAATTGATGGATTAATTTGTTCCATTCCGACATATTCGCCAACTATTTGTCAACGGACCGAGTCGCCGCATCCGGTTCTTCGCGACCTATCTCCAAACAGTATCACGGGCACGGTTTCACGACTTGAGCCCGTGTTACTTTTTCCCTTTCTTTTTGATACTATCTTTGTACCCAACAGACCTTTGTGAAGGTCTGCTGGTGGATCGGATGTGCAAAAGATGATTCCGCATCGCAGCACGGGTCTTTTGGCTATTATTGTTTTTGTTGCCCTTCTCTTATTCATCTTCTCGTCCTCCCCCATCCCCAATCCCACCGTCGAGGGAGAAGCAGTTTCAGGTCCTGCCAAATTTTTGCCTCAGCCTCATCTGCCTTCCTTGAGTGATCTTAAACTTCCGACATTCCGGGCCCCTTCACACGAACCGCCGCCGGAAGAAAACAACAGCACCAGCGGCGAGTCCAAATGGTTCAGCAACTGGGAATGGCTGAACCCATTCTCCTCCGCCATCACCCTGGATGAAGACCGTTCTGTTCTTCCTCCCCTACACGAGCGCCGCCCGATATACACATACTATAATCCCAAATACAACCCCAAGAAACATTCCAGCAACGAACAAAAGGAGGACCAGAATGCTGATGCGGAGCTCCTTCTGGCCTGGCGCCGAGCTTGGTTTGCTCAGGGATTCCGTCCAATTGTCTTGACACCGGGGGATGCTATGAAGAATCCACACTACGAATTAGTGCAGAAACTCACTATTTCACCCGAGTTGGAGAATGAGGTCTTCCGCTGGTTGGCATGGGGGCATATGGGATCCGGCTTGCTCGCCGATTTTGAGTGCTTCCCAATGGGACGATACGATGACGATCTGTTGAAGGCTCTACGACAGGGCACAGAGCCTGACTTTATAATCCGGTTCGATAACTTCCAAGGCGGTCTCTATTCGGCAGAGAAACACCGCATCGATGAGGCAATCGATGGTGCTGTAAAGAAAATGGACGAAAAATCTACATCGTTTGGGGAGCTTATCAACCCTGAGCTTTTCAAGGTGATGGCCCCCAGTAGCCTTGCTTATTACAAGCATGCGACCATCAGCTCCCATTACCCGACATTGCAAGAAAAGATGAGCCATAGCCCGTCCAATGGACGAATGCTTATGGCTCAGCTTATCAATTCCCACCTTCACAATACTTTTCAGAATTCGTTCCCAGCTGGCTTGGCCGTGCTGAAGCCGTTCCCTCAGCACACGACTGCGCTGGTGGAACCCGCATTACGATTGGCGAAGGCACTCATCCAGTGCCCAGAATCTCCTGTCCCAGACTCCTGCCCACCCAACCTCCCTGACTGCCGTCCCTGTGGCTCTTCGAAGCAGCCCATGCTCATTAGCCAACCCTCTACTTATAAAAAGACCAGTTTCCTTTTCACCATTGGCACACTTCCACACCCATACACCCTTGTCAGCCTGCAGAAGAGTTCTGACGAGGTCACCACGCGTCAAATTCGTCGGGAAACCGAGCGGGATGCGTGGTTAACTGACGTGACCAAGGAAGACCTTGGTCCAGAAATGGGCAGCTCTTGGAGGGGCATGGCATTCAAGCAGGTTGTCGCTGGCGACCAGGCCATTGCCACGTCCCTATGGATGACTGTCGAGTCTCTGCCTGCGGAAGCTGGCCAGACCCTGCCTTCCGAACTCCTGGATGAGTTTGAATGGCAGTTTGGATTCAAGATCCCTCGCGCCGGCACCATCGATCCGAACGCAGCGCATGACAAGGAAAGCGTGCAGAGCAAAAATCCCAGCCAGCAAGGCGTGGCCAGGGAATATGAGCTCCTCCAAAAGGCTCGCAATGTCATCAACAGTGAACAGCCTGACAGTCTGAGTAAGAAGAATGTCGCTGAAGCCTGGAATTTGGCCGATACCGAGGTTTGGCGATTCGTGAAGGCCTACCGGTAAGTTGACCTCTATTACATCCGTATATACCTAGGCTAATTCATACTTCCAGGGCTCGGTCTGTCGTTGAGCGCAAGAGATGGGAAGAAGAAGAGAGGGGATTTGCAGGCTCCAAAGCATGAGCCCGATTAACTTTGCTGTCCTCATTCTGTCCAGGGCTTTCTCTTTCTCTTGCTCTTTTTCTTGTCGTTTTCTTCCTTACTTTCTACTTTACCCTTTTTTCCCATTCCGGTATGGCTGTGGTTTTCAAGGTTGTGGCATATGTATTTTTTTGTGTGATGTAGTCCAGCATTTCCGGCGTCCTGAATTTTTTTCTATAGAATCAAGGTTGATGCCAAGTTGGTTAGTAATGCACCGGGTTCTGATAGGCGTCCGTCCATATCGGACTGTGGCGATCCCCGCATGACACTCTACTGGGTTCCACGGTGGAGCTCGGGTGGGGTTCCCTATCGGGTGAAGATAACTCATCTCGCCCGCACTATTTGCCCCTCTCACTGGATATATGATTTACCTTCATTGCCATCATTAGGAAGGTCTTTGCGGATCCTCAGATATATAGAGCATATGCATGAACATTTGAAGCCGTGACTTACTTTTGTCTTATTCTGCTCCTTCTCCCCTTGATTTGTCGCAATGGCGCCAGGCATCTTGGAGGCAGATACTGAGGTTGCTGTCGAGAAGGTGACCTCGCTGGCACAGCTTACCGACGACTGGGATGATACAATCCGGTTTTATCTTAACGGCACTAAGGTCGCCGTCGACGACGTTAACCCTGAAGTGACGCTGCTGGAATACCTGAGAGGTATCGGTTTGACCGGAACGAAACTTGGTTGTGCCGAGGGAGGCTGTGGCGCTTGCACAGTGGTATGTTTCTCGATATATGATCATGATTATGTATAACTTGCTAAGAACACATGACTGGTTTTCAGGTGGTCTCGCATATCAACCCTACCACAAAGAAAATATATCACGCCTCCGTCAACGCTTGTCTTGCCCCTCTGGTCAGCATCGATGGAAAACACGTCATTACTATTGAAGGAATTGGAAATGTGGACAATCCCCATGCGGTCCAGCAACGGATAGCCGTTGCAAATGGCAGTCAATGTGGGTTTTGTACTCCGGGAATTATAATGGTACGTTATTAGTGGCCTCCTACCGCAATGTCTTAACCAAAGACCACGTTACTAACAACACGCAGAGTCTGTATGCCTTGCTCCGTAACGATCCTACTCCTGATGAACATGCGGTCGAAGAGGCTTTTGATGGAAACCTGTGCCGCTGTACCGGTTACAGACCCATCCTTGACGCCGCGCAGAGTTTTAACTCTCGCAACAACTGTGGTAAAGCGAGTGCCAATGGAGGTTCTGGTTGCTGCATGGAAAAGGGCGCTGGTGGCTGTTGTAAGGGGTCAACTTCAACCACTGACGAGGAAAAGCCGGAGCCAAAATTCCCGGCTCCAGACTTCAAGGCTTACAGCCCGGATACAGAGCTGATCTTCCCATCGGCGCTGAGAAAACACGAATTTCGACCCTTGGTATATGGAAACAAGAGGAAGAAGTGGTACCGACCAGTAACAGTCGAGCAGCTGTTGCAAATCAAAAGTATCCACCCGGATTCCAAATTGATTGGTGGAAGCACAGAAACTCAGATCGAGATCAAGTTCAAGGCCATGAATTACGCCGCGTCAGTTTATCTGGGTGATATTCCCGAGCTGAAGCAGTATTCTTTCCACGATGATTACCTTGAAATTGGTGCCAATATCTCATTGACAGACCTAGAGTCTGTCTGCGAAGAGGCAATCAAACGTTATGGAGCTGTTCGAGCCCAGCCTTTCAAGGCGATCAAGAAACAACTACACTATTTTGCTGGGCGGCAAATCCGGAATGTCGCGTCCCCGGCTGGAAATCTGGCAACCGCATCCCCCATCGCAGACTTGAATCCGTGCCTCGTCGCCACAAACACCACTCTTGTTGCCAAATCACTTTCGGGAGAGCAAGAAATCCCTATGACAGAATTCTTCGTGGGCTATCGTAAAACAGCTCTACCCCAAGACGCTATCATTTCCAGCCTTCGAATTCCTGTTGCCACCGAGAAAGGTGAACATTTCCGCGCTTACAAGCAAGCGAAGCGCAAGGATGATGATATTGCTATTGTCACATCTGCACAGCGAGTTTCGTTATCTGAAACCAACGATGTGATCAGTTGCAACCTTGTCTTCGGTGGCATGGCGCCGTTAACAGTGTCTGCAAAGAATGCCGAGGCTGCGTTGATTGGCAAGAAATTCACCGATCCTGCAACACTGGAAGCTGTGATGAGTGCCTTGGAAATTGACTTTAATCTTCCCTTTGGAGTCCCTGGTGGTATGGCGACTTACCGAAAATCACTAGCAATGGGCTTTTTCTATCGATTCTACCATGATATCCTGTCCGGCCTCGAAGTGAAGTCTTCCGATCTTGACCCTGATGTGGTGGCTGAGATTGAAAGAGCCATCTCTACAGGAGAGAAAGATCACGAGGCGTCTGTGAAGTACCAGCAAACTATTCTTGGCAAGGCAACTCCGCATGTTTCGGCACTCAAACAGGCTACTGGCGAGGCGCAGTACACCGATGATATTCCAGTACAGCAGAATGAACTGTTTGGCTGTATGGTCTTATCTACCAAGGCCCATGCTAAAATCATTAGTGTGGACTACGCGGCAGCACTGGACATCCCGGGTGTCGTTGATTATGTCGATCACCGAGACTTACCGAATCCTGAAGCTAACTGGTGGGGTGCGCCTGTTTCTGATGAGCAGTTCTTTGCCGTTGACAAAGTAAATACGGCTGGTCAGCCAATCGGTGTCATTTTGGCCACGAGTGCCAAGATTGCGGAGGCTGGTATGCGGGCTGTCAAGGTGGAGTATGAGGACTTACCTGTCATCCTTACTATCGAAGAGGCAATTGAGGCGGAGTCTTTCTTTGGCCATTACCGCTACATCAAGTGTGGTGATACAGAAGAGGCTTTCAAGCAGGCCGATCATGTCTTCGAAGGTGTTTCGCGAATGGGTGGCCAGGAGCACTTTTATCTTGAAACCCAGGCATGTCTCTGTGTTTGGAAGCCAGAGGATGGTGAAATGGAAGTTTGGAGTGGTACACAGAACCCAACAGAGACGTAAGTTGCTGAAACAAAATTTGGTTGATCTATGATGATACTAATTGCCATGGCAGGCAAACATACATCGCCCAGGTGACTGGTGTGGCTGCGAACAAGATTGTCTCCCGTGTCAAGCGCCTTGGAGGTGGCTTTGGTGGCAAAGAAACGCGATCCATCCAGCTAGCTGGAATTTGTGCCACTGCAGCCGCAAAGCTGAAGCGACCGGTACGCTGTATGCTTAATCGAGACGAAGATATCCTAACTTCTGGCCAACGTCACCCATTCATGTGCAAGTGGAAGGTGGGAGTCACGAAAGAGGGAAAGCTCTTGGCTCTTGATGCAGACGTTTACGCCAATGGTGGTCATACACAGGATCTTTCTGGCGCTGTTGTTGAACGAAGTCTATCACATATTGACGGCGTGTACAAGATCCCCAACGTCAACGTGCGAGGTCGGATTTGTAAAACAAACACTGTCTCGAACACTGCGTTCCGCGGCTTTGGTGGCCCACAGGGTCTTTTCTTCGCCGAAAGCTATATTTCAGAGATTGCAGACCATCTGAACATCCCTGCAGAGGATCTTCGAGCTCTCAACATGTATCAACCTGATGAAACCACTCATTTCCACCAACCACTCAAGGATTGGCATATTCCGTTGATGTATAACCAGGTCCTGGAAGAGAGCAACTACAACGAGCGACGGAAGGCAGTCACAAAATACAACAAAGAGCACAAGTGGTCCAAGCGTGGAATGGCTATTGTACCAACAAAGTTTGGTATCTCCTTTACAGCCCTGTTCTTGAACCAGGCGGGTGCCTTGGTACACATTTATCACGATGGTAGTGTTCTTGTGGCCCACGGTGGTGTTGAAATGGGACAAGGCCTTCACACGAAGATGGTCATGATTGCTGCCGAGGCTCTCAAAGTGCCACAGGACAGCGTCTTCATCTCTGAGACAGCTACAAATACCGTTCCCAACACATCATCGACCGCCGCGTCGGCTAGTTCCGATCTTAACGGCTACGCCATCTTCAATGCTTGCGAGCAACTCAACGAACGGCTTAAGCCTTACCGTGAGAAGATGCCAAATGCGACAATGAAGGAACTTGCGCACACAGCATACTTTGACCGTGTCAATCTCTCCGCGCAAGGATACTACCGAACTCCTGACATTGGCTACGTATGGGGTGAGAACTCCGGTCAAATGTTCTTCTACTTCACCCAAGGTGTCACCGCTGCCGAAGTCCAGATTGACACCTTGACGGGTGATTGGACACCTCTACGCGCTGACATCAAAATGGACGTCGGCCGTACAATCAACCCGTCCATCGACTATGGTCAGATCGAAGGTGCCTATGTCCAAGGCCAGGGTCTCTTCACCACAGAAGAAAGTCTTTGGCACCGCGCATCAGGACAGATCTTTACCCGTGGACCTGGTAATTACAAGATCCCCGGTTTCCGTGATATACCTCAAATCTTCAATGTCAGCCTGCTCAAGGATGTCGAGTGGGAAAACTTGCGCACGATCCAGCGCTCGCGTGGTATTGGCGAACCGCCCCTTTTCATGGGAAGTGCTGTGTTCTTCGCTATCCGTGACGCGTTGAAGGCCGCTCGGGAACAGTGGGGTGTCAAGGAAGTACTGAGCTTGCGGAGCCCTGCTACGCCCGAGCGTATTCGGGTCAGCTGTGCGGACCCCATCATTGAGCGCGCCCGAGTTCAGCCAAAGGAGGGCGAGCAGAGCTTCTTTGTTGCTATCTAGTAAGATCATTATGTTCGGAATGTACGACATTACCTATACCAACATAGCTTGAGTCATGGACTTGGAAGAGAATGGACAGATTGCATTTGTAGTTTTCCCGCGGCCAATTGTTCTTGTTTTCCGTTTGAAGTTCTGTCGCGATGTAGGGGGAAAAACGTAAAAAAGAACAGATCACCATTTTATTCCCGTAGAATACTAACTGTCTACAGAATCTTGCAAGACCAATAAAACGAGCGGATTGTGTAAATCCACGCAAGCCCGTTGAATAGCGTGCCGATGTTGAGTTTCCCGAGCCCGTCGGCAAACCCGAGACCCAAAAATGCGCCGGGTTCGGACAAGTGACGATCGTAACACGCTCCGCAGCCCAGTAACAAGCGGCAGAAAATATGAAGGCTCCACATCGTGCCCCGGAGCGCATTCAGAATTTTCTCTTGGCTTGACTGGGGTAAAATTAATTCTCTTGGATAGAATTATTCTCTAACGGATGCTGGCATAGTTCTTGTCAATTGCTGAGGGGTTTGCTGAGTTTTGGGCTTCTATTCTCGCGGAATTCGATCTATAGAGAACTTCTATATCCGGAGAAGGGCCGCTGTACGGAAAAACTCAGATCTTCAATTTTGCCCGTCATGACTCATGAGGAGCGTTACGATGTCGAGGGGAAGAGAGTGATTGAGGGACCTTTCCCTGATGAGGAGGAGAAGCCCTTTGATGCAAAGGACTTGGAACCCTTTGGCAATGAGGAGAATGCTGAGGTTCAGTATCGGACTATGAAGTGGTGGCACTGTGGCATGCGTGAGTTCACCTCCAATTGTTGTGGATATCAATGATATCTCAAATATCTACGTGTTCTGACCAGTGCTCTAGTCATGATTGCTGAGAATGTCTCTGTGGGTATTCTTTCGCTGCCTTCTGCTGTGGCCACGCTCGGAATGGGCCCGTATGTTTTTTGACTCATCTTTTATATAGAGGATGCATGGGCTAATATGTATGCAGTGCTGCTGTCATGATTGTCTTCATCTCTGCTCTGTCTTGGTACACAGGTTATGAGATTGGACAGTTCAAGCTTCGTCACCCTCACATTCACAGTATGGGTGATGCCGGCGAGCTCTTGATGGGCCGCTTTGGACGTGAATTGCTCGGAATCGGCCAGCTGCTGC